>NC_138047.1:14184415-15384415 GCF_964194185.1 Rhinolophus hipposideros | reverse complement strand
TCCAACAGGAGCGCACACACAATCCATACAGGGACACCCCTGGAGCACCCAGAGCAGGTGTCCAGGGGAACTGCACCACTGGGACTGATGGAAAACCTACTACATAAGGCCACTCTGTCAAAACTGACAGACATAGCAGATCTACCTAGTATACAGAAACAAACACAGAGTCAGCCAAAATGAGGAGTCATTGAAGCATGTATCAAATGAAAGAACCGGACTGAATTCCAGAAAAAGAACTAAAGAAGACGAGCAATCTACCAGATGCAGAGTTCAAAACATTGGTTATAAGGATGTTCAGTGAACTTAGGGGAAGAATACTAACTCTATTAGAAAGAGTAATAGAAGAAGAACAGGTCTACTAGAAGGAGAAGGGAGGAAGAAGGGAACAGAGAGCCTATTCAAAGAAATAATCACTGAGAACTTCCCAAACTTATGGAAAGAGACCCTTGAATCCAAGGAGCTAACAAAACACCTAATTATCTCAATGCAAAAAGAGCTTCTCAAAGACACATTATATTAAAGCTCTCAAAAGTTAATGACAGGGCTGGCCCGATGGCTCAGGCGGTTAGAGCTCCGTGCTCCTAACTCCGAAGGCTGCCAGTTTGATTCCCACATGGGCCAGTGGGCTCTCAGCCACAAGGTTGCCTGCCTGTTCAACTCCTCCGAATCCCGCAAGGGATGGTGGGCTCAGCCCCCTGCAACTAAGATTGAACACGGCACCTTGAGCTGAGCTGCCTCCCGGATGGCTCAGTTGGTTGGAGTGCGTCCTCTCAACCACAAGGTTGCCAGTTTGATTCCTCGACTCCCGCAAGGGATGGTGGGCTGCGCCCCCTGCAACTAGCAACGGCAACTGGACCTGGAGCTGAGCTGCGCCCTCCACAACTAAGACTGAAAAGACAGCAACTTGAAGCTGAACAGCACCCTCCACAACTAAGATCGAAAGGACAACAACTTGACTTGGAAAAAAAAAAAAAGTCCTGGAAGTACACTGTACCCCAATAAAGTCCTGTTCCCCTTCCCCAATAAAAAAACTTAAAAAAAAAAAGTTAATGACAAAGACTTTTCAAGAAAGCCAGGAAAAAGATGGTAACCAGTAACGGAAATGCCATTAGATTATCACTAGACTTTTCAGCAGAAATCCTGTAAATTAGGATAGAGTGGAATCAAATATTTAAAATACTGAAAGACAGAAAATACCAGCCAAGAATAAGATATCCAGCAGAGTTATCCTTTAGATATGAAGGAGAAATAAAGGGTTTTCCAGTCAAACAGAAACTGAGGAAATTTACCGCTATAAGACTTGCATTGCTAGAAATACTGAAAGGAGCTCTTTTACTGGAAACAAAAAGATACAAAACTGTGAGATGATAGTAAAAAATAGGAAATTGCAACTCTTGTCCAGAATAGAGTATTAAACACCTAAATGTAATATAAAAGGGGGTAAAAGCATTTAAAAAGACAATAGCTACTGCAATTTGTAAATGAACGTATCATAAAAAGGGATAATTTATGGGGCGGCTGTATGGCTCAGTTGGTTAGAGTGCAAGCTCTCAGCAACAGGGTTGCCGGTTTGATTCCCCCATGGGCCAGTGAATTGTACCCTCCACAACTAGACTGAAGACAACCAGCTGCCATTGAGCTTCTGGAGCAGCGGCAGGATGGCTCAGTTGGTTAGAGTGCCAGCTCTCAACGAGGTTGCCGGTTCAATTCCCACATGGGATGGCGGGCTGCTCTCCCTGCAACTAAAGACTGAAAATCCTCCAAGGCCTGCAACTGGACTTGGAGCTGAGCTGGCCCTCCACAACTATTTTGAAGGACAACAACTAGGAGCTGATGGGCCCTGGAGAAACACACTGTTCCCCAATATTCCCCAATAAAATTTTTTAAAAAAGAATTTTTGACAATAAAAACATCAATAGGGAGGTGGAAAGGATTGAACTTGCACAAGTGAATGGAGATTGGATGATTGGATGCATTCAGAAAAAAAAGGAATATTGTATGTATGAATTTTTTTGTTGCTGTTGCAAAAACCTAATGGTAACAACAAAACAAAAATTTAGAACTATGACGTATTACATAAAAAAGTAATGGAGAGGAAAAAAATCATAGGATACCACCAAACTAAAATAGCAGACAGAAACACCAGGGGGGGAAAAAAAAACAATGGATACACAGAGCAACCAGAAAACAAAAGATAAAATGGCTGTAAGAAATAATTACATATCAAAAATCACCCTTAATATAAATGAACTGACCTCACCAATTAAAAGGCACAGAGTAGCAGAATGGATTAAGAAACAAGACCCAACCATATGCTGCCTTCAGGAAATACATTGCAGCTACAAAGTCAAATAGACTCAAAGGAAAGAAGTGGGAGTGATAGATACTCCAAGAAAATGGCATCCAGAGAAAATCAGGAGTAGCTGTACTTATATCAGACAAAACAGATTTCAAGACAAAGATTAACAGAGGCAAAGATGATAAATGATACATAATTACATAACGATAAAAGGGGCAATGCATTAAGACATATATAACTTATCGATATATATGCACACAAACTGGGAATACCAAAATATATAAAGCAATTACTAACAAAACTATGGTGAGAAACCGATAAAAATACAATTTTAGTAGGGGACCTAACTATCCCACTGACAGTAATTGATAGATTATCCAACCAGAAAAATCAATAAGGAAATACAGGCCTTAAATATCATTTGACCAAATGGATATAATCGATATTACAGAGCTTTTCATCCTAGAGTACCAGACTATACATTCTCAAGGACAGACCATAGGTTGGGGGCACAAAATTTGTCTCAACAAATTTAAGAAATTGAAATCATACCAAGCACATTCTCTGACCACAATGTTGAACTGGAAATCTATCGCAAAAAGAAACCTGGAAAAACTACAAATATGTAGAGATGAAATAACATGCTACTGAACAACAATTGGGTCAAAGAACAAATGAGAGATCAAAAGATAGAGACAGATAAGAACACATCAAAATTTTTGAGTGGAGCAAAAGCAGTGCTAAGAGAGAAGTTTATAACATTACAGGTCTACCTCAATTAACAAGAAAAGCCGCAAATAAACATCTAACACTTCACCTTAAAGAACTAAAAAAAGAAGAACAATGAAGCCCAAAATCAGCAGAAGGAAATAATAAATATTGGAGCAGAATTAAATAAAGAGAGAACAAAAAGACAATAGAAAAACTTAATGCAACAAAGAGCTGGTTCTTTGAAAAGATAAATATAATCGATAAACCTATGGCTAGACTAAAGAAAAAGACTAAAAAAAAAAATCAGAAATGAAAGATAAGTTACAACAGACACCACAGAAATACAAAAGATTAGACAAGAATACTATGAAAGCCTATATGCCATCAAATTCAATAACCTAGAAGAAATGGACGACTTGGAAATACTAGGGTGCCAAAAAAATGTATATGCATAACTTGTATTCATCTCTTGTTATCGGTATATATTACTACAATATTAATACAGTTTTATCCTTTCTTAAAATGTGTATACATTTTTTTTGGGCAACCTCTATATATAACCTTCCTCGACTGCATCTTAAAGAATTGGAAAATCTAAGACCGATTAACAGTAAGGAAATCAAGAGACATTAAAAACCTCCCTCAAAACAAAAGTCCAGGACCAGATGGCTTCACTAGTGAATTGTACCAAATGTCAAAGAAGTTATAATCCTTCTCAAACTCTTCCAAAAAAAAAACTGAAGAAGAGGCAACACTTCTCAACTCATTTTATGAGGTCAGTGTTACCCTGATACCAAAACTAGAAAACAACACAGAAAAAGAAAATTACAGGCCAACATCTAGGATGAATATAGATGCAAATATTCTAAACAAAATACTAGCAAACCCAATACAACAATACATTAAAAACAATACATCAAGATCAAGAGGGATTCATTCTAGGGAACACAAGGATAATTCAACATATGCAAATCAATGTGATATACCACATTAATAAGGATAAAAATCATACAATCATCTCAACAGATGCAGAAAAAGCATTTGACAAGATAAAACATCCATTTATTAAAACACTCAATAAGAAGGAAAGTACCTTAACATAATAAAGGCCATGTATGACAAATCCTCAGCTAATATCACACTCAATGGTGAAAAACTGAAAGCTTTTCCTCTAAGATAGGGAACAAGACAAGGATGCTCACTCTCACTGCTATTATTCATATAGTACTAGAAGTCTTAGCTAGACTAATCAGACAGGAGAAAAAAAAGAAATGGCATCAAAACTAGAAATGAAGAAGCAAAATTGTCACTTTCTGCAGATGATATGATTCTATACATATAAAACTCTAACTACTCCAACAAAAAATTGTTAGAACAAATAAACAAATTCAGTAAAGTTGCAGAAAAAAGTAAGGTACAAAAATCTGTTGTCTTCCTACATACTAACAATGAAATATCAGAAAAAACAATGGAGAAAACAGTGCCATTTGCAATCGCAACAAGAAGGATAAAATACCTAGGAATACACTTAAAGTGAAGGACCTATACACTGAAACTACAAGGCACTGTTGAAAGAAGCTGAAGACAGAAAGAAATGGAAAGATATTCCATATTCATGGATTGAAAGATTCAATGTAGGTAATGTGGCCATATTCCCTAATGCAATATACAGATTTAATGCAATCCCCATCAAAATTCCAATGACATTTTTCAAGGAAAGAGAACAAAAAATCATCAGAAAACCATGCAACCATGAAAGACCCAGAATAGCCAAAGCAGTACTGAGAAAAAAGAACAAAGCTGGAGGTATCACACTCCTTGACTTCAAATTATACTGAAGAGTTACAATAATCTAAACAGTATGTTACTGGCAGAAAAACAGATCCCAGACAAATGGAACACACATGAGACTCAGAAATAAACCCACACATACACGGGAAACTAATTTTCAACAAAGGAGCTGAAAACATACAGTGGAAAAAGGAAAGCCTCTGCAATAAATGGTGCTGGGAAAATTATAAAACTACGTGCAAAAGAATGAAACTAGATTGCTGACAGCATACACAAAAATTAACCCAAAATGATTAAAGACTTAGGAAACCACTACCCAAACAAAAAGGCAACTGACTGAATGAGAGAAGATACTGGCAAACGATACCTCTGATAAGTTGCTAATAATCCAAAGTATATAAAGAACTCATACAATTCAACAACAAACCAAAGAATCCAATTAAAAAATAGGCAGAGGACCTGAACAGTCACTTTGCCCAAGAAAACATGCAAATGGCCAACAAATACATGAGAAGATACTCAACTTCACTAGCTATAAGAGAAATGCAAATCAAAACCACCAGCTACCACCTCACAGCTGTAAGAATGACTATCTTCAATAAGACAAAAAATAACAAGTGTTGGAGAAGATGTGGAGAAAAGATACACTGCTGGTGAGAATGTAAACCGGTATACAGCCACTATAGAAAACAATGTAGAGGTTCCTCAAAAAATTAACAACAGAGCTACCATATGACCCAGCTATCCCTATTCTGGGCATCTACCCCAAAATTTGAAAACATTTACTTGTAAAAATATGTATACCGTTTCCCTGAAAATAAGACCTAGCTGGACCATCAGCTCTAATGTGTCTTTTGGAGCAAAAATTAATATAAGACCTGGTCTTGTTTTACTATAATATAAGACCTGATCTTATATAAGACCGGGTCAGTATAATTAATATAATATCATATAATATAAAATATCATAATAAATATAATACCGGGTCTTATATAATTTTTGCTCCAAAAGATGCATTAGAACTGATGGTGCGGATAGGTCTTATTTTCATGGAAACACGGTACCTCTATGTTCATTGCAGCATTTTTCATTTTAGCCAAGACATGGAAACAACCTAAGAGTCCTTGGATAGATGATTGGACAAAGATGTGGTACATATACGAGGTATAACAATTAAGTTCGCAAACTTGTTGCAAAGATGTTGCTAACCTTTTTTTTTTATATCAGAGGGATTATTCATTATGAATTTGTACCAACTAGACAAACAGTTAACCAAGTTTACTATTTGGAAGTGCTGAAAAGGCTACATGAAAAAGTAGACGACCTGAACGTTTTGCCAACAATTTCATGGCTCTTGCATCACGACAATGCACCAGTTCACACGGCACTGTCTGTGAGGGAGTTTTTAGCCAGTAAACAAATAACTGTATTGGAACTCCCTCCCTACTCACCTGATCTGGCCCCCAATGACTTCTTTCTTTACCTGAAGATAAAGGAAATATTGAAAGGAAGACATTTTGATGACATTCAGGACATCAACATCAAGGGTAATATGACGACAGCTCTGATGGGCATTACAGAAAGAGAGTTCCAAAATTGCTTTGAAGGATGGATTAGGCGCTGGCGTCGGTGCATAGCTTCCCAAAGGGAGTACTTCGAAGGTGACATAGTGATATTCAGCAATGAGGTATGTAGCATTTTTGCTAGGATAAGTTTGCGAACTTAACTGTCAGACCTTGTATACAATAGAATAGTACACAGCTATAAAAAATGATGAAATCTTGCCATTTGCAACAACATGGATGGATCATGCTAAGTGAAATAAATCAGACAGAAAAGGACAAGAACCATATGATTTCACTCATATGTGAGATATAAATATAAAGCAACAAGTGAACAAACAAAACAAACACACTTGTAGACACAGACAATAGTATGGTGGTTACCAGAGGGGAACAAGGGGTGGAGGGAGGATGAAGATGGTAAGGGGGTCAAATATATGGTGACAGAAGGCGACTAGACTTTGGGTGGTGAGCACAGAATGCTATATAAAGATGATGTATTACAGAATTGTACACCTGAAAAGTATATAATGTTACTAACCAATGTTACCCTGAAAAATTTAGTTAAAAAATACAACTTTTAAGCTCTGGAAAAAACAATTTAGTATAGGAAATGGACATCAAAGATTTAAAGTTTCCTTCACATTGCTGACTAGGTATCTGGATCATCCCTGTTGTTGGACACTAACAATTATATATGCACACATAAAATATGTTAAGAACTCACAAGACAATGAGTCTATAGGGTGGGCGGTTAGCTCAGTTGGTTAGAGCGCAGTGCTCTTAACAAGGTTGCTGGTTTGATCCCCATATGGGCCACTGTGAGCTCCGCCCTCCACGACTAGACTGAAACAACTACTTGACTTGGAGCTGATGGGTCCTGGAAAAACACACTTAAAAAAAAAAGTTAAAAAATAAAATATAAAAATAAAGTGTTTGAAAAATAAACAACTAGTCTATGATCTAAAATATAAATGAAAAGCAAAAACCTAGTTTCACAGGGCCTGGAACTTCCGGGAACAGAAATAAACTTCAGAGTCCACACAAGATAGAGGTCTAGTAGAATCTTCCCCCGCCCCCAATAAAACTGGGATTTATATTAAGCCCTACATCTTTAGTTTAAGGTGAATAGGAAAAAACCGCACCACATAACCTCCCATCCACAAGGAAAACGTGTCCTCTAGGTGCTGAGCACCTCAGGGTGATAAAAAGTTCCTGAGAATTTGTAACCATAAACTAGCTCATTGGAACTTATAGCCCAAAAAGCTCCAAGCCCTGAAGTTTAAAGTGGTACTATGATAGTAGTGTCATGGTCACCAGGTGACTGGAAGGAAGTACATTCATCTAAGGCTTGAAAGAGTTCAATAATTTTCTAAAGAAAGATCAGCTTCCAATAATAATAATAATGAATACAAAAGTTACTAGGTACATAAGTGAGAACTTGAAGAAAACAAAAATAGGAGACAGAGATGCACAAAAACTTTAAGTATTAGAACTGTCACACAGATTATAAACAACTATTTTTAGTATGTTCAAAGAAATAAAAAAATCTGGATAAAAACACCCACAAGAATTAGAAAACTATAAACCTTTACCAAAATGATTTGAAAAAGTACCAAGTAGAGCTTCTAGTAATTTAAAACTTTTAAATTGAAATATGAAACTCTGGATTTAAATAGCAGTTAAATAGCAGATCAGACACAGCTGTAAAGAGAATTAGTGAAATGGAAGACAGGAAATAAAAAGCAATCCAGAATGAGGCCCAAAGAGACAAAGGTATGAAAATATGACAGAAAGGTTACAAGAGATGTGATATAGAGTGAGAAAGTCTAACAAATATCTAACAGAGCCTTGGGATGAGGCAGAAGAAACAGGACATGGTAATGATATAAGGCGGTGATAACTGAGGTTTTCCTGCAACTGAAAACAGCACCAACCCCTATTCAATAAATCCAACAAATCCCAAGAACGGTAAATAAAAGGGTAAGTAATGGTGAAAATGGAGAACACTAAAGAGTGTTCCCTTTCACTAGAGGTAAAAGAAGACAGATTATCTTCAAAGGAGCAACAATAAGACTGACAGGTGACAGTAAAAATGGAAGTTAGAAGACAATGAAATGATATCATCAATGTGCTAGGAAAAGATAATTGTCAATCTAGAGTTCCTTAGCAAAAATATATTTTAAGAATGAAAGTAGACACAGTCACACAAACAAAAACTAAGAGGTTTCCCACACGGTCCCTAACGAAAGCAACGTCTAAAGGATGAACCTCAGGAAAAAATGATTCCCAACAGAAAATATGAGAAACAAGAAGGCAAAAGAGCAAAGAAAAACAAAAAAGAGTAAATATACACAACAATGATATCTTTAAGTGTTAAAAAAAGAATTAAAATAACAATAATATAACAACAAAGAAGGAAGAATAAAAAGAGTTATAGTGTTCCAAGATCTTCATGTTTTTCACGAAAAGACTTTAATAAGTTATTACTTAAACTAATAAATATTGTAATTTCTCTAATAACCATTAAAAGAACAAAAATAGAGTGCATAACTTGAAAACTATTAGAAAGGAATAACTAGAATGAGAAAACAGTCAAAAAGGAAAACAAGTAGAGAAAAAGAAGCATGTTAAACTGGAGATGCCTATTAGATACAAAAGTGGAAATAAGTAAGCAGTCGAATCAATAGGTCTGAAACTCAGGGAAGACGTCCCATATACAGATATAAATTTGGCAGTCATCAGTATAAAGATGAAATTTAAAACGAGGAGATTAGATGAGATCATTCTGGAAGTGAGTGCAGACAGAAAAGAGAGTCCAAAGATAAAACTAGAGCACTCCAACGTTTGGCGTTAAGGAGATAAGGAAGAACAATAACTGTGATTTTAAAAGATACAATGGAGCTGTGAACTCAGTTATAATAGAATAAATATACTTTAAAAATTAAGTATGAAATATTTATCGAAAGTTGATCAAAGATTAGGTCACAATGAGAAAATCTTGATATATTTGAAGACACAAATATTCTAAGACCACCTATCCCACACTCTGGCTATATAGCAATAAAAAAGTATTCATACCAAAAGAAGAGCCAAAAACAATAAAACTAACCATTTAAAAATTTATTAAACTCTGTAAAAGTAACACAGAGAAAATAAAAATTCAGAATTTAAGATTAGAGATAAAGATTAAGAGAATACTCTATGTAAAAATGTATGGGTAAAGCCAAATAGTACTGAGAGGGAAATTTATAGTCTCAAATGTATTAATTAGAATAATCAGATAAAAATTCAGCCAAAAAAAGCTGAAGATGGTTAAATAAAAAGTTGAAAAAAAAGTGAAACAAAAAGTTGGTTCTTTAAAAGATCAATAAAATTGAAAAACCTTTATCTAGACTGACAAAAAAAGATGCAAATAACTATAAGCAGAAATGAAAATGTGGACACTACACAACTTTTTAGAAATATAAAACAATTTTTTACAGATTATTAAGAACAATTGTATGCCAACAAATCAGATAAATTAGATGAAATGGACAAATTTCTAGAAATACGTTTACAAACCTAACTGAAGAAACAAAAATCTGAGCAGACATAACAATCATGAGAGTAAATCAGTTAAAACCAAAAACAAAAACTCCCAACTATGAAAGTCCATAACCAGATGAGTTTACTGCTGAATATTATTAAAATATAAAGAAGAATTATAACCAATCCTTCTCAAACTCTTCCAAAAAATGGAAGAAGAGGGAACAGTTCCTAATGTATGAGTCCAGTATTTTTTGATTCCAAAGCCAGACAAAAATAACACAAGGAAACTACAGACCAACATACTTTTTGAATATCGATGGAGAAATCATCAATGAAATCCTAGCAAATCAAGTCCAAAAGTACATTTGAACAATTACACAACATGATGAAGTTGGATTTATGTCAGGAATGCCACGGTTGTTCAACCTAAGAAAATCACTCAATGTATAAGTAATATACCACATTAATAGAATGAAGGGGCAAAACCCACATGATCATCTCGATGCAAAAAAGCATTTCACAAACTCAACACCCTTTCATGATAAAAACATTTAAATTAGGAATAGAAGGAAATGACTTCAACATAACAAAGGTCACATATGGAAAAAAAAAACAATCACAGCTGTGATCATGCTCTATGGTAAAAGTCTAAAGCTTTCCCTCTGAAATAAAAAAAAGACAAGGATGCCCACTTTTGCCACTTCACACTAGTACTGGAAGTTCTAGCCAATGCAATTAGATAAGAAAAAAAAGAGACATCCAAATTGTAAAGGAAGAAGTACAACCATCTCTGTTCATAGATGACACCATCTTATATGTAAAAAACTGTAAAGATCCAACAAAAAATTCCATTAGAATGAATTCAACAATATTGCAGGATATAAAAATCAACACACACAAACTCAACTGCAGTGTTATATAGTAATAATGAATAATCTGAAAAGTAAATTACGAAAACAATTCCTTTTATGATAAAATTAAAAAAAAAAACTTAGGATTTCATTTAAATCCAAGAGGTAAAAGACTTATGCAATGAAAACTACAAAACATTGTTGAAAAAAATTAGAGAAAACATAAAGAAATAGAAAAACATCCCGTATTTTTGGATTGGAAGACTTACTATTGTTAGATATGAATATTACCCAAAGCAATTTACAGTTTCAATGCAATCTCCCTCAAAATCCCAATGATATATCATGCAAACAGAAAAATTCATACTAAAATTCATTTTGAATCTCAAGGGAATCCAAATATCCAAAACAATCTTGAAAAAGAAGAAATGAACCCTCACATGTACGGTCAAATGATTTTTGACAAGGGTTCCAAGACCATTTAATGGGAAAAGGGCAGTCTTTTCAACAAACTGTGTGGAGAATTGTATATAGCATACAAAAGAATAAAGCTGAACTTCTAACTTGCACTATATACAAAAATTAATGCAAAATGGATCAACAATTTCAATGTAAGAATTAAAACCATAAAATTCATAGAAGAAAACAAAAGGGTAAAATTCATGACCTTGAATTTCACAATGGATTCGTAATTATGGTATCAAAAGCCACCCATGAAAAAGTACATAAATTGAACTTCATCAAAATTTAAAATTTTTGTGCATGGAAGGACATTTTTAAAACAGTGAAAAGAAATCATACAGCACAGGAGAATATATTTACAAAACATATATCTGATAAGGGTCTAGTATGCTGAATATATAATGAACTTAATAACAAAACAACAAACAACCAAATTCAAAAAAGGGCATTTCTCCAAAGAAGATACACAGATGGCCAACAAGCACATGAAAAGATGCTTAACATTATTAGTCATTAGAGGGAATGCAAATCAAAACCACAATTACATACCATTGCACACCCTACAATAGCTGTAACAACAACAAAGACAACAGAAAATAACAAGTATTGGCAAGGATATGTGAAAATGAAATCCTATACATTGCTGGTGAGAATGTAAAATGGTTTAGCTGCTATGGAAAACAAACTGGAGGTTCCTCACAAAGCTAAACATAGAATTATTGTATGACCCAGCAATTCTGCTTGGGTATATACTCAAAGGAACTGAAAACAGGTACTCAAACACATGTACACACATGTTCATTACAGCACCATTCACAGTATCCAAAAGGTAGAATCAGTCCCAGTGTCCATCAATTGAAGAATGAATAAATAAACCGTTGTATATACATGAAATGGAATGTAATTCAGCTATAAAAGGGACCAATACATGCTATAATGTGGAGAAACATTGAAGCATGCGAAGTGAAAGAAGCCAGAAACAAAGTCACATATTGTATGATTTCATTTCTAAGAGATATCTAGAATAGACAAAGCCAGGGACAGAATGAAGATCAGTGGTCGCTATGGGCTGGTGGGGATAGGGGGCAACTGCTTAATGGGTAGTTTCCTTTTGGGATGATGAACTGTTTTGAAGCTAGACAGAGGTGGTGGTTGTATAACATTGTGAATGTGCTAAATGTTACTGAAATGTTCACTTTTAAAAGGTTAATTTTATGTTATGTGAATTTCACCTCAGTTTTTAGAAATTGTTTTTAAAAAACCGCACGGGATATACACTAGACGAGCTAAAATGAAAAAAAGAGATAATACCAAGTGTTGGAGGGGATGTGGAGCAATAGGAACTCTCTCGAAAACTGGTGATGGATGTATAAATTGGTTATAATTACTGAGGAAAACTGGCAGTACCTACTAGAGAAAAACCATATGCGTACCCTAGTACTGACTGAACTAATGAATAAAAAATAACTTTTTTTAGGCACTGTGCTAAGACACTGGGATGTAAAAGTGAAAAGATATGTTTTCTCTAAAAACCATAAATAATTATAATACAATATGCTTATATTGTGGGGGTTGGATAGCAAACACTTTGGTTTTAGTGTCTGATAGACAATTTGAGTCCTAGCTCCACTATTTACTAGTTAGCTATGATTATAGGTAAGTCTGAATATTATTTTTGTATAATTTCTGTCTTTTCTACTCATTCCACAGTTTTAGTCTATTGCTGCTAGAGTAGTCTTTATAAAACAGCACATCAATCCAAATATTCCCCACTACATATAATATAAAATCTAAACTTCTTACCCTGCCATTAAAACACGTAGACATTTTGTTACCTACCTATCTTTCCAGCCTTAACTCATAGTATATTCTCACCATGTTCTCGAAACTAGACACAATGGCCTACCATCTTATCTTGAACATGCTTTTGAAATGTCTTACCTTTGTGTCTTTGCTCAACATGTCTTTCTTCCAAGAATTCACTCTCTACTGTAAGTAGAGAAAATCATTTTTCATGGTATATTGATTGATAAAGGGTCCTACATGTAATTTAATTTAACAGAGTAAGCACGGGAGAGAATAAACTGATCACATTTATGAAAGTAGTCTGATTCACAGAACAAAGGAATAAATCAGCAATCAGGAACATACTTTGGCTTTGTGGGCATTTTATTAGGTAGAGGAAGTTATTATTTTCCCAGTACTAACCATATTGTTGTATGAGAATATCTTTTCTTAAAAGATGGACATTGGAAAACTGCCTTTCTGGTCCAGTAACTTGAATCTAATCCAGTATCAAAATAAGATAGCTCTGTCCCTGTGATTCCTAGTTGAGATATGGGGAGATACGCCCAGAAACTTTAAAATGATGGAAATAAGATTGTCTTTTGAAAGATAGGCACATACAGGATAAGAACATGTAATGGGTATTGAGTGATAGAGTGAAGTAAATTAGTGGGATCAGTTTAATTCAACAACTAAGTCCAATTCAATTATTTCCCCTATAGACAGACACTGTGGTGGATACAAAGATTAAAAGGGCATGAACTCAACCATCAAGCAGCTAATAGTGAGTGGAGCAGAGGAGCAATACGTATAAGTGATTAGGTAATTATAATACAAGAATTATATCTCAGCTTTTTTCTAAAAATAGTTATTTATATTATTAAGATTGGATGCAAAAGGAATAATAAAAAACACAAAAACTAAATCCTATACTACAGAATACAGAAAAAACCCTTGCATTATAAAATGAAGATCAGAAACTCTTTATATATAGTAGTTATACCTAATTATATTTTAAATATTTTCAAAATTTTAGTTTTGGAAAGCATTTAGGATATACTATGATTCATCCTTTCTATGATCTCCTTCCTCTTGCAAAAAAAATCTAATTTAGTTAAGTATCTGTTTTATATAACATCATAATCCTACTAAGACATTAGTGGTTCATTTAGAGATACAGGAAAAAGAAACAGGAAATAGTATTCAGATAATCAGTAATATGATGTCTGACTAAAGCAAGTAGCATATTAGTTGTCAGGAAGTGGAAAGCATTCTCAGATTTCAAAGCAACATTGATGCAATAAGATTCAAGACTACAGAGAGCAGGTGGTGTGGTAGCAGTCAGGCTTAACAAAAGACCCACTTCAAAGACTTAATTATTAATATTATCTTGGCATTCTTTAAATTGATTACAAACTGTTTCCATTATAGAAAGTTTCTAAGAAAATAAATTTATAACTAAAATGTTAAATAGCCATCACAAGAGAAATAATTGTAAAAAGAAAAGTTTCTCAAGCTATCTATGAAACAGTCTTTGAAAGACATTATGAAACTAAAGATAGCATTATAGTATTAGTCAATAAACACCCACCTTAACCATAAATCCATTAAGAAAAATTCTCTTAGAAAATTATCTAATTAAGATTAAACTAATTATTTATTGAAGGACTGCGCTGTACCTGCCATTTTATGTATTTATTTCATTTAATTCTTATAGTATTCTTTGTCATCATTTACATTCTTAAACATACGCATGAATGTGATGTATGCAAACTGTAAGTCTCCTGCACATGTTAGTCCACACAAAGGTACAGTTTCTTATTTTGTTCTTGTACTTTATCTTAGTCTGTAAAACTGAGTCAAGGTTGTGATTATTTTTTCTTTTGCCACTGGGAGAAAATGTCTGTAACAAGATAAGTTAGTAAGATTTAATACAACAGGATAGGAAAACCTGCTATATTGTTTGCTTTTTACTACTTAAAAGAAATGTGCCCTAGTTTAGAACTATCCAGTACTTACTGAAGCCATTAGGTTCCATTGTGTGTGAAGAGAAAAGGGTGGGAAAAGAAAATCTAAGCGTAAATGGAAGAGTTGAAGACAAAAAGCATGATAATTTTGTGGGGGGTTAGAGAGTTCCTAAAGTTGGGAAGGTTGGATAGGCTGTGGATTCTCTGGGGCTGTGCAGCACACTGGAGGTAATGACTTTGGAAGGGAGTGACTGCATACTTGTTCTTAGAGGCAAGCTTGGCAGTAGCGGCAAGGTCCTGTATTTAGCGTGGCACAAAGAAGGGTCTCTTGCTTGTCACAGACTATAGACACCACTGGCCTGAGCAGGAGGACAAACCAAGTGCGACTCCCTGCAGAAGGAATTAGAGGGCATTCTCAGATAATCAGCAAAGCAGCGACCCTACCCTGAGTGTCTTTGGAGAGACCATCGGGAAGGGGCTGTCTCCCAAAGAATGACTAACAATGGACTTCTCATAGATCCTGATGGAGAAGGGCTGCAAGTCAGAGATTTGTTTGGAAAAACTGAGAGACTTGACATTTTTTGTACTCTAATGTTATCAAACAAGTTATACCTCTAAAAGAACCTCACAAAATAGTTTATTTATAGAAAGTGATTTTAATAGACTTAAAATAGGATTTTAATAAAGCAAGAATACCAAACACATAAATAGTGAACAAATATCAGTTTTTTTAGCTTTCACATCACTGGCCCTTTTTCTGTCACCATGATCAAGAGAGCCCTGAAATGCACTTTTCATAGCATCATATACTCATTCATTCAGTAGCGTGCCTTCTCTGCTATCCATTCTACAATAGTTAGAGACAATGTTTCAAGTTTTCCTTTTATTCCTGAGCTTTACTTATATGATAAACATCTTTACTACAAAAGGCTAACTCAACAAAACATGATTTTCTAATAGGCAAAGCTCAAATTTACTTTCTGGAAACAGCAGACATTCTAGATCTATATTGCCACAATCCAATTATTTTGAAGATATGAAAAGGTTCAGGAAGTGTATGTAAACCAATTTTATTAAAGGGTAAACTAATGAATGATGAAAATATTCAGTGGCAAGCTGATATTATCAATGATGAATACAAATTGTTAATTGCTGGATAAAAGATTGAAACCTCTCACTGGAAACTTCAGCTGTTATCGACTAACTACATTAAAAAGCTTTAAAAAAGAAAACTCCGTTATTAACAATAAAACACATCAATCTGGGCAGTAGTTGAAGATCTAGCAACAAAAATATCTCACTAATACTCCAATGTACTCAAGGCTCATTTCTTTTGGTTGTTTTAAGACATGGGACCGACAATCACTTTCGTTTAGTCATCTTGCTAGACAAGTAACAGGAAGTTAAGACATTAAATGACTAAAGAATAATATATGACTTAATAATATAGACGGAACAAACTGATAAAAAGAAGCAGGCAACAGTCTGGTATTTATATTCCCTAAATACCAACAGCAAAATAATCTGAGTAACTACAGTGAATCTTGGGGACAGATGATGGATGTCTGAATCAGATTTACAGTAAAAGGTAAAGAAACTGAATTTTCCCCCCAAATAGTGGTGTGCTGGAGTCCACTCATACCAGCTTATAAGAGCCAATAGCTAAACTTTCAGTTGTTAAACATATCCATTATTAAGAATTAAGTTATATAAATTTATAACTATGCTAAAAAAGGCAATACTCTAAACTTACCACTTCCTATTTTACTACATTTTATTATTATGTATGTCTTTGGGGATATTCACATCTACTGTGCGTACATGGTGGAAATACATAATGGGAAGCTACTACTGTGTATCTTTTCTCAGCTCCACTTTCAGTGACTTCACGTTGATCATTTCAAATCAGCCATGATGGGAGTAACTATCAATGAATAGCAAATACCACAAATTGAGGCTTATCTCTCCAAAGAATCAATTATTTAAAAGGTATCAACCCACCACTCTCATGGGGTATTCTAAAATTTTGATAAAGGCTGGTTTAAAATGAGTAACACTAAAATACTTGAAAAACTACTCCTTGAAAAATCGTTGATGACACATAGGGAATATTGTCTTAAACGGTACTAAATAATAAATTAGATCAATTCTGGAACACTCCATAATAATATAAATGACTGTTTATTTCATAAAGAAGGATATGCCATCCATCTTTAACTATTACAACTTTGGGGGTGTAATTTTGGTTTAAGGTCATTCTAATCAGAAATGTAGAGGATTGGCAGTAAGAATAGAATAAGAAAACACTAAGAGTCATTGTTGAATACTTTTCAGGTCCATGCTCATAGTTCTAAGCGTTACCATTGACATTGTTTAAACAGGAATATTCTGGAAGTTGCTTTCCTGATGAAGATATATGCCCTTCTTTTTCATTTAAATAATTTTTTCTCTTTTACAGTTACATACCTATTATCTCTATTCAAGCACCTATTATCTCACCATAACCTGATTGTTTTTACTGTTGTTCTTTGTTTACACACATTTTTTTACTCACTATAACTCTTTCAAAACACTAAATCTTTGTGTATGCAGATGAATGTGAAACTGAGGAGGGCAGACATGTTTCTTAGAACTTCAGGGTGTTTTCAAGGTGCCTTCCTTGCCACATGGGGTGAGGAAGAGGCCAGATGGATGGAACTCCAGCCTCCCTCATTCTGACCTTAATCAGAGAATCTCAGCTTTTTGTATCTGTCTCTGTAATACTGAGGGTTCTAGGTAAAATGTCATTAGGAAAAAAAGAGTTCCTTTGTAGATAGGGATGGAGGGAGGGAGAGGGAAATAGTGGAGGAGGGAGGTGGGAGGGAGAGAGAAAAAACAAACCAGTCTGTTAGAGAACATAGGTGTGTGTGTGCACGTATGCATATGTACCATTTGTAATCATGAAAGGTGTGTTTGTGTGTGTTTAGGGAAGAACAGCTGGAGGTAGGTTGGGTCTATTCACAGTTAAAACAATGCATTTTTAACTGAATTGCGTTGTGTATTATATCAGGTTGGTGAAAAGTAATTGTGGTTTCACAGGTTAAAAATAATTGCAAAAACTGCAATTACTTTTGCATCAACCTAATAGATAGACATATACAGATACCTAATTAAAACTACTGGTATTTGAGACTTTTAAATTCAAATTTAAAATTATAGAGTATGTAGATAATCTAGGTTTTAAAGAAAACAAAAAAATCTAAGTTTTGAAACTTCACACAATTATACTGTGTTTTAAATATAATTCATGTGTTGTATCATTTGCAAAACAAGGGCAACACTATCTTTTAAAACAAATAGAAACAAGGAACACTTTACAGAGAACTCTACAGAGATAAATAAAATGAGAAGTTCCTGAGAAAGTAAATTTTTAGACAATAAAAAACATTGCTAGTTGGAATACTGTCTTTTAAAAATACAGCCAAACACCTTTCAAACTAAATAGTCTTTCAAATTTGAAAAGGGAAAATAAATGCATTGATTTAAATTACTAGAAATGCATTTACTTTTAAAGACTTTTTTTTTTCCTAGAGCAAGTAAATCAATCAAACAGTAAAGAGGAAAGTGCAGTAAGGACTGTAAGACAAGAGTTCAAGGAAGATGAAATACTGGCTGCACAGAAGATGTTTGTTCCACTGATTTTGTTTTCTTTGAGGTCTTCCCTCCCAGTACTAACCAGGCCCATCTAGCTAAGCTTATGAAATCTGACAAGGGTGCAGCCCATGGCACAAAGGATGCAGGATAGTGATTTTATTTCTTATTTTATTCATTGCAGCCCCAGGGAGAGAGATAACGAGAACAGGAATGAAATCCAGGTCTCCTACATAAAACACTGCAGAACATTACCACTGGGTCACCAGGGGGGAAAAAGGAGGAACTACTTTGTTTTAAAAGAATTTATTTGTTATAATATTTATGGTGGAAAATTATTTTTTGACTTACCCAATGATTCATTAAAACCTCACTTTTATCAATCATATATTTGAATTACTGTTTTCACAAAAATACAGTTTGACCCTGCTTATTGGACTTAAAATATATAATGACATTGTTTCAGAAATTGAAAAAATGACTATCAGCAAGTTATGTCTGACAATTACAAAATAATCAGAAATAACTTATTAAATTTCACTTTTTATCTAATATTCCTGCTGTTTGGATATTTGTCATCCTTTACTTATTGCTACGAAGTGTTGTAGGGACTGTCACTAATGAAAAAGCTTTAGCAAATTCTGGGAGAAATTACTTGCGTTTGACGCTATCAACAGTTTAAGAAAGTTAAGAATTCCATTTATGGATCAATGTCTAATTTACTGATACTGGTTGAGCCATATAAAATTCCTGACATTGAATGCCTTTGCCCTAAAAAATGGCAATTGCATATGATTCAACTAAATATATCACAGTGACCCTGATAATCAAACAGCCTTTGTAAAATGGAACAATTGTTACTAACTGAGGGTTTGTGAGGTTAAATGAGCTAAATATCAAGTTTGATATTTAGCAAAGAAGGACAATAAGTGACACAAGATGTTAGGAATCATGATGATAAAAATTTTGTATTTTCCTTATTTGACATGGAATCATCAGGAAAATCAACAGCTAGCTTTCAGCTACGGTATTTTCCTTATGCAATTTGTTCAGATGAGCTATGTATACATAGGTACATCAGCCTGTATCTACCATCACTCACTACCATGCCATAGGCCTCAGGCAAGGTTTCCTGAAAGCTCATCTCTCCATTACATCATTTTATGACATGTCCAAATATATACTGGACAAAACAGAAACTAGTTAGGGAGAATATTAGAGAAGCTCCTGAAGAAAGAGTCAATTTCTTAATACAAACAATGAAGAGGCCAACTGGGGCATACATTTATCTTCATTTGGTTTCTGCTTAATAAACGATAAAAGGAAAATTTAAATGTAGATGAAAACTTTGAAAATGACAGGAGGATCCCTGTCTAAGGCAGGTTAGAATAAGAGGAAAACTTTATGTTTTAGGGTTTCTCAGTTCATATAATGTTTTAACATATAGGTATAGTCTTATCTCTAAGGCAGAAAGAGCAGATAATTTCATGCTTTTGCGTAGTGTTAAATAAGAGAACTCAAACCTAGATCATATACTTAATAAACAGTGATGGTAAAACTAGAACTCAGGTCTCCTGACACAGAGTCCAGTATTTTGTTTCCCACTCCTCCCATTAACATCCTTTCTCAGCAGACGTCACCATTATAAATTACTTTGAACACTTGATTAATTTAACAAGAACCTATTAAAAGTATAATGTGTGCATTTCTATGGTCAGTTCAACAATAGAAACCATAGATAAAAATTCTAATGAGAAAAGAATACAGACTTTGAAATAAAGGAATCCAGGAAATGACATGCTGCATAGTCACACAGTTCTAGACACAAAAACTCCAGTATGACCTCATTTTAACTAATTATATATGCAATGTCACTATTTCCAAGTATCACATTCTGAGTAACTGGGAGTTAGGGCTTCAACATATGAATTTTGGAGGGGACACAACTCAACTCTTAACACATGATAATACACAGAACACAGGAAGATGAAGTAAAGGGTCAAAGATCATTTTACTGTTTGGGAAGAGGCAACAGAAACATGCAAGACTGTAATAAGTCAAGGTGCATGTTGAATACTCTATACTATCTACTAAAAGAACTAAAAAGTATGTAATGACACCAAGTTCACAGAGGGGATAAATGGAAATTAAAAATTAA
Organism: Rhinolophus hipposideros; assembly: GCF_964194185.1. Lineage (NCBI taxonomy): Eukaryota > Metazoa > Chordata > Mammalia > Chiroptera > Rhinolophidae > Rhinolophus > Rhinolophus hipposideros. The sequence goes on along the minus strand of NC_138047.1, from coordinate 15,363,665 downwards.
TTAAAAAAAATGAGAGGAGACAGAAAAAAAATAAAACAGGGACAAATAAAAAGTAAATACTAAGTTGATAAATTTAACTCCCAAAGTATCAGTAATACTAAATAAAAAAGAATCATTAAGAAATGCTCACCCCAATTGTAAACTTAAGTAATAGAACTATATACAGAGAGAAGGCAATAACAGAAAGATATCTGGAAAATACCTACCAGGAAAGTAAAGACGAGTCAAAGAAGAAATCACGTGGGAAATTAGTATGTTCTGAACTGAATGAAAATGAAAACCTCAAAAATGGTGCTATGCAGCTACAATATAAATATAAAAATATGTAAAATATAAAACTCTGAACCAGTGTTCAGAGGAAATTTAAAGCACTACATAGAAAAGGAGGAAATTTTCAAATCAATGACCTAAGCTTCCCCGTTAAGAAAACAGAAGAAAAAGAGCAAATTAAATCCAAAATAAGTAGATGACAGGAAAAACTTAATAGGAAAAAAAAAAAATCAATGAAATATAAAACTGAAAAACAATACATCAAATCAGTAAAACCAAAAGCTGAATAAAAAAATTTCATAAAATGAAAATCTAAATTTTAAACTTACTATATGTTCTTCAAAGGACTCTCACTAAAATAAAAAGCAAGTTGTAAACTTGGAAAACATATTTGCAAACATACAGGTGACAAAGGACTCGTGTCTAAAATACATAAAGAACTTTAAACTCAAAAATAAGACAAACATGGGAACAGATGGCTTCTGCGCAAGACGGTGGAGTAGGTACACTGTGCTTGTCTCCTCCCAGGCCCATCTAAATTATAGAACCATCACTGAAATCCACCTGAAGACTCGCGGAACAGAATTCCGATAACTGAGGGCATAAAGAAGAAGCCACGTGGAGACTGGCATGAGGGACAGAGACAAGGTATGGGCAAGTCCTACACCTGGTGTGTGATTAAGCATCAGGAGGGTTATATAACCCCGCTGAGGAGCGAGGGATCCCAACCCCACACCAAGATCCCAACCAGGACCACAAGTGCTGGGAAGAGGATTCCCGTAACAGCTGGCTGTGAAAACGAGCAGCAGCGATTGTGTCCCAAAGGGACAACGGGCTGCAGGAGACCAAGGTGCTGCACGTCTTAAAGGGGCCACACACAGATGCACTTGCTCAAAGCTCCAGTGCAGGGGCAGCAACTTGCAAAGTGCCAGGGACAGATGGGAGTATTAAATTTAGTAACTTCAGGATAAGGCTTGGAGGGGCAAGGGTTGGGGCAACTCTCTCTGGGGACAGAGGTGCTGTCAGGCACCACTGCTCCATAGGTGAATTCTCCTCCCAATAGGCAAGTGTCAAAATCAGTAATCAAAAAACTCCCAACAAAAGCTGTGGACTAGATGGCTTCATAGGTGAATTTTACCAAACATTCAAAGAAAAATTAATACCTAGCCTTCTCAAACTACTCCAAAAAACTGAAGAGGTGGGAAAGGCTCCCAAACTCATTTTACAAGGCCAGCATTATACTAATTCCCCAATCAGTCAAAGGCACTACAAAAAAAGAAAATTATAGGCCAATATCACTGATGAACATAGATGAAAACTCAACAAAATATTAGCAAACTAAATTCAGCAATACATTAAAAAGACCATACACTATTATAAAGTGGGATTTATTCCCAAATGCAAAGCTGGTTCAATATCCACAGATTAATTAACGTGATACATCACATAAACAAAATAAAGGATAAAAATTCTATGATCACTCATTAGATGCAGAAAAAGCATTTGACAAAATCCAACATCCATTTATGATAAAAACTCTCAACAAAATGAGGATACAAGGAGCATACCTCAACATAATGAAGGCCATATATGACAAGCCCATGGCTAAAATCATACTCAATGGTGAAAAGCTGAAACCTTTTCTTTAAAATCAGAAAGAAGAAAATGATGTCTACTTTCATTAAACATAGTATTGGAAATCCTAGCTACAGCAATCAGACGAGAAATACCAGGCAACCAAATTGAAAAGGAAGAAGTAAAACTTTCATTATTTGAACAAGGCATGATACTATATATAGAGAGCACCCTAAAGATTCCACCAAAGAACTATCAGAACTAATACGTGAAATCAGTGAAGTAGCAGGATATAATTAATATTCAGAAATCAGTTGCATATTTATATACCAGTAATGAACTTTTGAAAGAAATATTAAGAGAACAATCCCATTTATAATTGCATGAAAAAGAATAAGATATCTAGAATAAATTTAATCAAGGAGGCAAAAGAGCTGTACTCAGAAAATTATAAAACATTGAAAAAGCTGAAGAAGATACAAATAAAAGGAAGGCTATATCGTGTCCATGGATAGGAAAAATTAACATTGTTAAAATGTCCATACTATCCAAAACAATCTACAAATTCCCTGTCTATGCAATCCCTATCAAAAGTCCAATGGCATTTTCACAGAAATAAAACAATCATAAATTTTGTGTGGAACCTCAAAAGACCCCAAATAGCCAAAGCGATCTCAAGAAAGAAGAACAAAGCTGGAGGTATCATGTTCCCTGATTTCAAACTATATTACAAAGTTAGTCATCAAAACAGTATAGTATTGGCTATGAGAACAGACACATAGATCATTGGAACAGAATAGAAAGCCCGGAAACAAACCCACACCCATAAGGTCAATTTATGCCTGACAAAGGAGCCAAGAATAAACAATGGGGAAAGGACAGTCTCTTCAATAAACTGTGTTGGGAAAATGGGAGGCTATCTTACATCATACACAAAAATGAACTCAAATGGATTAAAGATTTGAATGTAAGATCTGACCCCTAGAAGAAAACATAGATGGTAAGCTTCTTGACATCAGTCTTAGTGATGATTTTTAGGATATGACACGAAAAGCAAAACAACAAAAGCAAAAACAAACGAGTGGGACTACAACAAAATAAAAAACTTCTGCACAGCAAAGGAAGCTATCAACAAAATGAAAAAAAAAACACCTACTGAATGGGAAGAAAACATTTGCAAACCATATATCTGTTAAGGGTTAATATCCAAGTATGTAAAGAACTCATATAACTCAACAGCAAAAAAGCAAACCACCTAATTAAAATATAGGCAGGGAATCTGAATAGACATTTTTCCAAAGAATATATACAAACGGCAGCAGGTTCTCAAAAGGTGCACAACATTGCTAAACATCAGGGAAATGCAAATCATAACTACAATTAGATATCACTTCACACCTGTCAGATGACTTATCAAAAAGGCAAGAAATAACAAGTGTTGGCAAGGATGTAGCCAAAAGGGAACCCCTGTGCACCGTTGGTGTGAATTATTATACAGCTATTATGGAAAATACTATGGATGTTCTTCAAAAAATTAAAGAGAACTACCATATGATCCAGCAATATCACTTTTGGGTATTCATCTGAAGAAAATGAAAATACTAATTTGAAAAGATATATGCACCTCATGTTCATTGCAGTATTATTTATAGTAGCCAATATATGAAAATAATCTAAGTATCTATACATTGATGAACAGATAAAGATAATGTGATACACACACACGCACACGCACAGTGGAATATTTTTCAGTTATAAAAAGAAGTAAATTTTACCATTGTGAGAACAGGGATGGAACTTGAGGGCATAATGCTAAGTGAAGTAAGTCAGACAGAGAAAGACAAGTACTATATATTACATATGATCTCACATTTTTTTTAGTGGAATCTAAAAGACCCCCACAAAATCAGAAACAAAAACAAACAAACCCAACCTCATAGATAATGAGAACATACTGGTGTCTAGCAGAGGTGGGGTGGGAGTGGGGTGAAATGATGGAAGGGGGTTAAAGGTACAAACTTCTAGTTATAAAATAAATGTCACGGGGATGTAATGTATAGCTTGGTGACTGTAGTTAATACTACACTGCATAGTTGCGAATTGCTAGCAGAGTAAATCTTAAAAGTTCTCATCACATCCAAAATTTTTTGTAACTATATATGGTGACAGATGTCAACTAGACTAATTGTGATAATCATTTTGCGAGATATGCAAATATTGAATCATTATGTTGTACATCTAACACTAATATAATGTCGTATGTCAATTATACCTCAATAAAAGGAAAAAATGGCATAAAATAAGTCAATCTCAAGAGGTCACTTAGTAAATGATCCATTTATATAACATTTTCAAAATGGCAAAACTATACAGATAGAATTACTGGTTGTCAGAAGTTAAGGATGGTGGGATGGGGATGAGTGTGAATATAAAGAAGCATGAGGGATATATTTGTGTTCTGTATCTTGAATAGTTCTATATCTTAATTGCAGTGGTTGTGACATAAAACTACACATTATAAAATGGCATACAACTATACACAGCCATTGTACTAATGTCAATTTTTGGTATTGAAATTGTATTGTAGCTAAATAAGATATAACCATTAGAGAATATTGGGTGAGAAGTATATAAGTCTTTTGTGTTTTCTTTGCAACTTCCCATGAATCAAAAATTATTTCAAAATAAAAACTTAAAAAAAAGGAAACAATTTGTATATGATTAACACCAAACCTGACAAGGATATTATAAGAAAAGAAAATCGCAGGCCAATCTTTCTCCTAAACACACACACACACACACACACACACACACACACACACAAATATCCTAACCAAAATACTAGCAAATCAAATCAAATAAAATGGATTTATTCCAGGAAAACAAGGTGGTTTACTATTTAAAAACAATCAATATAATTCATCTTATTAACAAAATAAAAGTGAAAAGCATACAATCATATTCAATGACACAGAAAAAAGCATTTGGTAAAATGTGCCAATATTCATTTTTCTTCCCATTTCTTTTTTGTTTAATCTGGAAATATTATACAGTGAAATAAAACTTCTCCCTTTCCACATTTTATTTTTTTGAAGATTTTTAAAATATAGCTAACATACAATGTTAGTTTAGAGTGTGTACCATAGTTATTGAACATTTATGTACTTAAAGAAGTGATCACCATAAGTCCAGCAACCATCTGAAACCATACCATGCTATCACAATATTATTCACTATATTCTTTATGCTGTACATTACATCCCCATGACTTATTTGTTTTATACCTGGAAATTTGGACCTCATATTCCCCTTCAACTTTTCCCCCATTTCTTAATTTTTCAGTAATAGTTGACATTGGATATTATTTTATATTAATTTCACGTGTACAGCATAGTGGTTAGACATTTATATAATTTAAGAAGTGAGCCCCCTGACTAGTCTAGTACTCACCTGGCACTACATACGGTTATTACCATATTACTAACTATATTCCCTATGTTTTACTTTATATCCCCATGACTACTTTGTAACTACCAATTTGTATTTCTTAATCCCTTTCCCTTTTTCACCACCCCTTCAACCCTCCTCCCATCTGGCAACCATCAAAATGTTCTCTGTATCTATGACTTTGATTCTGTTTTGTTTATTTTGTTCTTTAGATTCCACTTGTAAGTGAAATCATATGACATTTGTCTTTCTCTGTCTGATTTCCTACACTCAGCAAAATACCCTCTATGTCCATCCATATTGCAGATGGCAAGATTTCATTTTTTTTTATGGCCGAGTAATATTCCATCATGTATATGTACCACCTCCTCTTTACCCATTCATCAATTCAGGAACACTCAGTCTGCCTCCACACCTTCGCTACAGTAAATAAGGCTGCAATGAACATATGGTGCATGTGTTCCCTCGAAGGAGCATTTTGGGTTTCTTCAGATAAATACCCAAAAGTGGGACTACTAGGTCCTTCTTTGCCTCATGTTATAGCCTTTGTTTTAAAGTCTATTTTATCTGGTATAAGAAGTATGGCATTCCAGATTTTCTTTCTGTGTTTTCATTTTCATGAAATATCATTTTCCATCTCTTTACTTTCATCCTGTGTGTGTTTTTCAATCTGAAATGAGTCTCTTGTATGCAGCATTTGTAAGGGTTTTGTTTTCTTATACATTCAGCCCCCCTATTTTTTGATCGGAGCATTTAATTCATTTACATTTAAAGTAATTGTTGATAGATATGTATTTATTGCCATTTTATTATTCATATTTTTTATCTTTTTTCCCCCCCATCTTAAAGAAGTCCCTCTAACATTCCTTATAATATTGGTTTGGTGGTGATGAACTCCTTTAGCTTTTTCTTATCTCTGAAGCTCTTTATCTGTCTTTCCATTCTAAATTATAACTTTGCTGGGTAGAGTAATCTTGGTTGTAGATCCTAGCTTTTTATCACTTTCAGTATTTCATGCAAATACCTTCTGGCCTGAAAAGTTTTTGTTGAGAAATCCCATAGTCTTACGGGAGCTCCCTTGTAGGTAACTAACTGCTTTTCTCTTGCTGCTTTTAAGATTCATTCATTGTCTTTAACTTTTGACATTTTAATTATGATGTGTCTTAGTGTGTGCCTCAACAATATTCACCTTTAGTAAATAAAAATTCTTAGCAAGTCTAGGAAAAGAACTTTATTTTTTAAAAATCTAGAGTAATGTCAATAAAAATGGCAGAGTAAGGCACTCCAACCATTCTACCTTCACATAAAAGCAACGGAAAATGGGCAAAATCTATCAGAATTAACTTTTTTAAAACTGTTGAAATTAACCAAAGATTTGGGTAACGTGTATTCAAGAAAATAGCTAAGTCTTGATAAGAATAGCAACGTTTGTGGTACTTTAACTTACTCCAGTCCTATTCCTTGTTCCTTAGCTTATCACTATATGTAAAAACAACAGGCATGTTCTTGATAATGAAGGCAGCAGAATGAACTAATTTGCAAAGGACTGTAATTATTTGTTCTGACTTGCCCAGCAGCTTCCTGGAAGATGGTTCAAAAGGCTTGTCTTTTATTTTGTGTAACTCAAAGCAGGCTTATTTCCAAAATCTGCTTCCTTGGAGCATTTGTTGAAAAACTTTTACAGGCTAATATCATAGCTACTGCTGCTTGAAGTGACAGAAAACAGTTGGGCAAATAATAGATTAACCAAAAAGCTTGAGGAAAAAGGCTGAGGAATGAGATGCTCTGACATTCCTGAAAATCTAGGCCATGTGCAAGCTCAGGGCTGTGAGCATGCTCAGAAAAGATCTGAGAAGGACCTATGTTCTCACCTGCTGCTGACCTTGAGGCTCTTTGGAAGCAGGAAGTAAAGGATAAGGTAGAGGTGTAAACTGTCTGAGTGTGGAAGTGAAGCTCGACCATGTCAAAGTCTAGAAGAATTTTTGGCTCCCAGCATTTAAGGTACTCTCTGTCCAGTTATTAGCTGATCACTAAGCTAGTGGAAGAGACTTCAATGGCCACACTGGGCAAAAAAAAAAAAAAAGGTTTACAGAATTAGTTCAGAAAAGTCACTAAACAAGCAAGTACAATAAACCCAATATAACAACATATCTTGGAAAGGGGGAGAATCTGATATCCAAAGTTGCCAATTTTAATATTCACAAAATCCAGTTTGTTGAAGACTGGATAACTACAAGGCCTGCAACAAAACAATTATGGCCCATATAAGGGAAAAAAGAAAGAAATAAACTGTGCCTGAGGAAAACCAGACAACAGACTTTCTAGACAAAAGCTTTAAATCACCTATTTAAAATATGTTCAACAAGCTAAAGGAAACCATGTCTAAAGAACTATAGGAAGGTACCAGAACAACATGTCACCTTATTGATAACATCAACAAATAGACAGAAATTACACAATAGAACACAATAGAAATTCTGAGGTTGAAAAGTACAGTAACAAATGAAAACTTCACTAGAGGGTCTCAACAGATTTGAAAGGCAAAAGAATCGGCAAACAAAGATAGATCCATTGAGATTATCTGGCATGAGGACAAAAAGAAATACGAATAAAGATAAGTAAACAAAGCTTCAGAGGCCTGTGGGATACCATCAAGTTTATCAACATATGCATAATGGAAGTGACATAAAGGAGAAAAGGAAGAGGCTGTGGGATGGTGGTGAGAGGAAGAGAGGGAGGAGAGAGAATATTTGAAGTACAATGGTCAAAAAGTTCTCAAATTGGAAGAATAATGAACTCTAAAAGGATAAACCAAAGAAATCCATGCCTACATACATCAAAATCAACCTATCAAAAGCTAAAGATGAAGAGAGAATCTTGATGACAGGAAAGGAGAAGCAATTCATCACTTACAAGAGATCTCAATAAGATTAACATCTGATTTCTAATCAGAAACAACGGAGGCCAAAAGGTAGTGGATAACATATTCAAACTGCTGGGGCGGGGGTGGTCCGAACTGTCACTCAAAAATTATTTATCGGGCAAAACTATTCTTCAAAAATGAAGGAGAAATCAAGACTCTCCCAGATAAAAAATGAGAGAGAGTGTTGCTAACAAACTAATCCTACAAGTACTAAAGGGAGTCCTTCAGAATAAAATAAAGGGACAACAGACAGCAACTCAATGGCATATGAAGAAATAAACACCACGAAAGGTAACTACATAAATATAAAAAAAAGCATAAAGGTGTTTTTGTTTCTAATTCCTTTTCCTTTTTATATCATTAAAAGAAAATTGCATAAAACAATAATTATAAATCTAGGTTGACAGGTACAAAATATATAAAAATTTAACCCATGATAATAACAGATTATATGGAGAAAAATTTTTGTACATTATTCAAACTAAACTGGCATTAATACTAACTAGATTGTTCTAAATTAAGATGTTCACTAAATTAAGATGTTCACTGTGATCAAAATAATATAGAGAGGGGGCGGGCCCAGTAGCTCAGGCGGTTAGAGCTCCATTGCTCCTAACTCCGAAGGATGCCGGTTCAATTCCCACATGGGCCAGTGGGCTCTCAACCACAAGATTGCCAGTTTTATTCCTCGAGTCCCGCAAGGGATGGTGGGCTCTGCCCCCTGCAACTAAGATTGAACATGGCACCTTGAGCTGAGCTGCCTCCCTGATGGCTCAGTTGGTTGGAGCGCGTCCTCTCAACCACAAGGTTGCCAGTTTTGACTCCCGCAAGGGATGGTGGGCTGCACCCCCTGCAACTAGCAACGGCAACTGGACCTGGAGCTGAGCTGTGCCCTCCACAACTAAGACTGAAAGGACAACAACTTGAGCTGAATGGCACCCTCCACAACTAAGATTGAAAGGACAACAACTTGACTTGGAAATAAGGCCTGGAAGTACACACTGTTCCCCAATAAAGTCCTGTTCCCTTTCTCCAATAAAGACTTAAAAAAAAAATAGAGAGAAAGCACGAAACATGTCTGCACAAGGACTTGTATGTGAATGTTCATAGCATCTTTATTTATCCCAGCCCCAAAATGGCATCAAACTTAATGTCCATTAGCTGACGAATGGGTAAATATTATGCAATATATCCACACAACGCAATATTATTCAGTCATAAGAAGAAATGAGGTATTGTTAAATACTATAACACAGATGAACCTTGAAAACATTATGCCAAGCCAAACACAAAAGGCCATAAATTGTACAATTCCAATTACATGAAATGTCTAGAACAGGCAAATCCACAGACAGAAGTAGATTAGTGGTTGCCAGGGAAGAAGACAGCAGAGAACTGGAGCTAACTGCTAGCAAGTAGAGGACTATTTATTTTTTTGGTGTGATGAAAATGTTATCAAATTAGATAATGGTGATGGTTATACAACATAGTGAACAGACTAAAACCACTGAAGTGAGCACTTTTAAGTGGTGAATTTTATGTTATATGAAGTGTATCTCAATTAAAAATACTATAAAAAGCCTACTGCATATATCATCATACCTAACAGTGAAATGATAAAAATTTAATAAGTAATTTTAATGATAAAATTAAAAAAAAATTTAACGATGAAGTTTTTTTGAGATTTGAAATGAAACAACGATACTTATCTTCACTCCTGGTCTACATGTATTGGAAATCCTCAGCACAAAAGAGAAAAAAAACACAATATTTAGAGAAACTATGAGAATTTAAAAAACGTATCAAAATTGCTGGACACAGGTTATTATACAAAAATCAAATGCATTTCTACATACCAAATATAGTTAGAAAGCTGAAATTTAAGAAACAATATCATATACAATGTCATTTAAAATACTAAACACCCAGGAATAAATCCAAGAAAAAATGTGCAGTATGTACACACAAAAAACTGGAACACATTAAAAATACTTTTGAAGATCTAAATGAATGGATTTATTCCTGGGTTGTACAGTCAATTGTACGGATGCCAATTCTTCCAAAATTGATCTATATATTCAATGTAATCCCAGTTGAACATCTCAGCTAATAATTTGTGGAAAATGACAAGTGGCAATCTTATAGAAAGAGAAAAAAGCTGGAAAATGACTGTCCTAGATGTCTGTTATGAAGCTGCAGTAATTAAGACTGGTGTCAGCACAAGGGGGACAAGTAGATTAAGGGAACAAAGACGAAAGTCTGGAAACACTTGATTTATGATCTAGGGGCCATTTGCAGAGCTGTAGGGAGCAGTTGTTTCATTAATTGGAATTGGGCCAGTTGGTTTGGAAAACTTTTGGAAAACAAAATTAAACTTGATCCTTCTCACCAAACACAGATTACTTATCTGAATGTAAAAAGTAAGATATTACAGGTTCTAGAAGGATTTCGAAATATCTTTGACTTTCAGGTAAGAAAATATTTCTTACACACAACACAAAAAACACCAAATAAAGGAAAGGAAAAGACTGATGATTAAAAATAGTAACTCTGGTCATCAAAAGACACAATTAAGAGAGTGAAAAGGCAAGTCAGAGTAAGAGGAAATATGAGCAAGACCCATTTCTAAAATATATAAAGAACTCTTTACAAATCAGTATGAAAAACACAGGCAACCGAATGAGGAAAAGCTTGAAAAGGCACTTCACATAGGAAAATATCAATACTAAATCAACATAAAAAATGTTCAATTTTATTCATCAAAGGATATATAAATGAAAACATAATTAGATATCATTATATACCTACCAGAATGGTTAAAATATAAAAGATTTGACCTAGTGTTGGCAAGGTTGTAAGGTAACTGGAATTTTCATATCCTGCTACTGAAGTACAAATTGATACAATTAAAAAAAAACCCCAAACTGTTTAGAAGTATTTACTGAAGTTGACCCTGAAACTTTACTCCAAAAACAGTGTACTATAAGCACAGTAATGTTCACAGGAAAATTATTCCTTATAGCCAAAAACTGGAAATGCAAATCATCAATAAAAATAAATTGTGCCATACGTATTTCTAAATGGACTATTATACAGCAATGAACACTGCTACTTATCCACAATATGGAAAAGTCTCACAAATATAATACTGAATAAGAGACAAGCAGATGCAGAAGCGTACTATGGGATGTGTTCTGGACTGAAGGTTTGTGCCCCCCTGAAATCCATATGTTGAAATCCTAACCCTCAATGTGATATTAGGAGGTGGGGCCTTTGAGAGGTGATTAGGTCATGAGGGTGGAGCCCTCATGAATGGGATTAGTGCCCTTAAACAAGAGACCCCAGCAGAGAGCTCTCTCACCTCTGCTGCTGTGTTAACGATACAGCAAGAAGGCTGCTATCTATGAATTAAGAAGAGGTTCTCACCAGACACCTATCTGCCAAGTGCCTTGATCTTGGACTTCCTTGTCTTCAGAACTGTGACAAGTAAATGTATGTTGTTTAAGCCACTCAGTCCATTATACAGAGGGTGCCAAAAATATGTATACACATTTTAAGAACGGAAAAAACTGTATTAAAATTGTAATACTCAATATACACCACCAACAAAAGATGAATACAAGTCATGTGTATACATTTTTTGGCACCCCTGGTATTTTTGTTACAGTAGCTTGAATGGGCAAAGATAGCATTGATCCCATTTATAAACTACAAACAGAAGGTAAAACTAATCTATGGTGTTAGAAGTCAGGTTAATCATTATCTTTCTGGAAGAAAAGGAAAGTAGCGACCAGAAGGAAACATGAGGGAAGCTTCTAGACACTGGCAATATTCTATTTCTTGACCTTGGCAATGGTGAATATCGTTCACTTATGATAGTTCACTGAACTCATTGAGATATACAGCTATATATCTGCATTTTATGTATTTTTCTCCATGTATTTTACACAAGACACATTTAAAAGATTCTTTACCTGTTTTTTGTGTGATCTGTTCCTGTTTTCCAGCCAATCATCCACTTGTTCCTCAATTTCTTCTATAGAAGTTCCATGATCATATGACTGAATATATGCACTTTCTAAAGGTGTATATACAGGAAATTCAGGTTTTGGTTTTTTTACTTTAACTTTCTTCTGCTCTAAAAAAAAATGTTTAAAATAACCAATTAATAAAAGAATAAAAAGAATTCCTCACATTTTATTCATAAACCATATCTTGAAAGAACACATAAATATTGTTCTTTCATCAAAATATTTAACAGTGTCTTAACATGTGTATTATCTACTGCATTGTTTTAAAATAAAACTCAGAGACGTTATTGATGAAATGATGATTGATATAACCACCATGTCAATGTGCATACATCTTTAATTTTCAAAGTACTTTCCACAAGACATTTCATTTAGGCACAATAGAAAGAGCCATTAGTCATTAGTGTTTTAATCCTACCTTTACCACCTAAGAATTACATACATAATATTGGGCTTAAACTTAACTTTTAGAACAAGTGTCCATTTTCTCATCTGTAAAAGAAAGCTAAATCTAACCTCATGAAGTTGATGTGTGAAAAATTATACATCCCCTAACATACTACTTGGCATAAAATTGGCTCTTAATAAATGGTATACATTCACCTTTTCAATATTTTACAAAGGCAAAATTAATCTGGAAGCATCAGGGATAGTTATCAATGGATAGTTATCAATTGGCCTCCTCATTAAATCCCATTTGGATTAGAAAGTTAACACTGAGAGGTAACTCCATTCTTAATTACTATTGTGAAAGTCACCCAGCCTCATAACCATATCTTCACCATGTGTGTGTCTGCATGTAATATAATGCCAATGTAATAAAATTAATATGATGTTGCCAGAGGAATAGACAAGTTCCTAGAAGAGAAGAGAGAATCTATAATTTCAATGCAGTGGGAAAGGATTTAATAAATGACACTGGCATGACATAATATCCATTTGAAAGAAAAGTGGACACAGTCTTATACCATTTATAAAAATAAATCCCAGTTAGATAAGAGATTTGACTTTAAAACAAAACAATAAAAATCTTGTAAAAAGAAATCTAAGAAAACTACTTGTGATATTTATTTAAAGAAATCTTAACTAAGACTGAAAACCCAAATGCTATAAAAAAGAATAAAAAATCAAGAGACAAATCATAGATTTGGAAAAATATCTAAAATTCAGCGTACAGAAGATTGATATATAAAATATATAAAGAGATCTTATAAATTGACAAGGGGATAAGCTACCCAATAGAAAAAATGGCAAAAATAATGTACGTTAAAAATACAAACAAGTGCTGGAAAGGATGTGGAGAAAAGGGAACCCTTGTGCACTGCTGGATTGCAAATTGGTGTAGTCACTATGGAAAACAGTATGGAGATTCCTCAAAAAATTAAAAACTGAACTACCTTATGACACAACAATTCCACTTCTGGGTATTTATCCAAAGAAATCCAAAATATTAATTCGAAAAAATATATATGCACCTCTATGTTTATTGCAGCGCTATTCACAATAGCCAAGACATGGAAACAACCAAAATGCCCATCAATCGATGATTGGACAAAGAAATTGTGGTGCACTTGTACAATGGAGTATGACTCTGCCATAAAAAAGAATGAAATCTTACCATTTGCAACAACATGGATGGACATAGAGTATATTATGGTAAGTGAAATAAGTCAGACTGAGAAAGACAAATACCATATGATTTCACTTATATGTGGAATCTAAAGAACAGAGTAAATGAACACACAAAACAGAAATAGACTCATAAATACAGAGAACAAACTGATGGTTGTTAGATGGGAAAGGGTTGGGGGGGTGAGAAACGTGAAGGGATTAGGAGGTACAAATTGGTAGTCACAGGGATGTGAAATACAGTATGGGGAATACAGTCAATAATGTTGTAAAAACTATGTATGGTGTCAGATCGGTACTAGACTTATTGGGGGGGTTCACATTATAAATTACATAAATGTCTAACCACTGTGCTGTGCACCTGAAACTAATATTAAATAACACTGAATGTAACTATAACTTAAACATATATATATATATATATATATATATATATATATATATTCATTCACAGGATGTAAAGTACAGCATAGGGAATATTGTGAATGGTATTGTAATAGCAAAATATGATGTTAGATGGATAGTAGACTTGCTGGGGTTGGCGCTTTGTGAGGTGTGTAAATGTCTAATCATTATGCTATTTTGTACATCTGAAACTAATAGTAATAATAACAACAACAAGAATAAAAAGAATACAGTGCTGTGGGAACAGTTCTAGTTGGACAGAATACTACCTTAACTAGAAATATTGTGGAATCGACTACTACATTTTATTTTATATTGCTTCAATACCTTAATACTTCCAAGCTTTTGAGTTGATGACTTAATCCTAATCCCCAGTGTGATATTTGCAGGTGGGGTCACTGAGAAAAAAAACCTGACATCATAACAGGAAATTAGTAAGTTAAATGACGTATGAGTCTAATATAAAGGTATCAATAATCTAACATAGTGTCACCAGGATATCATCTGAGCCCAAATGGGAGGGCCGATTTTTGTCTTTGTTTGTGAAAATTATTTTTCAGAAAAGAGGAAGAAGCCATATAATTGATTCCTTATGAATTGTCACATTACTTGACTTCTTTCAATTTAGTTTGAACAACAAAGTACTGCTAAGATCAACACACGTAAGCTAGAAACCATCTCATCAGCACTAATTTTGGCTGCTTACAGAGAATCAGTTATAAAAAAGCAGCAAATAAATCTGCTTGTATTTATTTCTGGGGTGTTTCATCACAATTACAATTGTTTGATGTCTATTTAAATAAGCATGTAAAAGTCACTTTAAAAATATAAAACTTCTATTTCTAGGTAAATGGAGGAGGAGGACTTTTCTATAGTCCCCTCACCAAGAAAAACTAAAAATCCTAAAAGTTATATCTGAAACAAATACAAGAATTTGAATGTTGAAGAGAAGAAGACAGACCAGCTAGGCATGGCAGGACCCAATGTACAGCAAGGTGGTGACTTCCCTGGGTTTTCTTTGGGCCTCATGTATCCCAGAAACATTATATATTGATGAAAAAGGTCAATCCACCTAGAAGACATAGTAATCCTAAATGTGAATGTATGCACCGAACAACAGAGCTGCAAAATACATGATGCAAAAAAATGATAGAACTACAAAGAGAAAGAGGTAAATTCCAATTACTTCAACATCCTCCTCTCAACAATTGATGGGATAGCTAAACAGAAAATCGACAAGGGTATAGAATAACTCAACTATACCAGCAACCAACTAGATCCAGTTTATATTGATAGAATACTCCATTCAGCAACAGCAGAATACACATTTTTTTCAAATGCTCATGAAACATATACTAAGACCATATCTAGGATCCTAAAATGCACCTGAACTAATTTAAATGAACTGAAATCATGGGCTTTCTGATGAAACTGGAATCAAACTAGAAATCAGTAATAGAAATATAATAGGAAAATACCTCAACACTTGGAAACTAAACAACGTATTTCTAAATAATGTATCGAAGAGAGTTTCAAGGGAAACAAATGAAAATAGGTGTCAAAACACGTGGTACACAACAAAACAGTGCTAAAAGTGAGATTTATAGCACTAAAAGCTCACATCAGCAAAGATGAAAAGCCTCAAGTCAGTCACCTAAGCTTCCCAATCAAGAAACAAACAACAAATAGGATTAAAAGAAGCCCAAAAGAAGGAAAAGGAAGAAAATAATAAAAACAGGAACAGAAATTAATGAAATTGAAAACAAAAGCAATAGAGAAAAATCAATGAAACAAGAAACTGGTTCTTTGAGAAGATCAATAAAACGGACCAACATCTGAAAAAGGAAAAAAAGTGAGAAAGCAAAAGTTATCAATATTAGCATTGAAAACAGGAGAAATCACTACAGGACATGCAGACATCAAAAGGATAATGACTGACTGAACTTTAGGAACAACTCTATGCACATAAATCTGACAATTCAGTGGAAGTGCCCAATTGCTCAAAATATAAAAACTACCTCAACTCATTGGTGAAACAGATATATGAAATAGATATTTGAAAAGCCTTATAACTACAAAGGAAATTTAATTTGTAATTTAAAAACTCCTAAAAAGTCTAGGCTTAGATGGTTACACTAGCAAATTATACCAAACGTTTAGAAAGTTAACACCAACTCTACAGTTTCTTTCAGAAAATGGAACAATTCCCCATTCATTACAATGTTAGGATTACCCTGATACTGAAATCATACAAAAGACAGTACAAAAAGAGAAAACTATAGACCAATAACGCTCATGAATACAGAGGCAAAAATTCTTAAAATATTAGCAAACAGAACTCGGCAACATATGAAAAGCACCGTACACCATGACCCTGTGGTATTCCGGCGGGGATGCAAGTCTACTCCAATATTCAAAGTTCAATCCGTGTCATCAACCATCGTAACAGGACGAAGAAGAAATATCACATGGTCATATTAATTGATGCAAAAAAATTAACAAAACTCAACACCCAGTCACGATAAAAAAAAATTCTGAAAACTAACAATAGAGGGAAACTTCCTCAACTTCATACAGAGCATCTACAAAAAACCAACAGCTAACATCATACTTAATGGTAAACAACTAAATGGTTTCTCAAGATTTGGAACAAAGGAAGGATGTTCCAAATCTTGAGAAACCATTTAGTCTTCCCACTCTCCCGGCTCTTTCATAACATAATTCTGGAAGTTCTGGCTAGCAACGTAAGGCAAAAAAAGGAAATAAAACATGTACAAGGAAAAAAAACTACCTCTATGGTCATATGACATGATTGTCTCCATAGAAAAATCCAAGGAATCTATATAAAAACTCCTAGAACTAATGAGTAAACCCAGCAAGGTTGCAGGACACAAGATCTCCATCCAAAAATCAACTGGACTTCCTTGAACATTTGGAAACTGAAATTAAAAATCCAATATCATTTGCAATTACTCATAAAAAAGAAACAGATGCAAATCTAATAAGACAGATACATAATTGTATGCTAAAACTATAAAACACTGAAGAAAGAAAAACCAATGAAGATATAAATAAATGAAGAGATACTCAACATTGTAAATATGTCAGTTGTCGCCAAGTTGATACACACGTTAACACAATTCCTATCAAAATTGCAGTAAGATTTTATTGTAGATATGAACATGATTATTCTAAAATATATGTGGAAAGGAAAAGGAACTAGAATAGCTGAAACATTCTGAAGAAGAAAGTGTACATACACAATTTTAAGAATTATTGTATAGCGGCAATAATCAAGACTCATATTGGCAGAAGGATAGAAATGTAGACCAATGGGAACTTAGAAATAGCCTTTACACAAGTCCCAACTGATTTCTGACAAAAGTGCAAAAGCAATTCAATGGAGGAAGAATAGTCTTTCAAAAAAGTAGTGCTGGAAAAATTGGATATCCATAAGCAAAAAAGATAAACCTCACAACTTGTAGAAAAATTAACTCAAAAGGGATCATAGATTTAAATGTAAAATTATACAAAATTTTAGAAGAAAACATAGGAGAAAATCTTTAGAACCTAGGACCTTGGTGAAGAATTCTTCGATATAACATCAAAAGCACAATTCATAAAAAAAACGACAACAATGAATTGGACTCTATCAGAATTTAAAACTTTTGCTCTGTGAAACACTATTAAGAAGATGAAAAGACACACTACAGACTGGGAGAAAATATTCGTAAACCACATATCTGAAAAAGGAATCAAGTCTAGAAGAACACATATATAAAGAATTCTTAAAACTCCATATTAAAAAAAATCCAATTAAAATATTGGCCAAGGGCGTGAAGAAAGATTTTACTGAAGAGGATATACAGATGGCAAATAAGCACATGAAAAGATGTTTCAACATCACTATCCATTAGGGAAATGCAAATTAACACCATGATGAAATATTTCTACATACTTATCAGAACAGCTAAAATAAAAAAATAGTGAGACTGTCAAACTCTGGTAAGGATGCAAGGAGAGTGATACACAGCCGATAGGAATATACAATGATACAGGCACTCTGCAACATAATTTTGCAGTTTCTTAAAACTCTAAAAATAAACTTATCATATGACTAGCAATTGTACTTCTGGGCATTTATTCTACCAAAAGGAAAATTAGGTTCACATAAAAACATGAAAAATACATATGACTCTTCATAGTGGCCTTATCTTAACAATCAAAAACTGTAAACAAGCAAAATGTCCTACAATAGGTGAATGGTTCAACTGTGGTACATCCATACCAGAGAATATTATTCATTAATAAAAAGGAACAAACTATTAATACAAGGAACAATTCTGGATGGATGTCAAGGGAATTTTGATAAATGAAAAAAGCCAATCACATACTGTATGGTTCTCAAAACCACATTCTCTAAATCCTATAGTCAAAATGACAAAGTCAGAGAAATGAAAAATAGATTAGTAGATGCTAGATATTAGGAATAATGAGGGGGATGAGAAGAGATAGGTGTGACCATAACAGGGTAGTGGGGTCAATTGGGGAGGTGGTTACATGAATACAAGACGTGCTAAAATAATGGAGAACAATACACACACTTTGTGTCAATGTCAATTTCCTGCTTTTGATACTCCATTATAGTTATATAAGATATAACCAATGGGGGAAACTGAGAGGAGGGTACAAGGGACCTCTCTATACTACTTTGCAACTTCCTATGAATTTATAATTATTTCAAAGTAAAAAGTTAACAAGCAATAATTCAACAAATGGGACTGGGAAACTAGATACCACATGCCCAGTAATGATGTTGGACCCTTACCCAACACTATATACAAAAATGTACTCAAACGGATCAAAGACCTTAAAGTAAGACCTAAAACTATGAAAGTCTTTGAAGAAAATACAGGGCAAAAGCTTCATAACATTGAATTTGGCAGTGATTCCTTTGCTATGACACCAAAAGCACATGTAACAAAGGAAAAAAATACACAAATTAGACTTCATGAAAATTTTAAAAATTGTGCCTCAAAAGACAATTTCAACAGAGTAAAAAGGCAACACATAGAATGGGAGAAAATATTTGTAAATCATATATCTGATAAGGGATAATATTCAGACTACACAGAGAATTCCTAAAACTCAACAACATAAAACAATCTGATTCAAAAATTGGGTGTAGGACTTTAATAGACGTTTCTCATTAGGATGGTTATAACTTAAAAAACCCCAAAACAGGTGTTTATGAGGATGTGAAGAAATTGTGTTGATGAGGATGTGGAGAAATCGGAACCTTTGTACACTGTTAGCAGGAATGTAAAATGGTACAGCGCTATGGAAAATAGTATAGCAGTTCCTCAAAAAATTAAAAATAGAATTACCATATGACCCAGCAATTCCACTTCTGGGTATATACCCAAAAGAAATGAAACCAGCAACTCAAAGAAATAATTGTATACCCATGTACATAGCAGAACTATTCACAATAGCTATAAAGTAGAAGCAAACCACCTGCCCATTAAAGATGAATGGATAAACAAAATGTGGTATATACCATGTTTCCCCGAAAATAAGCACTAGCCAGATAATCAGTTCTAATAAGTCTTTTGGAGCAAAAATTAATATGAGACCTGGCATTATATTACATTTATATTATTAGATATTTATATTTATGTTATGTTATTTTATGTAATGTTATATTATATATTGTATTATACCAGGTCTCATAGTAAAATAAGATCTGGTATTATATTCTATTACATAAGACCCGGTCTTATAGTGTAGTAAAATAAGACCGGGTCTTATATTAATTTTTGCTCCAAAAGATGCATTTGAGCTGATTGTCTGGGTAGGTCTTATTTTCAGGGAAACATGGTACATACAATAGCCTTTAAAAGGAAAGCAATTCTGACATATGCCACAACATGGAGAACCTTGAGGACATTATGCCAAGTGAAACAGAACAGTCACAAAAAAGACAAATATTGTATGATTAGACTTATATGTGATACATAGTCAAAATCAGAGACAGAAAGTAAGTAGAATGGTGATTACCAGGGGCTGGGAGGAAGTGAGAATGGGAAGTTATTGTTTAATGTGTACAGAGTTTCAGTTTTGCAGGATGAAAAGACCTATGGGAGATGGATGGGGTTGATGGTGGCACAACATTATGAATATATTAAATACCGTTGAATTCTACACTTGCAAATGGTTAAGATAGTAAATTTTATGCTATGTGTATTTTACCGCAATAGAAAATATTGGGGGAAAAAGCAGTACAGTGGTTGTAGCAATCATGAAAAAAGGGGGGGAAAATCCTAATATTATGTGAATAGGTACTTATGACTTGGGATAAAATTTCCAGTGACAGCATCATAGGTGGATTCAAAGGGACCATTATCTCATTATATATGGAAATAAAGATGATATACTATGTTAAATAAATAAGCTGTGTTGATCACAAAAAAGTATTATTGATGACAAAGACCCTCGTAAAAAATGTTGAATAGTTTTAATAATTTGCTTTAAGAAGTATGAAGCAGAAACAAGCAATACAGTATTTCTAAATTCATTCATTCAACAAATATTTACTGAGTACCCACCATGTGCCTGGCACTGTTCTAGGGTGTGAGGTTATAGGTAAAAATAAGACAAAAATACGTAATTGCATGGAGCTTAAAAACTGATATACTATTTCATAGAAAGTATAATATTAAATAGGCACTCAGTTCCAAATTGAGAAGTAAAATTTTAGTTGAAATTTAACTGTTGAATCTATATTCATAAGTGTTTATATATTCAGTTGGATAAAAAGTTTTTGGAATCAATTTAGTGGGAAAACTAAGACTGCATTATATTTAAGCATGCATAGCATTATGATCTGAAATATTGAGAGAACTATGTATTTACATTTGAGCTGTACGATTTTAAAAATGCACATTCCATGGTTATTAGAGCAAAGACTAGGAAACAATACTATTTTAAAGATATTCTTTGCCTGCCTAAACTCTTGGGACTAGGACTCCTATTAGGTTTTATTACAATGCTGGTTCAGAAGATACAGACTTTCTATTTGGTCAGGTTTCCAAAGGTACTGGAGCTGGTGATTGGTTGTATGCCTTTTCATAAATTATTTCAGACAGTACTCTCCCATCTACGAGCACCGTATATTACCACAGGGCAAATGTTCTAACCGTCATTGGGGCTCCCTCTGCCCTGTCTCCTTTGTCTTCTCGTCCACCAACCCTTGAATCAACTTACAAATCAGCACTAGCATCTATCTCCTTTCCTCATGAACCTGAGTTTTCTAGAAAACCAGTCTTCCTTTACCTTAGGGAAGGTGAAGGTATTCCCATCCTGTTACCCTTAAGAGGCATATTCTGTTGCCCACCTTCTCACTGCCCCTTTGGCGTCCCTACTCAGTCCATCACTGGGGAATGCAATGCACAAATCAATTTAGTAGGAAAGAAACACAGAGAAAAACATAATTAATATCTGAAAGCCTTATTTCTGTAGATAAAAAAGTACTTGACAGTAGGATTTTGATTATTTGATTTTGTTTCTGTTCTTCAGTCATATAAGGTACATAGAAAAAGATAAGGGAAACACTAGGTTTTACTTCCATCCTTCCTTCACCGCGCCTTGTTTACTCAAATTTTAACCTTTACAACCAATTTATTTATAAACTAATTCAAATGCATTTTTTCCCATTCATGTATGGAGTATTTCATGATAGTACTTAGAATTCACAATTTTCCAAATAGATATCATATTTTTTGCATAAAGACTTCCCAGAAGAATATTTATTTTTAAGAAATTACCCTTTTTATTTTCCCCCCTCTAAAATACCCTTTTAATAAGTTCACCACACCCTGCCCAATGCAGTCCTAGGATGGCCCTCAGAGGATACTGCACAATCTCAGCAGTGGAACAGACAGACTTGAGGGCAGATTAGCAATTAGGTCATGAAAAACAGGCAGCATAAAATAGCTATTGCTAATCTGCATAAGATGCATTTACTCAATTAAGCAGATGGAAATGTTATTATGAACTCAGTATTCCAATGATGGTCTTTAAAATTAAGAAGGATAGGGGCAAATGAAATGCACACTGGGGGATTTGGGGCCTTTATGTATTAATTCTAAAGTATACAATGCAGAGCACTGTAATGAAGTTAACAAAATTAATTAAAAGATTCTTTGCATGTAACCATTAGAGACTACATTAAAAAATACATGACAGTTTCTGACACTATTAACAGTAATGTGACTGTACTTTACCATTCTTAATGTTGATATCATCACCTTTTCTAAATACATCACTGATATCAGAACATGACTGACAGAAGTCTTATCACTCAGGGCCTAGTATGAGTATTATTTTTAGTATGTTTTCTAGTATTTAGTTTTTCCATTTTGAGTTTCAAGAAATGATAAGTTTGTGATGAACTTTCAAACTTTTTAGAAGACTATTACACGTTTTTACTGGCACATACAGAGTGTTCAGATTTTAAAATTTGTATTTTTTTATATAATCATTTTTATTAGACAATAACAAAATAGGATAGAATTACTAAACCTGTTTGAAAATTGCTATAAAACTCTTAGGCAGAACAAAAATATTTGAACAATTTTGGAAAAATAGTCACAAACCTCAAAGGAAGTTTTCGTGTTATGATATTTTATGTTTTCAAAGTTGTAGTGTACATACTTAAGCCATTATTATAAGAGAATTCACATACACCAAATTACAGCCTATAAGTGGTTTGTTACAAAAACTACATAAAAAAATAAACTGTGTGTTATAAAACAAATAAGACCTGGGGATGTAATGTACAATATGACTATAGTTAATAATACTGTATAGCATGTTTGAAAGTTGCTAAGAGAATCTTAAAAGTTCTCATCACAAGAAAAAATATTTGTTACAACTGGATGCTAACTACTTAATGTTATCATGTCACAATATATACATATATTGAATTTATATTGTACACCTGAAACTAATATATTATTATACGTCAATTATATCTTTTAAAAAAAGCATGTCTAGAAAAGCAGTGAAATTAGTGTATTTACACTGCCTCTACAGGTAAATTTTGGGGTGATATTTTTCTCTTTTCTTGTAGTAAATGTGATTATTTTCCTCCTTGGCTGTCAAGTCTTAAAAGGATCAGAAAATTTTTAAGTAACACTTTTACTTAAAAATAACAATTATATAAAAATTACATTTAGAGTTTCATTTATTCATTGTTTTATCCAATTTAATTAAAATAATTTCAACAACTGCTATAACATCAGCTTCTGGTTTCAATCTTAGGTTTAATGTAACAATAACAATCATTTTTTCATCCTTACTCCTGAAAAAACACATCAGTCAACCTTAATATGTAAACCTCTATCATCCTAAACTTTTCCCTCTTAACAGAAGTCTGTCAAGCTACTATATAGTTGATTTGAATATTATTTTGTATTTGTAATTATTGAAACTTTTGAATTAAATTATGTGATCAATCAGTGTTCTGCACAGGATAGGTGCTCATGTGACACTCCTAGTATTGCCGGCATTACATTAATTCATATATTTATTATTGTGTTTATTGAACATTTACTGTTCAAGGTCACTGGATTCAATGCTGCAGACACAAAGATGAAGAAGCAGCAGTCCTTGTTCTAAAGTTGCCCAGACATCTGAAGGACTGTGATAAGCAGAAAATGGCCCCTAAGCATGACCACATTCTAATGCCCAGAAATGGGGAATATTTAACCTTACACAGCAAAATGGAATTTGGAGATGTGATTAAGGCTGAGCACCCTGAGATGGGAAATCATCCTGAATTATCCAAGTTGGCCCAATCTAATCACACGGGTCCTGAAAAGCAGAGAACCTTTCCCAGTTATGGTCAGACAGAAAGGTGATCATAGATGACAGTCAGACAGATGAAACACAGCTGGCTTTGAAGATGGAGGAAGGGGGTCATAACCCAAGAAATGTGGGAAGTCTCTGGAAGCTGGAAAAGGAACCCAGCCCTGCTTGGTAAACCCTGATTTCAGCCCAGTGACACCCACGTTGGACTTCTGACCCACACAACTGTAAGACAGTAAACTTGCATTTAAGCCACTTAACTTGTGTCCATTTGTTAGTGCAGCAATAGAAAACTCACACTGGGATCACTTAGTCCAACATGTGTTTTTTTTGACAGATCAGGAAACTAAGATCCTCAAAAGCACACTTTTAGGTAGTGGCAATGTACTTTTGGGGTTTGGAGAGAATGTAATTCTCTCTCTTCTCAAACCATGGTCTGGTGTCAGGGTAAAGGCAGAAAGCGAGGACTTTCGGCATCTGAAGGGAAATAGGTATCACCATTTTGTATGTATTGAATGTGTTAGTTGAATGTCTGGTACACTCATACCACAGCTTCTCTTTTCCAGTTTGATTTGGCTAAATTACTGCCATAAGATACAGGATAGCACTTACTGCATACCCTCAAAAGCACACAAGTTGTTTGTAAAACTATGTATGCTGTGCATGTATATCCATTTATCGTTGTAAACTGTCCAGCTATTAATTATCTTTGTACCCAGATTGGTACCATGCACACTGTGCACTTCTCTAGGAATCAGGGTAGGTAGAGGGGAATGAAGTCTGAACCAAAAATACTCGCACTGGAATGAAAGAATAGAGATTTGACCTTTATGAATTTGGTCGACGACTATTTATTGAGCACCTACTACATGCCAGGGACTCTTTAAGGTACCTGGAGCGAAACAGTAGCCCTTTCCCCCATGAAACTTAGATTCTATTGGGGCAACCAGATGGTAAACAAAGTCAATAAATTAATGTTAAGTATTGTAAATGCTCTGAATAAAAATAAAGCAATATAAAGGGACAGAGTGTATATGTGCGGGAAATATGCAGATAATGGAAAATTAGACAAAAAAGACCAGGACTGGGAAAAATGCCTTCTTTAATAATATGTTCAACTTTTCCTAAAATCAGCAAGAATTGTCTTTAGTGCTCAGTGGAAGATTTCAACAAACTGATAATTTAGTCGCAGTTTTTCATACTATATAACAATGAAACAAATGAAACAAAGACTTCCAAAACAAAAATCACTGATATTTTCAGGTTTCCCACTTACGACTGTAATACAGCAAGTTGGGTGATCAACTGGATAGACTCAGCATTAACATCAACGACAAATACAACATTGGAGTGTTTTAGGACTTTCTAGATTCTGGATGTCTCCTAGACTTGAGCTATCTGCCCCATGTTGATTTTATCTTTCCTTCTGATATGAAACTGTGGCTGGTTCAATAATTACTAATATAGCATTTTCTACGTATACTATATTAAACAGAGAGTGGCAAAGAAAACACAGAAAATTTAATTACTGCTGAATTTAAAAATCCAAGTTTAAATAATCAGTTTTACATAACTTTGTTAACACAGTAAGATAATGTTTAAGACTCACTTTGAAGTGTTTCAAGTTCAGCTCTGGTCAACGCATCTTCCTTTTCCTTCAATCTTGTTTCTTTGTATTTAGCATAAAACTGTCCAGCATCCTTAAGAAAAAAGTTACAAAAAATTAACATAAAAGTCAGTTTGCTTTGATGGTATTTTCCACATAGCTTCATTTTAAAGCAGTATATTCTTTAACAAGTAGTATTCCTTTGTGTTTATGTCATCAAATTTTATGAAGAAACTGAATAAACACTTCTTGGATTTTTTCTCTTACAGAACTGATTAAAGGCAGACATTACATGAGTTTGAATTTAAATAAATTAAGTTCTCTCAACTATGGAAGGGAAGTGTATGCTTCCTGTATTTTTCCATTGTATCCTTTCTCAGTAATGTGCAGAAAAACATACCTGTTTAAATTATTCGGTATAGTAAATTGTATTATTGTACTGACACTATTTTCATATTAGTCCTTTAACTCCAAAAAATTTTCAAAATTATTACGTGCAAATCTGATTATGAAACCTATATAACCATGTAGGTACAAGTAAAAGTTGTTATTCCTCCTCCCACCCACCACACTAAGAGATCAGTTCTTATCACAAAGGGCTGAGGATTGAGGACACATACTGCATACAAATACTTAGGTGTCAAGAACCAATGACTGAAGTCTCAAGGAGTGGCCTATCGGTCAAGACTTTAGCAGAGCACTAAAACGACTAGGCCCTTAATAATCACAGACATGGAAATAAACAGGTTGATACTGTAGGTATATAAAGATCCTGACAATACAAAAAGCAAAAACACTGTTTTCACCACCCCTGACTCAAACTTCAGGTATTCCATAGCAATACTACTTAGAGCTGCCAGGCCACATTGTGCTATGCTCCCATGTCTTTGTAGATGCTTTGACCTCTAGCTAACGTATTTTGCCCTCCACCCCGCCATTATTCTGAAAAACACTTATTCATCCTCAAAAACCCTATCCAAGCACCATTTTTGCAAGTCTTTCCTGACAGAGTAATTCTCTCCTGTATACTGCTGCTGTATTTAAACACACTCCTATGATTGCTTCTATCATGCTATACTCTCTCCTAGAAAATGAGAAATGTGAGCTAGAGGAACTTGTATACCCAGAGCACACTATGTGACATAAAGCCGGCACTCAGCTAGTGTTCACTGAACTGAACTAGACTGAAACACATGAGCAACCTTGTAAAGAAAAAAACGGAAGGGCTTGAGGACTGATTGATGTGGAATAAGAAAAGGAGGTATAAAAGATAACTCTAGGATAACACTCCCAAATTGTCAGATTCCTAGAACCATCTGAGAGGGTTTTATTTCTGCAGGAAATATGGCAACAACAACAATCCTTTGCTCTACCTGGATTCAGATGTAAATATATGAAAGTTTGAACTACAGAATGAGATTATCTCTTCCATCTATAACTGTCCAAGTCAAAGGTTTCTCCTGGGGTCTGTCTCTTAGGGTTGTATCAAAACTCTTCCACCTGATAATGAATTAGAAAAATAATTGGGTATTTCTAAAAGAATTGAGTCGATATAATAAAAATGTATCTCTCATTCTCGCCATTCCTAGTTTTATGTTCCTACTTTTTTCTACCAGAAGAATTCCCATAAGCCTTGGGCCAACTAAACAATGGTATAATTTGAAGGGGCACAGAAAGTCATGCAACCAACTTACTCATCCTCTTGTGCCTATACATATAATTTTAAATTTCAACAGGGTTTTGAGATAAGGTTTTATGGCCCTTCAACATTCCCTGTGCCCCTAACAAAACTCAACCCTGGAGTAGACTATTTTATATTAAACCGTGTCAGTTATTTACTCCTTGATGTGATTGAATGAATGAGCATATTAGCTTCTTTCCTGAGAGTAGTTTTTAATAATAGGGAAAAGGTCAGGAAGGCATTGGCTCCTTTAGGGGAGTAGGAAAGGTGGCATCATACAAAAAAAGAAGGGCACAGATTACGTTATGAGACGTTAAAGAAGTTGAAATCAAACAGCACCACACAGCACAGTGAGGTACACGGTAGAGACTACGAGGGCAGAGTATGGAGACAGACTGCTGCTTGGAGTAAGACCTCAGCTTCGCCATCTTACTAACTACATGACATTCAGCAAATCACTTCACTTCTCTATGGGTGAATTTTTCTCACCCATAAAATGGGGATAATAAAAGTACCTAACTCACAGAGCTGTTGTGAAGATTAAATGTGTTACACATGGGAAATACTTAGAATATCTTGCACACAGGCCTTACATGTTACCTATTGTTATTACTACTTCATCGTTTTGCCAAGAACCTTATTCTCTACCACAAAGTAACGGTGAGTTTTTTGCTTCATACTTCATCAAAACTCCTTCTGCAGAATCCTGTACCTTCTTGCTTACATGACTTCTCTTTACCTGTACTCTCTTCACCTCAATGCAAAAACTTTTTGCTGGGTACCAGCAATCTCTTCCTAGTGGTCCTACAAAGTTTAAACATTTCTCTGCTAATGCTTCTTCTTCCTGCATACGCAGTACAGAATTCTACTAAATTTCCTCTTTGAAATACCTACTGGATGCCAAACTACACCATTTGAGGACAGTAAGGTACCCAGTTGCCTTAACCTATTCCACCTAATTCCAGGAGTTTTAACACATGTCCTGTCTCACTCATTGCAGTTGTGGGCAAAGAATCCTATCTTCCTTTTGCTCCATTTCTAAGCATTTATTTAAATATTCCTCTAGCTTTTTCTTTCCTTCATATCTTACTTGTACTTTCAAATTATAGTTACAATATGCCCATTCCAGGAAGCATTGCTTCTTTAATAAACCTGTAATCTCAAATAATTCTACTATACTCAACAAACTACAGTCTTTTGCTCAACCGTCTTCTGTACAGTTTGGAGTACTATACTTTAAGATGCACTGACAAACTCGAAGCCTTTCCACAAAAGGGAAGTAATTGAATGGTGAGGCAGCTTGAAACCATATTTAAAAGGAATTGGAGATGAGAGGATCAGGCATAACCTGATAATTATCACAGAATATCGTTAGGATCATTACACAATAGAATGATATAAATCACTGTATGTGGTTCCTGGGAGAAATTTTGGATAAACACAAAGAAGAACTTTCTAATAATTAGAATTACCTGAAAATGAAATAGACTGACTTTGTAGGTAATAGTCAAGAAGAGACCAGGTGGCTAATTTTTCAGATTCATGTAATCAAAGGGGGTTGAATAAGAGAAGTTATTTTCAAGCTTTCCCCCCTCCCATTCTTCATGAGGGGTTAATTCATGTGAATATAATTGTTAAGTAGAGAAAACAAGCACAAAGTACCACTTTGAGTCCAGAATAAGCCCCAGTTTACCAACACTGGAAATTATAGACTTCTCGTGGTTATAAACTTTTCACCCATCTCCACAGACACTGCTTGGCACATAACAGAAACTTAATAAATATTCAATGAATGAAGGAACGCTTACTTTAATCAATCAGGGCTCTGGACTGCCTCGGTTTAGCTCCCTGATACTGTATTAAAACTATGGAGTTTACACTGTTCCCAAAAGAAAGAGTTCCTACCCTCAAGTAGTTTATAATCATTATGGATGGAAGATGAGCAAAAGTTTTTATTCTAGAAGCGACTCTCTTAACACTTAACAAAATTTCTTAAAGGGCTCAAAGCCTGTCTGCATAGACAAGCAGGGGCTAATTTTACATTACAGAACTACGGCTAACTTAAAGAATTTATATATTTTGGGTATTCTTTGTATGTATGTGTAGAACTTGGGATCCTGCACAAGAATACATTAAACAGTTATATTTACTTACACTTTTTATTAAACCACTGATATATGTGTTGTACTCTGTTAGGATATATGGAGATTATATAAGACAAGCAATTGTCCCCAAAGCATATGTAAAAATAACCATCAATATTAACCAAAACATGGAACAAATACTACAAGAGAGCAGGGATTTTTTTTTGTCTTTAAAAATGCTATTTAAAAAAAAATGCTATTTAATATTTCCAGGGCCTAGAACAGTACCTGGCACAAAGTAAGCACTCAATACATGTTTGTTGAATGAATTATTGGAAGAGAGAGTGGTGCTCACCCAACATTCTATCTGTTTCCCCACTTTTCTTGTCCTCTTGAGATTAGGTGGGGTCATGGAACTAGTTCTGGATGGGCTGCGGATGGAAATATCATGTGTCACTTCAAACCAAAGCATGGAAAAGCTTGCGCAATCCTCCAGCTCTCTACTCTTGCTGCAGTGAGCCTGGGAGCCACATGTTTCACATGGAAGATGGTAAAGACGTCACGTTCCAAGTCCCTGAATGGCTAGTTAGAACAGAATGTCCCCTTTCCTACCAACAATTAAGTGGAATAAACTAGAAGGAAATTTAAAGTCTCTGGAATTTCAGAATGATCTGTACTTTGCCAGAGTCTATCAGTCTATTGTGATTATAACACAAATAATAAGTGACACGAAGTTAGTACAGAGAATATGCAGTAGGAAGTTTTCGGGTTGCCTGATCAGAAGAGGCTTCATAATGATGGTAAGAATTTATCTTTGTCACCCCAATAAATTTAATTAAAAACAAAAGAATTTATCTTAGCCTCGAAGATGTAATTTTTCCAAGGTTAGTAGTTGTGAGACGGAGAATATCCATATCATAAACTTTTAACATCATTGACATAATTCCTTAAAGTGATAAAATAACTTGCTGAGCTGGTATTACTTGTCATGTTTTGGTTTACTTCTCCATAAAAACGTTAAAATATTAAACAATCTAAGGAAAACTTGATCTAGGTGATACGAACAGGGAAATACTACCACCTGTCCTAAAGTGAATAAGGAACATGGAAGAGCCTTGAGGAGAGGAAGCTGCAAAAAAGATGGAGGATGATCCATTCTTTTTTTGATTGTTCAAACAAAATTTCTTTTGTTTAAAGCTTACATATAACCTTCAGCACAGGAAAGTATCATCAGTATATTTTTAAAAATCTGCCCATAAATAAAGTCATTTGCTGTATATTAAATTTTGTTCTCCTACTGATTTATACTATAATCTCAGAATTACATATAATGTGTAATGAAATTACAATGAAGAACACAAACACAGGAAAACTTTAAAATTGTATACGTTGAATAAGAGTCCAAATTTTTATACAGAACTATAATAACACCAAATTCACCAGTAATAAAATAAAAACAAAACAAAACCAGAAGCTATGCCTTCCTCAGTAGCATTCAAGGAGTTGAAAGGCCTCAAACCTACTTTTTCCAGTTGGGCTAAGAGACAGAAGTGACTGTATTAGTTATCTATTCAGCACTGATTCATTGCAAGCCTACAACTTTTAATAATTCCAATCAGCCTGCATACTCTGGTAGGGAGTTTAAGAGCAGACAACTATTTACTTACTATAAAGCTAGTTATCCAGCTAGTTATCCCGCTATTGGGAAAATGTATTCTTAGCTTTTATGTTTCTTACATTTTAATACTTATTTTCATCTGCTTTAAATTTCATTTCTACCATTAACTAGTTGTGTCACTTTGAGCAAATTGCCTCACCAATCTGAGTTGTAAGTACTTTTCATCTATAAATGTGGAATTGATGAGACACTATATATCTCTAACATCCTAACATTTTATGGTTTTTCAACTTTTCTACATCTAGCAATAACCTACAAGACTCTATGTTCTGCCTTTGCACCTCTGAGTAATTGCATCTTCTGCCCTCCTTTCAGAGGGTAGAAGGAATGGAATCTTTGTCTTATGTTGTGAGATCTTTCCATTTTCCTGTATCTTTGTCCTGCTGTAGCAGTAGAATTTCAGCCTTATAAAAATTCAGACAGGCTTTTCCTTCCTTTCTCATTTGTTCACGTGCTTCCTGTACAAAGGATGCTCATCAAAGTTTTTTAGAAAAAGTTCTTAGAGTACTAAAAGCGACCTTTCTCATCCCTTGGAAATATGTGTTTAACTCTGAGTGCACAAGACGGCAATTCAGCTTGCTACAAATGCCTCCTAGCCTTTTAGAAGCCTTTCCCTTGCTAATTAGTTGTGAATGTTGCGTTTATTTAGTTTCTGACTGAGCTCCAGCTAGCAGAAGCAAAGGGTCTAGAAAGGAAAGGCTCTGACTGAACAGACAGTGACCTCCAGGCTTGACCACAGTTGTAGTTTCCATGGCAGAAGCTTCTGGAGAGGGAGGATACCTCCCCAGAAGTATAGTATAGTATTCCTCTTAGGCAAGTTGTTATTTTTTAAAGTAAAATTTTTTAAGAGAAGATTCATCTTATTTTCTCAGACACTACCCTAGGAAACCTATAAATCCTAAAGTGGGTGGGGCTATGAATGCTTGAAATTTCCTACAATAATTTTCAGTTTTACTGTGTTCCTGTATGATCAGCTTGGCAGTGAAAAAAGATGGGACTGGTACTTAATGGGAAAAATTTATAATTTCAGGCAATGCACACCTAAAGGAGTTTTATATTTATAAATTATGTTGCTGAGAAATGTAACAGAGCAGGTAGAAACTTGAATGGTAAATTCCCAGAGAAACAACTATGAATCAAATAAATTCTGAATACTTAAGAAAATGTAGAGAACTATGAACAAATTATGATTTAGATTGGTAATCTTGGGATACTTGGCACTTACTGATTTTGTACGAGAAATTGATAGTGTTAACAATATAAATTATTATGGGTCCAAATATATGAGGCTTCAACTCAAATAGGAAGTGATAAAAAATAAACTAAGTTATAAGAATTAAATTGAAAATATGCACATAGCATTGGTTATATCTCATCAATTGTTTGCCACTTTTATGGCTCTGAATATGTTTCAGAACGTGAATGATCAATTTAAAAATATCCAAGAAAGGCAGTTTGAAAGTTAGAAAAATTTCTTGGGGTTATAGACTGAACATAGCCAACACAAAAAGACTGGTTTAGTCAGATTCCAAGAGAACGAGTACCCCCTTCAAAACTACCACAAGAACAGAAACAGACTATGAAAGTGTCACTAGGGATTATACTTTTAATGTTAAAATTAAATTATAGCCTCAAAGAGTACAATGTCTCTCTTGATGTAGTCCAAGTTCCTTGTTATATTCTAACTCATATCCCCATGTTTTCTGTTGATCATTTCATTTGCTTTCTTAGCTATCTAAACACATTTTTTTCAAGTTTCCCCAGCATCTCTGCACATAGTCATTTTACTTCTCTCTAATGTTCTCATCTCTCCGTGCACACACTAACCTTCCATCTATTCATCAATTTACACTCTGCACATTCTTTTTCTTTGGTTTCTTATTTGACTTTTGACTTTTCTGCATATGTGGGTACATGAAGATATAGGGCGTACATTTTGCTAAATATAATATCATCTATACATCTTTTCCTTGGATGTTTTCCAATCTGGGAAAAGTTTGATATTAATTTAACATTATCAAACACTTTATATGTATCAAATATAACAGCTGTTAGTTTTTTGGCCTCATTCTAATCTACCAAATCTTATAATTCTTCCAGTATCTTTTTCAGAGCAAAGAAAAGGAACAAAACCCAATGCTAAAGGTAATACTTAAGAACCCTCTCAAAAAGCAGGGGAACTATCAAAGATACTTTGACCTTTACTCAGCCTGATCACAGAACCACTCCCACTCTGTACTTTAACTCTTCCACTCCCAACTATATAGACGTATCTTTGACAGATGTGCGTGATGGAAACACTCTGCTGTCTTATCAATAAACTTCATTCTGTCTAACTGTCCTGCATAGATTTGTCATATCAGATTTACCTGTTAGAGTATAAATTCCCAAAAGTAATATTCCCAAATATTTTAGAGTATAAACAGAGTCTGGAGACCTAGGATATAGTTTTAGATGATAGTAACTAGCTGTGTGATTTTTTTTTTTAAAAGAAGATGGACAATGTTTTCCTCAGGTCTCCTTCAGCCTCAACACAGTATGATTATATGGGAATTACTGTCATTTTATTATTTTTGTACACTACCTAATATACAAAGTGGGTACTTCATTGTCAATGGTCTATCCATCTTTCAAGACTTAATTCATGTGGCTCCTTCTTTTAGTTTTCTTTGGCCAATCTAAGTAGACAATCTTATTTCTCTGAACATTTACAGAAGTCATTGTTTATACTACGTATGTGAAGCTTATGTACCATATTGTAATACTATATTATGTTACGTAATTATTTTAATTTATGTGCTATAATCTCTACCTGACTGTAAAGTCCCAGAAGTCATATTCATTTCTATAGTCCCATATACTGCCTTGTCCTGATATATTCAATACATTTTTATTGAACCAGCTAAACTGTTTTTCTAAACATTTCACCAGAAGAAGCTTTACACATCAAATACTGATATAACTATTCTCATTTGTAATTTTTTGGAGGGAGACAGAAAATAATTTAGGTAATCTAATCAGGCAATCGTTTTTGTTTTTTTTTAGGGATCTTAGATGCCAAAATCGTGACTTCAGGAGCATAAACTGAACCAGTACTGCCACTTTCCCAAATCCTACTGAATAACCATATATGTATGTGAAGTATAATAAAGAGATGGGTATTTAGAGGAAGAAAGGGAGGGAAAAGTTGAAGATAAGCTGTTGAAAGGACAAGGACAAAATCTGGGTACAGAGTTTGCTAGTTGAAGGCCATCTGCTGGAAGTCTCTGAATCTCCTACTTTTAGGTTGGGCCCTCTTTCTTTTCCAATAGCTTTATGTTTACACAAAATATTTGCAGCTCAGTTATAAACTTTCCATGAAATTCAAGGGATTCACACAAGAAGAACTGGTTGTTTTTGCTCTTAAACCTGTTTGTGTCAGTGATACTTGTAGTAATTACAAGATTCAGTTAAATATTATATTAAAAAATGATGAAAAGTGAGTAAAAAATGGGAGTTGTTTCTATGAGAACCAAGTGAATGCTTTGGAGAGCTCAATAAAAGATTTGCTAAAAATGCTGTTAACTAGATGTAGGTCAATTATGAAAGACTGGGGGAAATCATAAAAATCTCTAAGGATTATACAACTTCATTGCTTCACAAGCATCTAGTTTAATTCTTCTTTAAAGAAATCAAATGAAAATGTGCCCTTAAAGAAACCAAGATTATAAGTATGGTTTACGCTAGAAGGAGGATTCCTATTTAAAATTAAAACAATGGCTCTATATCACAAGAGTGGGGAATAAATGTAAAGTACATGCTTACAATGCTTAAGGGTGTGTGTATCATTTTTTATACTTAGGGCTCTAGTAGAGCTCCCTTTTAACCGTGTACCAATTACCAATGCAGATTGCTTCAAGTAAAGAGAGCTTCAAATTTCATAAATATCTTACTTAAGCAGATCTTGCAGAACTGTCACATAACTTCAGTGTTGCAGACAAGGCATATGTATTCACATTACACAATTTTATGGGTGATAAATTAATACAAAGGTCACAGCAGAAAATAAAAGCAGTCAAAAATGTAATCCTAACAGCAACTATTCAGTATTGCTTTATTAGTGCTTATGAAAACATAGTTATATGATTCTCAATCTAAAATACTTTCACTATTACAATTTGTATCACAGTCTAGTATACTACATTATTTTGTTAGTATACATGAGAAAAACTGATCTTCTGTCCTCAAAGGAGAATTAAAATAGCTAGTATTTGCTTAAAAAGAGGAAAATTGTCTTATCTTTTCTTCTTGGTGGAATGTATTTATCAGGAAGGAATGATTAGACCAAAATTTAAAAATTAGGTTTACAAAGGTTTTTAAAACCAACTGCCTTGCATCTCAAAACTGAAAGGCAACAGGTACCACCAAGTAAGTAAAACTTTTAAAATTCAAACTGATCTAACAGTTTAAAAAAAGTTTCTAAAGTGACTAAAGCATTTTTGTAAAATTCATTTTTGTACATGTCCTACAAATTTATGATGAGGCAAAACAATCTGTTTGGTCCAATACAGTAGGCAGATAATGTAGAATAATAACTTGTAAATCTAAGGCATCTTAATATATTGGTTCTATTTTTGCAAATTATCCTGCATGCTAACCAAAAAATATATTAATTTTACCAAATAAACTGTTTCAAATGACTTAGATTAAAATTATAAAGAAGTGTTTCAGATTGACATTTTATGTGACATTCCATTTATACTGTCTGTTGACTATACTTTTAAATTCATCTATACTTTGGTTTGCCTATTGCACAGATTCTAAAGCTGACAAAAAATAATTACTCAAAACACATAAGAAAATACGTCTTAAAATACTTTTTTGTCACATCTTCTCATACCTCTCTCTTATTAAGTCCTACATAGGTACAAAGATTGTGGATTTTTATTTAAATAAATAATACAATATGCTAAATAAAAATAAAAGTTTTTAAATTACCAAAATATTCCAATTTTCTCTCTTCTGGTAAGCAAAATATACAATTTTGTAAGTAGTAACTATTAAGATGAACTATTTTGATGCACGAACTGGTAAATAATTTCTCAAAGGCTAGGAAAAAGATTAGTGATCTTCATTTCATGTTTCCCTTCAAATAAAAAATTTTTGTTCTGAGAGGAAAAAGGAGAATAAAATGCAGAAGCTGGAGTCATTCATTGCCTTAAACAATTAGGAAAAACGGCTCTCATATGTGAAAAGAAGTGGGAAGAACTGGGTAGAAATATCTGGCTCTCTAGCTGTTTCTAAACATTTGTTTTCTGAAATAAAACATTTCCTCCCCAAAATTATAACCTCAAAGAACCTCAAAATTTGTACAATAAAACAACATATACTTTCAAATATGATGTTCATGTGTGGGGAATTTTCTAACCAGATGCAGTAATCAAAATTAACAAAGCAGCATTTTAATAAAATATGCTTTGGTACATCAAATATAAAAAATGTAACAGAAATTGCCATATAAATATGACATGTACCCATATTCTATTGTGATCAAGACTAGCAAAGAAACTTTGATTACCAATATAAGACAGTGTCCTCACTACACTTAATTACAAATAAAATGGAAAACTTATTTTTGCATAATTAAACATATGTTCATGTAAAGTTCTTTTTTTATACTATGTATTTAAATGCTATTGAACTAATGGGTTGTAAGCTATTTGAATCCCACTTTTTTATTTTTACTGAATATGCCTTAACTGATAACAGCTAATTAAATTTTTGTTGCCTTTATATCTGTCCTAAAGATAGTATTTTCCCCCTTTTTCCAGTGCTTTGGAATTCTAAGGTGTCCTAAAAGCAATGTAAGAGAGAGTTATAGGATTAGATACCTAAATAATTTTAGAACTATTCGAAATTAGGTTTACACTTACAAAAACACTATTCAATCAGCATTAAGAAGCATTCACTGTATACCAGCATTCAAAGAGCAGACACAGGCATAAATTATTTCATGAATAATTAAAATGAAAACATCTAATATTAAATGAAAGAGGTACATTTTACCTGGATAAGATGAGGCAATGCTTTTAGTGTAAGGCAAAACCAAATCCCCAGCTTGCATGGAAGCAAATCATGCCATTGTGGTTTCATAAGCAATCTAAAGGGAAAACAAAAGCAAAGAAGCAAAAAAGAGAAAGTTAGGAGAAAAAATATTTTTATAAAGATCATGATTTCTGTTTAGAATGGCTATTTCAACACAAAAGAAGAAATGTTTCAATGAAATATTTGACATGTATCACTTATACATGTGTCACTTATACATCTCTGACGTGTTCTATCATGAAATACAGTAATTAAGCAAACGCAGTATGTATAGCAAGTAAGAGAAGGCTTAGATTTTGGGTAAGGAGTCTCCTAATCAAGTTATAAACACAAAGAAACAAAAGCCCTCTTTCTAACTCAGACTTTTCATCGGTTGTGCAAAATGAATTCTTAAACCTTATGATTACTTCGGCTATAAAAGACTAAACATCATCAGAGTGTTCCCAAGTGCTGACAAGCAGATATGAAGACTGGAGCATAAACAAACCAATACATAAAAATTAATGTCATTTGAAGTTCACTGAAGCATTACTCACCGATGTCATCAGACTAGAAGACAGGCAGAACAGTTTCTGATCTCTATCTCACATTGGTCCGGTTCCTGTCCTGCTGTGTGAACTATTTAAACCCTTTCTTTCTATGAATCCATAGAAGAAATGGTGGTATCTTTCTGAGTTCACTGCATATCACTGCCTCTGCACATATTGTCACTCCTGAGCTAAACACTAAAGTGATAGATTGGTCTAGTAATACTTTGTTTCTAAAGTACAGGATACAAATTTCAAACTACAAGAATTTGGGGTTTTAATTACTGAAATATATATTAACACTTCACAAGGGAAAAAAATGATAGAACTTTGCTTAAGATCAGAATTTGTCTCATAAACTAATATGGCACACTATTAGCCTTCCACAAACCTTCTACAAATATAAATGTTAGCATATCTGAAATGGAAATACATATGAGGTTGAATCACATTAAAGAAAGATTTCTAAACAGTTTCAAAATATGAAATATTCTTTGTATGTTCCCACCTTTCATTTTTTTCTGAAGCACCAAGTTTTGATACATCCACACTCTTGCCGCCTGTCTTTTTTTTCTTTTCTCTCTTTTTTCTACTGAGCAGCTCATCCTTAATGTGGAAAGAATTATGGTTACAGGTTATCATTAACATGTACTCTTCAAATGTTATCAAGAGTCTTCTGTGAAGGGTAAACATTATAGAGGAACATTTATGCAAATGTATGTAGGGTCCAACATGATTAAGTAAAATCATCAATCTTTAACAATAAGTGTTGCCATGGTATCCAGTCCTTAAACACACATGAAGTTTAGCACTGTCAGTCATGTGTATCTCCATAGTAATCAAAGTTTTCTAAGAGAAAGCATTCAACTTACTTTTTCTCATTCATCCAACTTTAATAATGTCACTTCAAAAAGAATGAGTAAACAGATGCTAATTCATGAATACTGATAAATATGTTTGATTATCTTTAGCATATAAATATCCATAGCAAAAAAAATATATACCAGTTTATTAGAAAAACGTAACAATTTTTTAACTAACTGATCTCTGAAATTATAAAATTAAACTCATTTCAAGTGTTAAAAACTTTAAAAAATTCTTTATATAATGGCCTTTGACACAAACATTTCTAAAATCATTTTTACATAAAAAGATTTCTATTTGCAAGGTGATAGGAAAACATGGCTCTACTTTCTAATTTTCAGCTAGATATTTGGCCTTCACAGAATCTTTTAACTAACTCAAATGTCACATTTTTAAAAGGAAGGATATTTTTTTATGTCATGGGTTCTCCTTGACTTAGAAACATATCAAACAATAATAAATACTGAGCATAAAACTATTGGGATGAGGAGTATATACAGAAAAATTGAAAATTTCATCAGTTGAAAAATAAATGTCTGAAATTCCATAAAATTAAGGAAGCTAAATCATTTGATTTATTACCAACACTTACCAGTTGTTTTTCCAGGTAGATTGACCAAACCACAGCATAATGACCCACTGTGAGAATAATGAACAAAAGTAATGCCAGCTCAGCATTGCTCATTTTTCTCACTCGCCTGTAGTAGAATACAGGCTGTCGCCAATCTGGAAGTCCATTGATCAGAATATCATCATACCTACAGTAGCAAATATAACAGTTTTTCATGGGGAGTTTGAAATGTAAAAATCCCTTTATTTGTATGTATATTTTAAAAAAGGAGAAAGTAAAGAATTTCTCTAAACTAGATAACATTTATGTAGATTATCAGCATTACAATAGCCTATAATTTCAAAACACTGTATGTAAGTTCAGTCACAGACAATCTTCAAAAAGGTACACAGTAATATACTGTGGATACCAGACCTTGTGTTTTTACAGGACCCCAATGATGTGACTTCTGGAATGACATCTAAACTACAGGAGCCATATAGTCTACCTCTGTGTCAGAGTCGGCTGGCTGTAAAGACCCCACCATAGAAGTCAGCAACAAAAGGGCCTCAATGGCAGAAAAATCAAGATAAGAGCTCTATTTGTTACCATGAATTACCCACTAATTCAATCAAATCAGGACACATTTTCTAGTCAATGCTTTTATTTCCACCTTTGAACTACGTATGGTTCAAAGTTAAAATATTTATATATATTATTTTATGAAAGCTTTTTAACGATGTAAAAGCCTATAAAATGAGCATCTTTTAATTTTGTATTGCTCACATTCCTTTAGAGAATAAAAAATTTCCAAATCAGAAAGAGATGTGGAAACAACCATTGTTTATGTCATATTTCTCAATAAAACTGTTTCTTTGCAAACATTTAAGTGGGAATTTCCTCATTTTTGGCTTTGCTGGAAGGAGAGAGCGTAACAAATAAAAACTATCCTATTAATGCACCTAAAT
Organism: Rhinolophus hipposideros; assembly: GCF_964194185.1. Taxonomy (NCBI): domain Eukaryota; kingdom Metazoa; phylum Chordata; class Mammalia; order Chiroptera; family Rhinolophidae; genus Rhinolophus; species Rhinolophus hipposideros. The sequence goes on along the minus strand of NC_138047.1, from coordinate 15,323,473 downwards.
CAGCTTTCTTTATAATAGAATTTCAACTGAATTTAAATTGACCTGTCAGACAGTTACGGAGGCAAATATCTTTAAGGTTAAAAATCAGGAATAACATTTATGATTGTAAAACTCAGAATGGTCACAAACATACACTACATGTTCAAAACACACAACCTGTTAATCTTAACTGAACACAACTCATTAAATATTCTAATCACACTATTTCCAGAATTAAATCTTCACTGAAAGGCCTAATTTGGTGCAACACATTGACCAAAATATTTTAATTAAAAATATTCTGAGTTAGTTGCAGGCCTAATTACAGGAATAGAAATAGGGCCTATATTGTCAGGCAGGTCAGTAGAACTCAGTAGTAGGTTTTTCTCAAGTAAATTGACCGATCTAGGAATAATAGCGCAGCTGCTAAACTGCCAGTCTTGACATGTAAATCAATTTAAATGCAACAACTGCAGTAGCTACTTTGATAGTTATTAAATTGATACCTTGGAGATATGCTTAAAAAAATAAAGCAGAGGATTTATTACAGGCAACTTCTTTTTTCAGTAAAAAGATATTGGTTACAAATTCAAAATATATTTTATTAGCAAATCTAGAAAACCTGACTTTTATATCAATTTATATTATTAATAATAATTGCAGATCAGAATAACCAATGTTCAAAGCAAAGGACGTTAATTACTACTAAACTCTTAAAAGGCAAATTGTGTGGTATATGAGTCTACAAATTAATATACGGTTGTGGAGTGGCTGAACTAGAAAAATTTTCATGTTAAATATTCTTTTTCAATATTTATAAGCAACACTAATATGGAAATAATAGGATTTCATCCAAAGCTATCATTCCTGTCCTCAAAAATTTATATTTAAATCTATCTTTGTGATAACTGACTCATTTTAAATTAGAAATGTATTGGCAAAAAGGTTTCAAGTGGTATAATGCAAGATTACAACATTCGAATGAAGTCCAGTGAATGTTAAGTCCTGAATTTATTCTAAATCTATAGTCCACTTCAGATTTGTTGCGGGGAAAAAAAGGTGACTATGAAGATCATTATTTTCAGCTAATCTCTCCCATGAAATAACTTCATGTAAAAAGTATGGTTATTAATGAAGAATACCTAAGAAAGTGGCAACAACTACCTAAGAGCATTACTAATTATTAAATTTGTTTTAGATCTAAAGTGTAATGGAAAAAAAACAAGCTGAACTTATAGTTATGAATGTCACATCAAATTTTATCATCATCTTGTTGAAATGCTATGTTCTGTTAACTATTTTCTACTGCACATATAAATTGTATTTAGTGTACAGCCAAATTCAAGACAGCAGAACTTCATGCACTGAACACATTAAACAGAACTAGATATTTACTAGGCTATGTCTGCCACTCTAAACAACAGTCTCCGAGGATTAAGCTTACAATCAATGCTCTATTGATTTTACTATCAATGAACATTATGGCTCACACGACTGGCCATTTTAAGGTAAGATAGCTTTTATTATAGTTCACTTTTTAGAATATATGCTGTTGAAAGAGAAATCACTGCTTTCCTGAAACACTGAAAAAATAGATACTTTTAAAAAGATATAGACACTATATTCATAAGTAGTTTTAAGAAAAAAATGTGTTAACACATAAAATTTAAAACATCACTGTTATGCTTTTTTCTATATTAAACACATAACACTGTAAAAATGTTCTGTGATTAGCTCATACAAACTGCTCCTAACAATTTGTTAAAATCCAATTAGGAATGCACACATTTATGAATGTGTTCTAAGAAAATAGAAAAGTAAACCTCTATGATGAAAAAAATCACTAATGCAAAGAAGCATATGGAACTATAAAGGCATTATCTTCAAAATTAAAATATTAATTGATTCCACAGATCCAACAAATAGCCTTATATATGTTTACTTTGATTTTCTTAAAATGTACATGATGAATATATAACAACGGTTACATAATCATTAGTGAGCTCTATTCTATAATACAATTCATCAAACATATTTAGCCTAATATAAACACCGGAAAGCAAATAAATCTAAAAATGTTTAAATTACCAGAAGAAAAAATTTATGTAAATTTAAAACATCATAGTTTGAAATATAAAATAGTAAATATGAAACTAAAATATAAAACATGTATATTATGAAAATGAATGTTTAAATAATTACAGCATTTGCCTATATTGTCAATTTACCTGCATACAAAAAGTTTGAATTTTTAGCTTTAAACAATAGCAACATCCATTTAGGTCACATTTTGAACCTTAAGAGTAAAAATTAATTGTAGAAAGATCATAAACAGGAAAGAAGTCTAAATTAATTGATCTCACTCTTCCTTTATAAAATGTTTATTACATATATATATATATATATATATGTACATATATATATATATATATATATATATATATATATGCCCCAAACTGTAGTACACACACAGTACTTTATATATTGTATATAATAGATATCTTGTATCTCCTAATTGAGGAAGGTACTAAGATTTCTTATTTTCAGGTTAATGTTTATTTTTATTCAAACACATCTGTAATCACATTTACAATAACTAGGTAATGGATTTGTAAAAGTTTAGCAAAGGAAGGATGATATAACTATATTTTTCATCATTGAGTTTGTAAATAAAACATGATTTTATTTATTAAACTAAAATACTTTCAACTCTTACAAACATAGTACCATAAAATAGACCAATCTCCCCTCCAAATTTAAAGTTGCACAACTGGGTTAGCAAAAGAATATTGGTAAAAATTTAAAGTAGACTTTAAAGTAAATATGTCAGTATTACTAAAGCACAACCTAGTGTATATATGTACGACTGGTACCTACTCAGTGCTTTATTTCAGCTAGTACTCAGCAATCTATCTAAGGAGTTTAGAAAAGGCTGCTATGCTAGGCTTCTTTCCACTAACCAGAAGTTGTTACTTCCAGGCTCCAGTCTATGCCTTGGCGAGGAAGAAAAGGCTTAGAAGTTTATTTACAATGCTCTCCTAGGAAGCTACCCAACACAATGAAAACATCTGTTCACACTGTGAGTATTCGTGGCAGCACTGTTCATCATAGCCCCAAAGTGGAAACAACCTAAATGTCTACCAATTCGTGAATGGATAAAAAAAAAAGTGGTATATGGAATACTATTCAGCAATAAAAAAGAATGAACTACTGGTATATGCTACAATATGGATGTATCTCAAAAACATTATGATAATAGAAAGAAGGCATATGCAAAAGACTACATATTACACGACTTCACTAATATGAAATGTCCAGAAAAGACAAATTTATAGATATAGAAACATCAGTGATTGCCTAGGGCTGGGATCACTATGGGGACTGCCTATAAATGAGCTTGAAGAAGTGTTTTGAGGTGATGGAAATGTTCTAAAATTGGATTATGGTGGTTTATACAGCTCTGCAAATTCACTAAACATCACTGAATTGTACACTTAAAATAGGTGACTTTTATGGTACACAAATTATACCTAAAAAAGGCTGTTTAAAAAATAAAATAAAATTTACCTTTTTCTAGGAAAAGTAAAAGGGTTATCCAGTTTATTTCATTGCTATTCCCTTTTCTACCAAAATTTAAACAATGTACCTGATTTCAGTGAGAACACAATTATTTGTAAGGCAAATAAATAGGAAACAGGTCTATGACAATTTTCCAAATTGCAAATTCCTGGAAGGATACACATTAAAAACATTTATTTAATGAATATTTACAACAAATAATTGTGACACCAAAGAGCATTTTTTACTAGAAGAATAAGACAATCTTCTTTTAGAAGATAAAACTATGTTTTTTTTTCTCCCCTCTAAAGGAATTATAAACATTAGGTAATTATTTGTAGAGGTGACTTCTCCTATAGGTTTAAGTACTCATAGGTCACCTGGCCTCAGGCGCAAGCTTTAGAGGAATGATTCTTAGCTTGATTAGTTAAGACTTTTGCCTCAGGGAAAACCAGTCACCAAAGAGTTACTTGTCCCTCAAGGGGTATAAATACTACAGCTGTTTGTGTAACTGTCAGATCCATTTTTTCTACTAACACTCTAAAATAAATGCAAAGGGAACTAATCCTAAAAAGAAAACGTTAGATGAGTCTGCCTTAATGAAGAAACAATTTATACATAAGTGATTTGTTCTGAAAAGAGATAAATAATTCCAGTAATTGAAAGAAATTGTTACAAAGATTACTGACTTTTAAGAAAACAGCAAACAAAAAGACAAAATCTGATGCCAAAGATGTAGGGAGACTAAATAAAGCTATCTTTACAGACACATTCTTGATGTGTGAAACAAAACTAAGGACTGGGTGAGAGAAACCAACGAAAAATATGCACAGAATGACCAACACTTGTTTCAACATACTTCTAGGACTCTTTCAACACTATGGATTATCTCAAACCAGAGGAATGTCTGCTATGGTCTCTGGACCAATGCCAGCCCTTGTTATAAAGCAAAGAACACTTCAAGAGAATATCCCGAGTCCTTGCTTTGCAATGTGACAACTGAGGTATTCAAATTAAAGAGTTAGGATGAGAACCAACAGTGGGAGCTAACATTTTAGGATACAGAATAATTCCAGATAACATAGTTGAAGAAAGATTCAGAACGTCACATAGCATAATTTTGGGGGTTGTCTTTAAGATATATTAGCCCTCATAGAGAGATACAGATTATTAGGCTGGCCTAGACTAAAATGTCCAATACCTATTTTTTTCTTTAAAGGTTGTCTTTTAATGTAGAACAACATTTTCAAACTGTGAATTGTGGCCCACTAGTGGCTCAGGAAATCAATTTAGTATGCCACAACTAGCATTGTTTTTAAAAAGAAAAACACTAGTCTAGACTAGCCAAGAATAGAAAATATCAGTCTGGTTCACACACACAAAAAGGTGTTTTGTGAAATTTTGGTTTCGTGTGTGCGCGTGTGCGTGTGTCTGGAGGCATGATGTAAAATGTATTCCTTATTGTGGGTCTGACTTAAACTTTGAAGGCCACTGCAAGAGTGTCTACATTCCACACATTGTAAAGTAGAGGAAGAGGCCTCTCTGCCGTCTCCTCTTAGGTCACTGGCACTATAAACCACTGTATAAATACATTACTACTGTTCTGAAGGGGGCACAGAGAAGGAAGTCTCCGAGTGCGGGGGCTGACTCCACTAACTAACCGTAAATGCAGAATCACTGGAGCAGAGTAAGGGAAGGGAAGGAGGCGAGAGAAATAGAAAGCAGATATTCTTCTTCCACTTCCATCTTCTACAGACTCATACAAGTCTGTTCTCTTACTCGCAAATTGGGTTTATTACTTTGAGAGTGAGGAAACATCAAGAAATGGTAATAACTTGAATATCACTAACAGCCTTATTCTAAAACATTTAAGGAATGGGGGAAAAAAGGACCAACAAGCACAGATAGGAACTATTATTATCAAAAATGAATGGGCATTTGAAGTCAAGTGTTAGTTGTATTTCCCAGGGCATAAACACTCATGTTAAAAATCTTTTCTAATGAAGCCATGAGTTGCTAATATTATGACTCATGATCCTGAAATCTACAAGTATTGAATCAACCTAGTGAATATTTTGAATTTAAATTAACTCTGCTGTAAACATATATTCTAAAAACACTGCATGTCTTGGAAGGAACAAAAATAAAATACTAACTTATAAAGTGTTTAATGAGACAATTCTTTCCTTTATAAACTAAGACATCAAACTAACATCTTGATTCAAAAGTGGAAACGGACACTCACCTCTGCCTTCGTTCATCATCCTTTAAAACTTCATAAATGGCCACCAACTAAAATAGAAACATTACTTTAAAATAAGAATACTCTCAACTATAAATCACTTAGGCAGGTGAACACACTATAATGCTCATGCAGAAAACTGTATGTGCTCATAAATGCAATGAACAGATAAAACCTTAATTGTAAGTACTCTTTATGTTTTCAGTAACACCTTCAGAGGTTAAAAATGCTTGACCAAAATAAATCTTTGTGAAATATGCGGAAGTAATAATTATCTTAAAATGTGCTTTTTCAAAAAAAGCAAAAGCTGTAATTTAGACAAGAAAATTATGACTATTATGACCCTCCAACAATTTAGTCTAATATAAAAAAAAATGTTAGTAAAAACTTACTTTGTAAAAAAGTGAATACACACATATACATTATTTCTAAACTACAACCTCATTTTCAAATGGAAATATTCTACATATAAGTTACTATTTCTACCATAAACATTTATAAATTTGTCACAAAAATATAACAGCATATTTCACTTACTTGTCTAAACTGAGTTTCTGCATTTTCATCTTTATTCTTGTCTGGATGCAAAGTTAATGAAAGCTTACGATATGCTTTTCTAATGTCTGCAGATGAAGCATCCTGGAGGTGGTGGGGGGAGGGGAAAAACACAAAGCAAACTTTGTCAGAAAAAGAAATTCCCAGAACCTTGTTAAGATCTGAGAAGACAGCCAACCAAGTGCAGGACCCCAGGCAATGTAATTTGAGCAATCAGACTAACAACCAGGCTATGCAACTGGCCTGCCCCACATGACTGAACAATTATTCAATCTAATTTGGCTCTCCTCTTAACTTTTCATTACCATACAGTCATTTACAGAAGACAGTATTTGGCAAAACTTTTCAAACACTTGCCTTTCTAAAATTAACCAATAAATCTTTTTCAGTAATTAAGAGATCAAAAAGAAACAAATTAAAAATTAATACATCTGTGTGCTTTCAAAGGTTGTTATTTATTTGAGAATCTTAAAGCCAGTTTCCCAGGCCTACCATATGTGATTTCTTCATTGTTATTTATATTGAATTTACCATCAAGCAACAGCCTATGGAATCTTAATTTCACATGTCAAAAGTATGCTTTTTTTAAAGTTAAATTTGCATTTATCCAAAATAATTCTATTTAAAAGTATTTATATATATTGTACTTAACACTTTTTTAGTACTGTAAAGGGTGTTTTCAGTGGTATCCAGTTTCCACAGTCTGCTTTGTAGAAATAAATTTGTCCACTGTTTATGTATTACTAATATAGTTTAAATGTATTTAAAAAGTCACAATAGTTCAGTAAGAGTACTTTGGATTAAGTGGACGTTAAAATTACATTTTATGTAATCCTGTGTGCACAGGTAAACTCAGAGAACATCATTTTACATGGCCATTATAAAATACAATAACAAATAATAATAAAATACAGTAACAAAGAACACAGTATCAAGTTGGGTTTAAAACTTCATAAGTTTAAAAGTTATGCTAATAACTACCATAATCACAGTGGGACAAAATGATCATAAAGTTGCTTATTAAAGTTAATCTCACTTTATAGCTGAATATTTCTCCAGTTAATTCCTAAAACCACTTTACTAAAAAGTTCAAATGACTGAAACACCAAAACAAAACAAAAATCTGTATAACTAGGACAAAATAGCTGTTAAAGAAATAGAGCTGAAAAGAGGCAAAGTAAGACTATAATTTGTCAAGCTTTCCTTTATAAACCATTATTTTCAGTTTCGATTTTCTGGAAATTATTGCTACAGGCTATCAATTGACTTAAAAGTTTCAACTTAGGTGTGACTTGTGGAGGGCTGAGGAACTATAAAATTAGCAGAATAAGTTTTGTGGGTAATACGGTAATAATTTTCATTCTAATCTGCTAAATGGAATTGATGTATTCCCTTTAGTTATATAATAGGTAACATGTAGAAAGCATGATTACACTGAAAATATGTGATGGAAATTTTGTTGCACAAAGAGGTCAAGTGTCAAATGAATAATCATTCTGTTTGAGACTCTAATTTTAGATTTTATTAAATTGGGACTGTATCATAAAGAAATTCCAAAAATAAATTTCTTACAAAATAGGAGCTTATGCATTTTCTTGAGTTACGAAATTAATACATGCTCATTATGAACCATCTATGACTTACTTAAAAATGAATATGACTAATAGTCACCTAAGGCATTTCCCTTCTTCTAGTCTTGCCATGCTGACCCCAATCTTCCATTCTTCTGCCACAGTTTGTACCTAAATGTAAATGTGACCAGATGGCTCTCCTGTTTCAAACGCTTCAGTAACTCCCAAGTGCCTTCATCATCTGTCTTTTCCAATCTTTTTAGCTTTACCTCCCACCATCTTGGTCCATCTACCCAGACCCCCAGATCATTACACATTATGAGGCTGTTTCCCAACCTTGTTTTATACCAGTCAGCTGTAGATAGTTTCCTCCTGACTAAGGAATGAGCCTCTCAGGCTACACACAAATAATGCCTGCCTATTTTCTTTTCGAGAATCTGCCCAGCAGGGTTATTTCACCAATAAGTGCCATCCTAAGTGGATAGAACTGAAAATCTCAAAGATTTCCCTGTCTACAAAGACATGCTCCGGACAAGATGCACCTCCAAGTAGCTTATGTATGTATTTAGTTTTAGTGAATTACTTAGTGAAACTTAATTTATCCTCATAACACAGTTACAAGATAATAGTTGTTATCAGGCCCATTTTACTGGTGAAGTGAGGCACCAAGAGGTTAAGTAACTTGCTTAAGTTCAAATTGCTGATAAACACCATGTATCCCCCCAAATAAGACCTAGCCTGACCATCAGCTCTAATGCGTCTTTTGGAGCAAACATTAATATAAGACCTGGTTTTCTTTTACTATAAGATCCAGTCTTATCTAACATAAGACCGGGTCTTATATTAATGTTTGCTCCAAAATATATATTAGAGCTGATGGTCTGGCTAGGTCTTCTTTTCGGGCAAACACAATAGATGAAAAGAGTATTCAGACGCAGAAAACACTGCCTCAGAATCACAGCTCTCTATGTTGGCTCTTTAGATTTGGTTAGTAGATTTGGGCTGAGTCACTTCAGAGGGGGCTACAGCTTTGGGAAGGCAGTGAGAGCAACTGTCACATTTTTATTGATCTGATAAACTAGATGGAAAACATCCACATAACAACAATGAGAATGTGGTCTACTGCATTTTCTTAAGGTTAAGACCATGATATGTGTTAGCTTTCCTAACACATTTATGTCATATTTCTACTAGAGACCTAAATTTTAGAACATTTATTGCCAATACTCAGTGGATTAGGCCTTTTCTCTCTCTGGTCTGCAGAGAAAACATTGTTGATAGGGCTATAGGTAGACTGGCCCCACTGTGGACATCAGAAGATCTACTAGGTTCAATTGCCAGAATTCTTTTCCTTCTAAATTGGATATTGTTCTTGGGCAAGCTGAATAAGAACTACCTTAATACTTGGATAACCTGCATTAAGAAGAGACATGTGGGGGCCGGCCCGGTGGCTCAGGCAGTTGGAGCTCCGTGCTCCTAACTCCGAAGGCTGCCGGTTCGATTCCCACATAGGCCAGTGGGCTCTCAACCACAAGGTTGCCAGTTCAACTCCTGGAGTCCCGCAAGGGATGGTGGTGCGGGATGGTGGGCTCTGCCCCCTGCAACTAAAATTGAACATGGCACCTTGAGCTGAGCTGCCTCCCGGATGGCTCAGTTGGTTGGAGAGCATCCTCTCAACCATAAGGTTGCCAGTTCGATTGGAGTCCTGCAAGGTATGGTGGGCAGCGCCCCCTGCAACTAAAATTGAACACGGCACCTTGAGCTGAGCTGCCGCTGAGCTCCTGGATAACTCAGTTGGTTGGAATGTGTCCTCTCAACCACAAGGCAACAAGGTTGCTAACCTTGGCCTCTCAACCACAAGAGGCAACAAGGTTGCCAGTTCGACTCCCGCAAGGGATGGTGGGCTGTGCCCCCTGCAACTAGAAAATGGCAACTGGACCTGGAGCTGAGCTGCGCCCTCCATAACTAAGACTGAAAGGACAACAACTTGAAGCTGAACGGTACCCACCACAACTAAGATTGAAAGGACAACAACTTGACTTGGAAAAAAGGCCTGGAAGCACACATTGTTCCCCAATAAAGCCCTGTTCCCTTCCCCGCCCCCCAAAAAAGTGATAACCGCAACAATTCTATTAAAAAACAAAAAGAAGAGACATGTGGTCATTCTTAAAAAAAAAAAAAAAACACATAAAAAAACTATGAAAGTAATATGTGTTTATCAAAGTTGAAACAGTGCAATGAGAGGGGCATCAGCAGAAACAGAAAAGTAGGGAACTCCAAGGGCCTGTCTATGCACAGAAATAGCAAATAATCTGGCAAAGACCATCCAAATCAACCTTATCTAAACTCTGCAAACCAGTCAAACGTTTCCAGTAATCAGAAAAGCACATAATCAAGAAAAAGGTAGCTGATTCTCAGTTATGGTCTTGAAGATGCCAATCTGAATTCTTGGTGTGGGCTCCTAGTGCTGGAGAAAGCCAAGTGGACTTTGTTCTCAAAGAACTGTGGTTGTTTGTATGGCCTGTCTGTCGGTTTCCTGATAAACTGTGTAAAGGGCTACCCTTATCTTACCAAACACAGAACTTTTCCTGGAAAAAGAGGCAACCATCCAGGACTTTTGTCAAAAACATTTAAAGGCAAATTTATTAGCTGGGGCCAATGAGACAAGGGATTACAGTTGGGGCACATAATAGACACATCAAAAAGCTTGGGAAGTGAGATGGTTTGGGAATATGGGCTTTGAAAAGCTCCCACATATTCCTTGGAAACCAGAAGAACACGTGCATGCCCAAGGTGGAGTCTTTCGGGCTCAGGAAGACTTGAGAAGTTCCTGAATTCTCACTAGTGGGTGCCCCTCAGGCTGTGTGCAAGAAGAAAGTGAAGGCTAGGGGAGCACTGTAAACTACTCAGCTGAGTACTGAAGGCATGCCCCAGCATATACACAGAACCCACCACTGTGTTTCCCTGAAAATAAGACCAGGTCTCCTATTAATTTTTGCTCCATTAGGGTGTATTTTCAGGGGATGTCTTATTTTTCCACGTACAACAATTTACATTTATTCAAATACAGTCATGTCATCTTCTTCTGGAACATCGTCATAACGCACTAAATGTGTTCGTCTGGCTGACGATCTTAACTGGGGCTTATTTTCAGGGAAACACAGTAGCAAAGACGGTAAGGTTCCCCTCCCCCCCTTTTATTTCTGGTTCCAAACCTTTAAGGAAATCTCTGCTGAATCCTTAGCTGGCCACTAAGTTAATGAAATGGAGACATCAGTGACCACACATGGCAAAGAACATACACTTTACAAATTTAGTTTAGAAAAGTCACTAGACAAAAACAGCACCAACCAAAGAAACAAACAAAAAACCCTGGTGATGTGGGAGAATCTGGTAACATTATATATTCGAAATTTCCAGTATTCATTAAAAATTACAAAACATGCAAAGAAACAAGAAAATATAGCCTACACATGGGGCAAAAAGAAATTAATAGAAACTGCCCCTGAGGAAGCCCAGATATACAACTTACTAGAAAATACTTCAAATCAACTAACTATTTTAAATATGTTCAAAAGCATATACAAAGAAAAAGAAAGGAAAGTATAAGAATAATGTCTCACCAAATTGAGAGTATCAACAAAAAGACAGGAATTTTAAAAAGGAACCCAAGAGAAATTCTGGACTTGAAAAATACAACAACTGAAATTTAAAAAATCTTCTATAGGAGGTATAAAAACAAATTTGATCAGGCAGAAGAATCTATGAAATTGAAGATAAGCCAACTGAGTTATCCAATATGAGTAGCAGAAAGAAGAATAAAGAAAAATAAACAAAGCCTAAGAGACCTCTGGGACACCACTAACGTACTAACATTTACATAATGAGAATCCAAGAGGGAGAAGAGAGAAAATGACAGAAAAGTACATTTGAATAAAAAATAGCGGAAAACTTCCAAAATTTGATGAATGACATAAGTACACACACCCCAAAATCTCAGAAGTCCTAAATAGAATCAACTTCACAAACCCTAAGCAGGATAAACTCAGAGAAACATTATAACCAAATTGTTGAAAGGGAAAGACAAAAAGAGAGTATCCTATAAACAGCAAGAGTAGCAACTCATTATGTACAAACAATTGTCAATATTATCAGCTAATTTCTCATCAGAAACCATGGCGGCTAAAAGTTACAGGAATGACGTCGTTAAAGTGTAAAAAAAAGTGTGTAAACCAAGGATTCTATATTCAGCAAAACTCCCTCAAAAATGAAAGACAAATTAACAAATTCCAAATACACAAAAATTCAGACTTCATTGCTACTAGACTTGCTCCACAAGAAATACTCCAGGAAGTTCTTCATGCTGAAAGGAAGAAATACTAGGCAGTAACTCAAATCCACACGAAGAAATAAAAATACTGGTAAAGATAATTAATTATATAGATAAATATAAAAGCTATATTCATGTACTTTTGGTTAGTAACTCCATTTTTTTTCTATACTATTTAAAAGACAACTACTAAAGCAACAATTACAAATCTACTCAAGTAAAACAATAATATAAATCTATGTCTACGGCATAGATGTGTAAAGATGTAATCTGTGACAGTCACTATATAAGGGGAACAGAGCTATATAGGAGCCATATATCTTATAAATTGAAATTAAATTAGTATTAATTCAAACTACATTGTTACTAAATAAGGTGTTAATTGTAATCCCCATGGCAAACACTTAAAATAAATGTCTATAGTAACAGAAACAAAAAGCAAATCAAATAGTATATTAGAAAATCTGACACAAAAGAAGGCAGTAAAGAAGGAATAGAAGAACAAAGAAAATATAAAGCATATAGAAAACAAAGAGCAAAGTGGCAAAAGTCTATTTTTATCAGCAATTACTTTAAATGTAAATGGTTAACTGTCCAATTAAAAAGCAGACACTGGTAGAATGAATTATAAACACACATGATCCAACTACATGGTGTAGTAAAAGCAGTGCTCAGAAGAAATTTTACAGCTATAGACAATGACATGCAAAATTATCAACCTAACCTTCCCCCTTACGGAACAAGAGAAAGAAAAGCAAACTAAACACAGAGCAAGAAGAAGAAAGGAAATACAGATTAGAGCAGAGATAAGTTAGAGAACAGGAAAACAACAGAGAATCCACAAAACCAAAAGTTGATTCTCTGAAAATATCAACAAAATTGACAAACCTATACTACGGTGAGAATAAGAGAAAGATGATTCAAAATACGAAAATCAGGAGTGAAAGTGGGCACACTGTTATCACTCTCACAGAAATAAAAACTATTGTAAGAGATTACCATGAGCAATTGTATGCCAAAAAATTAGAACACTCAGATGAAACAAATTCCTAGAAATACGCAAACTGACACATGAATAGAAAAACTGGATTGACCTATTACAACTAAAGTGATTGATCATTAAAATAACAACAAAAAAACCCAAACCAGAAAAATCCCCAATGTCTAACAAAGAAAAGTCCAAACGTCAAAACCAGATGACTTACTAGTGAATTCTACCAAACATTTAAAGATCTCACCAGTCCTCTTCAAACTTCCAAAAAATAGAAGAGGAAAGAAAGCTTCCTAACTCATTAAATGGGGCCTTGATTCTAATGCCAGACAACCACAACAAAAAAAAGAAAATGACAGACCCATATCTCTTCTGAACATAGACACAAAATTCCTCAACAAACTTCTAGTAAACCAAACCCAGTACCATATAAAAAGAATTATACACCATGACTAAGTGAGATTTATCCCATGAATGCAAGGGTGTTACAGTGTATGAAAATCAATTGGGAGACGTCATCAAAATGGCGGCGTGAGGTGAGCCTCTGTAAAGCTCCCCTGGAATTTACAACTAATCGAACAACTATAACTCCACAAAGGGCTCCCTGCACAGCAGACAGGCAAGACGAAGAGGCCCACTACTGAATTCACCTCCAGGTGGGAGAATCACGCGAGCAGGGGAGGAGGGAGAGGAGAAGTGCGGAGATGGAGCCACGCAGGCGCAGGACGCAGACCTAGCTCAGTGCTCCGAGCTCACCACATCCCGGAATGAGGGAGAGGGAAGAACGCGGACTGCTAGGGCTCCGCTTACGGCCCACAGGGCTGAGGGGGCAGCATATAACACGGCTGAACCCAAGGCTCACGGCAGAGACCTCGGAGAAAAGACTGAGGGAAGAAGGCTGAAAACGGTGGTTTAAGCCCTCACTGCTGAGCAGAGAATGGAAGCCTTAGGCACTGAGACTAGCCGCCCCCTCCCTACCCTCCCAGAGCTCACCCCACCCCTATCTGCGAGGCCCTAGAAGCAGAACAGTAGCAGTGTCGGATCAAAAGAACAGAATATTTGCTGTTCTGAGAACTGTGGACAACAGACACAGATTCGCAGCCCAACTAGTCCCGGCAAAGGGGAGGGAGCTGTGGAAGCAGGACCGGCTGTGGTGGTGGTCGCTGCCATTGCTCTGGGCCACCTCTCACAACTCACCCCGCCCCTGGCCCCACCTATCTGGGCGGATCCCTGCAGGGTAAACAGAATTGCTGAAACATACGGGCTCTGAATCTGGTGCAGAAAGAGCTTTGGAACTTCAAAAACTCTCCGCATACCCACACGAACACTGAGCCCTGCGACCTAGGTGAACTATTAACAGGACGGGAGAAGCCCGTCTCCCAGGGAATCCCCCCATTGTGTGAGAAGCTGGAATAGTGCAGAGAAAACATAGCACTACCGTGTGAGAGAGAAAAAAAAAAGGCTGCAGTCAGAGAGAAAATAAAACATTCTACCAACAAGTACTGGAAAACAAAAGAAAGACCTCTTCCTATCAACCTGTTGCAAAAGCCACTCCTGTAGATGTCTAGGAAGAGAAATAATAAATCAGTAATTGCTATGAATGACCAAAGCAACAAGAGAGCTCAAAAAGAAAGTGAAAAGTCTCCAGAAAATGAACTTAAAGATATGGAAACATGTGACTTAAATGACAGAGAATTGAAGATTGCAGTTCTGAAAAAACTCAACGAGATGCAAGAAAACACAGAAAGGCAATTTAATGAACTCAGAAACACAATCATAGAACAACATGAGCATTTTATGAAAGAGATTTAAATTTTAAAAAAGAACCAAATAGAATTTCTGGAGATTAAGAACTCAATAGAAGAAATTAAGAATGAAATAACCAGCCTAGGTAGTAGAGTTGACCAGATGGAGGAAAGAATCAGTGACATCGAAGATAGAAACCTGGAAATTACACAGATGGAAGAAGAAAGAGACTTGAGACTTAAAAGAAATGAAAGAACTCTACAAGAACTTTCTGACTCCATCAGGAAGAGCAATATAAGGATAATGGGCATACCAGAAGGAGAAGAAAGAGAGAAGGGAACAGAGAATATATTCAAATAAATTGTTGATGAGAACTTCCCAAACTTGTGGACAGAACTGGATCCTCAAATCCAAGAAGCAAATAGAACAGCTAATTACCTCAATCCCAACAGGCCTTCTCCAAGGCACATTGTAATGAAGCTGTCTAAAATCAACGACTCAGAAACGCTATCAGAGAACAACATGAGCATTTACGAAAAAGATTGAAATTTGAAAATCAATCAGCATTAATACAGTATATTAATAAAATGAAGGAAAAAACCACAGTCTTTTCAATTAATGCAGGAAAAACATGGTAAAATGGAACATCATTTGATAACAAAACACTAAACCAACCAGGACTAGAAGGGAACTTTCTCAAGTTGATAAAGAGTATCCATGAAAACTCACAGGTAATCTCCAGTTAATGAAAGTCTGAAAGCTTTCCCCAAAGATAAATAATAAGAGGGATATCTGCTCATGAAACCTTTGTACTGGAAGTTCTGGCCTAATCAAAGAGTCAAGAAAAAACATCCTAATTGGAATGGAAGAATTAGCACTATCTATTCAGATGGCACCCTATAAATAGAAAATTCTAAAGCATCACAGAACAGGTAGTAGAGCTAATACAGTCATATGCCCCTTAACGACAGGGATACATTCTGAAAAATTTGTTAGGCGATTTTGTCATTCTGCAAACATCAAAGAATGTATCAAAGCAAACCTAGGTGGTATAGCCTACTACACACCTAGGCTGTGTGTTATGGCCTATTGCTGCTCCTAGGCTACAGGTCTGTACAGCATGTTACTGTACAAAACAATACGAGATTAAATCAAGCACAACAGAAAATGAGATGAGGTTAACACAGAAGTACTATGAGGCTGTGCTGACATTACACGGCATACTGTTTTATAGCAAACTTTTAAAATTACATAAACCAGTAACATAGTTGTTTATAACCATTAAGTATTATGCACTATACATAATTGTATATACTGTGCTTTTATAATACTGACAGCCCTGGTTTGTTTACACCAGCATCACCACAAACATGAGAGTAATGTATTGCAGTACCTACCATGTTACGATAGCTATGATGTCTCTAGCTGACAAGAATTTTTGAGCTTCCTTATCATCTTATGGGACAGACAACTTTTGTATATGTCGTGCAATACTGAACTAAAACATCACTATATGGTGCATGACTGTAAATGAATTCAACAAATTATACGACACAAGATCAAAATACAGAGGGTGCCAAAAAATGTACACACGTTTAGAAAGGAAAAAACTGTATTAACATTGTAATATTCAATATACACCGATAACAAAAGATGAATACTTGTCCAAGTCATGTGTATACATTTTTTTGGCACCCCCAGTATAAAAATCAGTTGTATTTCTACACACTAGCAATAAAAACATCTGAAAATGAAATTAAGAAAACAAATCTTTACAACAGAATCGGGGGTGGACGGGTGGCTCAGTTGGTTAGAGCGCGAGCTCTGGGCAACGAGGCTGCCGGTTCAATTCCCATATGGACCAGCGAACTGTGCCCTTCGCAACTAGAATGAAGTCAATGAGCTGCTGCTCAGCTCCCAGGTGGCCAGATGGCTCAGTTGGTTGGAGCCCGGGCTCTCAACCACAAGGTTGCCAGTTCGACTACTTTACTTCCACAGGGATGGTGGGCTGCGTCCCCTGCAACTAACAATGCTAACTGGACCTGGAGCGAAGCTGTGCCCTCCACAACTAAGATCGAAAGGACAACAACTTGACTTGGAAAAGTCCTGGAAGTACACATTGTTCCCCAATAAAAGTCCTGCTCCCCTTCCCCAATGATAAAAAAAATCTTTACAACAGAATCAAAAAGAATAAAATACTTAGGAATAAGTTTAACTAAAGTATACCATTTGTACACTGTGAACTACAAAACATTGCTGAAAGAAATGAAAGATCTAGAGAAATGGAGACACACACTGAATATTGTTAAGATGGCAATAACTTCTCAAGTTGATCTATAGAGTCAATGCAACCCCTATCAAAATCTCACCCGACATTTTGCAAAAATTTATATGCTTATCCTAAAATTCACAGGGAAATGCCAGAGACTGAGAATAGCTACACCACCTTGGAAACAAAGCTGGAGGACTCACACATTCTGATTTCCAAATTTACTACAAAGCTACAGTAATCAAACAGTGTGGTCATGGCACAAAGATGACATATACCTTGACAGAAGAATTCAAAATCCAGAAATAAACCTATTTATCGACGGTCAATTGATTTTTTACAAAGGGTGCCAAGATCATTCAATGGGAAAAGAACAGTTCTTTCAACAAATGATGTTGAGACAGCTGGATAGCCACAAACAAAAAACGTGAAGTTGGACCCTTATCTTACACTATATACAAAAATTAACACAAAATGAATCAAAGTCTTAAGTATAAGAGCTAAAACTATAAGACTTTTAGAAGAAAACAGAGAGATAAATCTATATGACCTTGGATTTCACAATGGATTCTTAGCTATGATATCAAAAGAATAGGCAACAAAACATAGACAAATTGTACTTCATCAAAACTTAAAACTTTGCAGCCACTGTGAAAACATTTGGTGGCTCCTAAAAAAAAAAACAACTTCCTATTTTTTATTACTATTTATATTATTTTATTATTACTAGGTCATCAGAATTACCAGATGACCTAGTAATTACATTCCTAGGTAATTGTTGAAGAGAATGAAAACAGGTGTTCAAACAAAAACTTGTACACAAATGTTCATAGCAGTATTATTCACAATAGCCAAAAAGTGGAAACAACCCAAATGTCCAACTGATGAATGGATAAACAAAAAGTGGTATAGATACACCCATAAAATGAATATTATTCAGACGTAAAAAGGAACAAAGTACTGACATATGCTACAACACGAATAAACCTTGCAAACACTATTCTAAGCGAAAAAAGCCAAATGCAAAAGCCATAGATTGTATGAGTCCATTTAAACTGTCCATTTGCCTTTTATGGACAAATCCATTGAGACAGAAAGCAAATCAGTCGTCCTCAGGGACTGGGAAAGAGGGAAGAATGGAGAGTGAGACTGCTTACTACATACAGTTTCTTTTGGGGTGATAAAAATGTTCTGGAATTAGATGATGACTGTACAATATTGTGAATATTAGGTTGGTGCAAAAGTAGCTCTGATTTTTGCATTTTTAACCTTTTAACCATGATTACTTTTGCACCAACCTAATATAATGGAAATCACTGACTTGTACACTTTAAAATGGTTAAAATGGTGAATTTTATTTTTCATGAATTTTATCTTAATTTTTAAAAACTGAAACAATGTAGAAATACCTTGATGCATGCATGCATGCTCTGTGCTAGGGACTATTCTAGCCACTATATACGAGGTCTGACAATTAGGTTCTCAAACTTATTGCAATGATGTTGCTGCCCTGTTTTCCCAAAAATAAGACCTAGCTGGACAATCAGCTCTAATGTGTCTTATAGAGCAAAAATTAATATAAGACCCTGTATTATATTATATTAATTATAGTATTATATATTGTAGTGTGTAAGACCCAGTCTTATACTACCGTGTTTCCCCCAAAATAAGACCTAGCCGGACCATCAGCTCTAATGCATTTTTTGGAGCAAAAATTAATGTAAGACCCAGTCTTATTTGAATATAAGACTGGGTCAATATAATATAATATAATACAATACAATACAACATAATATATAATATTAGGACTGGGTCTTGTATTAATTTTTGCTCCAAAGGACACATTAGAGCTGATTGTCTGGCTAGGTCTTATTTTCGGGGAAACACGGTAAGATAAATTTCCTGTTTTACTTTATATCAAGTACTGGCAAACATTTTCTATAAAGGCCAGATAGTAAATATTTTTGGCTCTGCAGGTCACAGTCTCTGTTGTAACTATTAAATTCTGCCACTGTAGTGAGAAAGCAGCCACAGACAATAAATAAACACGTGGATGAGGCAGTGTCCCAATAAAACGTTACTTTCAAAAATAGGTAGTGGCTGGTTTTGGCCCAGGGACTGTAGTTTGTTGACTTCTGATTTATATCAATGGCTTGCCAATAATCTAAAACTCATTCTACTTATAACAGTATCTCCACAAAGGTGAGACCCACCTTTCTTTTTTATTTTTTTTAGGTCTGCTAAGCGGTAGACAAATATATAACTAGTTAACCAAAACAAAAATCTGAAGACCTTACCCAGGATCTAACCAAGGTAAACTCTTCTTAATAAAAAAAACTCCTATTGCCTCAAGGATATTAAATCCAAGAAAAGAACATGTATAATGGCTATCAGATTCAGTAAGGAGAAAAGACTGTAGTTATCCAAACTATATATTTAGGCACATAGTTGAGGAACTTGAAGCTCAGGTTAACATCTGGGAATCTTAATTTGTGTAGTTTTACTCTCCCAGATCAGCTGCCTCAAAGTCGGTAATTCCATGTGTTCTTTCTAAGTCCTTGGGTCATTTTCACATCTGACATTACTGATTAAAAACTCAGGCTAAACTCTTAATAATGACTTTGTCCTCTTTATTCTAGATTTTTCACTTAATCAGTCAACAGAGTCCATTCTCTCCTGCCCCAAAAAGCCAACAAAGAAACAAACAAAGTGCCTGGGCACTACTAGAAGAACTAAATAATAGAGACATTTAAAGGAAGTCGTCTCTGGTCAGTGGACCAGGAGGATAAAGCAGGAAACATATTCATCGTATCTTCAGGACTGTAAGATTTTACGCCAGGTGGATATAAAATTCAAAATAAATTGTAAAAAGACAATGTTTTAAAAATAAATGATAGTCCATGGTAAAGGTAAATAAATAAATAGAACAAAGTAGTTTATTTCATGATAAATTTTAAGGCTGGGCTTCAATGGCTAACCTGCTACACAAAGGAAGCTGGGAGAAGCTCTGGGTTCTCCCATTATAGATCACTGTTAAAGTCAATTGCCTTTGGAGAAACCTATTGAAATTTATATAAGATTATATAAGCTTTAATTGTCTTTTCTCAACTTTAAACTATATATAGGAACCAATGACAGGTTAGCCTATATCAAAATCTTGGTTACTGATGCTCAGTACAATATTTATCTTATTATTCTTTGAGAGACAAGGTCAGTTAAGAATGATTTGTTGACAAATCAGATAATTTCCAGTGAGGTAAAAGTGGAATGCATTCTGCCCCTTTATTTTTAACTTGCATCTAAATAAATTTGGATTAATACCATGTTTATTTAAGTTGAACACACCTCTGCCCTCCTGCTAAGATGAAAAAGGTAAGCATTCTCCAAAATGTAGACAAACAAAAGATTGCAGCCTCAAGAGACAGCTGCTTCTGATATCTAATTACTGGGAGACCGAGTTGGCAGGATTATCAGATCAACCATTCACAAAACAAAATCATCATTCTGGTAACTAGATTAGTTATCTTACACTATATTTTGCAACTAATTTATCTTGAAAAGGAGGTCTTATTAACAAGTCATTGGCAGACGGGAGAAGCAAGAGGGACTGTTCTCCATTAAAGAGAAAACCAAATGTAATGTATGGACCTTGTTTGGTCTCTGATTCATGGTAAAATGACATTTTGAAACAACTGGAAACATGTGAATAAGGAATGTATAGTAGTTGCTATTAAGGAATTATTAATTTTATTGGGATCATTGTATCATGATTATTTAAGAAAATGTCTTTACCCAAAATGAAAGGAAAATAGTAAAACCAAACATATTAGTTTCTCAGCAAATATAAACATATATTAAATTCCCTTATCAAAATTCAAATGATCAATCAACGAATACAGTAAAGTTGCTGGCTACAAAATCAACGGACAAAAGTCCATTGCATTCCTATATACTAACAATGAAATCGCAGAAAAAGAAATACAAAAAACAATTCCTTTTGCATTTGCAGCAAAAAGAATAAAATACCTAGGAATAAACTTAACCAAGGATGTGAAGGACCTATATGCTGAAAACTATAAGACGTTTTTGAAAGAAACTGAAGAAGACACAAAGGAATGGAAAGACATTCCGTGCTCATGGATTGGAAGAATCAACATAGTTAAAATGGCCATTATTACCCAAAGCAATATACAGATTTAATGCAATCCCCATCAAAATCCCAATGGCATTTTTTTAAAGAAATAGAACAAAAAATCATCAGATTTGTTTGGAACCACAAAAGCCAAAGTACTCTTAAGAAAAAAGAACAATACTGGAGGTATTACACTCCCTGACTTTAGCTTGTACTACAGGGCTACAATAATCAAAATAGCATGGTATTGGCAGAAAAACAGACACATAGACAAATGGAATAGAATGAGAACCCAGAAATAAAACCACATAAATATGGACAATTTTTGAAAAAGAAGCTAAAAACATACAATGGAGGAAAGACAGCCTCTTCAATAAATGGTGCTGGGAGAACTGGATAGCCACGTGCAAAAGAATGACACTGGATTACTATCTGTCACATGTACCAAAATTAATTCAAAATGGATCAAAGACTTAAGCATAAGACCTGACACAATAAACTGCATAGAAGAAAACATAGGTACTAAACTTATGGACCTTGGGTTCAAAGAGCATTTTATGAATTTGACTCCAAAGGCAATAGAAGTAAAAGCTAAAATAAATGAATGGGACTATAGGAAACTTAAAAGCTTCTGCACAGCAAAAGAAACCATCGACAAAATAAAGAGGCAACCAAGTGAATGGGAGAAGATTTTTGCAAACAGTGCCTCTGATAAGGGGCTAATATCCAAAATATACAAGGAACTCATGAAACTGAACAGCAAAAAAACAAACAACCCAATTGAAAAATGGGCAGAGGACCTGAAGAGACATTTCTCCAAAGAGGACATACAAATGGCAAATAAACATATGAAAAAATGCTCAACATCACTAATTATCAGAGAAATGCAAATAAAAACCACAATGAGATATCACCTCACCCCAGTTAGAATGGCTATCATGAACAAGACAAATAGTAACAAGTGTTGGAGAGGCTGTGGAGAAAAAGGAACCTTCATACACTGTTGGTGGGAATGCAGACTGGTGCAGCCATTATGGAAGGCGGTGTGGAGGTTCCTCAAAAAATTACGGATTGAATTACCATATGTCCCAGCAATCCCTCTCCTGGGTATCTACCCAAAAAAATCTGAAAACATCTATACATAAAGACACGTGTGCTCCAATGTTCATTGCAGCTTTGTTTACGGTGGCTAAAACATGGAAACAACCAAAATGTCCTTCGACAGATGAATGGATAAAGAAGCTGTGGTATATATACACAATGGAATACTATTCGGCGGTAAGAAAAGATAACATAGGAACATTTGTGACAACATGAATGGATCTTGAGAGTATAATGCTAAGTGAAATAAGTCAGACAGAAAAAGCAGAGAACCATATGATTTCACTGATATGTGGTATATAAACCAAAAACAACAAAAGAACAAGACAAACAAATGAGAAACAAAAACTCATAGACACAGACAATAGTTTAGTGGTTACCAGAGGGTAAGGGGGTGGTGGAGGGTGGAAGATGAGGGTAAGGGGGAATCAAATATATGGTGATGAAAGGAGGTCTGATTCTGGGTGGTGAACACACAATGGGATTTATAGATTATGTAATACATAGTTGTACACCTGAAATCTATGTAATTTTACTAACAAAGTCACCCCAATAAATTAAAAATAAAATTCAAATGATCATCAAATTGGGTTAAAAACGAAACCCAAGACTGAAAACAAAGACGAAAGTAAACAAAAAAAAATCAAGAGTGTTGATATTAATATGAGAAAAGCGAGGGAGGTAAGGTCAAAAATAAGGAACAGAACAAAAAAGTGGTAGGAAATAATGATAAAAAGCATAACTCATTGAAAATTAAAGTAGTCATAAACCTCTATGTTCCAAACAAACAAAATCCATAAACATAACAGCAGAAACTCCTAAATAGAAAAACTTCATAAAAACAATCATGATAGACTTTAATATACCTTTTATAGAATTTAACATTTCAAATAAACCAAAAATAAGTACAGCTAGAAAGAAAAGCTGAAATTACACATTGACTAGAAAGGAAAAGAAAAATATTTTACATCAAAATTTAGGAGAGCTAAAGCTCTGCATAAATTTTTGCCTCTTTAAATGTTATTTTTAACCAGGCAAACTGAAAGTAAATCAGCAAAGTGCCCAGCCTAAGAAACCAAAAAAAGAACAAAATACACAAAAGAAAATGTAAGAAAGAATGGATAAACATAAAAGCTGAAAGTAACGAAACAGAAAGGAAAAACCTAGTTCTTTAGAAAGATGAACAAAATGTACCAGAGTGCCACAGTAACCACTTAACACTTCAGTTTCCGTTATCTTGAAAACAGTCATATACCAGCTTTACCCTCCTCTGCCTCTGCCAACTGCACTTTTCAATACAGTAGGGCCAAATGATCTCATCTGAAAGCTCAGCTGAGACAGGTTCTAGACACAATACAGAGAACATTTAAAATCTGTGTTCACCTAATGCAATTTTGCATTTATTCTCTTTCACAGACTTCATAGACATATTGGTCCTATATCCCAGAGCACCAGCTTCCCTTTTCAGGGCTTTTTTTCTACTGTGACTCCTGCCAGACTATCTTGTTCTTGGCAATCTTCCAAAGACAGGATCCCTGCCCCTGAATGTCAGCCTAGAGGACAGTCCCCTAGGCTTACAGCTGGAACTCTCAGACAACAATCCACTGACCGCTATTACTAAATGACTTAGTCCAATTTCCCACAGGTATAGTAAGGAAAGTGAGAAAGGTGGCTACAGTCAATGAAAGTGCTGGTGTCAATCAAATCCATGCCACACCAAAGGAAAATGGATAGGCACCCATGCTTACAAAGAGAAAAGGCAAAGCAGAAGCACAGCCTCCATTTGATTTCCATCTTCCAAAATTTACAAAAGCGTAGTTTTATTCCAAGAATAAAAGAATGGTCAGCAGTATCAATACTGCTACTGTTGCATAAAACGAGTACTGAAAAATAAATGTTATCAACTACCATGTTTCCCCGAAAATAAGACCTAGTCGGACCCGGTTTTATTTTACTAGAAGACGGGGGATGTGATGTGATACGACGTGATGAGACGTACTATCGGGTCTTCTATTAATTTTTGCTTCAAAAGACGCATTAGAACTGATGATCCGGCTGGGTCTTATTTTCGGGGAAACATGGTAGATTTGCTTTATTTTGAAGATCCCTGGTGACCTTGGGAAGATCTGTTTTGGTAGTGTAATGGGTCCAGAGGCCACACCAGAGTGGGGTAAGGAATGAGTAGGAAGTGAGGAAATGAAGACAGATTTTCAAGAAATTTGATTGCTAAGAGGAGATAAGGGATTGAGAGAGAGGTGTTCTTTCCTTCTAAATACAAATGAGAAGGAACCAGTTGAGAGTAGAATTCTTTTTTTTTAAACTTTTCATTTATTTAAGTGTGTTTTTCCAGGATCCATCAGCTCCAAGTCAAATAGTTGTTTCAATTTAGTTGTGGAGGGCGCAGCTCACAATGGCCCATGTGGGGATCAAACTGGCAACCTTGTTAAGAGCACCACGCTCTAACTAACAGAGCTAACCAGCCGCCCCTGAGAGTAGAATTTAAACATAGGCAATAAGCAGAATTATTCAGTTGTTTCCAGAACAGGTGGGGGTAGTGAGAGGGGTAAAATCCAAATCATGAGACAAGCTGGCCGTCAAAGAGGTCCGGGACATCTCCAGCAGAAAGGAGACGACAGAGGTAGGAGTAAGTCTATACATTGGTCATGGGAAGCTGAAAGCATCTGAATGTAAATGTTATAAATCCTGAAGGTATGTAAATGTCATTGCTAATTAAAGTTGAGAGGGGAATTCTTTTTGTGAATGAACAGGAATGAGGGTGCAAGCTGACTGTAAGAGAGTTATTTTAGCCTTGAACTCTTATCAGAGGTAGTAGGAAGGTCATACTAAGGGGAAAATGGACATATAGACAGAGGGGAGCTAGAACTAGCAATAGTCTGTACAATTTTCCTTGCTGTTCCTTAAAAGAAGATCTGAAGTATATAGTGTTTGATTTACACTAAGATACATTTAACTCAACCCTTTCTCACAACCTTTAGTGTTTCTTCATATTTCCAATTTTATGCAAAATAACTGATAATTTAGTAATTTGAGAAGTGACGTGAAAAATCAAAATTATACCAGACAATCACTGAGTGAAAAGATCAGGAAATTCAAATTCCCAGCTTTTCTCTCTAAGTAAGAATATTACACAGAAATAAATAGCATGCTACAATCTATATATTTTCTATCCACATGGCCAAGAAATATATGAAAAGTATTCAATTTCATTAATCATTGGGGAAAAGCAAATTAAAGCCAAAAGAGAAATCATTACAATCCTACTAGAATTGTCAAAATAAAAAAAAGATGTTTTTAATCTTTGTAAAATGAAGAGTTTAAAACGATTTTCTTTTTATCAAAAAAAGGTAGTATCAAGTGTTGAAAAAGATATAAGTAACTAACTATACCACCAATGCACTGCTAGAGGGAGTATAAACTGGGACAACCATCTGAAAACTGTTTGGCTGTGGATCTACTAAAGCAGAATTACATTATACCCTATGATCCAGCAATTTCATTCCTAGGGATGTACCCAACAGAAATGCATACACATGCTCATCACACGACAAGTATGTTTATAGAAACACTGTTCATTATAACTCCAAAATGTAAACAACTTAAATATCCACCAACAGTAGGATGGATAAATTAATTGGGGTACATTTATATCTGTGAAAATTAACTCACTTTGGGGGTATATTGGTAGACAGCAATGAACATGAGTAAACTTTTGTTCTACACAATATGGATGAATTTTGTGAGCATAATGTTAGGCAAAAGAAACTAAGCAACCAGATTATGTACTGTATGATTCTGTGTGTGTGTTTGTAAATACATATACTGGGCAAGCCAAAAAAATGTATACACATAACTTGTATTCATCTTTTGTTATCAGTATATTTTATTACAATTTTAACAGTTTTTTCCTTCCTTAAAATGTGTATATCTTCTTTAAGGTAAAACTAATTCATGGTGTCATAAAGCAGGATAATAGTTGTGTTTGGGGGGAGAGTAACCAAGAGGGAATACAAGGGGAGATTCTGCAGTGCTGGTAACATTTTCTTTCTTTTTTTTTTTAAGTTACTGTACTTTTTTCTTTTTTTATTGGGGAATATTGGGGAACAGTGTGTTTCTCCAGGGCCCATGAGCTCCAAGTCGCTGTCCTTCAATCTAGTTGTGGAGGGTATAGCCCAGTTCTATACTAGTTTGCAGTCAACCTTGTTGTTCAGAGCTCACGCTCTAGCCATCCTGCCGCCCACATTCTATTTCTTCACCTTAGTGCTTATACAGACGAATACAGTTGTGAAAATTTATCCAACTACATACTTAACAATTTTTTGCATTTTTTGGTGAATATATGAATTTGTGCATTTCAATAAAAATTTTACTTAAGAAAACTGTATATCTCTTAAGCTACTTTAGTAGATTGGAGCTCCTTACCGAAATAGCAATAGAAAATATGAAACCTCAACATTTAAGCGACCTCTCTTCCAAAGAAAAAACATACAAAAAAATATTAACGCAAATTAAACAAAAACTTCCTGCCAACCAGCTTCAGTCCATAAGATCATGTGGTCTTCCTCCCTTTCCGTATCCTGAATAAACAAAAAAAGAAAGACACCTTATTCTTTTCTTGGAAAGAAACCTCCCAAGAGATAAAACTATGTAATATAATAAAGGCCTGATTTATTCTTCCTCTTTGCTCTGTGGTTAGTTTTAAGACTATTACCACCAGAGAGAAGATTGCAATAATTTTACTTCCCTGTTGCAGGGTAGGTCTAATTTCTATGACTTAAGAAGCAAATCAGCAATTAATAAAATAAAAAAAATCAGTATCAGAGTATATACTTTGATACTACATATGTTTTCAATGCATTTCAGCAGCTCTCGAGCCAAGAAATTCATAAGACTCTTGTTTCCTCAGGAGGATTTTA
The DNA here is from genome assembly GCF_964194185.1 of Rhinolophus hipposideros. Lineage (NCBI taxonomy): Eukaryota > Metazoa > Chordata > Mammalia > Chiroptera > Rhinolophidae > Rhinolophus > Rhinolophus hipposideros. The sequence goes on along the minus strand of NC_138047.1, from coordinate 15,296,065 downwards.
TTATGCAATAGCTGTTTATAGATGATTTCACGATCACTGTGCTCTAGGAAGTGTTTGATAGTTTTTATCTCGGAAAAGCAATCTGAAGTATTTTGCTTTAGCATATTTGTCACACATGACCAACTTTTTCACCTTATCATTTGTAATAATTTATAAATCCACCTTTGCAGAGATTACAAAAGAAACAAGGCAAATACAGGTTATTAAATTCTAAATTCTATTTCATCTAGGTTTCAAAGAATTAGTACATGACCTGAATGGGTTGGGGAGATTACGGCAGTAGTTGAAGTAGGAAATGATTGTGAAGGACCAGGAAGATGTGCCTCAGTGGTACGTAGACAGAGAAGAATTTAACTGGGAGTGTGATGGGATCTGGGAAGCAAGTTAAAAACAACAGGATGCTACAAGTGTCTATAAGATTGAACAATTTAGAAATACTGGTTCCTATGAGAGGAGAACAAGGTAAGAAAAAAGGCTACTGCACTGCAATGAACAATTTAAGAGGCCTTACACAGATGACAGAACAGTCACCAAACGGAGTATGCATTACCAATATGTGTTTATTTATAAATAATGTATTAGTATAACAGTATTAACATAAAATTTGGAACACAGCTAGTTCCAGGAAAAATCCTAAAGAGATTATGAAAGTACTATATAGTTGGGTTACTATCCTATCTACATGATTATACGAGGTCTGATATTTAGGTTGGCAAACTCATCCTACAAAAAGTGCTATATCCCTCACTGCTGAATGTCACTATGGTCACCTTCGAAGTACTCCCCTTGGGAAGCTATGCACTGACGCAAGCACCTAGTCCACCCTCCACAGCAATTTTGGAACTCTTTTTCTGCAATGGCCATCAGAGCTGTCATTGTATTACTCTTGATGCCCTGAAAGTCACCAACATGTCTCCTTTCAATGTTTTCTTTATCTTTAGGTAAAGAAGTCATTGGGGGCCAGATCAGGTGAGTAGGGAGGGTGTTCCAATACAGTGATTTGTTTACTGGCTAAAAACTCCCTCACAGACAGTGCCGAGTGAGCTGGTACATTGTCGTGATGCAAGAGCCATGAACTGTTGATGAAAAGTTCAGGTTGTCTAACTTTTTCACGCAGCCGTTTCAGCACTTCCAAATAGTAAACATGGTTAACTGTCCAGTAGGTACAAATTCATAATGAATAATCCCTGGGATATAAAAAAAGGTTAGCAACATTGTTGCAACAAATTCGCAAACTTTATTGTCAGATCTCATAAATCAACATATAATGGAAAAGTTAAATTAGTATAATGTTATTTCCATCATACCTAAATAAATAAGCAATCATCTAAATTCAATGTTCTGGAGCAAAAACAATTTAGAATAAGGAGCATGCAATAGAAATGACCAAGTCTGAAGTTCAGTTCAAAACAATTCTTGTGGATCAATATGTCTTTTTTGCCTTTGTAGACTACCATGGGATAAAACTGTATCACGGAAAGTTAGACTAAGAACCTCTGTAACACAGAACACTTATTTAAGCAAAACCTAAAGCAAATTTGAATAAAATCAACCTAGTTCTAAACAATGGCTATCAGGCAAAATAACACAAATCTACAACCAGATTAAAAGGATGCTGTGTATTATTATTCCATAAACTGCATTCCTCCTGAATGCTACCAATGACCAGATGACCCCAAAGGTTTAGAGGACTGATTAACCTACTTTGGTGTTAGAAAGCAATCAGCTATTAAAACATGGAGACTTCAACACAGAATAGGACATTAACACTTGAATCTGGCAATGAGCTTAAATCATTTATCAAATCAGTTAAAAGTAGAGAATGAAACAAAAACTATACTCAAATATATCCAGAAATTATTTCAACATTTATTCCTGGTTGTAATATATGGGTAACAGAAGGGAAAAAAATTTGAACCGCCATTCTTAAACTGATTAGAGTTATTTCAATTTCCTTTTGTGGAATCTTGATGCGTTTTCTGTTTGTTATGTTTTTAAGCAGTACTAACAGAAAAAAAAGAAAAACCCAAATATACACCCAAATTTTAAAACTTTTAACTACTGAAGGTGAGCAGAAGATTTAAAAATATAACTGGTGGAGTCTGTCTGACCTCTCATGGGGACAGAAACAAATTCTTTGAGCTACTCTTCTGAATTAAACGTGTTTTGGTAACATCACTTTACTAGAAAGTCTCCAATTAGGAGGGAGTGGAGAACGAAGCTGAGATAAATGGCAAATATTTTAAACAAAAGGTGCTCTTAATTTGTCCTGAGCTTTTTTTGAACTTTGATTAATTCCTAATGTACATTATAGGTCACCAAAACACAATTTGCCTGGAGTTAGAAATTTTCCATATTGATTCCATCAGTACTGATCCTGAGATCACTGTGATATCACATCTAAGTGAGTCTTAGATTCAACACTGCCATTTATTTTGTTCCTAAAATTATTTTGTGCAATGGTTTCTGACATTCTTGAAAAGCAGGAAATACGCAGAAGTTCAAAGGTTCACAGTTACAGACTTGAACATTAAAGTCTATAAGTTGGCTAAGAAAATAAGGACTGGTTAGTACTACTATTTTTATTATATCCCATTTCTTTGAATTATGACATTAGAAATATCTGTGAAATCAAACTAGTCTTCAAAAGTTAAAACACACTTCTACCCCAACCCAGAATAGATCTATTTTTAAATTCCAACTTAAAATTAAAACAACAAAACAAACCTGTGGATGTTATTATTGATTAAATTCACAATTAAGATAGCTAGAAAACAACTTAATTGATGAGCTAACAAAACTATTATAATTACATTTACAGTTCCTTATCTGAATAATTTGCTCATTTTGCTAACTATAACACACACAGTTCTGTGAAGCTACAAGGTTCTGTATAAAAATTCTATTAAGACAATATGATAAAAAAATTTTGAGTCAAATCAAATTACAATTTTTAAGATAAAGGAGAACTTATATTGATAAGGAAACACCCTCCTTCGAAAACTTAAAATCGTATGTATATATGTAATAATCACCTGAACATAATAAATCAGAAATAGAAACTAGTATACACAAAGAAAAGCACCCATAATCCAGAAGTCAGGAATTCTAATGAAAACGTTTCCTTAATCCTCTGCTCCTAAGTCTTTTAACCATAATGACTACTTTAAATGTGAAAGAGCATACCAAGCAAGCTTAATTAAAGCATGAAATTGGCTACTAGGTCCTAATTAATAGAAGGATATCTAAATTTAAATATCCTTCCCATCCTCACAACTCTTAAGCCAAATAACAAAAACTTAGGGTCAGAATTTATAAACAAAACTTCAAATTGTTAAATTTACTGGCCAATTTAAATTTCACTACGTGTTTCAATTCTTATTGTAAAACCATATCATTTTATATATTATCATGAAGTATTCACATATTTATAACTGATTAATTACTTAAGTGTATTCTTAAGTTATGGATAAACCTTGACATATTTAGATTTTTTAGTATAAAATGGTTTATTTATTATGGCTGCTCATATCAAAACATCATACCCATTAGGATAAAATTTATTTATTTTTAAATGCAGTGTGTGTTTATGATAGCCTGTAAGAAAATAAACTTTATGAAATAACCTTAAAAGTTATTTCATTAGGTTCTTTAAATACACATAATACATATTTATTCTACATATAAAACATTACTCTTCATTAATTATACTTTCAAAATTGAGAAAATATTAACAAACATTATTAACAGTCCATGAATGTTTTAAAAATAGATGTACTCTTTATCCTAAAATAGATGACATTCAAAGTTAACTTAGAAATTCATTTTACCTGCAAAGCTAGTCTCAATAAACTGAGTATCAAAAACAAAAAAGGAAATAATAGAATTAAGAAAGACACATGAAAATCTATTATTGATTCAAATATTTAACATAAAATCTAAAATGAATAATTAAATAGTTCAATTTCAATATTTTTAAGTCAGTCTATGTATCAAGTCTGAGATGAAAGTTTAAATTATAAATTATAAAATATAAGTCAAAATAACCTGAAACTGTAGATTTAATTCATAGACACATTTTCATAATACAGCAGTTTAATACATATATACATAACACTGTATTTATTAAAATGTTCGGTTCACAGGTCATCCTCAGTTACATGAATTTACTAGGCTATTAATTATTACTTTTATGCTGTAGTTCAATTAATATGTCAGCAAGAGGACTAAGTCAACACAGATTTCTTTAAGAATATCAAAATATTTTTTTAAATATTATCTAGCTGACATTTATAGAGTAGATTAACAGAAAGGTTGAAAATTTTCTATACATTTCCTAATGTTTACATTACTATTTCTTACTGGTAACTCAACTAATTATTTCATCATCCTCAATGTGTCACAAATATATATCACAGACATACATATTATAATTATATTCATATAACATAATTCACTCTACAGATTTTATATACACTTGCTCACTATGTGACTATTATTTACTTAAATTTCATTAAAGTTTCTTTTTTAGATATTAGCTCATTTGTTTTTTAAGTGTCAATGAATTTGGAGATACATACACAAGTATAATTTTTGTAGACCATCACGCTTGTAAATCAGGGCTACTTCACCTTTTGAAAAGACTATTAACGTAAATTTTATATTTAAAAGCAAATCAAAATAATACCTTTACTATAAAAATTACAACTACATTAATTATATTAGCATGGCCTCTGAGTGTTACTTATCTTCATAAAAATTTAAAGGATACGAGAGACTAAATTCAGAGGGTTTGTTCATTGATATATTTTTCTTTTTAGTTTAAAAAGTCCTGGTGTCATTAGAGAAGTAATCATATATTTTTTCCACTTAATAATGAAAATTTTAGAAAAAAAGGATTGGTCAGGGTTGGGGACAAGACCAAGAAATCAGTTGTGTAGTACAGCTTCATGAAAAGACTTTTTTAGAAAAATAGTGAGTTTTGGGAAAGTATTTCAATAGCTATTTAGGTAGCTTGATAATATAAAATGAAATGAAACAAATTATTTTACTATACATATATAATTTATTTTAAAATTATACAGGAATTCTTTAATGCTAGAATAAATGCAATGGATAAATAAAAATTTTATTGAAACAAAATAACTAGAGAGCTAAATTGTTTTTCTAATTACTGTACAGTCATACTTTAGATAGTACTGAAAGCTATCTAATATTAATGTAAAGTCAAAACTTGAACAAGAGTGAAAAGACAAACCATTCAAACACATATATGACTAATGGGATATAGAGCTATCCAGCTTCATTGTAAGAATTGACAAACGTAATCTGTATTGTTCAAAGTCTGTATTAATAGCAGGAGCCGTGTCAGTGCTTTTTTTGGAATATTAATAAAATAGTTCAACAAATCAAAAGATTTTTATTAAGCACTATAACTGCTACAGATTTCCTTGTGCTTGTTATACTTTCAACATACAGTTTAAAAACCTGTTAAGTAGACTACATTTCAGGAAAAATTATTTTAGAAAACTAGCTTATAAAAAGAAATACGAGAAGTTTGTCCTTTTCTAGTTGGTTAATTTACTTTTGTCTTATTGACACTGATAAAATTAACTGTTAATGATGTTTATAGTACTAATACTGAAAGTGAGTACAATACTCTAAACAAAACAGTATTAGTCAATAGAAATGCTTCATTACAGATTTTGGCGCTATTACCAAAAGATCAAAAAGTAATCTAAATAAACTTTAAATACTAGACATAATATTACCTAATGCCAACATATTGGTTAAAAAGAAGAAAATGCAACTCAGCAACCTCAAGGTAAAAAAAAGGAATTTTTCCTCCACCAAATTTAAGACAGTTTAAAACTTATTTGATTGAAGCAAATACGAACTGCATACTTTATTCTTTTTCCCTTTAAAAAAGGTTTAACATAAAATTAGCTTGATATCTGACTTCTTCATAGGACAAGTGCTTCAGAGAAATGGAGAATTTTTCTGTTTCCTTTTGTCAAGTGAGATTCCTCAAATTACAATTTAAGCTGAAACTTAACCATAAGGCTTTTAAATGAATTTATTTAATTAGTAACTACTATTACAAGGTTACCATTTATAGTTATTCATAGTAGCATAATTTTTTGATTTGGAGTTTGCCTATTCCTGAGAAACAGACTATATCTTTTCAAGCCCATTTCATTACACAGTTGAAAGCTAATTTAGTACAATTATTGGTTTAGAAGGTATTAATAGCAATAAAAGAAGACTTGAAAAATTATAAGATGTTGCTGAAATGTGTTCCCTCCTTACTAGAATTCCAAAACTTGGTAAGGTTAAGAAACAAATAAAGCAAGACATGGCTTCCTGAGAGATTGTTACTACTCAGGAGATTAACAAGCAAATTATGGGACAAATTTAGCTGACTTCATATATAACTTGAAAAGCATTTGCACCATATTTGCTTAGCCAAAAAGAAAATCAACTGTTGCTAACACTATCATTAAATGTAATTATAAAAAGTTACTGGTAACTATTTTGTTTCAGTGAGCTTTTTGCCTATTCAATAGAGAATAAATAATAATTTTATACAAGAAACTGAAAAAATAGGTAAAACCATAGTAAAACATTTTTCATACTTCTCATATGATTTTCCAGTTATACATTCTCTTTCAACATAAAACAATGATCTCATGTCAATATCAAACCAAATATTACCAATGGTTTCTTTCCCTCTAACAGTGTTGAGCGCAAAATACCAATTATAAATCAATACCACATATTTATTGAAATGCTTTATAAGACATCAAAATTAATCCAGGTAATGGTGTAATAGTAGGAAGATAAGAAAATTTACTATTCTTGTTTTGAGTTTTCTTGTTATTCTAAAAGAAGTAGAAACTAAAATCAACAGTGTACTGAGAACATCAGCATGTTCTTTTTCCTAATAAAAATGAGAACCTCACTCTGATATATAGTAATAATGGACTGACTATAAAAGGAAAACATTTCTGATGAGAGTAAGAATATTTACTACTTAAAGAACATGTATGTTCTTTAAAATATTTGATATAAAATTTCAAACGTTTTGGTTAATTTTATTTTTTTCAAAAATGGGGAATTGAATTGGAAAAAATATTTATTTCTCTTAGGAACTCAAATGTTAAACAATAATAGGCATTATTATTATTAATAGGCATAACAATTAACAATATGGATGGTCATGTTTAATGATGGTGTAATATTGATTTTAAGTACCGGATTTCCTATTAATAAAATGTCTTTCACTAATTTGTTAGCTATGCAAGCTCATTCTAATACTAGTTAGGAACGTTTGGCTAACACTTTTAACATACTTTCAATAAATGTTAACAATGAAATAGAAATTTAAGATACTTAAATACCCATTTTTCAAATTATTGGTGGACTTGGTGAATTAATTTCCATAATTACAACTGATGTATATTTTCAAAAAATCCATTCTGGATTCAATACATTATGTAAAACAATATAAAGCATGTATTTGGAAAGATACAGCAAATGTTCTCCCTTAGAAAGTACTGAAGCTCCATCTAGAGGCTTTCCCCCCTATTACTGTCACTTGCAATATTAACTAATATCACCTAGAAATGTGAATAATAATAAAATGTCAGAGATTTCTTTTGTATCTACTCTTTTGTTATTCATAATGAGTTCTTAGCCTAACCTTCTTTGGGTAGCTTCCAGCTCCATCACTGCCATCAAGTGGTAAAAAACTAAAACTGAACTTTAAAAAGAAGGAAGACAGGAAAAGAAATTATGTACTCTGTACCATTTACATACTTTTTTTTTTGTACAAGAAATGGGTTTGTAGGGGTTTTTTTCTGTGCCATTTATTATCTTGGTCAAACTATGGAGAAAATAAATTTACCAACTCTTTCTAGAAAATCATAGCACTATACGATTGTCTGTAAATCAAATATCCTTTTCCTGGATATTTTTATATTTGCAAGGTATATCAAAATACTTTGAATCAAATCATTTAGTTTAATGAGGCATTTAATATAAGGACAACTTATTAATTACTTCACTGATAGGGACAGCAGTGAGAATTACTTAAGATTAATGAATTTTGTGATACAAGTTATTAAAAAAAGAAAACCATGATGTGACTAAAATATTTTCTATTACCGCTAAAAATAATCTCAATTTTAATAAACTGAACACTCTCCTTATATTCTCATGTGCAATCATAGCAATGCCTCCCCAAAATGTCTTCATCAGCCTATGGATTGAGAAAGATAATAAGGATTTTTATCACTGAGAAAAGCAAAATAAAAAAGTTTAGCAATGAGAAAACAAGTCAGGAATTCAATTCAAATGGAAATTACTTAATATTGTTTCTTTTTTCTTTTTTTTCTAAAAGAACACATACTTCCTAAATTATGTTACAGGAGTTAGGACTTTCAAAGAAACAAAAACTTCAACTCCAGAACCTAGTGGCAAGGACCAATGAAGTAATGTCTCAGTTCAAGGGATACTGCATGTGAAATGCGTCGTCACTCACAACACATGCGTACATTTTAAATAATTTGGGTATGAAATAGTATATAGGAATATAGTTAATTTAGTAAGTCTCATAATCTTGTTAACTTAGTAAATTTCATAATTATGAAATCATATTACTCAAAATTATGAGATTGATGATAATTTTTGAATGTTCTGATTTTATTCTTTTGATTAGATTTTAATTTTTACTGAGACATTTGTTTATAAATCATAGACAAATTGAAGAATTTGTAGTTTTAATTATAGACATGAATTCCCATGTTAAATTAACAATAACAAAATAATGCCCGACAACATTTACCAAGTTCCTACTACGTGCCAGGCACTATTCTGTCTCATATGTTTAGTCTCTCAACAACCCTATAAGACAGTACTATTAATATTATCTAGCTAAGGAAACTGAGGCACAGAGAGGTTAAATAACCACCCACAGTCACACAGTAAGTGGTCGGGCTGAGAGATGAACCTGAGCAGTCTGCCGGGGTAGTTCTCACACTTAACCACTCTCAGGCAACTTTTCTCAGCCTTGGCACCACTGACATTTTGGACCAGATAATCTTTTACTGGGGATGGCGACGGGGGAGTGGCGAGGGTGGGGTCCGGAGCATTGTTGGATGTTTAGCAACCCGCTGGACTTCTACTACCAGATGCCATTAGCGTCACCCCACATCGAGTTGTGATACCCAAAATGTCTCCAGACATTGCCAAATTTCTGGGGGAGCAAAAGGCGGGATTGCCACCAGTTGAGAATCACTGATACAAGATAACAATTTAATGTTAAAATATTGCAGAAACAAATGATGACCCATTTATCCGAAATTTGTTTTCCCCAATTTCAAATTATTTACCACAATACAGAAATTTAAAAATCTACAAATGGTTTAGGATAATAATACTCTCAGTCTTACTAGTTAGGGGATAGCATGTAATACAATTCAAAACAGTAGCATGAGGGGCAAACTTCATAATGCAGTTTGTCTAGGTAAATATGAAAATAGTAGACAAACATGAAAATAATGATATATAAATTTTATCCAAATTTATCAAATTACCTCCGGCAAATGGGGCTGAGGGACAAAGTATGGGGATGTCACCTTTTACTTTATGTATTTTTGTACTGTGCTAAATTTTTCAAACAACACATTGTTTTCTTACTAAGTGTCTTAGAAACCAAATTTTAGGAAAAGACCTTTTCGCTTCTGACATTAGCATTTCAGTTATGCTTATTAAGTAAGCTGTTTTCACTGGTTTTCCCTGATACATATAACAAATTCATGATGAAAACAATTGTGCCCAATTAGACAAAAATACTAATTATATAGTTAACCATGGGTTTGAAGCTAGCACACTGAAAAATAAGAGAACACCAGAAGGATATATTTTCAAGAGTTCTACTTAAAGATGGGTATAAAAGTAGGTGTATATTTTTCTTTACAAATAATTTTTACTTATTTCTAGAATTCTCTGCAATAACTTTGACCATATACATTTTGCCAATCCCCAATTATAGCAAGCTTTCCAATTACTTCTTATTATTCAGAAATCCTTTAAGGATAGCACAGAGTGATAAGGGCTCCTCTATTTACTTAATTTTAAATACTCTCACTGTCATCTTTATTGCGCTTCATCCATTTTCCTATTTCTTTTTAACGGTTGTAAACTAAACTGTACACATTACATTATATTCTTTTCTTTTAGTCATTATAACAATTTTCCATTTTGTTTCATAAATTTAATCAAGTGTATAATGTTTATGTCCAAATAATGTTAATAGTTTAGTTAATTTAGTGTAATCTACTTATCCCGTTCTCTGTTGATCCTTGCAATGATTTTGTACTATATCAGGTTGGCAAATAAATATTTTTTACATTTTCACCTTCTCTCTCATTACTGCCTTAATTTAGGCTCTGCATTTTTTTCTTTCCAGTTGTTTAATTTCTTTATACATTTGCTTTTTATTAGCTATATAAGTAATACATGAATAAATAAATACATACATCTTCTTATAAAAATTTAAATGACACAGGGTAAAACTTTCCCCTTAACTATCTTCCCCCACAAGTTCTATTCCAACAGAAATAACTATGGTTATCAGTTTGGTGCATATACTTCTAGGACTTTATTATTTTTTTTAGATGTATTTACTTTCATATATATGTAAATATAGAAATGTTCCACTTTATATTATACCATCATTAAGCAAAGCACATTTCTTGTATTAAATAAAGAACTCATAATTAAGGCCACTGCTATCCATTCACATATTTCTTTGCTGGGTTTTGCTGTAATATTACAAGATATATTAATTAACACTAGTTTTACCAAGAATTTGGCTTATTCTGGGGAATATTTAATCAAGAATACCATTGCATAAAACATACACTCCTTTAACACTTAAAATATAAAAGTAGGAACCTAACACTAAAACTGTAATTGGATTAAAAAACTTAACCAAAATAATCTCCATGTATGTTAAAATATTAACCATAATGAATAAAAAAAATAAGGATTTTATTTTCTCTTTGGTGCATTCTTATAACAGTTTTATTGAAGTATAATTTACAAACCACAAAGGTCACCTGTTTTAAGTGTACAATGCTTTTTAAATAAATTACAGAAGTTGTGCAACATTACCACAATCCAATTTTAGAATATTTCCAACACCTCAGAAACATCTCTTATGCCCATCTCTATAGATTTGCCTTTCCTAAACATTTTCTATAAATGGAAAAGATGATGTTTTTCTGACATATCGGGGGTGACAAAAATATTATACAAGTGGACACTGGTCAATATTGCTCAAACAGTAGTTCGCTGTAATCACAAGTGCCTGGACGCTGACGGTAACCACTCTGAGCACCTCTTGCAATTGCAGAAGTTAAACGTGTCTTGTATTCTTCTTTTGTTATTGGTATATATTGAGTATTACAATTAATACAGTTTTCCTTTCTTAAAATGTATACATTTTTTTTGGCATCCTCTGTATTTAAATGTCAGATTTAGCAGCAAAAAGTTATTTCTGAAAGTTATTAACATTCTTTGCTCACTTGGTAAGGACAGTATAAATATTTCCGAACTTTTTTTCCTCCTTTCCTTCCCTCCTCCTTTTTTTCCTTTTGCCAGTGTTCACTCCTGTATTTACTGTCCTCACTATTGACGGACCACAGTTTTTCAGTACAATATGCATGGAAGAAATAAGGAATGGGCCCTTCTATACTGACTACATATCCTGATAGTTAAATGAAAAACAAAACAGAAATTCAACATATGAATGTATCATCTTTGAGATATTTCAGTTTCTCTTAAATGTGTTATACATTTTTTAAAAACTGATGAGGAATCCATTTAATACAGGTCTCCTGAAATTTGGAATTCTACCTCCAAATGGAATTCAATCTTCCACCTGTCACCCTTGATTCCTTTCTCTCACGGTCCACATTCAATTCATTAGCAAATCCTGATGGATCTATTCTCAAAAGTATACTTGGAATCTGAACACTAACACCTCCACCATTACCACCAACGTCCAAGCACCATCCGTTTTTGCTTGGATCATTACAAAATCTCCTAACACATCTCCAGACTTCAGCCCTTGCCTGGTCCCTTTCCTCAATAGTCTGTTTTCAGCACAGCAGCCAGACTGAAACAAAAAACAGATCCAGCCAAAAACCTCCAACAGCTTTCCATTTTATTCAGATCAAAAATCGAAGTCCTTAGTGGTTATGTTAGAAATTACAATTAACATCTTAAACTTACAACAGCCTACACAACCACTCACAAATAACTACAAAAGAAATTTTTAAAAAGAAGGAAATAAAAATGGTACACTATAAAAAAAATCAACTAAATACAAAAACAGGCAGTAAGGAGAAATTGAGGGAAAAAACCCCCACAAAATACAGAAAACAACATCAAAGAACACTATGAAAAGAGTGACAACCACAGAAAAAGGAAAATATTTACAAATCATGTATCTGATAAAAGTTAATATCCATAATACACAAAGAACTCCTACAACTCAACAACAACAAAAAATATAAACATTTCTGTTAAAAAAAATGGGCCAAGGACTTGAAAAGATGTTTCTCCAAAGAAGATATACATATGAGCAATAAGTACATGAAAAGATGCTCAACATCACTAATAATTAGAGACATGTAAATCAAAACCATAATAGGTAACACTTTAGAACTACTAAGGGGGCTATAATTTAAAAAAATGAATAGTAAGTGTGGACAAAGATATAAATTGGAACCCTTGTACACTGCTGGTGAGAAATAAAATGGTGCAGCCACTGTGGAAAACAGTATGACAGTTCCTCAAAAGGTTAAACATCACTTTACAAAATGATCAGCAATTCTACTTCTCAGTATATATCCTAAAAAAACTGAAAGCAGGGACTCAAAGAGATATTCATACACCAATGTCCTAGCAGCATTATTCAGAGTAGCCAAAAAGTGGAAACAACACAAGTTCATCTACAGACGAAATGTGGTGTATATATACAATGGGATATTATTCAGTCTTCAAAAGGAAGGAAATTCTGACATGTTACAATATGAACTGTGAAAACATGCTAAGTGAAATAAGCCAGATACAAAAAGACAAATATTGTATGATTCCATTTACATGAGGTACCTGGAATAGGCAAATCCATTGAGACAGAAAATAGATTAGAGGTTACCAGGTGTGTGGTGCAGGGGGAATGGGAAGTTTCTGCTTAATGGGTAAAGTTTCAATTTGGAATGATGAAATAATTTTGGAAATAAATGGTGGCTAGGGTTGTACTTGATTGCCACTGACTTGTACACTTAAAAATGGTTAAAATAGTACTTTTGTTATACATACTTACCATACGTTTATTGTAAAGCCGTAGTCCTTAAAATGGCCAACAAAGTCACCAGAAGCTGATATCTCAGAATATCTTTGATCTCTCCAATCACTTTCCCCTTAACTTTTTCCATATTCGTGCCTCCATGATGTTCTTTGAAAACATGGGGCACAGTTCTGCTCTGAGCGTGTGCAGATCCCTTTGCCTGAAATGGTCTTCCCCCTTATCTTCATGGGTCACATCCTTCCTCCTGGGGGTCTATGCTCAAGTATCACCTTACAGTAAGGGCTGCCCTGACTACTGTACCTAAAATTGCAACTCCTCTCCCAATACTTCCGGTCTTTCCTCTGCTTTATTTTTCTCCAGAGCATTTAAACTATCTTCTCTAATATATATTTAATTTTGTCATTCTCTTCCACCAGAATATAAATACCATAAGGGCAGAAATTTTGTCTGTTTTGATCAGTGCTGTGCCCCGAAAACAGTGCCAGGCACACAGTAAGCAGTTAGGAAATCAATGTTGGATAAATGAATAGTGAACTATTCTAATCACCAATATAAGACTATGGATCAATTATTAAGACTTGCTACTTTGTAAATCTTCCTCAAAATTGAAGAGGGCTCTAATTTTACTGTTAAATCTATTCTATCCATCTAGGCTGCAATTAAAGCCTTTTTATTTTTTTTGCTATGTTTAATTTAGCTTTTGCCATGTCCCCATCAGTTTTTACAGTATCTGTCAAATATTTTTAAGTCTTACTAAAGCATAATTTACATATCAATCACCCATTTTAAGTGTAAAATTCAACGACATTTAATAAATTTATCCAGTTGTACAACTGTCACCACAATTCAGTTTTAGACTACTTCTATCACCCCAAAAGTTCCATCATCCATTTGTAGTCAATCTCCACCTCAACACCCAACCCGAGGCAAGCACCGATTTACTTCACGTCTCTTTAGTTTTACCTTTTCTATAAATTTCATATAAATAGAATCATTCAATATGGTCTTATGTGTCTGGCTTCATTCACTTAGTACGTTTCTGAGGTCAATCCACTTTGTTACATGTATGAGGTATTCTTTCTTTCTTTTTTAATTGCTGAACAGTATTCCGAGCTTATCATATTTTTAGCATTTCCTTACTTTCTTGCACCAGTGTTCCAGGCTCATCTTCTATTTTCTCTGTCCCAGACCTGGAATCAACCATTTTTCGAGGTAGCTGTGGTTTGAATTTTTATGTCAATATCCTTTTTTCATTTATAGAAGTACTAATTGGTGCTTTTCCAAATCTATTTAAAGGGCATTAGTTAGGATACAGGCTAATCTCCTGTAACAAAGAGATCCTAAAATACAGCAGCTTAAGTAAGAATATAGTTTCCTTCTCATTAATAATCTAGAAATAAGCAGTGCATTGCTGGAGGGGCAACTGAACACATACTGCAATCTCTATGTCCGAATTCCCCCGACTGGAGTTTTCATCAACTATTAGTATACAAAAAGGCAAAAGGCAGAGGGAGTACACAGGCATTCCTTAAGACAAATCACAGAAGTGCCACACATGACTTCTATTCATGATCCATTGCCTAAACATTAACACAGGCCACACAACCTCAAGGGAAGTTAGTAAATGCAGTTTCCAGGCTGGCAGCCATAAACCACATATATCCATCTATCACCTAGGAAACCTTGGTGTGTAACTAGCACAGGAGACTCTTGTGCCAATTACAGACCAGTTCAAGTCAAATTCCTCACTTGAGGTTTTGTCCTATGTAGGTAAGATAACCAGGACCACAAACTTGCATGAAGACTCACCTAAGGGTACAAAGTCTCAGGGGAGATGTTCTGTCTCCACCCAGCACCAGGGTGAGATGTAGTGTCACTCTGAGGAACGGTAACTTTCACGGCAGCTGAGCAACGCATTTAATTTTTTTCTCCATATTTTTCTTATTTCAATTGAATATTTTAGTTGTTTCAATTGAGAGGAACATTCAGGATCATTCCACCACACTATAAACCATATACACTGCACACTCCTTTAAACTGTGTAAAGTGGCAATAATTTACTGAATGATCACAGATCAAAAACCAAAACAAAGGTTACAACATATTGCAATATCTTTAAGCTTTTACTCTTGTAATGGTTGCAAAATGTATCATTTCAAAATCTACAACTTAAAATCATTAATTACCTTCTAAACAATCAAATGGTTAAAAAATAATTTGATGTTTCCAAAATGACCCATTACGGCAGGACCATCCTTTAATTATAAATGCACACTTGAATAGTTTTATATTGCACCAATAACTAAAGTTCAATTAGAAAAATTTCCCAGAATTTTCATTCAGCCATTTGCTTCCTAAATATATCAGTATCTTTTCCTCTCTACAAGTTACTACTTCCTTCAAAGTAAAAGGACACATAGAAGAAACGTACAAGGAGCTCAATAAAAGCACATTCTTGTAAAAACTAAGATAAATAGTTAACATTAAGCAGTATTTTACCTATTATCATAATGTCAAAACCCCACAACCACCTTATAAAGTAACGGCTGCTTATCTCACAGATGAGAAAACTAAGGGTTAGAGAGCTTATGCTACTTACCCAAGATCGGAGTAAGTATTAGAGCAACCCAGCTCTGAGCTCTTAGCCACTATGGTTTTTTTCTCTCCCAAAGTCAATGGAATGTTTTACTTCATAAGCTGTGTAGTGGGTAGGATATCTTCTGTATTGTTCTTTTTTTAAGTCAGGTTTGTTGAGGTATCATTTACAAACAGTAAAATTCACCCTTTGTAGGTATATAGTTCCAGGAGTTCTGACCGATGTATACAGTTGTATATACCATCACAATCAA
The DNA here is from genome assembly GCF_964194185.1 of Rhinolophus hipposideros. Taxonomy (NCBI): domain Eukaryota; kingdom Metazoa; phylum Chordata; class Mammalia; order Chiroptera; family Rhinolophidae; genus Rhinolophus; species Rhinolophus hipposideros. The sequence continues at coordinate 15,279,835 of NC_138047.1, read as the reverse complement.
GATACAGAATATTTCTATCCCTTTCAAAAGTTCCCTCATGTCTCTTATAATCAATCCTAACACCCACCCCACTCCCCTAGAAATCACTGATGGTTCTCTATAATCATAGTTTTGTTTTTTTGAGAATGTCTTATTAAAGGTAATCAGATAGCCTTTGTGGGTTATTTTGCATAAAGAGCTATAAACACAAATATTGAATTCATGTTAATGATATGCATACTGAAGTATTTAGGGAGAAGTGTATTGCTGTCTACAATTTTTTTTATTAGTTTATTGGGGTGAAAATGGTTAGTAAAGTTACACAGGTTTCAAGTGTACAATTCTGTAATACATTGTCTATATATCATGTTGTGTGCTCACCACCCAGTTCTCCTTCCATCGCCATATATTTGACCTTGTTTACCCTCATTTACCACTTACCCTTAGATAACCACTGAACTATTGTCTGTGTCTATGAGTTTTGGTTTCTTCATTTGTCTTGTTCCTTTGTTATTTTAAGTTTTATATACCACATTATCAGTGAAATCACATGATTCTCGACTTTTTCTGTCTGACTTAGTTTAGCATAATAATCTCAAGATCCATCCATGTTGTCGTAAATGGCACTATTGCATCATTTCTTATGGCAGAATAGTATTCAACAGTGTATATTTACATTTTCTTTATCCAATTATCTACCGAAGGACACTTTGGTTGTTGCCATGTCTTGACCACCGTAAATAAAGCTGCAATGAACATCGGAGCACATATATCTTTACAGGTAAATGTTTTCAGATTTTTTTTGGTAGATACCCAGGAAAGGGATTGCTAGGTCATATGGTAATTCTATTCGTAATTTTTTGAGGAATCTCCACACTGCCTTCCATAGTGCTTAGCCACTATGTTTTAAAATGAACATTTTCCCCACACTTAAAGCTCTTTGAATTCAGATGCATCTTACAAATGTTGGCATATTACAATTGCCATTGCAGTAATGCTAAGTGACAATGAGGTAGCTGTCATTCCCTGTGCATGCACAAACCAAGCACTAGAATAAAAATTGCAGAATTTGAGTTGGAATAAAATCCTAAAGATGACACGGAAACATTCTTTTAACTCCTAAAAACCTAAAATTGTGAGAAGAGGATGAGAGTGGGAGAAATCAGACATATCTAGCAATATTTCCAATGTGGGTATCAAAAATACGTTAGCTCCACATAATTGCAAAGTTGGCTTAAGAACTCAGCAGCAATGGTTCTTTTTTTTTTTAATTATTTATTTATTAGTTTCAGGTGTACAAAACAAGGTAATACTTAGACGTTCATCATTTATATCCCTCATACTGTGAACCCCCCTCCCCCATCCACTATCCCTCCGACCTCACACTGAACCATCACATTATATATATAAAATTATAGTTGGCATTCATTAATGTTTAGCTTCTGGTGTACTATGCCATGATCAGGTATCCACAGTATCCCTGAGGTGGTCTCCCAAATAGAACGCATGTCCATCGGATACCCAACAAAATCTTTACAACATTATAGAATACCTTCCCCAAATTAATTTTCAAAAAAACCCTGAGGCCATCTTGTGGTTACCAGCTGCTTCCAAATCCCTTCACCTTTCCCCTTATCCCCAACCCCCTCCCACACACCCATCTAACCACTCTCGGTTTTTTCTCTGCGTCCCTAAAACTGTCTCTGATTAGTTCATTCACATAGTCTTTTCTTTAGATTCCATATATAAGTGAGATCATATGGTACTTGTCTTTCTCTTTCTGACTTATTTCACTTAACATAATGTTCTCTAGATCCATCCATGTTGCTGCAAATGATAAGATTTCTTTCTTCTTTATGGAGCAGCAATGGTTCTTGATTGTTTTTAGAAATGCTGCACACAGAAAGACTCCATGTGGGAAAACTGAACATTAATGACTGAGTCAAAAAAGTGATTCAAACAAGTTGGCCTCTGAATGTGAAAAACTGTAAGCAATCCCTTAACCAATTTACTTCACATACATGTTCATTTTCACGTATGTGAAAAAGTTATACATAACAAAATGTATGTCTTTTTAATTCTGATAGTTATTTTGATAAATATAAAAACTTTAAATAATAAAAAGCTTTGGTAGTATAGTAGTATATAAGTCGTGTATAAAATAATGGTGCAACATGCTGTCATAGCATAAACAGTGTTTACTGTGTGGTTCACTGTAAGACACCTTAATGAGCTGCAGATGCAACATCAAGGAATCACATCCGCCCCCAATCCCATCTTCTGACCAGAGCTTATGTATTATGTAGGATAAAAACCTCATGATTAATCCCTATCATAGCCTTGGCCCTTTCCCAATTTCTGCAGGTTCATAAAATGTAATGTTTTTCTGGTGAGTTTCCAATTTACTCAGTTCCTGATTGTCTTTGTCTTAATCTATACAGTATAATCTGCAAGGCAGGGGGTAACAACTAATAATACTTCAGACAATTAAGTTCCTTTCTTAAATTACTGTTACCATGAATATTTGAAACAATTTCAGTATTTCTGCTAGAGTTTCTTGCTACTCAGCATTTTGCTGTTTCTAAGTTTTCTTTTCTTCCCCACCCCCCCATTTAAAATATTTATTTATTTATTTTATTAGTTTCAAGTGTACAAAATAATGTAATAGTTAGACATTTACTCCCTTCACAAAGTGATAACCCCCCGCCAATCTACGACCCCTCTGACATTGTCTATAGCTGTTACAATTCCACTGACTCTATTCCTTGTGCTGTACTCCACATCCTGTGACTATATATGTATTAAATTATAGTTGACATTCAATATTATTCAGCTTCAGGTGTACAGCACAGTGGTCAGGCATCTACACTATCCATGAAGTAAGTTTTTTAGATTGGGCAGATTTATTACAAACACAAAGTAAAAAAAAATATATAATTCAAAGTTGTATTAATGTAACTTTTTACTATCAAATAAAAATAGAATGAACACTATGAATTAGGTAAATTTCTCTTCTTCACGGCACTCCAAATTTTTATTATTCTGAAAGCTAAATTATCTAATAAATTAATAGTCTCTGCTTATACTAAATTATTTAAAGAAGGTCAGTAGAAGAAAACAAAAAAGAAATCCACATTTCTCAATAAATATTAAAATATAAGACTTTTTAAAAAAGGAAAAGAGCAAAAAATAGCACTGGGACCAGAAAGCAAATAGAAGTAGAAAATTATCAGTTACAAGACAGGCTAATAAACATTTTAAAACAAAAATATGAAATTTATAAAGTGGGAGAAAATTTGTAATCCTATTCAAATATTTGTTCCTGTCCTTCCATAATGAAATATTTTCCTTTGTAGATCTTGACAGACTCCCTCCCATGTCAGCATCTCTATCTAAAGTTGAGAAAGATGTATTTTCAAACATGAATCACAATAATATATGAATCTGATTTGACATCTACTGTTCTACTTCCACAAAAGTATTCCTTAAATTATTAACATTTTCTCAGATATAGTTAGTATGGTTATGGATTGCGGTAGGAAGAAAAGAAAAAGAGTTTGGAGTCTTATTCTAACTATTTTTTGGAGAGTTTTTCCTAATCATACTCTCATTTCTCTATATTGCTAATCTCTCATACACATTTTATATCACGATAAAGTTTTGAAATACGGCTTGCAAGTTTTATTCCTAATAGTATTCTATGCTAACTAGGATTAAGTATTTCAGTTTACCTGATATGACTTTGGCCACAGACATATATATACTATCTATCTAAACATACATGTGGCATAATGGCCTTAATTTTATAATTTAGAGATACAAGGTGTGATAAGAAAATACAATAAGTTTAAATTTAAAAGTGCATTATAGTAAAAGACACATGGCCATTAATACCCCTCAAAATACTCCCCCTTGCTTCAAACACACTTATCCCATTGTTCTTGCCACTTTCTGAAGCAGTTCTGGAAGTCCTCTCTCATGAGTGTCTATAGTTGTGCTGTCTTGGCTGCCTGGATGTCCTGAATCATTTTGACTTTGGGGAAGAGCCAGAAGTCGCACAGTGTCAGATCCAGTGAATAAGGTGGATGACAACACACCATAATGCTTGTATTTGACAGAAATTGCCATACCAGAAGCAATGTGTGACACAGGGCCTTTCCATTGTGATCAACAAATACGGTGAATACTGCTGCCAGTTGCCATCCCATGGAAAGGCAGGGCTCTTCAATACGGGAAGCGGCGCGTGGAACCTCAGTAACAGTATGTGACAAGTTTCAACTTGTTCAGTGCAGTCAGCTGGGTGTGAGCTACGGTTGAGAGAAGGTATGTTTTAAAGTGTGCCGTAAATGACAACGCTCCATCATGGCAACGCTTTGTGTCACACATCACTTCTGGTATATGGCAATTTCTGTCAAATAAAAACATTATGGTGTGTCCTCATCCACATTATTCACCGGATCTGGCACCGTGCAATTTCTGGCTCTGCCCCAAAGTCAAAATGATTCAGGACATCGAGGCAGCCAAGACAGTACAACTAAAGACACTCACGAAACAGACTTCCAGAACTGCTTCAGAAAGTGACAAGAATGATGGGATAAGTGTGTTCGAAGTGAGGGGGGGTATTTTGAGGGGGATTAATGGCAATGTGTCTTTTACTATACTACATTATTTTTAGTTAAACATTCGCTGTATTGTTTGATCATACCACATATGTAGAAAATCAACGACTACTAGTGAAAGTTTCCTTTAAACATTAGATTTGGCCCATCAACAATTCAATAACTAGGAGTAGAAGAACTAATTTATTTGGATATCTTTTATTTATGTCAAACAATGATTTGTTTATCTTAATATATTTCACCTTTAGAAGCCCAAATCATTTCAAAGAGTTATTATAGCTTGTCCTTCTTTTTCCTACATATTTATGATGACAAACTTTTAAGAAACTTTGTGAAGGCCTATGAGAAATCAAAAGAAAAGGACATTTGGAAACAGAATTTGAACTTTTGAGTAAGAAATATTACCCTAGAAATATTGGTATAAGAAAAACATAACAGAGACACTTTTGAAATTTCCTCTTTGAGAAATATTAAGATATGGTTTACTTAAAAAATTTTTTTATATAACTTGTCATAACTGATTTCTGCCCATGTCAGAAACTTATGAAACTTATTTGGAAAATATCTTGAACTGAAAGTTTGAGATAATTCAAACGACTTCTATTGAAAGTAATCATTAAAACTAAAGAGCAAATAGTAAAAATGAAAGTAAGCTCACCATCTCCGCCTCCCCTCATCTCCTTTATTTTATACACATCTGCATAAAATTAAGAACTCCACTCTGCTGTAGTTGTTTACTGATACAAAGTGTGACCTAACTCATTGTTTTGCTTTCAAGGAAACTTTTGTAAAACATAATGTAAATGAATTAGTGGAAAATGAATTTAAAAACAAGGACACATAAATATAACCTCAAATTTTGTTATTATTAGATTAAATGGGTTTAACATTTCTCTGTCAAATAGCCATAAAAACTTCTAAATGCTCACTCTCAATTTCTGTATTTATCCCATTGCAACCAAGTAAACAATTTGCAAACTAGCAACAGCTAACAGACCACACTTTGCACTATCTCAGAGACCAAGAAAGAATGTAACAAAAAAATTAGGACTCAGTGATTAAAGCTTTATTCAAGTATTAAGTACTCCACAAGTTTGCTGTTTAAGAATATATATTTAAATCTTAACATAAGTGCATTGAATATAACTTTCTTAAAATTAACAAGTAGCTTTATCCATAGTCAATAATGTAAAAACTATGTATGGTGTCAGATAGGGTACTAGATTTAACGGGGGATCACTTCATGAATTATATAAATGTCTAACTACTGCACTGTATACCTGAAACTAATATAAAATAATATTGAGTGTCAACTACAATTTAAAAATACATATGTAGTCACAGGATGTGAAGTACAGCACAGGGAATATAGTCAATGGTATTGTGACAGCTATGCACGGTGTCAGATGGGTAGTAGACTTGGTGGGGCTGTCACTTTGTGAGGTGTGTAAATGTCTCATCATTATGTTGTTTTGTATGCCTGAAACTACTACTAATAAAGAAGCAGCTTTATCATATTTGAAGGCAAGTACAGAGTTTGGATGGTATTTGAGCGTGCAATCAATTTAAATGAGAAAAAATTGGGGTCTTGAAACTAAAAGAAACTACAAGTTAAATTAATCTAATCTGTCTGTTTTCCTTCAAAAGTAACATCGACTGTCAAAGTAATCCTATAAAGAATTCCTGCTTGTCAAGTATAAAATGCTACTTTCTCTAAATGAGTGGGAAGGAGGCTATAGTCACGGGCAGCATAAAATGGCTGACGATTATTCACTGGTTTTAATCCAGAACTAGTACCGCCCTATCTCTACTACAGAAGAACAGTTACTGGTATAGTTCCTGTTCTACACTAAGAAAACAGACATAGGGTACTTGCAGGTTGAAAACAGAAAATAGAACCAGAGCACCTAAATATCACTATCCATTCCAGTAAAGTCTGCTTAAAAAAAAAGGAAAAAAAGAAAAAGAGCTGAAAGGCTCTTCAAAATATGACCTTTTTCAAATCAGCTTCCACCTTTGTTTACAGCTTTATAAACCACAGTTATCTGAAGTAACATTTAAAAACTGGAAATTTATGGAATAAGCCTTATGAAATAATAAATCCAGAAACGATAGTAAAGGGCATGCGAGTGTGCACACACACGGACACACACAGCCCCCTGAAGAACAAGGGTGTGTGTTCTGATTTCTCAATTCTCTAAAAAATCAAAATTCCCGTAACAAAGAAGAAACCTGTTGCTTCCAATTCTTGAACTGTCTTAATTAAATAAGTATATATGCCTTTCCTATGTGATTCCTGAAGACAAATGTAGCACCAAAGAATGAAACTAACAGGTATCAGGTTAAATTTTAATAAGTAATACTAACAATGGAAAAGATTGTCTAGGAAGAAAGTGAGTATCTCTCTATTACCAGAGAAAATCAAACAGAAGGTAGATAACCAACAATTAAACAAAATTATTTTCTAATATTATGTTCAATACTAATATTCTGTTAGTCCATAGTGGTCCTAAAAAGAGACAAAGTGTTTCCTAGCACTTGGCTAGAACTCATCTTTTTTTCTACAACAAAAGAAATAGGCGTGGCAGGTGGAATTTTGCTGAAGTAAATCTAAATCATATACTGATTGTTGGATATCAGCATTCCTCAAATATGCTACTGCGCCCAAGGTTATTCACGGTAAGAAAATTATGTTTTTAAACAAAATTTGAGACAAACCTGAATGTAACATAATGTGGCATGGTTACTTAAAATTATTTTTAGTAGTTGCTTACTAAGCCCATGTAATTTTATGCTCACTGCTTAAAACAACACACAAGAAAGGAAAGTGTTAGCAAAGATTGTAGAGATGAAGGTTTCTCTAGTTTGAAATACGATTTGTAAAAATAGCAACCTACCAACCAGATGGGTCTTAACATTTTTCTTTTTAGTAAGAAGGAAGTTATGTTCAACCTCACTAGTTAAAATGAAAATTAAAATAAGATGGAATTTTTCACCCTTAAGAACATAGAAAGTGTAAAAGTCTGACTAGAATATCAAATACTGACTAGGCTTTAGGGAGTGTAAATTAATATAGCCACTATAGAAAGTAATTTAGCTGTGGCTAACAAAATTCACAATATTGTGTAGCTTCTGATCAATTAATCCACTTGTGAGAATATAACCCAAAACACACCAGATACATAGCACAAAATATATTTTGTATCACACCATGAACTTTATGATTGAGACCTGCTGTAGGAAGTACATTTTACATAACAGTGTTCTGAGTTGTGATATGGTTTCATGAAAAAATAAGTGCCCTTTACTCTGACACTTTCTATTATATTCTACTCTTTTTCAAAATGCGGATTCCAACCTACTAACTTGATATCACTATCTGCTGTTTGGGAGACTCAGCACCCCAAAACTGTAACAATATATATCAGTCGGCATTTATAAAATTGTTCACTGTGGTATTGTTTAAAAATAGAGAAAGCACTGGATATTACTTAAAAGTCCATCAACAGGTAGACAATCAAAATGTAAAATAAAATGTAATATTATGAAACAGTCATTGAGTTAAATTAGATCCATGTAAGATATATTTCTGTGTGTGTATATATCGTATTTCCCCGAAAATAAGACCTAACCGAAAAATAAGCCCTAGCATAATTTTTCAGGATGCACTTAATATAAGCCCTACCCCCAAAATAAGCCCCAGTTAAGATCGTCAGACAGATGGACACATTTAGTACGTCCGTTGCAACACATGACGGACGTATTGAACTATAAAATAATAACATAAATATATAATTAAATACAAATAAATATTATTGACATTAATATTTAAAATAAATGACAATATAAATTATAATTTAGTATTTGTAAATACCCAAGCAGGCGCCTTAAGTAAACAGATGAACTCCAGACATATTGCCCAATGACCAATAGGAGTACAGAATAACATGTGCACTTGATAATGAACGGGTGTGGTTGTGTCTAATATGAATCTTCATAATTCAATACGTCGTGTGTTGTAATGGACATACTTAATGCACTCGTGTGAAATGAAATGTTTTCTGAATTTTGGCACCCGCAATTTTTTGTCGCCTTTGTGTGGACCATCATTCTTAACTGTCATCATTTTTGTTGTCACTCCTGTCTCATAAGTCTTCAATTAACACTTGATTTAACGTTAGATGTAAAGAGAATAATATTTTGACCTCAGACAAGATGAGTGCAAAAAAAGTGCTATTCCATCGAGTACAACAAAGGAATCGTGGAGGACTCACAGGGCAAGAATCTTACGGCTTTCAGCAAAGAGAAGTTGGATCTCTGAATGGTCCGAAAATGGCGAGCAGAGTACGATAACCTCAGTCAACAGGTGGATGAGGGAAATGCTAAGAAGCGCAAGTGTGGATCAGGTTGGCCACCATTATTTCCTGAGCTGGAAAACATCATCTGAGAATGGATTCCTGGCAGGAGAGCAAAGGCTTTGGTTGTGCGCAGGTCTGATATTCAAGCATTTGTCCTCGCAATGGCACCACAGTTAGAAACATTCCCCAGAAGAATTCAAAGCATCACAACACTGGCTGGATGGCTTCCTTCAGCGATATGAACTATCTCTAAGATCGACAACACTGTTCAAGCTGGAAGATACTGAAGTTATTAAACACGCACTTGCATTCAAGTCCTTTGTTGATGGCATCAACTTTTCTAAATACCAACTTTCCAACGTGATTGCTATGGATGAAACTGCAGTGTTTATGGGCCAAGGATCTCAAATGACAATCAATCAGAGGGGTACCTCGTCAATCTACATTCCCTCCACTGGTTACGAAAGTGCATGTGTTACCTGTATTTTGGCAATTCGTCTGGAAGGTAAGAAAGTCCCACTTCTAATCATTGCTAAGGGCAAGAAAGATAAGGTTGAACGTGTTTCAGGCATTTGTGTTCTTGAAACCGAAAAAGCCTGGTGCACACATGCAGTTATAAGGAAGAGGGTCAATTTAATGCTGCCACTTGTTTCGCGAGGTGGCCAAAGAGGTCTGCTAGCTTGGGATTCAGCCAGCACTCACCGCGCTAAAGACATGAAGAACTTCTTTGCAGAGAGACGAATAGATCAAATAATGATTCCTGCAGGAATGACTGCCTATCTCCAGACTCTCGATATTGCAATAAACAAGCCATTCAAGGACCATTTGCGCACGGAAATCAATGACTATGCTGAAAGTAGAATGGAGAGAAATCATTCTATCTTCAAGCCTAGCCTTGAGTGAAGAATTCATGGGATAAAATCACTGACAGCTGTGTTGCCAATGCACTACGAGGAGGCTACATGGACAAGAAGTGCTCATTTAAGGAGAGCTCTATTGCTGGACGTGAGAGATTGGGGCCAATGGTTCTACAGGAAATGGAGTCGTAAGAAATTCTAGCTGGAATTCGGGGTTTGGAGAGTTATGACGATGTTCCAGAAGAAGATGACATGACTGTATTTGAATAAATGTAGATTTTTGTGCATGAATAAATGTAGATTGTTGTTCACGAAGAAATAAGACATCTTCTGAAAATAAGCCCCAAAGCATCTTTTGGAGCAAAAACTAACATACAACCCAGTCTTATTTTCAGGAAATATGGTATCTCATAAATATAGAGTGAAAAAAATATTCCAGGAATTATATATTTACGTAGATTTCTAACAATACCATATTATGATTATGAATATGTATACATATATAAAATTATGAAAATGTCCTAGAACTATATGTACATATAAATTAATATATGAACTCACAGTGGGGCAAGGGGTATTCAGATTGTAAAGGCTGGTTAGAGAGGCCATTAGCTAGATATGTAATATTTTAATTTTTAAAGAATAATTCAATGTCACTTAAAAATATTTGGAAGAGTTGCAGCAAGCAATGAATAGGAGTAGAGGTGAGAAAGAATGAGGTATAAATGAGTAGAACCAGGTGTACCTATCCATACACTTGAATCAATGAATAAGAGGAAAAGGAAGCTACAAAGAAAAAAAAAGACCAAATTCATAAGGATGAAGGAAAGATTAGGGCAGTAGGTGCAACAGCTGGGGGAGAGGTGAGGGAGCATGAAGTGGGCTGAAAAGGCCTAACAACTGGTAAACTGATCCATTCCTCATTGGTGGTTCAACTGTATAAATAAAAGGGTGGCAGCTTAGTGGGAAAGTACTTAGCAAGTCTGTTTATACAGACAACAGAAAGTGCCACTAGAGTGGCAAATTGAACTGTGCAAGACCAATTAACCCTTTCACCTTAGTGTTTTATATTAGCTATCTTACTTTACACAACTCTGTGAGATCTACACCGATATGTGTTAGGACCAAATGCACTTATAAATCATTGTAACATGTATTGATAAATTCTGCAAATTCCATGAAGCATATCCATTTTATTTAGTGTTCTGACTACCTCCTTTGCTACTTTCATCTGGTTTTAATTAAGAAACACTTTCAAAGGAAGAGAGGTTATCCAGAAACTCAAATTACACATGTCCTTTATTTATTAAACTACGAATTGATTACTACTCAAGCTTTTTGGCCTAAAGAATTATTTTAAAAGTTAGACTCACCTAAAATTTATTCTAGATAAATTAGGAAAGAATAACATATTTAAATGGGCAAAAAATAGGAAAATCCTAATATACACTGAAGATGTCTGTATAACAACCATCTGCAATAAGCAGTCACATCTATAATTATAATTTACTATATAAGAGAAACTTTGCATCTTGAAGGGCTATGAGATTTTTTTTAAAGACAGTTTATTGCTGGAAATTGTATTCATCTTACTGATTCCAAAATCTTCTTTAAAGTGTCTGTATTTTACAGCAAGGATCATATTTCCTACACATTCTATAAAACCTAGAAAAGTACCATACTCTTGGCATGCAAGTATTTCATAATGACCAATGTTGTGAAGTATTGGCATATGAGAAAGGTATTCCTTCTATGAGGTAGGAGGGCTAATAATAAACGTAATTGTTGAACAATAAATTAAGGCAATCCATATAAATGTTTATTCCTTAATCCTAACACTGTTTTCCTTCCTACCCACAGCTCCTGAAGATAAGGATACCATCCCACTATCAGCTAAATTCCACATCAAATCTTCTCTTGGTCATGTTATTTATAACTGAATCTGTTTTTTTTTAAAGTTAGTAAGAGCTTATTTGAAGCAAACTGATGACAACTGCTGGGAAGCAAAATCTCAATGGATCGAGAAAATGCTCCCTATAACTGAATCTTAGTAACAGTTACTTTTTAAATGCTGGTCAAATACTGGGAAAATGCCAACAGATATTTTTGAGGTTGGGTTTAAAGGAATATACACAGTGTTTCTTAACCCAATGAAGGTCAATACCAGTCTGGAAACGTTACACCTGCATATCAGGTGCAAGGAACACTTCCCACTTCTGGGCTCTTGCCAAGGAGTAACTAAAGGCAAAAGATCTGGAGAAATCCGCCTTCATCATGCTACAGAGTCTGTTTATTGACTTCTATGGCTATGTTAAAATCAGTGGAGGGAAGAGAGACACAGCAGCTTCCGTCTTTTTGTAAGTCTTTTCTTGAAGGGGCCACCCACTAGGTTCTCCTATTTCTCTTTTCTTCCACACGACCACCAGCACAACCACTGCAAAAGCAACCAATCAAATCGAGTAGCACCATTCAAGAGGAAATGGGGCCAACAGTGAGCAACAGAGGGAAAGAACATGATAGCTCCAAGCGTGCCCTCCTGATTGAGCCAGACAATACCAATGCTTCTCTGCAGGTAGGTGGACAATATGATGGAGACGCACACAGCTGGCCCCCTATTCCCTTGACATATTCTCAGAAGCACAACAGCAAATCCTAGTACTTAGTACTTAAATACCAGACAAAATTCAAGACTTTATCTTCTTGATTTTTAAAAAACAAATCTATCAGATTTACAAAATGAAAAGAAAAATGAAATAGACTATGCCAAGTAAACTTTTTTTTTAGCTAAATGTTGCACTACATAGTCGAATTAATTTACAAAGCTCAGTTTCTCTAAAGCAACTGTTACAGGTTTTCTTCAAGAATTCACTTTCTCGTTTTATAGATAAACACATAAACTATGAGTCAAAATCAAAATTCCGAAAGAGAAATTATTTCCAAAAACCGCCATTATTAACTTAACCCAAGCAAGAGTTTGTGTGGCTGAAGAAGTACAGATAACTTTTCCTTTCTTTTCTGAATACTTTAAGATCTGGAGCCAATTTTAGACTTGAGTTTACAACTGATCCCTACTGCAAGGGACCAAAATACATACACCCAGGAGTCAACAGTCAATTACCATAATTTCTTTCACATTAGATAAAACAAATACATCTTAATACAGTCAATATAACATTTAAGTTAAGAATCAAAAGGCTTATGTTCTAGTGCTGACCCCACGTGTGATCACTACATCACTCTGGATTCCCACTTCCCCACCTGGATAATTTGCCATTTCTATCTTTGGGAAGGCTGATAATATTGTCTAATATAACAATTCTTCGAAAATACTACAGAAAAAAAATAAATGAAGAAAAATTTTTCAAAGGGAAAAATATCCATGCCCAAATTATTTTTCTACATTCTATACATTAAACCAACATTTAGATGATAATTCACTGCAGAAGTTTTTGGTTTTTTTTTAATTAAATAAGGATGTCTACTTTCTATATAAGAAACATCTGGCTTTTTGTGTAACTTAGATAAGTTTCAATATTTTTCTACCTAAAGCTCTTTTCCTTTTCAAAAGCCCTATCTGTCTCTTTCTTCATCAACCAAATAGATACATAGAGAGATTTCTCTTAACTCTTTTTAATAGGTAATATAATATTCAAGAAGTATTGAAGAACATAAGATATAAAAAGCCACTAGCCACCTAAAAGCCTATGTCCATCATGAAAGGGAAATTTTTACAGGGAGGGAGAGAAAGAGAATGAGAACCACAACATACAAACCCTACAAGAATTTCCATTATTTCCTGAAGCAAAATTTTGTAGTACTTATAAACTGATAAAGCACTTTATAGAATTCAGAAAGCTTCTCCCTTCAGTCAAGTGGGAAAGTCAATTAGCAAGTGAAAGGATGGGCTCAGAACCTGGGAAGACAGAAGTCAACAACTTCAGCTTAAAGTACTTGCAGCAGAACTAGGCAATGCTGTGGGACAGCACAGGCAGGCCTGGTGTTTACCGACAAACACTCCATCAATGGATTATATCGTTTTGCAATGCTGCTGGATTATCTCCTGTCCACAAAAGGCAGGAATCATATCATATAGTTCTTTCTAAGAAACCTAGCACAGTGCTGGGACTAACAGAATATAATGGAATAGAAAAAGGCACAGGAAAAAAAGGGGAAGAATTTAAACAACTGGAAACATACACAAAACTACTACCCAGAAGAGATTCTACAATACTCAAAGATCCAAAGGCTAAAGTACGTTTAAAGAACGTCATAAGGCTGCCCTCTATTCAAAGACTCTGTAAATTCAACAAGTGATATATTCATACAATGTTATCAGAAACATCTAAGGCTACAAAAAAACACAAACACCAACTCTCATTAAACACTGTCATCGATGTGCACACATCCTAGCAATCAGTTACTCAGCTTATCAAAGGTTAATTACTGTTATGAATGACGACGTATGCTTCTTTAACTTGAACTATCTCATATGTACTTGATTAGGGAAATATGTAAATAGTGGAATGATGTCCTTATAAAGCAAAAGATGTGTTAGCACAACTTTTTTCACAGCATACTCAAGTTTTTAAATGATCAGAGACAAGTTTTCTTACAATTAGAGAGAAAGCCTTTAGCAATATTTGAACACCTTAAAAAAACAGCTAGAAAATCTCCCTTTAATGTAAATAAGTAATGAGTTAGTGGCTGCAAGAACTTCTATGGTCTCCACTGTATAAAGTAATCTGATGGAAGCTGCAAGTACAGCTGAAGAGCTGCAGACATTTCCTCTATGTTTAAACTTACAGATCAATAAAAAAATGAGTGTGACGGAGTTTTCAATGGCCAAATGAGCATGAAAATGATAGTAATGGAACACAGCCATAGAATAAAATATTTATCAGTCCATACTAAGTAACTGACAAAACAGTGAGAAAGAATATTCCTTCCTTCCAGTAGAATTCCCACTAATAAATACTGAAAGAATAATGGAAATAGAAAAATCTCCATTTGGTAAATACCACGATACAATGGATGCCAAAATTATTGGGCAAAAGTATGATGAGAAACAGGATATTTGCATAACCTCAAAGTATTTTCCCACAAGAAAAATGACAAAAGAGAAAACAGGAGCTTTATAATAGAGAAACCTGGCAGACACTTAACCAAGTAATCAAAGTTAACGTGGTCCATAATGAAATACATGGTATCATGTGCCTGCTGATATGATGTACTGAAAAGGGCACACCATCACACTGGCGTTTTCATGCCAAACATGCGCAGCCTGGATTCAATCATGAGGAAATACTAGACAAACCCAGACTGAGGAACATTCTAAAATATAACTATCCAATACTCTTGAAAAGTGTCCAGGTGAAGAAACACACAGACTGAGGAACTGTCCCCGAATGAAGGACATCAATGAGATAACCAAATGTATGATTCTGGACCAGAAAACAAAAAGTGTCAGTGAGGCAGCTGACCATTTGAATAAGATAGGCACATTAGTTAATAGTATTGTATTGATGTAGGACTGTTTCTCTGCGCGTCACCCAGGATGTAGGGGATTTTTGAGTGAGTGAACGTCAGGATAATGTCTCGTGAGACCAAAGAATGGAAACATGGACCCAGGAGAGGCAAAGAGTTTTAAAAAGAGGAGAGTTTATTAAAAGTAAAGACTAAAGAGTCGCAGCTCTCGGAACAAGAGGGGGTCCGGAACAGGTTGTCCTGTGACTGAGGCAAAAGCTCTTCTTTTATACCTTCCCCTGCCTGTTTGGGGAAGAGGAGCTAATAGAATTCATCTATCAGCTTTGTCCTGTTTGCCCATCCTGAAGGGATTAACGAAATAACCTATTCCTATCTACTATATCTGCTCCTTTGTTCAGCCAAAAGGGATGAGACAATTTATTAACCTCAAAGCTATTCTCATATCTCTGTCCTACAGTGAAGGAGACATTCCAGAAACTGGAGTTTCAGGATATGGCTGCTTTTTTTTGTTTGTTTATTCCACGAGGGACCTCCCTGTCTACTTAGTAATATGCTAACTAACCTGTCTCAGGATCAATATTAATTTCATAGTTTTGATAATTTTATTAAGATTATATAAGACATTTGGGAAAGCTGGGTAAGGGGAATAAGGGAACTCCATTACTTTTACCACTTTTTTGTTAAGTCTGAAGTTATTCCAAAATGAAAGATTATATGTAAAAATAGTTTTAAGATATATTTAATGTCAGTGATAATGCATCCCCTTAGCCTTTCCATTTCACATTAAATATGTTCATTGGACAAGATTCCCAGAACCTCTACAATATTTGTAGCTCCTTAAAAAAAAACAAAACTATTTGTTTATGTATGTGTTACCAGGAATATACATATATAGATTGTATCATACTGCTCACTTTCTACGCAAACTAGAATTGGTTTTTAAAAGCAGATGCATTATACTGTTGACCTAATTCAGCTTGTGATCAACTCAAACTTGAGCATTTATCTTACTAAGGTCAAACCGTATCTTCCCATTTTACACGTGTGCAATTGATTTTCTTAGGCAAAATGTAAAATTACATTTCCCCTGATTACTT
The DNA here is from genome assembly GCF_964194185.1 of Rhinolophus hipposideros. Lineage (NCBI taxonomy): Eukaryota > Metazoa > Chordata > Mammalia > Chiroptera > Rhinolophidae > Rhinolophus > Rhinolophus hipposideros. The sequence continues at coordinate 15,263,441 of NC_138047.1, read as the reverse complement.
CCATCCTTTTGGGTTCAGCTCATAGTTTGCACTGGTATGGGGACTAGTTAGATTATTCTGAATCACAATTTTATCATTTATTCAATCGCCATATATTGAATACATACCATTTGCAATATACTACAAATTGAGAATCTACACAAAATTTACCATGGAGTTGACATGTTTGACTGAAAGGGTAGGCAACAGGGGAAATCTCTAAGAATAGATAGTAAGAAATAATATAAAATAATGGTTATGATCTTTGAAGCTAACAGGTGAGAGTGTAAATCCTAACTCCACCAAATAATAGTTTTGTGACCTTGGCAAGTCTCGGAAATTCAATTTCCTCATTCCTAAAATGGGGAATAAAATACCTAACCAGACAGGGCTCTTTTAAAGATGAAATAAAATAATATATACTTAATTAGCAGTTTGCTTTTTCAGCAAATGGTGCTGAGAAAATTGGGTATCTACATGCAAAAGAATGAAGTTGGAACCCTTACATTACACCTTATTCAAAATTAGCTCAAAATGGATCAAAGACCTAAACATAAGAGCCAAAACTATAAAAATTTAGAAGAAAGCACGGGGGAAGCACTTCATGACATTGGATTTGGCAGTTATTTCTTGGATATGACCCCACAAGCCCAAAAAACAAAATAAATTGGACTTCATCAAATTAAAAACTTTTGTGCATCAAAGGACCCTCTCAAGAGAGGGAAAAGAACCCACAGAATGGGAGAAGACATCTGCAAATTACATATCTGGTAAGAGATTAATATATAGGTCCTAAAGAACTCCTATAACTCAACAACAAATATAACCTCTTCAAAGACACACAGTTGGCAAAAAAGCACATGAAATGATGCTCCACATAGGATTACAGCACAGGGAATAGTCAATGGAACTGTAACAGTTATATACTGTGTTTCCCCGAAAATAAGACCTAGCCAGACAATCAGCTCTAATGCGTCTTTTGGAGCAAAACTTAATATATTTTACTATAATGTAAGACCGAGTCTTATATTAATTTTTGCTCCAAAAGACGCATTAGAGCTGACTGTCCGGCCAGGACTTATTTTCAGGGAAACACGGTACAATGTCAGAGGGGTAGTAGATTGGGGGAGTGGGGTCATCACTGTGTGAGGGGTGTAAATGTCTATTACATTGTTTAGACCTGAAACTAATAAATAAAATTAAAACTCAAAAAGAAATATTCTACATAACCAATCATTAGGGAAATGCAAATCAAAACCACAATGAGTACTACTTCTCACCCATTTGCATGACTATTATAAAAAAACCAAAACAGATACTGGAGAGATTATGGAGAAACTGGAACCCCTGTACGTTACTGGTGGGGATGTGAAATGGTGCAGCCACTGAGGAAAACAGTTTAGCAGCTCCTCAAAAAGTTAAATATAGAATTATCACATGACCCAGCAATTCTACTTCTAGATATATACACACACAAAAAATAAAGGCAGGGTCTCAAACAAATACTTGTACACCAATGTCCATAGCAGCATTATTCACAATAGCCAAAGGTGGAAACCTAAGTACATCAATAGATGAATGTTTGTACCACCCTTTGTGGTATATACATACAATGGAAAATTCTTCATGCATAAAAAAACAATATAATTCTGAGACATCCTATAACATGGATGAAAGATTAAGTAAACTACGCCAGATACAAAAGGACAAATATTATATGATTCCATTTATATGAGGTACGTTGAACAGGCAAATGCAGAGACAGGAAACAGATGAGCAGTTATCAGGGGCTGGAGGCCAAGGGAACGGTGAGTTCTTATTTGATGGGTGCAGAGTTTCTCTTTGGGATTATGGAAAAGTTTAGAAATGCACAGTGATGATGGTTGCACAACACGGTCAATATACTTAATGCTATTAAATTGGACACTTAATGATTAAAATGGTAAAATTTTTTGACCCCAACATCCAACAATGTAGGAGTTCTGCTACTAAAGAAGAATGGATAGTGATTAGTAGTCTGCCATGGATTCTTAAAATCATTTTTCAACTAACTAAAATTTCAGCTTTCATCTTTACTATTTGGAGTATTTTCTAAAAAGTATAAAATCTAATAAAAATACATATACACATTAAAAAGCCCGTAAGACACTTTACACTAAAGAAATCATATTTTAATGAATGTCAGAGCTAAAAAAAATAGTGGGATCAAGTTCTGACAGCAAAGATGCAACAGCAGAAATAATCTTCTGCCTTCAGTTTACACAGGTGTGTATATATGTATATTTGTATGGAAGAGGCCAAATAGTGAAAACTTTTAAATGCTCCGACATGTCACAATTCATTTACAGAGCAATCTGTCAAACAAGACTCTCAATTTAGAAAACCCTGAAAATTTCCCATAAAATTACATCTATCATTTTTTTCTAACAGTTTTGTTGAGGTATAATTTACATAACAGGCAACTCCCCCATTGTAACTGTTCAACTCAATGATTTTAATAAACTTATAAAGTTGTGCAGCCATCACTAAAAGTCTGTCTTAGAACATTTCTATCACCCTAAAAAGATCTCTCCTCAATCCCAGACTGTGACAACCACTACACTCTTGCTCTCTTCCTTAATACATTTGCCTTTTCTGGACATTTCATATAAATTGTATTGTATAACGTCTTTCTAAGTCTCACTTCTTTTACTTACCATAATGTTTTTGAGGTTCATCCACATTGCAGTTTATACCACAAGTTCTTTCTTTTTATATGCTAAATACTAAATGGTATTCCATTATCCATGAACACGGTATTTTGTTTATTCATTTATTCGCTGCTGAGTCATCTGGATTGTTTCCAATTGTTGGCTATTATGATATAATATATCATATGATATATTATCATATATCATATATATCATATATATTATATTATATTATATATGATATGATATATATGATATATATATGATATACGATATATAATGTTCCATGAACATTCATGTACAAATCTGTCCATGGGCATATATTTTACAAATGGGCATATATATTACATATATATTACATACATATATATGGGCATATATATTACAAATCTGTCTATGGGCATATATTTTCATTTTTGCCTTATAGATACTTAGGAGGAATTGCTGGGGCCTATGCTAAGTTTAATTTTTTTAAAAACTGCCACTGTTTTCCAAAGTGGCTGCAACATTTTACATTACCTCCAGTTTCTCCACATCTTTACCAATAATCTTTCCTGTCCATTACTTTGATTATAGTCACCATAGTGGGTGGGAAGTGCTCTCTATCTCCTTCTGGCTTTAATTTGCATATCTTTAATGATTAATGCTACTGAGCACCTTTTTCATGCACTTATTAGGCATTTGTATATCTTCTTGGATGAAGTGTCTACACAATTTTTTAGATTCTCTTTATTAGGTTGAGGAAATTACCCTTTATTCCTACTTTGTTGAGAATTTTTATCATGAGCAGGTGTTCAATTCTTTCAAATGTTTTTTTTCTGTCTGAGATGATCATTTACTTCTTGGGCTCAATTCAATCAATATCGTGTGTTACAATAACTGATTTTCAGATGTCACACCAACCTTGCATTCTTGGGACAAATCCCAAATGATCCTGGTGTTTAATCCATTTTATATATTGCTGGATTCAGTGGGCTAACATTTTTGCTGGAAATTTTACATTTATAGTCTTCAGGTTTATTGGCCTATAATTTTCTTTTCTTGTGACACCTTCAAATACTTTGCCTGTTTCTCTCTTTACCTTCCGGAATTTTCATTACACATTTGTTGATATGCCTGACAGTGTCTCAAGTCTTTGAGTCTCTGCTTATTTTCCCTCATCTCTTTTCTTTGTTTTACAAACTAATTTCTACTAAGTTATCTTCAAGTTCATTGGTTCTTGTATCATTTCAAATCAGCTGTTGATTCATTCCAGCTAGTGAATTTTTCATTTCAGTTATTATATTTTTTAACTCCAGAATTTCCATTTGGTTTTATTTTTTAAATTTCTCTTTATTGAGATTCTCTATTTGCCAAGTCGTTATCATTCTTTTCTTTAAATATGACTTCCTTTATTTCTTTGAACTTATTTATAACATCATCTTTGAAGTTCTGCCTGCTAAATACAACATCTGGTTTTGTTTAATGACAATTTCTATTGATTGCTTTTCCCCCCCGAGTATGGGTCACACTTTCTTGTTCCTTTGTGCCATAATTTTTGTTGAAAGCTGGAATATTTTGATAATACATTGGAGCAACCTTAGATTTTGATTCCCTCCTTGCATTGGGGCTTATTTTTGCTGTTTTTGTTTCTTTGATTTTTTTTTTTTTTTTAACTGACTTTCCTGGGACTATTCTATGGAGTCTGTCTTCTGTGTGGTATGTTGCTGCTGAAATCTATGCTCAGGTTTCTTGTTTTTGCTTTTTCCCCGTTGTTTTTATTTTTAAGACTGCCTTTCTAGATAGTGCTCCTATGTCAACATAGCTTACTGATTAGCCCATCACTGGCCAGAGGTGGTGCTCAAACATCTTGGACCAGTAAAAAACCTTCACTTGTTGATGAGTCTGTGTATCAGCTGGGGAAAATATTCAAAGTTTAAGTACTCTTTTGAGACTCTTCTTTTCTGTTGGACCCTCTATGTCTCATCTGCACATGCACAAGGACTCCTTTCAGCCAGGAATGTGTGAATAGCTAGGGCCTTCTCCATTCCCTCCTGAGTGTAAGTGCAGCCTTGTGTATGTACATAGCCTTCCAGATCATAATGGATATGTAGGAACTTATCAAGGCCCACAACAACTGTCATAGTCTCTGGATCTCCCTGTGAATTTTCAGGCTACTCTGCTGGGTTGTTGCTTTCTCTATCCAGGATCATAACCTCGGGCAGGCTGCGATCTTGGCCTTCCCTATTTGTTTGCCACTGAGATAGCTAGTACTCCTGACTACACTGAAAGACTAGAGGATTTTCCATCTTAACTCCAGATCAAGTCACCCTTCCCTCCCCCGCCTCCATCAATGAAGCTGCTGGTTCTCACAACAGGCAACAATGCCACAGACTCCCACCTATCTTACCTGAAGTTCACTAGCTTATACTTTAAAAACATGCGTCTCAATTTATTATATGCCTTTGGTCAATTTTCAGAGTCTTAAGATGGTTATTTTTGACAATTTTGTCAAGTTTGCTTATTATTTTTGGAGAGCAGATTTGCTGAGAATTTACTCCATCATTCCAAAAGTCCTGCTGTGTGTGTCTCTCTCTCCCTCTCTCTCCATCATCCTCTAAACAATGGTCTCCAAATATTTTTGATCATATGACCTACCAGTTAAAGCATTTTTAATTTCTGTATTTATATTTGAATTGTATAGATCTATGTACTCATTAATGTATATGTAGTCTATCACTGTATGGTATAACAAATATCTTAAAATATAAAATTTTAAAGGATGGAGTAAATATAAGTGAATAGAAGAGTTAGCATTTCCTTCCTGAACCCACAATCATCTTTTGCACTCCTGGAAAACAGGAGCACCTGCTCCTCCACTTTGGTTTCCAAACCAGGAGTCTAAATTGTGGGCAGGCTGTAGATCGCAGTTTGCCGACCCATGCGGTAACCAAGTGCTGTCCAATAAAAATATAATGCAGGCCACATGTGTAACTTTACATTTTCAAGTAGTCACATTTAAAACAGAAAAAGAAACATGGAAAATTAATTTTACAATATATTTCATTAAAACCAATATGTAAAAATTATCTTTTCAACATGTAATCACTATTAAAAAGTATTAAGATATATTACACTATTTTTTTAATATTAAGTCTCCAAAATCCAGTGTGTATTTTACACTTACAGTATATCTGAATCCATAAGCTAAATTTTTGATGGTTAAATGAAATGTAGTCGCACTCAAACAATAAAGTTGCATTTAATGAAAAAGTATTTTACACTTCTTCATTTTTAAAACTTAATAATTTTAAGTGAATTCAAATTAAATAAAGTGTAAAATTCATGTGCTTAATCTAATTGGCCACATTTCAAGAAGTCTAACCATTTGTGGCTATAATGCTGGACAGCACACCTCTAAACTATAAGCACTGTGAGGATTTAGAGTTATAAATAACCTAGAGTGTAGCTGGTTGTTCAGTAGTAGCTATAATATTGGATTAAAGATATATGGTATACATAAAAGTATTCAAAAGGATAACACAAAGGTTAGAGGCTCAAACTGTGGTAAAAAGCCTAGTGAATATGAAACACAAATTACCAGAATTTTGTAACAATCTAGATAGCTGTGCATGTTCTAAAAACAAAGGATAGAAACATTACAGCAGAAAACTGCCCCAGAGACAGTTATCCACATTAGAAAAGCAGCAATGAGATTGGAAGTGAGATGTCTTTTCAAAAACCATTACACCACTATTCTCTTTGGTTAGTATTTCTAAAGACTTTCCTTACATTAACAACTCAATATTAAAGGTATATATAATTACAAAATAATGGTGTTTCTCATATTGTATGTCATCTGATTATATTTAAATCCTGTGAATACAAAATGAAAGCACCCTTTACCTTTCCTTGTAAATCTGAATTATATGCTTTTTTCCTTAAAATAAATAACAAAGTACATTCTAAATATGCGCTCTATAAACTGAAGGTTTTTTCACTCAATTCCATGACGTTAATATCCACTGAAATTCTGATGTTAGTATTGTCCATCCAATTGATTATTAAAATGGTTTTCAGGGAGGTTAAACATGAATCACTGTCCTATTTTTGTTTTGTGAATGTTTTGAGTATAAGAGAAAATGGTATTTAGGCCCAGAAAGAGAGAGTCTTTTTAAGACGTTTCTGAGTGGTATATATTTACAGTCAACCTGACATTACCTACGTGTAATATAACTTTAGGGCCACTCATTTCCTCCCGCAGTGGTTTTTCTGACATGTGCCTGAGTTTTAATATTGATCTCCCCACCTGGCATAGTTTTCTTACCAGGCTCAAGACAGAGTCCATGCACTCTCCCCTGGGCACCTCCACTTACAGGGCCACGTATGTCACTCTGAGATAATGGATCTACTTATCACCATATTCAAAACCTTGTGGAATTGTGAGATCCAATTATTTTAGAAATGTTACTTTCCTGTTTTAGCTCCCAGACTTGGATAAAGTTTCAGAACAGTGGACAGATATGGATAGGGACTGAATGGTATACTGTCTGTCCCTTTTAATGCCTAAGTAACAGCCTCTTACATTGCTGTGATTAATAAGCCTGACTAAACTTCTGGATGATAAATGGTGAAAGGTTCTTAGATAATAGAAAAATGTGCATTACAAATAATAATTGTTAAAAAAGAAATGCAGCTTTAAAAAATATTCCAGGCTCAAAGTAGCACTGCAAGTCCTTGAGGGACCTCCTCCCAAACCCCTTCAAATATGTACCAATGATAAACTACAAAGAGAGAAAATTATAAACAGAGCCATGATCAAAAACTAGTTAAGTATCTCTGTAGATAAAAACGGAAACTTGTAGCCACAAACAGAGCTTAAACTATAGACCTACTGAGTTGCACACTACAAGTAGGCAGAAATGAGAAGTTTGACCTCCACAGAGGAACGAGGCCTAAAAGGAATCTACAGAAGGCCTGGGCTCAGAGCCAGGCTCTAGGCCTAAAATCAGGGGCTGCAATGGGACTCTACCACCTGTGGAAAAAAAAAAAAACGTAACATGATGAGGACACTGCCTGAGGCTACAGCTTATAAAATATTATGGATCTGAGATGTTAAGAGGCCATGGTTTCAGCCCCACAGCTGAGACCAGGCCAAAGGATCTGCAGGCTTGATATCTGGGTCTGCAATGGCTTCAATATAACCTCAGGAGGGAGCCCTAAGCTGCTTATAGAAGACCTAGTTCTTGAGTCAGGAAAAGGAGTAAAAGCCACTGCAGAGTCCCTAGGGAGGGGTGAATAAAAAGGAGAGAGAAACTCGCACTCAAAATGAATCTGAAAACTAAAATTCTATATAATGTGATGGTTCAGTGTGAGGTCGGAGGGATAGTGGATGGGGGAGGGGGGTTCACAGTGTGAGGGATATAAATGATGAACGTCTAAGTATTACCTTGTCTTGTACACCTGAAACTAATAAATAAAAAAAAATAAAAATAAAAAAAATAAAATAAAATTTTATCTAAAGAAATATAACATTTTAATTGTGAAAGAAAAATCATTGCCTTCACAGGTTAACCATCTATGTACAATTTTTCATAATCGCCTCAAAGTCTAAAACATTTTTATATTACACTGATACGTTTGAAGCAGTCATACAACCTGCAAAACTGTACACATGGGTCTACTTTAAGAGTCTAGAACAACTTCTGGGTACAATTTTAATTAAGTTATTCCTGTGGTCCATATTATGAAAGATGGCATACCCCAAATCACCTGGTTTTCAACTTCCAGAAATTTCCTGTTGTTGACTTTGATGCGCCGGGGCACTATTTACAGTACATGCTTAGAGTAGTTCCAGGACAACTAGAATGTGCTGGCGTGGGTCTTCTCTGGGTGGACTTAGTACACATCTAAAGACCATGGAAAAGCAGGCCCCTCAGTTTGCCTGTTTTTTTTTTTTTTTTAACAGCTTTATTGAGGTATAATTGCTATATAAGCAGCTGTAGTTTTTTGTTTTTTTTTGAATTGTAGTTATTTTTAAATAACCTTACTGTTGTGCAGAGAATCAACAATTATTTCCCTTGTGCATTTTATTTTAAGGCATTTCAGAAAAATAATTTAGAGGGAATGTATATTCAGGGATAATCCAAAAGACTGAAAATGAAGTTGAAAGTAGATATAAGAATTATGATTCAGCTTTACATAAAAATAAAATTTCCACTGAGTACTATTATCCCAAAACTCAAAAGGTTATTTCATAATTCCCACTGTTAGACAAATAAAACAAGCTGGATGACCATATGCTGGTAGGGCGACAGAAGAGATTCCACTAAGAGGAAATAGGTTAGATATTGGTATGGTCTCTTCCAACCTCAGGATTCTATTATTAGTTCTTTCATTTTTGTTTCGTTGTCCCTTCCCTCAGCATTGAATTTTTAATATCTCTGACCCCAGTGCGATTTCTTTCTTATACCAGAACTATTTAAGACACAGTAGCAGGGAATAAGAACCATCACTATTAAGGTCCACTTCTTGTCCTCAGTTGCTTATGAAATTACAAAAGGCAAACGCAAAAAGACTGCCATTTAATTATTCAGTCCAAAGGAAAGCAGTACTTATTCGGAGCTATGTAGAGGTGGCAGAAGTGACTAGTAAAAAAGGATGACTAGAATCCCTGATTGGTATCATACAGAGCAAAAGACTGGCACACAGAACAACACCTAGGAATCTTTAAAAGTCTTTTGATAGCTTTATTCATTTCATTAAAGCTAATATAATAATCAAAAGTGATGCAGTAGAGAATATAGTGAATATTTCATAGCTAGCAGTATATCTGATGGATGTTTCAGAATAAACAGGGAGAATGGGCAACCTCAAAGTTAAAATTACAGAGTAGGAATATCAGCGGATCTTGGACAAAGCATCGTTAAAAACCAAATCTAAGTGAATAATACTTTAAGAATTATAAAACATAACAGGCAACTCAGCAAAAGTAAATGACCAAGTTGAATTAAACTGATCGCCTGAAAACACCTGTAGCAGACAGGACACACGATGTTCAGAACCACTGTCCCGAGAAGAGCAGCAGGCTCTGTACCAATAACCTTCATAGGCCAAAGAATGGCCGAAATGTACAGATAACTAACTAGAAAGATGATGTTTAGCACAATTGGAACTATCTAAAAACAAAAAAACAAAAACTATAGTGGGTTAAAAAATAAAAAGAAAGGAAACTACAAACTATGTCCCTGACAAACAGAATAATCAGTGATTTTATCCAAAAATTTTTAGATGTATCTACACAACACAGAAATGTTAATTCTCTAAGGCTGTGCTATCTAATGTGGTAGCCATTTGCCATATTTGAGCACTTTAAATGTGTTAGTGTAACTCAGAAACCAAATTTTTAGTTTTATTTGATTATATTCAAATTTAAAAAATGAAACTTGATTATGTTACTGGAAAGTCTAGAGTTTTGATTCTTTGGAAGAATTTGGGTATATGAATCTACTTGTTAGCTACACATTGTAGGAAATCTCAATATAGATCAAGTATTTTCAATCAAATTTGATTTTCAATCAAATTGAAATATGCTAGAAATATAAATGTAAAATACAGACCAGATTTTGAATTTTAGTAAAAAAGCTAGAATGTGAAATGTCTCATTAGTAATTTTTTTAAATTGTGATGTTTGATTCATTGAGTTAAATGTTGTTAAAATTAATTTCAATGTCACCTGTTTCTTTTTTACTTTTTTAAATGTGGCTTTTAGAAAACTTAAAATTATATATATGGCTTGTATTATAGATCTATTGCACAGCGCTGCTCTAAGGGCTTGAAAATGTCTGTCATCTGTCAAAAATCTGCAATATATCTCAGTCAGGACTTGTAAACAAAATATTACCTCATCTCTTAGTGTCACAAAGTAGATATATATATACACATATATATATATATATATCTTTAGTTGTACAAAGTAACATAACATATATATCTTTATCTTTATATATAAGTTTATACATGTCTATATATAAAGATATATATATATATATATCTTTAGTAGATATATATCTATCTTTAGTAGAGCAAATATTTGTGTGTGTGTGTGTATGTGTGTATGTGTAAATTTCCCCTGAAAGAAAAACATCAGAACTGCATGCCTTCCCAGTGCTCTTCCAACCTTTTCATACTACAGCATTTCATAGAAAATTATATTTGTAAGACACTGGAGTAAACTGCTAAGGCCACTAAGGGAGGGCATCACAACCTCAGCACAGTTACTTACAGCACACCAACTGGGAAGCTCTGTCTTAAAGGTCCCTGCAAAATGCTGCAAAAAATATCTGACCCATGTTTTATTTTCAACTGACTCATATTTTATTCTTACTTATGCCTACAGTTGTGAAAATATGACCCCTCAACAATTTTAATGATAATATCCAAAGCAGGTCACAAGATGAAGATACTACTCCATTACCATTTATTTTTCTATTTATGTTTTTTTGTTTTCTGTGTATATTTCCCTCTCCCTGTGTATTGCCTATTTTCTCCCCCAGTGGTATTCTCAGCTATGGCTTCTTTCCCTAACATTTATTAGGGTTCCTCTGCCACTCTGCTTTAACTACCTTTATTATGGTAATGCTATATAATGAATACTTTTATGACCCGTTTTTAATATTAAAAGCAGGCTGATAATTAGAATATTTTCCCACCTCTCTAAAATTAAGATAATTTTTATATATTTTTCCCATGTAGGTAATACAGACTAGATACCCCCAAAGTAATGAGAACTCCAAAGTCATTTACTGGAACACATTCTGTCACTTTGTAAGGCTATAGATTAATTTCATGTTGGTATCTCTCCAAGCTTCTCTGGAACTCTTCTTTGAGAACAGTCTTCAAACCAGTTGAGGAGCCTTAAGTGACATTTACATTCAGATCTCTCATTCCAAATTGTATTTACCCAAGATTGCTAACCCAATTTAGTCATCAAGTTTAGCTCTAAATAACTATTAGCTATAGCCAAAAATCAAATCCATCTTAAAGATTCATCATTAATGAGGATAATCTGCCAAATACGCTGCAGGCTTTGAAGGAAATTCAAAATAAGAAGTTTCAACCACGTTTTGAGAAAATGGCAGCCTTGTGGAAATCTGTGAAGCTTTCCACAATAATTAATTTCAAGATTACTTGCATTGACTCTAAGTTAAACCTTATTATTCTTCCAAAGGTGTGATACAAAAAGTCACACATTAATTCTGTATAACTATTATAGATCTGTACAGCATGGCAATCATTTGAAGTTCATAAAATGTCTAAATTTAAATGCTTTATTTAAACATAGAAAATCTATTTCCTACCATAGGTATGCATAAAAGAACCATACAAAAATACAATAAGATATGATATACTTACCTACAAGTAAAATCACAGTTCCCAATCACCCTACATTACACGTACATATTAACTTCCTTAAATCAAATTTAATCACCAACTACTAACACAAAACACTACTTAAAAGTTAGAGAAGAACTTAAATATCAATTTTTTTATCTGTTAACTAAAAGTGTGGTAATTGAAAATAACTGCTAATAAAATTTGCAATTTTCTTTTTTCAATTCTAAAAAGTCAGAGGTTTCTTGGTAATATATAAATTTGATTCGTCATGGGATAGCTTCCTTAACCTAATCCATTTTAATGGTATAAAGTTCTTAAGTATTGGCTATAAGTAATAGGTCTCGACCTTCCTTAGCAGACATGTGTATGGACCCTAGGATTTCCCTAGTCTGTTCAGACCTTTCCTGTAAATGACAACAACCATCTTTCTCATTTTTACTCATTTTGACTACTGCTCATTATACATGCCACACTAGGGTATCATGTAGCTTTCACAAATTTTTGTGCCTTCTATAACCTGGAGTTGTATTACTCCAGAATTTGTTTAAAAGGAACTTACTCCCTTTAAGAATTCTAGTGTTTGCTATGAGTTGGATTTTAATACTGCTTCTTTTCTATTTTAATACTGCTGCTTATATTATGATATGTCTTTATGTACTTCTTAATCTTAGCTTCTTACCTTTAATATTTAATTCAAATGCTATCAGCTGACTATAGCTGCACAGAGCTTTATGCATACTGCCTCACTGGTACTAAAATGGACAGCCATCTAATAAGGAAGATATTGTTTTATACACATATTCTTTCTAACATGAGGGACTCAAGCAACCTGCCTAATTATACATGAGATTCCAGTTGCTGGATGATGTAGTCAGAAACACTGAAGAAGTGAACAAATCCTAACCTTATTTAAATTAGTATTAAGGAGGATGGGAATCAGAAACAAATTCTAGATTAAATTTCTAATGAAACCCTAATAACAGTCTTAGACATAAATTTCAGTATATATAAAAACCTCAAATATATAGCTCTTAAAATGGAATACTATGATGTTACTTAAAACATAGTAATCATATTTTTACATTCATGAGTATAAAACCCATCTTTCAAAAGTAAGTGTTTTGATGAAAATAAAGATTTTTGAAAATACATATGACTATAGCTTCATGATAAAATGGTTTAGGGTCCTATTTCACCCAATCAGAAGTCTCTCTGTTCACTGCAACACTTTTCCACCTCTGCACACCTCGATTCAAGAAAGACTGGAATTGTTTTTAATTCTGGATGAAATTAACTGATGTCATTACTGCCCAAATACACTCAATAATGCCTGGCTTAGATTTCCAAGACCACATAGTAGCAGTTTGTGGAATAAGTAGCTCAGTGACAGAAAACATAACAAAGCTGAGAACAGGCTTCATATAGATATTAGGCATTTTACCAAACTTCTTGTACTGATGTTACTTATAACTGCCATATAAGATCTCCTCTCAGCAACCATCAAGTTAACTATCTACCCTCCCCTTCACTCCACCTTCTGTTTCATTTCTAACAGTGAATAAAACATGATTTTTAAATATACCACATTACACCAATCACTGGGTAAAATGGTAAGCTATATATATATTAAAAAAAATTGTAATAACAGAGGTCAGTCCTAGTTCAACTTAAGATGTATCTATGAATAATAAAAGGCAAAATATTATAATAGTGTTCTCATGATTAGTGTAAAGAAAAATAAAAACTCAGAACAGCGTAAAGGAAAAAGGAAACTTACAACTAAAAGAGGATTTCTGTTCTGGCAGTTCCAGATTATGTGGCAAAATTTTCACAATAGACTTTCTTTTTCCCATAAAATATGCCCAGGCAACCTCCATTACACAGTTTATACATTAGGAGAGTAAACTAATTTTACGATAATCTAATCTGACGCAAAGATATATACAATTAAACAAGTATTTACTCAGCTCTAACTCTATGCATGATATGCCTAGATCAGAAATATAAATGACTGGAAGATTATCTACCATTCCAGATTTTGTCTGTCTCCCTTCCTCCAAATTAACAAATAATTTTGGACTCTGCAATGAAAATGGGGAAGCTATTATTACACAACACAGATTTATAAGGACCTTAACGCCGTGGAGAATGACTGAACTATATTCAACTAATGCCACAAGCTCAGTGGAATCCACTACAAGAATCATTGGAGATCAATGACAATCACACTACAGGTTCACCAGTCACTTATGAAAGAGCTCTGCACCTTTATTTCTAAAAAGGACTATGACGGGCTTTGAAAAGGCCCCCCTTAATGATTCATGCTTTTTCCTATCCAAAAAAACTGAGACAGAGAAGTCAGGCAGATAGAGATCAATATCACCTTTATTGCTGGAAAGCTACTGGAGAATTTAGATTAAGTATGGGGGCCAAATGGGCTTGCTAGCAATTTTTGCCCTCCCCTCTCCAGTGTAGAGTTTGAGACAGCATGCTCAAGATAAAGTCTGTCCAGGATAATTACCTTACAAGTCTGGGGCAGAGAAGAGACTGATTCCCACGGCTTATCACTTTTTGATTAATTCGCTCTCCCCAATCAAGCAAAACAGACGGAAGGCAATCAACCTCCAACAAGGTAATTCACTCCTCCATGGAAAAACGTAAGAGATGTGTCAAGAGACAACAGTGTTTCTTTAGGGAAGTCCCTCCTCTTGGATATAGGATGAGTAGGCAGTAATTGTCTCTCCCTTACACAGGCTGCTAGTAGTATGGAAATTTACATATTCTTTAAATCTGAAAGAACTTACAGGGTTTATTAATTCTGATTTAAAAACTAAATCCAGCATTTTGTAAGCACATGCACTTAATAATAGCTTTTCTTCTATTAACCAAGTTTCAGCATTCGTTTGCATGTAAGGACACGGCTATAAAAATTTTTTATAAGAGAAAGAAGCACATTTTCTAGCTCTATTAATAGGAATCTGTAATGAATGACTGGCAACAGGCAGATTACGTACTCTGACATCATCAGAAAGTTAACATCGCAAAATTTAAAGTAGCTTAGCTTGCATAATTTCAATGCATGGATTTTAAAAAAATGAATATAAAGTATTTATTGTTGGCTGGAATACTATACAAAGTATAAGAAAAGTCATGGCCCCAACAGACAATGAAAAGAAAACACAGAATTGCCATGGACCCCACAAGAAATACGATGGTCCAAGGAGCATGACCTATTAGAGGAAATGTATCTACGGTGTGGGGACCTAGAATGTAAATTACTAATGAAAGATATTTCAATAACACATCTTTTTTCCTACGCTCCCCTAATATTCCTCCCTATGTCCTCTGAAAAGATGCCCTATCCAAGTTGGAATGCCCTATGAACAACTAAAGTCATTCTAAAAATATTCTGTACTTCTCGTATGTCACCTTTATATACCTGTCCCCTAAAGACTTCTGGAATCCCTTCCAAATTTTCTAGAACCAATATGAAATCTAAAACTACATGGAAAGGGATTCCTTCATTGAATGAGGCCTGTAAAAGGTCACATGTAAATGTAAACAAACTACTGAGTAAAACCTGTTAAGCAACTACTCCTTCAGAGAATTACTTTTTAGTTTTAGTTACCATGTTTATATTTTATTATTCAATAAAAATTTAAGGGTCTACTATGCGCCTAACTATGAAGTAAATAAATAAAGATACCATTTGAGGCAACTAACTTGCCCAAGATCGTGAGTCAGAAAGTGGCCTGATCTAAATTCTTCAAGTCTTCGATTATTCATTCCAATTACAGAGTTTAGGGAGTAACTGAGCTAACTACCATAGACCTGGGGGACAGGGGATAAAATGGGTGCCACATTCAGTCACTATTATCTCTGGCTTCTAGTCTGGGGTATGAATATAATTTTTTATATTAATTGTCTCCAATTCTTCCCCTTCCTTCTCTCCTGAACCCAATCTAACCAGACTATCAATCTCACCACTCAGCTAAAACAGCTCTTGATGAGGTAGCCAAAGACCTCCACACTGTTAAGTTTAACAGCCAATTCTCAGAACTCATCTTATTTGAATTATCATCCTTTAATCCAGCTGATCACTTTTTCCTCTTTTAAAATACTTCTTCACTTGACTTGAAAAAGGCCATCTTTCCTTAGTTTGCCTACTTCACTAGCTGTTCCTTCTCCATCTCCTCTGCTGGTACCTCCTCATCTGCCTGACTCTTAAGTTAAAATTTGGAATCTCCGAGACCTCTCTTTCCTCTTTTCACATGCACTGCCCTGGTGAGCTTACCCAGTTCTATGGCTTCAACTATCTGTCTACGTGCCAGGGAGTCCCAAATTTATATCTACAGTCCAAAACTTTCTCCTTATAACTTCAGACTTGTGATAACCAACTGCCTATATGCCAGCTTCACCTGAATGTTTAATAGACACCTCAAATTTAGCAGGACCCCAATCAAATTCCTGATTTTCCCCTGACCAAACCTGCTTCTCTTCCAGGCTTCCCCATTTTAGTAAATGGCAACTACAATTACACAAGTATTTATTCAGTTATTCAGGCCAAAAGCATTAGAATTAGCCTCAACTTTTTTTTATCTCATATTCCAAATGCAAACAGTAAAATCTTGGCAGCTCTATGTTCCAATTAAATCCAGAAGCTTTGCACCACCGAGGTGCGATCTATATTCTACACCAGTTATCCACCTACGTAACTAATGATGTACATGCAAGACAATCCTCAACACAATAGTGATCGTTTTGAAATTTAAGTCAAATCATGCACCTCTTCTGTTCAACACCCCACCCCTGCAATGAGATCCCCAACTTACAGCCAAAGTCCTGATAATGTCTTACAAAGCAACACAGGTCTTCCCCAACCCCTGACTCTGCTCTCCCCTCCTATTACTGTACGGGTTCATTCTGCCCCAGCCACACTGGTCGCCGTGCTATTCCTCAAACACTAAGCAAGTTCCTGCCTAATGGCTCACACCTTTACTTCTTCAGAGGCCTTCTTTGACCACCTGACATTTATATTTATTTGTTTAACTTACTATCTGGTTCCCTCTACTAAACTGTGAGTTTTGTGAGGCTAGAGGTTTTGTTTTATATACTGGGCAACTCTCAGTGCTTAAAATTTAGTAGGCGCCAAATGAATATTGAATGACCAACAACAAAATTGATGTGTGCACCAGAGCCAGGTCACCACTTTGAGTAACCTACCTACTTTCTCCTGTTCCTCATGTCTGGCTAGTCACCAAAAGATTGGTTGGCTCTAGCTTGAAAATCACAGATTAAGGACTTAAGACAGCTGCAAAAATTTTTCTCTACCAAATTTCTGGTCCCCTGAAAGTCTTCCAAAAAAGTTAAGATTCAGTGTAATGTAAAGAACTTGAATCAGTTTCTCTGCTTGGGTAAAATAAAATTTCTTCTGCCATTCTTTCCAATTTCAACTCACCTGGGCAGAGAAACATAGATTAAAACAATTTTCTGGATGCTTCTTTTCAAATTCTACCTCAACACAGAATCTTCTCAATTATCTATGCTTTTTTATTTCCCCATCTTTGCCCATATAGTTAAGTGTCCTGGTTGTTCATACTGCCTAATTCTGCAAATTAAATTGCATGAAATTTATAACGAAAATTATGTGAAAGCTCACATGCAAACTAGATTACATAATCTAAAATTTAAATTAGTGCTACTAAGTTTCTGTATTCTCTTAAAGGGGCTTAATTTTCCATGAATAGCTGGAAAGCACCTTCAAGATCTTTGGACAGCAACTATGTATAAGACACTAGCTACAAAATTTAATCAATCATGATAAATTGTAACAAATATTATCAATATTAAAGGCATTCTTAAAAGCCTTTAGAGTTATTTTTACTAATGAATTTTACACATGCTGCATAATTTACTTTGTAATATGATATATTTGTCTTTATGAGCAGGAAATGGCACCAGGTAAAGATAATGAATATAGACTGTACATAATTGTGTGCACCTAAGAATTTGAAGTGAAAATGCTTATACTTTAATAACTCTTACAAAAATGAAATTCTTTAAAACCAAGGTGCCACAGCAATAACAATTTTATATTCAATTACATTTAACCGAAAAGTAAATTTCCATTTAGTGTTAAGCTCAACAGTTCTCACATATAGGGGGAAACGTACATTTCATATCTAGTCATATGAAGTGTGCCATGAATGACAATTGTTGGTAAATCTTTGGGTTTTTTTCCACCTCATTACTATTCGAAGCATTTTATGAAGGGCTCAATCAGATCGTGTGGAATTCTAAGTCTTTCACCCCAAAAATTCTTAAATCAGTGAAATGACATCTCCTTGGCAGCAGGATTCAGATAGAGACAGGATATCTTTTCTCACCACTCCCAAGGTAGAAGAAGTACAGATCAACGAACAGACTTTACAGGTTAAAGTCTCAAGCTAAAAAAGGGAAGGAAATGAAACGAAAGGAAAAGAAAGATAACGATCCTGCGCTGCTGGTTGTACTTCTCTTCCTGTAGCACCGCAAATGTCTCTACTGCCCAGAACACTTAATGGTTCCTTGCATGAGTTCCAAGACCAACACGGTAGAGGCTTCAAGTTCCTCCAGATTTCTAAACTGATAGTACGAACTCTTATTATCCAACAGGCTAAACAGATTCCAAAGTACAGTGCAAGAAAAACTTCTGCAACACAGACGCAGACCAAAATGCATTCCTATCTTCCCAGAAAGTCAGAGGAAAGGAGGCAGCTAAAATAAGCATAAGGATAAGTGTAACTGTGAAGGTGAAAATGTAGAGACATGACTGACTACTCTTTCCCACACACCACGCTTCCTTCTTCCTCCAGTACAGCTGGGTTTAAGGATCTCCCCCAGAACAGCAAAGGAAAGAAAAGGTATCACCACTCTAGGTTGGTGGCACCTTCTAGTCTGGCAGGGACCCGCAACTCGAGAAGGGGAGCACGGCGGACAGGACCTGGGGGAGGCAGCCAATTCCTTCTGAGGCTGGGGTAACGAGGAGACCAGGGGTAACGAGGAGACCAGGGGTACCGGTCAAACGAGGGCAGCCAAGCCTTGGCCGCAGTGCCGGCTCCCTCCGAGGAAGCCAGGGCAACACCCGCCCCACCCCCTCCTTCCCGCCCCGTCCCGCACGTTTCTGCCCGCGCGGCGCCGCCCTCCGGCGGGCGGACGGCCCCGCTTACCTGCTGCACCCCGAGGAACTGGTAGAAGTTGAGCTGCACCTCCTCCACCAAGTCAAACAACTCCAGGTCTCCGCTCTCCCAGCCGCGCGCCGGCCCCACGGCCGCCAGCAGCAGCAACAGCAGCAGCGGCGGCGGCGGGAACGGCACGAACCGGAGCCCACGGCGCCGAGGAAGCCGGGACAGCCGGGAGCCGGGAGCCGTCATCGCGCTGAGCTCGGAAAGGTCACCCGCCACGCTGTGCAGTTGGCCGAGACCGGGGACGTGGCGGGCAGCGCGCGCCGGCTGTGGGAACAACTGCCCGGCACTCAGGAGCACAGGCAGCCGCACCAGAGTCGTCCGCCCGGAGGCCGCCCCAGCGGCGGAGCAGCAGCGGCGGGAGCCGGCGGACGGGCACACGCCGGCTCGTCCCCGCGCGGACCCTCACCCCTAGGCCTACAAACAGCTGGAGAGCCAGCGCCGCGCGCCGAGGTTGCAGAGGGGGGAGGCTTCCCCTCGTTTTAGCCTATCCCCGGCCTCGCTTCCGGTGACATCACGTTTCCTAGCAACCGGGAGGCAGGGGGCAGGGCCGGAAGTAGGGCAGCCGGGCGCCCCAGATCTGGGCCTCCGAGAAAATCCTCTCGGTGGCTGGCGAGCACCGAAGATCTGTACATGTGTTTGCACAGATTTAGAGATATGGACATCACGCATGTACCTGGAACAGCTATCTTTTTACCCTCCACCAGATACTTAAAACTAAAAGCATATCTAAAACTGATTTTACTGATTAGGGACTCTGTTCATACATTTCATTCTTCCATCAACAAAGATATAGGAGGAATTGAACCTAGGGCCTGAAAGAGGCGAATCTAGGGAGTAGTTTGGAGTATCCTTTATGAGAGGTGAAGCAGAAATGCATTCGGACGAAGAAAAAAAAATGTATACTTTTGATTATGAATCAAGATTTACAGGTATACCGTAAAATAGGCAGCCTGGTAGAATTAATAATGGTGATTGAATCATAGTTTTAGGAGAAGTGTGGTTTATCCTGTTTAGCCTACTTCCTTTCTCAACAGGTCTGTTTTTAAAGACATACAAGCTAAAAACCTCTCTTGCCCACCAATGTCATAGCTTCTGTTCAGTCTCTCTTTTTTCCTCCGCCACTATCACTTCTCTTAGGTGCACCTTATTTTCTTCTTGGCCTTCTCACATTTCTCCTTCCTTACTGCGTACTCTTGGTTGAGAAGATAGAAGGGAGCAAAAAATGCTTGTATAGCTCATGGTGCTTGCCCAGTTTTGAAAATCTGACCTTGTTTTTCCCATTTTGGATCTGCACAGTTAAATTAAGCTCAGTAGTGGAATTATAAAGCTACTTTCACTCTCATAGTAAGAATATATTATGTTTGATAAAGGTTAGAAAAACAGTATCTGGGAAGTAAATCTTACTGGAGATATCTGATTATTGCAGAGTTTTAAAAATATTTTATATAGTCATAAATGAATGCAAGTATATCTTGCTTAAAAATATATATGCTTGAATTAATTACATTTCAAATTCATCATGATGCTTACCTTTCAAAGATACAAGAGCAGGGGGTATCTTAGTGTGCTAGGGCTGCTATAACAAAAGACCATAGACTGGGTGGCTTAAACAACAGACATTTATTTCCCACAGTTCTGGAGGCTGGAAAGTCCGAGGTCAGGGTACCAGCACAGTTGATTTCCGGTGAGCGGCCTCTTCCTGGCTGCAGAAGGCCTTTTTGCTGTATCCTCACCTGGTGGGAGAGAGTGGTGGGGAGAGAGAGTTTGTGTTTTCTCTTGTATGGGTACTAATTCCACAGTGAGGGCTCCTCCATCAGGACCTTATCTAAACCTAATTATCTCCCAAAGGCCCCACCTCCAAATACTATCACAGTGGGGATTAGGGTTTCAAGACACGAATTTGGGGTGGGGGAACACAATCATTCAGTCCAAAGCAAGGGGTTACCATGTTTTCTATGTATCTCCAGTGCACATGGCTAGCTTTCAATTAGTTGAATTGAAGCTTGTGAATACCGACCATTACCATTTACCCCACTCCATTTCTTTAGCTTGCTTTTTACCATATCAGTTTTCTTAAAGTGAAAGACATCTTTACCAAGTCTAAATTAGCTTACTGTTTACTCAATGAGTAAAACATCAAAATAAGATAAAATAATCGTAAGCATTAGTTTTTCATAACACCCCAACATTCATCTTTTCTCCTAATTTGATCATTGGTTTAAGTGCAATATGACATTTTAAATGTTATATGTGGTGCCATATTGCCACAAATCTGGGATTCTTGCCTGATCTTTTAGCAGACGGTCTAGTAGTTCCCTCTTGAGCTCTACTCTTACGTTGTCCAACAACTACAGGGACTTACCCCCTCTACAGGAATCAGTTTTCTTTCTCAGGTCAAGCTGAAACAGAACTGGAGTCTGTTCAGTACAGTATTGCTGTTGCTTCTCACTGTCATAAGGTATTGTTCTTGAAGCTTCATCCTGCTCGGATCCAATGACACTTGTCTACTCCAAAATGACGTTCTTGCTTGTTCTGGTCCAGGTCTCTGCAAAAACCACAGTGATACTCACATTTAGACTTCTAGTTTGGCACCTTCACATTTTCAGTCATTATCCCCCAAAGGACAAAGCAACTGAGTAAATATTTTACCAAGGCCTGGACAAGTGAGCTGACAATTGCCAGCTGTTGTCTTCTGTGGTGACATTCACTGCTTCTCGGCATAGATTGATCAAGCTTGGCCTGGGCAGAGGGACTTTGCACAGAAAAAGAGAAACCGGTGAAACAGTCATGGGAGTTGTGTAATTGGATGAGAAAGGTAGAGGAGCCCCAAACATACAGCCACCTTTCCCAGAGGACATTTGCTGAATTCCGGACTGGTACAGGAGACTGAAGGACTGGGTCTGATAGGCAGAATAAAATCGCCACACATTCTACCAGTGCGTACAAAACAAACTCTACCTAGAAAGAGGAGCCTGCCTCAAATGCAAAGGCAGTCATCCGCCTCAAAACATTTGCAATACTTCTGGAGTTGTGTGAGTAGGTGGCTAAAGATCTGAGTTTAAAACCTCTCAAAGGCAGAACTGAATCTCCAGGGCTGAGGAGATAGAAACTTTTCAGGCTTTCTATCAAAAGCCCAGAGGAATCACAACCAAGGAACACAGTGAAACTAGAAATAGTTTGAATTTTACTAAAACTGCAACTCAGTTCCAACCCAGCTCAGTCTCTGACTCTTACCCTACTTGTCTGTTTTCATCTCTAGAGGAAAATAACATCAGCTGTATTCCCTATAAGTTTTTAACATAAAAGTGTGGCATATGATAAAAAATTATGAGACATGAGAAGCGCAGGAAAATTTGACCAATAATCAAGAAAAACTAGATAATAGAAGAATCACAGATAAACCAGATATTGCGGTCCAGATAAGAACTTTAAGCTAACTAAAACAGAGTGACAGATTATAATATAGAAGAAAAAGTGGACAACATGACTAAAAAGATGCGGAATTTTAACAGAGAATTGAATCCGTAAAAAAGAATAAATGGAAAGTCTCAAATTGAAAAATACATCTGAAATCAAGAACTTAATGGATGGTTTAATAGCAGACTGGACACAGCAGAACCGGATTAGCGAATCTGAGAACAGGTCAAAAAAAATGCACTGAGAGAAAAAAAACTGAAAAAACTGAGCACTGAGAAACAAAAAAATGGAGAGACATAACAGAGCCTCAAAGGCATAAAGGAGGACACAGTGCATAAATATAGCATATGTGTAACTGAGTCCTAGGAATAGAAATATAGCGTATGTGTAAATGAGTTCTAGTGAGAGAGAGAAAGGCAGAAACAATATTTGTCAACATAATGGCCAAGAAGTTTACAAAACTAATGAAAGACAAAACCACAGATGAAAAAACTGTAATTCAAAATAGATCATAGACCTAACTGTAAGCACTAAAACTGTAAAACTCTCATAAAAAATAGGAGTAAATCTTAGTGACCAATCTTAGCCAATGCTTCCTTAGATATGACACCACAAACATGTGACAAAGGAAAAACTACAAGTTGGACTACATAGAAATTTGAAACTTTTGTGTCACAATACCGTCAAAAAGTGAAAAGATACTGACTCTGGGTGGTGAACACACAATGTGATATATAGATGAGGTATTACAGAATTGTACACCTGAAATCTATGTAACTTTACTAACAATTGTCACCCCAATAAACTTTTTTTTAAAAGAATCAAAAATAAAAGAAATAGAATATGACCATGGATATATACCCAAAGAAACTGAAAACAGATGTTCAAAAACTTGTACACAAAAGTTCATAGCAGCACTATTCACCATAGCTAAAATGTACAAACCCAAATTTCTATCAACTGATGAATCAATACACAAATGCGGTATATTCATAAAATGAAAAAAAAAAGAAAGTGAAAAAACAACCAAGAGAATGGGAGAAAATATTTGATCTGTGAACCATAAACTTGATCAGAGAGTTATATACAGAACATGTAAAAAATTCTTACAACTCAACACCATTTTTTAAAATGGGCAAAGGATTTGAATAGATATTTCTTCAAAGAAGATATACAGGTAGCCAACAAGCACATGAAAAGATGCTCAACATCATTAGCCATTAGGAAAATGCAAATCAAAACTACAAAGAGATATCACTTTACACCCATTAGAATGGCTATAATCAAAAAGACAATAACTGGCATTAGTGAAGATGTGGAGAAATTGAAACCCTCATATATTGCTGGTGAGAATGCAAAATGATACAGCCCTTTGGGAAAACAATTTGGCAGTTTCCCAAAACACTAAATACAGAGTTATTATATGACCCCAAAATTCTACTCCTAGGTGGAAAATGAAACAACACAAATGAAAACATATAGCCACACAAAAACTTGTACTCAAATGTTTATAGCAGCATTATTGGTAATAACCAAAGAGTTGAAAACAACCCAAATGTCCATCAACTGTATATAAACAAAATGTGGCATATCCATACAATGGGATATTATTTGTCAGTAAAACAAAATGAAGTACTGATACATACTATAGCATGAACGAACCTTGAGAACATTATGCCAAATGAAAGATGTCAGTTACAAAAGACTGTATGATTCCATTTATATAAAATGTTCAGAACAGGCAAATTTACAAAGGCAGAAAATAGGTTAGTGGTTACTTAGGACTGGAGTTTGGGGAGATTAGGGATTGACTTCTAATGGATATGGAATTTCTTTTTGGTCTAAAATTAGGTTGTGGTGATCACTGAATAGCTCTGGATATACCAAAAACATTTACTTGTATATTTTAAATGGGTGAATTACGTGGCTTGTCAATTATAACCCACGCTGTTTAAAAACGAAAAAAAAAACACACAAAAAAACACCAAAAAACCCACAGAGGCAATAAGCTCTGAAAAAACAAACCATAATAGTCAAACTGTAGAAAAGCTTGCAGGATGTAGTGAAGGTGGTAACTTCAAATATCATTTGGAGCCCTAACTGTCTTAGGAAGACAGAAAAATTAATGAGCTAAATGTTTAACATAAGGGAGTACAAACAACCACGGAATAAACCCAGAGTGAAGGTCTCAATGACACCGACTTGTTTTCAACATGGCAATTATGTAAGTGATCTGGGAGTATATTAGCACATACATAGAGACTTTAAAAATTTTTTTCATTAGTTTGTAGGTTCTGGTGTTGACAAGGTTCAACTGTGACCAGGATACTGTGCAGCTAAGATGTATTGGAAGAATATGCCATTGAAATGAGGACGCCAGGGAGAATGTAGGGTATAGGATGGGTCATCCACATAGAGGTTGATGAAAAGAATTTTGGTCTTATTATACATGAACCTGAACATCATAATGCCCACTACTTTTCAGATGGGAAAGAACATCAGTAATTTCATAGACAGTTGGACTCAAAGAGGTTTAAATAAGCCATCTGCTAGTTTATACCCCACTTTGGGGTAATATCAGATTTAACCACTATGTCAAACAGAATTGAATATAATACCTACTATAGCAAAAATTTAAACCTCTCTTAAAATCACCATTCACGTCGCCTATTCATCCTATGATTTCAAAATGTGAGGCTTTTATTAAATCTTAAAAATTTCTCTTTTGCCCCTTTATGGCTGTTTCTCAATTATATGGACTGGAAGTTCTAAGATATCACTGTTCTTTAATGGGATAGTATCTTCACTCAGTAATTTATTTATCCAAACACCATTCACAAACTTATATTGAGTTGACAAAGGTTAGAAAAACATTATTTTGGGAAAGCACTTCTGTGGAAAATAATCCCTTTTTTATTGCAGTATTGAATTTTAATCCTTTTGAAGGTCCTCATAAATAAAGATGTTCTTCATGTTACAAACAATAAATATATTTCTAACATGTCGACACTGTGGTTTTTACTTCTCTGAATAATGTACTATTTACTCAAATAATCCCATAGTGTATAAGATTCTAGAGCTGGATTGATTAAATTTGAATCCTGGTTTACCACTTACTAGCTGGGTGATCCCCCGTGTTTCCGTTTCCTCATTTGTAAAATTAGGATATTACTACCAAAATTATAAGGTGATTATGTATTCAGTGAGATAATTAGTGCCTGGTAATTACAATTTAAATGTTACTATTATTTTATAGGAAGTCTCTATCTATATTGTATTAAGGGTTCCATAAATAAATCTTATCTATTCTTACATGTTTCCATGTCTAAGTCACGTATTATTTTTAGGCTGTGATTGTCCAATTCACCAGGAATTTATCCAATCGCTTGTTTAAGATGGTGGGAGATAAGACTATCTTTACAAAATAATGACTGGTTCTAAACGCCAGTTTAATTTTTTTGTTCCAACTCCATAAAACATGTTATTCATGATTTTCCTGTTAAATTTGGCATAAGATTACACAATACATACCTAATTAAAAGCACGTGACTCCACTGAACAAAAGGAACAGAAAATATTCACATTCAATGATTGTCTTACCCTGATATTCCGTATTTTCAGATAATGATGTTTTCTGCTTTATATACATAGGCTTTAATGTGTCACAATAGAATCCATGTGACACATTAAAATTTCTTTCTTCTAAAAGCTTCCACAGTTCCAAAGTTATTATTAATTTTTCAACAGTTTCTAGTAGCTCACTTGAATCACTTTCTAAAATTTGAAAATTAATTTTTCTCTTTTTTCCTTTAACCAACGAAGGACATTCTCTCCTACTGAATCCTCAGTTCAGCTCTAGCACAGCAATTGTATTTTCCTCATCTATAAAGGCTCCAATTAGCCTGTAAAATAAAAATTTTAACAGATCTCTTCATCATCTATTCTTTCAGAGTGAACAGTCTGGTTTTGGCATTCTGCCATTGAGCCCTAATATTGTTTGTGATGCCAAATTGGAACACCAAAGAAAACAGCACAAAGTTTTTATTCGCCCCAGTCAACAGGCCATAGCTAAGGCATTAGTTTATGTGTGGAAATTCCATGCTTCATAAATGCCTGCTATTAAATTTATTCAAAGGAGGCACCATCTTAAAATACTGAATTAGCAATATGATCAACATGGAAACAGAGATAGATTAAGGAAAACATAGTTCTAAATGGTTAGACATGAGAAATTTAAATTCTTTTACCACCCTATGGCGTAGCTTCATCTCTCTCCACTTCCAGTATATAATTCTCTATTATTTTTGCTCACCTAGAAGGATTTTTAGTGTCAACACTTCATAATTAAAGTCTTTGAACTTTAAACAAATTAAATAATAATAATTTCACCACCAGGGGGCAATGACCATTTTTACAAGCAAAGGTTATTTTTAACATCCTAAAGGAATTACCTGGTGTGAACATAGTTTTTTTGTTGTTGTTGTTAGAATTTCAATAGCTTCACATTAAGAGATACTGATTCTAACCTAAACCTTTAAATTTAAAGAAGAATCATGTTTATAAAAGAGACAATTGTACGTTACCATTAACCAGGTGCCCTTTCATTTTACTACCGCTTTTTTAGCCTCCCTTTTCCCTTTCCTTTCATATGTTTGCACATGAGGAAGAAAAGTAGAATTGGAACTTTTGAAACACTAATCTAGCCTTTGTCTACTCTGCCCTTTATGTGGCTTTTAGCAAATGCTGTCTTTTAACCAATGGTTTTCTAAGCATGTATTTCAGTTCTGCTTTTTTTGTTTTTTTGTTAACTAATGTGATTAATTCATTCACTCAGATCTTTAACTCTTCTAAAATCAGGTTCAGTGACTTTTGTTTTGATTAATGCTTTGCCATTTGTTGATTTTATAACTGTGACATGATATTAATAACTAATGAGTACATCAATTCACAAATTATTTCTTTGAGAACTTGGTATCACTGAACTTATTGGTGAAGTATCAGAGTTGTGAATAACTAACAGACAATAAACAAAACTATTGGTATAGTAAATTATTGGTAAGAAGTGAAAAATTTGGTCTAAAGTGTAAGTACTGTATTCTGAAGTTTCACGGTATTTCATTATTTCTGACTTGTAACTTGGTAAAACTTCTGGCAACAGAAACAAAACTTGAGAGTTTTCAAATCAAGGTATTTGTGGTATAGGAAAACAACCACATTTTATTCCTCTTGGCCTATTTTCTTTACCTCTTCCTGCTCCTAAGTACCTGCTGAGACCACATTTCCCTGAATCAATTATAATGATGCCACTGTTTCAAATTAGGCTTGAGGTAGAATGAAGACACTACAATGCTCTGGCAAGATCTGCTACTCATCCTTCTCTCTACTGCTCACCCCAAGCTTGGTCATTGTCTCCAATGTCAGTCCCTAGCACCACAGCTATCTCCACGGGGTGCTAAATTAGGCCAGATACCACCATTTGTTCACCTAAAGAACATTTCTGTCCAGATGAAATCATATTAAAATTAATATTGAAAGCAAACTTAAGGAGAAAAAAGAAGTTGCAAAAGGTCAGCATTAAAGTTTAATTGAAGAGGCACACTAAAGAATATTCTATGACCCACCATCCCCTTCTGTATTGGTGATAAAGGGAAATTTAGAGATAAAGTGTTTTTTTGTCTTCAGTTGTCGATTTGTTTTGTTTTTTAAAATTTTTTTATTAGTTTTATTAGGTGCACAAGACAAAGTAATACTTAGATGTTTATCTTTTATATCCCTCACACTGTGTGAATCCCCCTCCCCCCATCCATTATCCCTCGGAAATCTCACAGAGAAATTACATTTCCACTGTCTCTATTCCTAATGCTGTATTCCACTTCTTGTAAGTACACACATATACATATATACATACATACATATATATCTATATCTATATCTATATCTATATCTATATCTATATCTATATCTATATCTATATCTATATATATACATATATATAAGCTTGTAGTTGACATTCATCATTGTTCAGCTTCAGCTTCAGGTGTACAATGCAGTGATCAGGCATCTACATCATCCCTGACGTGGTCTCCCAAATGGGACACGTGTCCATCGGATACCCTACAAAATCTTTACATTATTGATTACATTCCCCAAATTAATTTTCAAAACCCCTTGGCCATCTTGTGGTTACTGACTGTTTTCTAATCACCTCACCTTCCCTCTTATCCCCAACCCCCCTCCCATCTAGCAACCCTCAGTTTTTCCTCTTTGTCTCCAAAACTGTTTCTGATTAGTTCATTCACTTATTATTTTCTTTAGATTCCACATATAAGTGAGATCGATTTGTTTTTTAAAAAAAAAATTTGTTTTAGTGTGACTTAATAGAATCGGCTCCTTCTTTCTCACTGAGTTTGTCCTCCATCTGTTGCCCAGCCACTAACTGTTCAAAGGTGAGGCTTTTCACTCTGATACTATATCCTATTTCAAACACATTGGTGCATTTCTTCAAGTGTTCTCCACCTCATCTATAAACTAACCTCAGCCGAGGCGCCAGCCCACATTAGCTTCAACCAGCCTCCCACAGGTGTGCGCTGACAGCACCTTGCCTTGGGACAAATTTTTTGATCTCTTGTAACGTATAGTATCTAGAATTTCCAAAAAAATTTAAAAACACATAGACTTTCTTAAAGGTAAAGACAATATTTTAACAATGACTGAGAAAGAAGCTCATACTATAGAGAAAGCATGGAAATATCTTCATCATTATGTGAATATAATTTTTTTCTTTTGCCAAAAATAATGTGTCACTAATAAAAACTCTTCTATCTGGATTCTTAAAAACTTGTTTTACATCTTCCAAATGAACATTTTCAATGAATTCAAAACCCATTTGTTAAAAATAGACAACCCTTCACTTTTCAGTTTGTTTTCAAGAATAATTATTTGACATGAGAGAAGATGGAAAATTACTAAGCTAAATTTTAGCAAAAACTTTCGGGCAATTGCTGAATGGAACTGAAAAAAACCGAGTCTATGACTGAATGATAGAGCCAACCATACACCTCTTCCTTTGGGATACATGTTTCTTTGTGAGGAAACGTTCTCACCTGTGACATCATTAAAACCAAGCAACCATATAAATTGAAATTAGAATCAAACCTTCACTTTACCATAAAATGTTAAACCAGATTTCTAAATTAACACATTATTTATTTTTATTTTTTTTAAAGATTTTTTTTTTTTTATTGGGGAAGGAGTACAGGACTTTATTGGGGAACAGTGTGTACTTCCAGGACTTTTTTCCAAGTCAAGTTGTTGTCCTTTCAGTCTTAGTTGTGGAGGGCACAGCTCAGCTCCACGTACAGTTGCCGTTGCTAGTTGCAGGGGCACAGCCCACCATCTCTTGCGGGACTCCAGGAATTGAACTGGCAACCTTGTGGTTGAGAGCCCGTGCTCCAACCAACTGAGCCATCTGGGAGGGAGGCAGCTCAGCTCAAGGTGCTGTGTTCAATTTTAGTTGCAGTGGGGGGAGCCCACCATCCCTTGCGGGACTCGAGGAATTGAACTGGCAACCTTGTGGTTGAGAGCCCACTGGCCCATGTGGGAATCGAACCAGCAGCCTTCAGAGTTAGGAGCATGGAGCTCTAACCGCCTGAGCCACCGGGCCGGCCTTAACACATTATTTTGAACCATATATTTCTCTCAATAAAAATATATAGTGATAATATTCTTTATTTTGGGTGAAATCTTGGTTTAATAAATATTTCATGACATAATAGGTCGGTTTGAAGTTTAATTTATTAAAATATTTTATCTGTTCCTTAGTTTTCTCTCAAAAGATTTATTTTTTTCTCATTGTTAATACACTACCTTTACTTTGAAAACTATATTAAGTGTGTTTATTTAATTATTGATTGAAAAGTCCCATGGCTTCCCATCACAGAATAAATTCCTGTTCTTTGAAGTCCTCCTTAATCTGATCTCTGCCCAACTGCAGCCTCACCTCATACCATCCTCCCTCTCACCACACTGGTCTTCCCTCAGAACACACCAATCTCATTCCATCTTAGGGCCTCTGTATTCCCTTTACTCCAAAGCTCTTCTTTCAGGTCTTTACATGGCTGGCATCTTCCCTCCATTGGGCTTGCACTGGAATTCTGCTACCTTTGATAGGCTTGTCTTAGTCCCCTAACCTAAAAAGGCACTCAGTTGCTTTCTTTCACATCATCACCCTATTGAATTCTCTCCCTAGAACTTACCACTCTCAGTTATTTTCCTTGTTTACTCATTATTTGTTTACCGTGTGACTCCACTCACTAGAATGCAAGCTCCACGAGAGCAGGACTTTGTCTCTCGTCTTCTTTCCTCCAAATAGTACCTAGGCCGTATTAGGCTTTTGATAAATATTGTTGAATTTAAAAAGAAACACCCCTTTCCCACTCTGAGGGTAATAACCTCTGTGCTGTGGATCAGATTCCTAAGACAAACCAATTAAGTAAAGTGGCGAATGGTCCATATTCAAGCCATAGGAGAGTGTCCAGCTCTCAGGGTCAGCTGCTACTTGCATGACAAGTCCCATGTTTCACCTCATAGAACCAAGTGGTTCATAGCGGAGGAGGTGATGAATTGACCTACCTGCTACTGTATTTCCCTGAAATAAGACCAAGCCTTATATTAATTTTTGCTCCACAAGATACATTAGGGCTTATTTTCAGGGGATGTCTTATTTTTTTTATGTACAACAATCTACATTTATTCATGTACAACAATCTACATTTATTCAAATAAAGTCATGTCATCTTCTTCTGGAACATCGTCATAACTCTCCAAACCCCGAATTCCAGCTAGAATTTCTTGCGACTCTGTTTCCTGTAGAACCATTGGCCCCAATCTCTCATGTCCAGCAACAGAGCTCTCCTTAAATGAGCACTTCTTGTCCATGTAGTCTGCTCAGAGTGCATTGGCAACGCAGCTGGCAGTGATTTTATCCCATGAATTCTTCACTCAAGTCACGACCTCTTGCAGGCTGGGCTTCACAAAGTTTCCACGCTGATTTCTCTCCATTCTATTTTCAACGTAGTCATTGATTTCCATGCACAAATGGTCTTTAATGGCTTGTTTACTGCAACATTGAGAGTCTGGAGATAGGCAGTCATTCCTGCGGGAATCATTATTTGATCTATTCGTCTCTCTGCAAGGAAGTTCTTCATGTCTTTAGCGCAGTGATAGTGTGGTGAGTGCTGGCTGAATCCCAGGCTAGCAGACCTCTTTGGCTACCTCACGAGAAAGAAATGGCAGCATTAAATTGACCCTCTTCCTTATAACTGCGTGTGTGCACTAGGCTTTTTCGGTTTCAAGAACACAAATGCCTGAAACACGTTCAACTTTATCTTTCTTGCCCTTAGTGATGATTAGAAGTGGGACTTTCTTACCATCCAGACAAATTGCCAAAATACAGGTACCACGTGCACTTTCGTAACCAGTGGAAGGAATGTAGATTGATGAGGCACCCCTCTGATTGATTGTCATTTGAGATCCTTGGCCCATAAACACTGCAGTTTCATCCATAGCAATCACGTTGGAAAGTTGGTATTTAGAAAAGTCAATGCCATCAACAAAGGACTTGAATGCAAGTGCGTGTTTAATAACTTCAGTATCTTCCAGCTTGAACAGTGTTGTCGATCTTAGAGATAGTTCATATCGCTGAAGGAAGCCATCCAGCCAGTGTTGTGATGCTTTGAATTCTTCTGGGGGATGTTTCTAACTGTGGTGCCATTGCGAGGACAAATGCTTGAATATCAGACCTACGCACAACCAAAGTCTTTGCTCTCCTGCCAGGAATCCATTCTCAGATGATGTCTTCCAGCTCAGGAAATAATGGTTGCCAACCTGATCCACACTTGTGCTTCTTAGCATTTCCCTCATCCACCTGTTGACTGAGATTATTGTACTCTTCTTGCCATTTTTGGACCACTCGGAGATCCAACTTCTTCTCTTTGCAGAAAGCCATAAGATTCTTGCACCAGGAGTCCTCCACAATTCCTTTCTTGTACTCAATGGAATATCTCTTTCTTTTTACACTCATTTTGTCTGGGGGTCAAAATATTATTCCCTTGAAATCTAACATTAAATCAAGTGTTAATTGAAGACTTATGAGACAGGAGTGGCAACAAAAATGATGACAGTTAAGAATGATGGTCCACACAAAGGCGACAAAAAATTGCAGGCACCAAAATTCAGAAAACGTTTCTTTATTTCACACGCGTGCATTAAGTACATCCGTTACAACACACGACGTATTGAATTATGAAGATTCATATTAGATAACCACACCTGTTCGTTATCAAGTGCACACATTATTTGTGCACTGTGTCTGTACTCCGATTGGTCATTTGGCAGTAAGTCTCGAGTTCATCTGTTTACATAAGCGTTTACCTCTCATCCAAAGGCGCCCGCTTGGGTATTTACAAATACTTAATTATAATTTATATTATCATTTATTTTAAGTATTAATGCCAATATTATTTGTTTATATTTAATTATATATTAATATTTTATAATTCAAAACATCCGTTGTGAGTTGCAACGGACGTACTAAATGCGTCCGTCTGGCTGATGATCTTAACTGGGGCTTATTTTTGGGGTAGGGCTTATATTAAGTGCATCCTGAAAAGTCATGCTAGGGCTTATTTTACAGTTAGGTCTTATTTTGGGGGAAATATGGTATATTAATACAAATCATTGGTTGCACTACTTGGCTGTGTAACAAGTCTGAGGTGGCTCCACTGGGGAAACTGTAGCTACTCTTACTCATTTTGATTAATACATGTTAAATTATTCATGACTTTTATAAACAAATCAGATTCTAACATGGTGCCAAAATTAAGTTCTAAGAGTTTTTCAGTCACATAAAAATTCTCATTGACATCTTAAATAAATACAGCAGAGAAGTACAATTTATATTTATGTTCTCCTTAGTTGCGATAGGACATGCCACAGATAATTCTAACTTTTCTCAAGCTTTTCAACATGTAGAGCAATAGCATTTCCAAGAAGACTTAGACATACTAATACAATAATTGTATGCACTTGCTATAAAAGATTTTGAAGCCCAACCAATTATTTCATTTAGTACAGGACTGCATTTCACAGAAATATCACTATTTTCATTTATATTCAATAGAAAAGTCTGCTGATATTTCAGTTGATGTTACCCTTCATTAGATTTTCCATCACATATCTTTTGCATATAAGGTTGTAGTGAAGGCTTGTTTCAGAATGATCTCTCAAACTGTATTCTTTTGACACAGAAACACTTCGTTTTAAGCACATGGGAATATTCTTATTTCCACAGAGAATAATGCTTGTTTACAATTATTTTTGGAAATTTTAAGCTTTCATGGTAGGGTGTCAGATTTAGCAAATAAAAATGCAAAACATCTAATTAAATTTGAATATCAGATAAACAACAGATATTGCATGGGCATACTCATACTAAAAATTTTTTTGTTGTTTATCTGATATTCAAATTTAACTGGGTATGTTTGTTGTCTGACAAACCTGACCTATCTTTGTTTTTTCTACTTTTGACAGAGACATAGGTGGAAATACACTCAGAAGGTCTTCTAGGAATTAGTGATGTCTTCACTACTTTCTTGTTAACTATTTTGAAATGTCAGCTGTTTTAAAATCAAAGTGGGGAAAACAACTGAAAAAAAACCAAACTAAATAAAACAGCAGTTTTCTAGACATTGAAAATCAGGCAGTGAAAGAAAATTCATTATGACAAACAATTAAAAAGTAAATACTGAGTAGGTATTTAACATGTATAAGGCATTGTATTATAACAAGCCACAAGCACAAGAAAAGGAAAGAAGAAAAAAGACAAGATCTCAGCCCTTGGAGAATTTATAATTAATTTAGTAGGGAAGATAACATGAATATACATAAAAAGAAAACAAATACAAGGCAGTAGATGGTTAAGTGCCAAAAGAGTAACAGAGATTAAAAAGAGTCAGGAGATCACTTCAATCTGTGTCTTTGGAGAGAGACAGGAGGAGAAAGGGGGTGTTTCACCAAGTGCTTTATATTCATTGTCCTGTTTAAGCCTCCAGCTATGGTCTGAATAGTGCCCAGCACCCCTAACCCAATTCACATGTTGGAATAATAATGCCCAAAGTGCTAGAAGATGGGACCTTTCGGAGGTGATTAAGTCATGAAGATTGAGTCCTCAGAATGGGCTAGTGCTCTTATAACAGAGATCTCTAGCCACTTCCACCACGTGAAGACACAGCGAGAAGTGGCCAGCTATGAAATAGAAAGAGGGTACGAACCAGAACGTGATCATGCTGGTGCCTTGACTTGGGCTTTTCAGCCTCCAGAGCTGTGAGGAATAAATTTCTGTTGTTTATAAGCCATCCAGTCTGCAGCATTTTGTTACAGCAGCCCACATGAGTTAAGATGCCTCCCAAAGATCCCATGAGGTAGATATTATTATCACCACCAATTTCCAGCTGAAAACAAGGAGACGGAGAGGGTCTACATTACATGCCTGCAATCACACAGCTAGTAAGCAGCCTATCTGCTTCCACTTCAGGTCCTCTTGACTCCAGAGCCTAAGCTTTGCACTGTAGGTATGCTGCCCCTGAGAACAAGGCTGTGGCCTCTATTGTTATATGAGGCTCCCAGAGGTTGAGTGGAAGAGCAAGATAAAAGGACTATTTTAGAAAACAAATTCTTCACGCATTGCCCTAGACATTCATTGTGGGTACAAATTTTCATTCAATCACATTGGAAGTGTCAAAGAGCAGAGAGAGACATTGTGAAATCAAAACAAACTGAAATGAGTTGGTGGTTATTTGCATGTAGAGAAATGAGAGAGTAAGAGAGAAAAAGAAGAATCAAAGATAAGTGCAAACCCAGGATTCCACAACGCCCCCCCCCAAAATAAACCCAGCCAAATAAAATTGTTACAACTGAATTCAGCAAAGTTACAAGATATAAAATCATCACACAAAGATCAATTGTGTTTACAATGCAATGTCAGATGATGTATTATAGAATTCTTTACCTGAAACTTATATGTTATTAACCAATGTTACCACAAAAAATTGAATTAAATAAATTTTTTTTAAAAAAATCAGTTGTATTTCTATACACTATCAATGAACAATCTGAAAAGGAAATTTAGAAACCAGTTCCATTTTCAACAGTATCAAAAAGAACAGAAAATTTAGGAATAAACTTAACCAAGCAGGTAAAAGACTTGTACACTGAAAACTATAAAACATTGCTAAAAGAAATTAAAGGAGACACCAATAAATTTTAAGGCATCCTGTCTTCATGGATTGAGAGAATTAGCATTGTGAAGATGTTAGTACTACCCAAAGTGATGTACAATACAATGCAATCCCTATTAAAAGCCCATTTATTTGTAGAAATAGAAAAATCAATTCTAAAATTAATATGGAACCACAAGGGACTCCAAATAGCGAAAACAATATTGAAAAAGAACAAAGTTGGAAGTCTCATACTCACTAATTTCAGAAATTACTACAAAGTTACAATAATTAAAACAATGTGGTACTAGCATAAAGACAGTCATATAGACCAATAGAATAAAATAGACTAGAAATGAACCTTCATATGATCAAAGGGTGCCCAAATTATTCAATGGGGAAAGAACAGTCTTTTCAACAAATAGTGCTATGAAAATTGAATATCCACATGCAAAAGAATGAAGTTGGACTTTACATCATAAAAAACATTAATTCAAAATGGATTAAAGACCTAATGTAGAAGAAGAAAACATAGGGGGAAAGCCTCATGACATTGGATTTGGCAATGATTTCTTGGATATGGCACCAAAAGTACAGGCAAAAAAAGGAAAACAGAGAAATTAGACTTCATCAAAACTTTAAAAACTTTTGTGCATCAAAGGATACTATCAACAGAGTGGAAAGGCAATTCCCATGTTGGGAGAAAATATTTGCAAATCACAGATCTGATAAGGGATTACTATCCAGAATGCAAAACACTCCTACAGCTCAACAACAACAATAAAAACAAACAAACAAAAACCCTCCAAAAATGAGCAAAAGTTTGAATAAATATTTCTCCAAAGAAGATAGACAGATGGCCAACAAGCACATAAAAAGGTGCTTAACATCACTAACAACCAGGGAAATGCAAATCATGAGATACCCCTTCACACTTGTTGGGATGATATTATCAAAAACAAAACAAAAACAAAAACAGAAATTAATAAGTATTTGTGAGGATGTGAAAACATTGGATCTCTTGCGCATTGTTGGTGGGACTGTGATAACCAGTCAAAAAATTAAAGAAAGAATTATCATATGATCCAGCAATTCTACTTCTGGGTAATACCCAAAAGAACTGAAAGCAGGGACTGGGACAAATATTTGAACACCACTGTTCACTGCAGCATTATTTACAATAGCCAAAATGTGGAAAAAACTCAAATGTTTATCAACAGATGAGTCGATAAACAAAATATGTGTAAACCTTAAAAAAGAATGAAATTCTGATACTGCTTATCCATTAGTAAATCTTGAGTAAATCTTATCCATTATGCTTATCCACTGAAAAATGGATCATGATTACCCATTATGAAGACATTATGCTAAGTGAAATAAGTCAGTTACAAAAATACAACTAATGTATGATTCTGCTTATACCGTGTTTCCCCGAAAATAAGACCTAGCCGGACCATCAGCTCTAATGCGTCTTTTGGAGCAAAAATTAATATAAGACCCGGTCTTATTTTACTATAATGTTTGTATATGACATTTAATTCTCTGATACACCAGCAGAACGAGGGCACCAGTACATAAATGTGTATTACGTATAAGTAAAGCATAATTTCTTCCTTATTATTTTAGAGAAAATAATAAATGAAAATAGAAGCTACACTATTGTCTTCTCAGACCGTATGTTTTAAAAGAGACTATTCGGTTAGGGAAGAAAAGGAAAGAAACCAAGAAAGACAGAAGATACAGATGCTCCTTGACTTCTGAGTGGTTATGTCCAGATAAACCCATTGTAAGTTTGAAAACACTAAGTCGATAATGCACAGCTTAAACTCTCCCACCTTAAACGTGTTCAAAACACTTATATTAATGTACCATTGGGCAAAATCATCTCTGTGTCGCTGCCCAGCATCATGAGAGAGTTATCATACTGCATATCGCTAGTCTGGAAAACAATCTAAATTCAATATTCAAAGTATAGTTTCTACTCAATGCGTAGAAAACTTATCACTTTCACACCATGAATAGTTGAAAAATTGTAAGTCGAACCATTGTAAGTGAAGGATCATCTATACAGTGAGAGAAGTACGAAGAACTGGAAAGAGTGTGTGCCCTGGAAGTGACGGAAAAGAGGAAAGTGGAGAGGTTAGCTGTGTCCAGTGCTGTGTGAGGCACAAAGACCAGAGTGCAGAGGCCGTCCTGGAGCCGGCAACACAATGGCCATGAGAGACCATGACAGCAGCAGTCTGGATGGAGGGGTGTGGATGGAAACTGGGTGGAGTGGATTGAAGAGAGATTGTGAAACAAAGAAGTGGAAAGAGTAATTATAGTCACCACTTTCAAAATGTTTTGCTTTGAAGGGGAGCAGAGAAATGAGAGGAGAATTTGAAAGGTATTGCGGGGTTTTATTTTTTTTCAAAGGACAGATGACAGCATGTTTGGGTGCTGACAGGAAACGTCGAAAAGAGTTGGGGAACTGTAGGAGCACAGTCCTTAAGAATATAAAAGAGGATGGGATTCAAAGCCCATGTGGAGGAGTTGGTGTGAGGTAAGATAGTAACTTTGGTGAAGGAAGGATGAGAAAGTGAAGTGAATGGAGATCACAGATTTACAGTGAAATCTTTCAGCAAGACAGAGCATTTTTCTTCAGCATCACTGGGCAGCTCAGGGACAGGCACCGAGCAGGCCAATGGTTGGCTTCAACCAGACTGCGGCTTTGCCAGAGCACAACAGAGGGACAGAGAGGATGAGGAAGTTAATGGGGGTTGCCTGGTGTGTGTTGGTGATTGGTGGTGAGAGAATGAATGTTAAGGTTTGGTTATTGCTCATGATAAGGTCATCATCATGATTGTGGCTAAGCGGGTTGAGGAAGTGATCCCTGGAGGTGAGTGATCAAGGAATTTAGAAACTAAGGCACAAATATGTGGCGGTAGGGGGGGCGTTGCTGCAGAGCAGAGCTGAGGGAAGTCTAATCTGATCCTCTTCAGTCCCAATAGCTTATTGGCTATTTGCATATCTTCCTCGGAGAAATGTCTATTCAATACCTTTGCCCATTTTTAATAGAGCTAATTATCTTTTTGTTATTGATTTGTAAAAGTTCTTTAATAATTCTGGATTTTTTTATATGCGTTCCCTTATTTGATACATTATTTAAAAATACTTTCTGCATTCTTTGAGTTGTCTTTCACTTTCATGATGGTGCCCTTTGAAGGACAAAAGTTTTTGGTTAGTATGAAGTACAATTTATCTATTTTTCTTTTGTAGCTGTGCGTCTGGTGTCATATCTAAGAAATCATTGCCTAATTCAAGGTCATGAAGATTTATGCCGATGTTTTCTTCTACAAGTTTTATTGTTTTAGCTTTCCCCCTTTTGATAACAGCTTCATTGAAATATAATTCCTTTATCATACAATTCACCCATTTAAATTACACAATGCAATAATATTTAGGATATTTACAGAGTGCGTGATTATTATCACAATCAATTTTACAACATTTTTATCACACCACAAATCTACTTAACTCTAAAGACCTGCCTATTGTAAAATTTTCATATGAATGGAATCATATAAGTATGTGGTTCTTTGTGATTGTCTCTTTCTCTTAGCATGCTTTCAAGAATCATCTACATTGTAGAATATCAGGACAACATTCCTTTTGATGGCTGAATAATATTTCATTGTATGGATATACCACTTTTTGTTTATTCATTCATCAGTTGGTGGAGATTTGGATTATTTATAGTTGCTGGTATTGTACATAATGCTGCTGTGAACACTCTCAATTTTTATTCATCTGAGAATGTCTTCATTCTCCTTCATTTTTAAAGGTCAGTGTTGGTGGATATAGAATTATTGGTTGACAGTCTTTTCTTTTTTGGGGGGGAGCTCAAATCATTTTATTGAGAGCCTTCGGCAGAGGGTCGAAGGGCTGGATTAGGAAGAGATCCGATGTCTTCGGCCAGCTGGGATCTCTCCAGCTTCACAGCTGCCGAAAAGTGACAAGTCTTTTCTTTCATCACTTTGAATATATCATCCCACTGCCTTCTGACCTTCATAGTTTCTGATAAGTAATTAGCTGTTAGTTTTATGGAGGATCCTTTGTATGTGATAAGTTGCTTCTTGTTGCTTTCAAGATTGTCTCTGTCTTTGGCTTTATATACTTTTTTTTTTTAAAGCTTTCAATACTTTTGATTATGATGTGCCTAAATATGTATCTCTTTGGATTTATCCTCCTATTTTACATAAATAAAATTTATGTAATTTCTTAGATGTGTAGATTAATGTTTTCCATCAAAGTTTGAAAATTTTGGCCATTATTGCTTCCGATATTCTTTTACCCCTTTTTCTCTTTCCACTTCTTGTGGAATTCCCATTAGGCATATATTGTTATACTTGCTGGTATCCAATAGGTCTTTTGAACTTTTGTTCATTTTTCTTCATTCTTTTTTCATTCTTCAGACTAGGTCAAATTGATTTATCTTCAAGTTTACAGTTCTTCTGTCAGCTCAAATCTTCTGTTGAGCCCCTGACGTGAGTTTTAATTTAAGTTATTGTACTTTCCAACACCAAAATTTCTGTTTGGTTCCTTTTTATAATTTCTATTTACTGATATTCTTTATTTAGTGATCCATCATCTTCATACTTTAGTTTTCTTAGGCATGATTTCCTTTAGTTCTTTGAATATTTTTAAAAATAGAGGATTTAAAGGTTTTTGTCTCAACAAACAAACAAAATATCATAAACACAGATCACAGTTTAGTGGTTACCAGAAGGCAAAGGGGGAGGGGGAATGGTAGAAGAGGGTAAAGGGGGTCAAATATATGGTGATAGAAGGAGAACTGACTCTGGGTGGTGAATGCACAATGCAATATATAGATGATATTTTATAGAAACATACACTAGAAAACTATAATTTTGCTAACCAATGTCACCCCAATAAATTAAATATAAATTAAAAAATAAATAAAAGCTTTGTCTAGTTAGTCCATCATCTGAGCTTCCTCTGGGACAATTTCTATTGGCTACTTATTTCCCCTGTGTGTAGGCCATATTTTCTTGCGTTT
This sequence comes from Rhinolophus hipposideros, assembly GCF_964194185.1. Lineage (NCBI taxonomy): Eukaryota > Metazoa > Chordata > Mammalia > Chiroptera > Rhinolophidae > Rhinolophus > Rhinolophus hipposideros. The sequence continues at coordinate 15,222,421 of NC_138047.1, read as the reverse complement.
TGCTTGTCTCATAAATTTTGCTTGAAAATTGGAAGTTTTAAATTATATAATGTAACAAATTTGGAAATCAGATTTCCCTCCACAGCCCAGGGGTTTGTTGTTGTTGCTGCTGCTATTTGTTTTTTAGTGAGTTTCCTAAATTAATTCTGTCAAGTCTGTATTCTTTTTCTTGGATGGACATTAAAGTCTCCACATGGTTTTCATAGTGAGCAGTTAATAATTGTACAGACATTTCTTTAAATGCTTGGAACCAATAAGTTTGCTGGCCTTTGCATGAACATTGGGACATGCCTTCACATGCTCAAGTAGGCAGTTTACAATTCTGCCTAAATTTCACTTCCCGCTTGCACAGAGCCTCATGGTTAACCAGAGGAGAAAGTTTAGGGCCTTCTCAGATCATTCCTGGGCATGTACACAGTCCTACATAAGTGTGTTATTTTCTGGATTCCCAGGAATATGTCAGAGCTTTTCACAGCCTGCTATTGACATCTTATTCCCCAGATTTTCCTTTTAAGTTTTTGGGGAATCTTGTTCTTTGTTGCAATTGTAATTACCTTGTCAGGCAGCAGTGATAGTAAACAATTGCCACTAACTGTTTTCTGCAAATACCCCTGGGGAAAATGCTATTCACAATGGGTAAGCTCTGAGTCAGGTCAAATAAAGACAAGCCCAGTGAGTGGGATTTTCCAGAGAACTGCCTGACAGGTCACAGAATGACAGCTATCAAGGAATGGGACTCTGGAGGAGCTCCAACCTTCTGTCCCATCCAGTGGCTACTATCCTGTTGGTTTTCACCATGATTGTAGCTCTATTTGTTTTCAAGGCTACTCTGGAGGTGGGCAGAGGAGGATGGGAACAGGGTAAGTTAAAATGCCACACGAAGCTTACGCTTCTTGCCATGATTCAGTGCTATTCTTGAATAAACACTCCTCAAATTGTTCTAAGCCTTTAGTTAATTTCCAGAGTTCTGCAAAAGAGTTTGAGCATTTTCCCCAGTGTTCTTGTCACTTGTATGGAGGAGTTAATTTTCAGAGGTCCTTACTCTGCTATTTCTGAAGCGTTTTCCAGTTCCTCGTTATTTTTAAATGTTATTTTGTGATAACTATGGATTCACATACAGTTATAAGGAATGATACAAAGATCCCATATACCTTTCACTCAGTTTCTTCCAATGGTAATACTTGCATAACTAGAGTAAAATATCCTATCCAGGAAAATGATACTGCTAAAATCTACTGATCTTACTCAGATTTTACCATTTACATATACTCATTTGTGTATATTTGTGTGTATTTAGTTCTATGCAATTTTATCACATGTGTAGATTGGTATGACCACCACGATAGTCACGATAGCCAATAGTTCTATCACAAGGATCCCTCATGCTGTCCCTTAATAGCCACAGTTACATAAGCCCTTATCCCCACAACCACCACTCCTAACACGTGGAAACCTCTAATCTGTTCCTCATGTCTCTAATTTTGTCATTTTAAAAGTTTCATAGAGTATATTACACAATAAAATATTATTTAGCAATAAAAAGAAATGAAGTACCGACACATGCCACAACATGGATGAACCTTGAAAACATGCTAAATGAAAGAAGCCAACCACAAAGGAACACAAACTGGATAATTCCATTTACATAAAATGCCCAAAATAGGCCAATCTATAGAGACAGAAAGTAGATTAGTGTTTGACTAGGGCTAAGTGAATGGTGATTTAGGCGGGGAATAGTTGATAGTGGCTAAAAGGTACAGCGTTTCTTTTTTGGGGGTAATGACAATATTCTAAGGTGAATGTGGTGATGGTCACACAAGCCTGTGAATATATTAGAAACCGTTGAATTGTACATTTTAAATGGGTGAACTGTATGGCATGTGAATTATATCTCAACAAAGCTAAGTGAATGTTACATAAACAGAGCCATACAGTATGCAACCTCCTGAGACTGGTCCTATTACTTTTAAACATAAGTTTGATCCCAAAGGAAACATCTGTTACCAGAAGTAGTAGATATACATAATATCTACAGTACAAAGATGTTTATATATTAGGTATCATAGCTTATCAGGGCAAAAGGCAATCTGGCATGACCAAAAAGGAGAGAATCTGTCCTTGCTTCCTGAAGAGTCTGGGTAGCACAGCCATTCACATACAAATGCAATTCAGGTAGGTCTCTTTTCAAGTCTACTGTAACGATGGATTTCTCAACTGTCTATGGGCCCAAAATGGGATGAATGAAAACAAGCTGTTTCAGCTCAATTCAGATAAGATAGATTTTTATTGGAAGAGTAAGCCAACAGCAATCACACCAATATACAAACACACTTAGCTTCACAATGTCAGCTGCTTCTAGATTCACAGATAAAAACTGTGGCTCAGTGAGCCTTCCTGCACTTGGCACAGAAATCAAACACTTCTCCTTTCATGTGTAGCTCTTATCTTGTTTTCTATATTCTTATTTTCCTCCACACTAGATAATTACAAAGCTTTCTACTGGGAGATCCATGTTCGTAGACCTTACATAATTCTTTTCTGGTGGAAATAAAGTGCCTTGTTCATCTGTGGAATGGTGTCTCTTGATCACTGTTATGATTATTTACCATTGGCATTCAGTAGATGTAAACTTGGTTGGATCTATATATCAGTATGTGATATAGTTTCAAAGCTAGAAATTTGGGAACTTAAGTTTTTCAAAAAGAGCTCCTAAAGGCAAATCCTTTAATAATGTCAAAATAACAAGAACTCTCAGTTTCTTAAAATGCACAGCTTATTTGAGTGATATTTAACTCTTACTTGAGAGGAGGGAAAGAGGGAGAGGGAGAGATAGAGAGAGAGAGAGAGAGAGAGAGAGAGAGAGAGAGAGAGAGAGAGAGAGGACAGTCAAAGGTTATTGCCATTATTCTGACTCCATTATTCTCTTCCATTGTGTATTGCATTTTCACTGTAAAACAAAACTACATGAGTAATTAATCTTTAACTGGCTGAACAAACTCTTCCACAGAGAGGTACCTTCTCTGACACTAGAGAAATTAACCATAATAGAAATGTCTCACAAGTGTAGCACTTCATGAGTGGTAGAACAGAGTTCACCCACTAAGCGGGAGATTGGCAAACCTCTTGTGTAAAGAGCGAGATAGTAAATATTTTAGCTTTGTCGGTCAAATGATCTCTGTTGCAACTAGTCAATTCTGCTGCTGTAGCATGAATAAACCTCAGTCTAACAATTAAGTTCGCAAACTTGTTGCAACGATGGTGCTAACCTTTTTTGATATCAGAGAGATTATTCATTAGGAATTTGTACCAACTGCACAAACAGTTAACCAAGTTTACTATCTGGAAGTGCTGAAGAGGCTGCATGAAAAAGTTAGACGACCTGAACTTTTCGCCAACAATTCATGGCTCTTGCATCACGACAACGCACCAGCTCACACGGCACTGTCTGTGAGGGAGTTTTTAGTTAGTAAACAAATAACTGTATTGGACCACCCTCCATACTCACCTGATCTGACCACCAATGACTTCTTTCTTTACCAGAAGATAAAGGAAATATTGAAAGGAAGACATTTTGATGAATTCAGGACATCAAGGGCAATATGACGACAGCTCTGATGGCCATTCCAGTAAAAGAATTCCAACATTGCTTTGAAGGGTGGACTAGACACTGGCATCAGTGCATATCTTCCTAAGGGGAGTACTTTAAGGTGCCCGTAGTGATATTCAGCAATAAGGTACGTAGCACTTTTTCTGGGATGAGTTCGCGAACTTAATTATCTGATCTCATATAGGTATAGCACTGTGTAAACGAACAGGCATGACCATGTTCCAACAAAACTTTATTTATGGACACTGAAATTTGAATTTCATATAATTTTCAACTGTCATGAAGTATTTTCTTCTGATTTTTTTTTCTTAGCTTACAAGCTATACAAAAACAGGAGAAGGGCCAGGTGTGGCCCACAGGGCTTCGTGTGCCAGCCCGACTCAAACAGATGGAAGAGTAGAAACATCAATTTTGTGTAGCAGTGGTTTGGAACCCACACTTGGGAGTCAGGCAGAGATGGGTTTGAATATTGGCTCTGCTGCTCACTAGTTGTGTGAACTTTATGTAACCTGCTTAAAACCTTGTCCTCATCTGTAAAGCAAGGACAGTAATAGCTGTTCCATGGGATTGTTGTGACAATTTAATGAAGTAGAACTTGTATATTTAGCACATGCAAGGTCATAGTGAATGTAGTTACTACTATAATGGATGTCTTGGGGAGTGCCACAAAGCCTTGACTTTCCCCAAATTTCTGTCCCTGCAGTGGAATTTATAGCAAGATATTTATTGAGACAGTATTTATCAGGCCAAATCTTAGGGTCATCCCTGAGTCCTTATTCTCTCACCATTCATCAGCAACTCATATCTGCTCCCCCTTCAAAATATATCCAGAATCTGACCACTTCTCCACAACTACCACCCTGATCCATGCCATCAACTTTCACCTGGTCTTTCTGCTCCTAGCCTTGCCCCTATATTTTCCACAAAGATTCTTTTAAAATGTAACTCAGATAATTTCATTCCTCTGCTCGAAAGTCTCTGATCATTCACTCAGAAGAAAATCCCAAGTCCTTACCATATAAACCTCAGATCTCCACTCTTCCCCTTGTTCCCTTAGCCCCAACCATACTGGCCTTGCTACTCTTCAGACTTGTCAATCCTGCTACCAATTAATATTTGTTGGTATTTCTTTTTGGATGTTCTATCCACACATAACCAAGTGTTTTCAACTTTACTACTTCTTTCAATAATCTTGTTAGAAAAGCATTCCCTGACACACGTTAACTTTCCTTTCCTACTTGGTGGTCACATTACCACCTCCTGCCATATTACATATTTATTTGTTGATTGAATGCCTTCCCTCAATAGAATATAAGCTCATGACTATGAACTTGGTATGTCTCATTCATAGTTGTATCCTCAGGGTCTAGAACATTGCCTGGCACAGAGTAGCTTCAAATTTGTTGATTGAATTATTAATAATAAATGAACTTTAGCTGCTGTAAAAGATTCTGAAGAATGGGAGCTTTTTGAGTATTGTTCTTGTATTGATTAGCATATGTTTGGCTGCATATAATCAGAGCAGCTTAACATGAAAGATTTTAATTTCTTTATTACCTAAGACTTTGGAGGGAGGTCGTTCAGAACAATGTTCTGTGAGGTTGACCAGATAACCAGGCTTCCTCTACTTTGTTGCTCATTATCACGAAAGCGTTTTGCCTTTGTCTGATGGCCCAAGATGACTCACCATCAAATATATGTTCTAAGCAACAGGAGAGAGGAAGGGGTAGGAAATCCATACATAGAGTTTATTTAAGGACACTTTCTATAAATCATACAAAACATTTCCACTCACTTCTAATTTAAAACCTAATCACATGACTATAGCCAGTGGCAAGAAGGGGTGGAATATAAGGGGACTTTCTTTCTTCTGAGTGGTCATTTGCCCAGCTAAATATCATCAGTCCTATTTCTACAGGAGAAGGGGCAAATAAATATGGGAAAAATTAGTTTTGTCACAGTTCTCTATATTTTTTCTCCCCTCATTCCAAAAAAAAGTAGCCAAATTGAGGAAGCTCTACCTGCAGCCCTGCTTCTTGGCCCGTGTTGGAGAGACTGCCTGGGCTGTCAATATTCCTTTGCTACAATAAGATGCTAGGACATTGCCTTTTAGTTTAATTGAGTTTATCAACTGAATGGACCATTCATTTTCCTCAGATCCACCTTCTAAGAAAATTGAATTTTTTTTCTGAATCTTTGAAAATATTTTCCCTGATATAGCCATTCAGGGCCAGCTTCACGGGCCTGTGACCCATGCAGTCACACACGGCCCCACACTAGGTCAATACCCTGCTGCCTTTATTTTGAAACACTTAATAATGTTATCTTTGAATTTATGTTTTTATAAGTGAAGTCCAAAAGGACAATGCAGCATGTGCCTGAGCACAGGCAACATACATGCAATATACATGTAATATATGTGCAATTCCTTACCGCCCTGTTTGAACATAGTGTTAAAATGGCCGCGGGCACAGAACTCCAGTGGACATTTGATGGAGGGGAGTTCAGTGAGACTCAAAGCCAATACTAGGTAAGCGTGTTACATGTCTTGACTGAGTGACGTAGCCCTGACAGCCCGGGGAAGTCAATCTTTCTGTTCAAACCAGAAGGGACTTTAAACATGGAAAGAAGGCAATGGTGTCCTAAGCAGCAGGAATGACCAACTAACCCTATCATATCCTTTCTTACTTGTGTTACTTTCCCATATTAGCCACCCACTTATGCTGAAAAGATGACTAACTCATAAGGAAAGAAAAGATAGGGCAACCCATAAGTCCTTTTCTTTTAGTCCTTCCTTACTCATCAGTAAATCAAAAGTAGAGAGTATTGGTAGAATGCGCATGTATCAAGAAGTGAAATAAAAACAATTAACTTTGTATAGTTTTCTATACTTCCAATGAAAACAAAATACATAGGCAAGTGATAACTATAAAGTCCAAATTGTGTAAGTTCATTAATTCCACATAAAATTAAATACTCTTATAGTTCCACTTAAAACTAGCTATACACAGTTCTATAACTAGAAAGATGAATAATATTTATGCTAATAATTATAATTTTTTATTTTTCTTTACATAAAGTGACATTAAATAAATAAAAAGCACCATGACATGTCGACAGAAAGATCAGAGGACAGAAAAAGCTTTATATTTTAGCATCTTTAATGGCACTCTTTCTCCCTGCTTTTTGAATAGGGAGCCCTGCATTTTTATTTTGCATTGGGCCCTGCAAATTAGCTTGCCTTGTATTTATTTTAGTTAAACCTTGCTTAAATTTCAGTCTTTTCTTAGTCACCTGAGTGAAGAAAGAAAAATCAGCAGTCAAAAGGCTTAAGAGATGAAGCAGAAAACAACATGTTTGATAACCTGTCCCATATCAAAAGGCACTTCACAGCCATCATGTTCCTCTTCCTCAAGCCTCTCTTCTTTTGATGGTCATTTTATCCCATACCTGAAGTCCCTGAATATCCTAGAGTTCTAATGCCTTGAACTGACAGCTGCTCTAGAATACTCTGGCTAATTCCAAGCTCCTTATTGCATCCAAACCCAGTAGTAGTGTATTACCCTTTTTTCACTTTTCTGGTTTGCCAAGAGTTTAACTGTTCATCTTGTAGATGCAATGTCTATCTCATTTTTTGCTTGCTTTTCTATATGGTGATGATAATGGGAATATTTCAAAATATCAGACCTCTCTAAATGACATTCCATCTCCAAGTCTGAGCCATGAGCCTAATTATCCAGGGATGGAGAAGTAAACAGGTACCAAGAAAAGAGGTCATTGTCCAGCTTCATATCCCAAGGATGACTTCTTGTTTTGGATCTCCAGAGAGATGGAAAGTGTGCACGAGAGAGAGAGAGAGAGAGAGAGAGAGAGAGAGAGAGAGAGAGAGAGAGAGAGAGAGAGAGAGAGAGAGACTAGATAACTTAAATGTCAGGCTTTTTCAAGAGAGAAAAGGACTTTAAAAATTCATTTATATGTGAACATATAATAGGATATAATAAGACCAACGATTACAATTTACCTGGACAAGAAAGGCTCACCCAGATAGAAAGTAAGGGAAAAAAACCTGCCCTTCCTAGCTATTCTAGCTTGAGAGAAGGAAGGTAGAGGCATGTCAAAGATTCGAGGGTATTTAAGTCATGGTTTTCTAGGAAAGCATCCTGGTTGGGGGTAGGGAGATGTACTTAAAATATCTAGCTTGCTATGAGTAGGATGATCATATGTCTCAGTTTGCCCAGGACCATCCTGATTTATGCTTGTTATCCCAATATAATAATTAATAGCTCTCCTACTCACTTTCAGAAGACCTGATAATAAGTTATAAGGTCACCCTAGTTTGGAGGGCATGCAAAAAACTGAAGCTAGTGACTAGTTTTTTGGCATATTAGGGGTAGGCAGTCTGACCCCAGTAGACACACGGTGTGATGAAATTTTGTGCCGTCCCACTCTGTCCCATTGGGGACATGAATCATCCTTTTGTCCAGTGTCTCCATGCTGTAGACAATCCCCACTGTTAGTCACTTAATAGCCCCCTCAGTTATCAGATTGACTGTCACAGAATCACAGTACTTGTGTTCTAGTCACCCTTATTTTACAAAAGTTATGGAATCAATCCTTGGATGGAACGCAGCATTCACGTCACCTGTATGGTCAGCGAAGGCTTACAACCTCTGAAGCAACACTTCAATGAGTTAACTAGAAAGAGACAACAATTTCTGATCACAACGTTCTTTCAAAAGGTTTCAACAAAAATACCTTCAACTCTTGAGGATCCCAACCATCAACATCGCCTGCTCCTGACACCCACCCATGGATACTGTCATGGCTTGATTACCCGGGGTCACCCAAAGCAGATGGTCTTCCTTCTGACCTACCGTCAGAAGGCCAGTAGTCGCCTTGACACTATGTCATGATGCCTACCTCATTCACCTCACTTCATCTCATCACATACGTATTTATCATCTCACATTATCACAAAAAGAAAGGTGAGTACAGTAGAATAAGATATTTGGAGAGACACACAGAAAGAGAGACCATATTCATGTAACTTTTATTACAGTATATTGTTACAATTGTTCTGTTTTACTATTAGCTATTGTTTTTAATCTCTTACTGTGTCTACCTATAAATTAAACTTTGTCATAGGTATGTATATATAGGAAAAAACATAGTACCATGTTTCCCTGAATATAAGACGTAGCCGGACAATCAGCTCTAATACATCTTTTGGAGCAAAAATTAATATAAGACCTTATATTATACCCAGTATTATTATGTATTATATTATACCCGGTGTTATATTATATTATACCTGGTATATTATATAAGACTGGTCTTATATTAATTTTTACTCCAAAAGATGCATTAGAGCTGATTGTCCAGCTCGGTCTTATTTTCGGGGAAACAGGGTGTATATATAGGGTTTGACACTATCTGCAGTTTCAGGTATCTACTGAAGGTCTTGGAAAGTATCCCCTGAGGTTAAGGGAGACTGCTGTACAGCTTTTGATTCTCTCTCTCTCTCTCTCTCTCTCGCTCTCCCTCTCGCTCTCTATCTTTCTCTGGGACACACTATGGAGCCCTGAGCTTCCATGTAAGAAATCCAGCTCCCTGAAGCTGCCACATTAGAATGATCACATGAAGAAAATACGCAGAGGTACAGGCTGCTGAGAAGCCCTAGAAATTCCATACCTGTGCTGTTTGAGTCTTCCCAGCACAGGTAACAGACATGTGAGTGGAAGGCACAAAATACAGAAACTATATTAAAAGTTTTAATACATTTGACTATTGACTACCGGCGTGGTGGACATCCACTTCTGCTTAGGATGCAGAAAGCTAGAGGGCATTGCTTTTATATTTAGAGTAAAAAAGAAAAGAAAGGCCAGATAATTTGCAAAAATCATAACTTTACTTCAATCTATCTATAGTGCATTGAATAGTGACCTCCAAAAAGATAGATCTATGTCCTAATCCTCCAAAACCTGTGAATGTGACCTAGTTTGGAAAAAAGGGTCTTTGCAGATGGAATTAAGTTAAAGATCTGAAGATGAGATCATCCTGGATTATCTGGGTGGGCCCTAAATCTAATAAATGTCCTTATAAAAAGAGGAAAAGATACAGACAAAAGATAAAAAGAAACAGAGGAGAAAACCATACGAAGATGAAGGCAGAAATTGGGAGTTATGAAGCTACAAGCCAAGGAGTGCCAAAGATTTCTGGCAGGCACCACAGACTGGGAGAAAGGCAGGCAACGGATTCTCACTCAGAGCCTCGTGAAGGAATCAACCCTGTCAACACTTTGATTGCAGACTTCTGGCCTCCAGAACTGTGAGAGAATACATTTCTGTTGCTTTAAACCATCCAATTTATGATAGTTTGTTATGGCGCTCTAGGAAACTAATACTCCATCAGAGAACTGAGATTGCAGGCAGCCAATTAACCTGAAATATAAGATGAGACAGGTGCCTCTCAAGAGAGATGCCACCTGGGGCAGACACTGGATGCTGTACAAATTGGGAAAAAGAAGTCAGCTAAAAATTTAAATGAATTATTAAAGACCAATATGAGAATGTAGAATCATTACCATAATATAGTTATTGAATTCAGAAAATTTAACATTGACATAATGCTTTCATCTAGTAGAAGACCCATGTTTAAAATTTTCAGATTAGCCTAATAATATCCTTCCTGGCAATTTATTTTTTCTTATTCAGGATCCAGATTAGGAGCATGCTTTGCATTTAGTGGTCCTGTACTTTGGTCTCCTTTAATCTGTAACAATTTCTGAATCTTTCTTTGCTTTCATGCCATTGGCATTTTTGAAGAATGCAAGACAGTTTTTTCTAAAATTTTATTTTAATTTATTAGTTTCAGGTGTACAAGGCAAGGTAATACTTAGACGTTCATCATTTATATCCCTCACACCGTGAACCCCCCTCCCCCCATCCACTATCCCTCCGACCTCGCACCGAGCCATCACATTATATATATAAAATTATAGTTGACATTCATTATTGTTTAGCTTCTGGTGTACAATGCCATGATCAGGCATTTACAGCATCCCTGAGGTGGTCTCCCAAATAGGACACATCAAGACAGTTGTTTTGAAGCATGTTTCTCAATTCAGATCTGCCTTATTGTTTTCTCATGAGTGGATTCAAGATTATGCATTTTGGGCAGGAATTTTACATTAATGATGATATGACCTGTTAGTGTATTACATGGGTTTCCCATCATTGGCTATGCTAAATTGAATCAAGTTCAGTTAAGGTGGTAACCACCAGGTTCCCTCACTGTAGTTGCCATTTTCCTCTTTGTAATTAATAATCTCTGTGGAGATACTTTGAAACTGTAAAAATCTTGTTCTCATTAAACTACCAATATTTGTAGCATCCACTTATTTTTTTTCTTTTTCCTTTTTCTTTTTTTTTTTTTTTTTACTAATTATTACTATGATGGTTGCAAAATGATGGTTTTTCTGACTCAATTATTCTTTTCCATTTACTAATTGACATCCATGGTACAGAGCTTTCTCTTCTATCCCTCCAACCCTTCCACCTCCCACCACTCCTGTTGTTGCTCCTCCTCTCCTCTTGCCGTCCCTTGCTTTTTTTTTTAAACTGACAATTGTTAGTAAAGTTACATAGATTTCAGGTGTACAATTCTGTAATACATCATCTATATATCACATTGTGTGTTCACCACCCAGAATCAGTTCTCCTTCCATCACCATATATTTGATACCCCTTACCCTCATCTATCACCCTCCTCCTCCCTTACCCTCTGGTAACCACTGAACTATTGTCTGTGTTTATGAGTTTTGGTTTCTTTATTTGTTTGTCTTGTTCCTTTGTTGTTTTCAGTTTTATATCCCACATATCAGTGAAATCATGTGGTTCTTGACTTTTTCTGTCTGATTTATTTCATTTAGCATAATAATTTCAAGATCCACTCATTTTGTTGAAAATGGCACTATTTCATCTTTTTTATGGCAGAATAGTATTCCATTGTGTATATATACCACAACTTCTTTATCCATTCATCTATCGAAGGGTACTTTGGTTGCTTCCATGTCTTGGCCACTGTAAATAAAGCTGCAACGAACATCAGAGCACATATATCTTTACAGATAAATGTTTTCAGATATTTTGGGTAGATACCCAGGAGAGGGGTTGCTGGGTCATATGGTAATTCTATTCGTAATTTTTTGAGGAACCTCCACACTGCCTTCCATAACGGTTGCACCAGTCTGCATTCCCACCAACAGTGTATGAGGGTTCCTTTTTCTCCACAGCCTCTCCAACACTTGTTACTATTTGTCTTGTTGATGATAGCCATTCTGACTGGGGTGAGGTGATATCTCATTGTGGTTTTTATTTGCATTTCTCTGATGATTAGTGATGTTGAACATTGTTTCATATGTCTATTGGCCAATTGTATGTCGTCTTGGAGAAATGTCTCTTCAGGTCCTCTGCCCATTTTTTAATTGGATTGTTTTTCTTTGTTGTTGTTGGTGAGTTGCATGAGTTCCTTATATATTTTGGATATTAGCCCCTTATCAGAGACATTGTTTGCAAAAATCTTCTCCCATTTGGTTGGTTGCCTCTTTATTTTGTTGATGGTTTCTTTTGCTGTGCAGAAGCTTTTAAGTTTGATATAGTCCCATTCATTTAGTTTAGCTTTTACTTCCCTTGCCTTTGGAGTCAAATTCATAAAATGCTCTTTGAACCCAAGGTCTATAAGTTTAGTGCCTATGTTGTCTTCTACGCATTTTATTGTTTCAGGTCTTATGTTTAGGTCTTTGATCCATTTTGAGTTAATTTTGGTACACAAAGACAAAGAAATGGAAAGACATTCCATGTTCATGGATTGGAAGAATCAACATAGTTAAAACGGCCATATTACCCAAAGCAATATACAGATTAAATGCAATCCCCATCAAAATCCCAATGGTATTTTTAAAAAAGAAATAGAACAAAAAATCATCAGATTTGTATTGAATCACAAAAGACCCCAATAGCCAAAGCAATCTTAAGAGAAAAAGAGCAATGCTGGAGGTATCACACTCCCTGACTTCAGTTTGTACTACAGGGCAACAATAACCAAAACAGTATGGTATTGGCAGAAAAACAGACACACATAACAATAGAATTGAGAACCCAGAAAAAAACCCCACATAAATATGGACAGATAATTTTCTACAAGGAAGCCAGATAGCCTCTTCAATAAATGGTGCTGGGAGAATTGGAAAGCCACGTGTAAAAGAATGAAACTAGACTTCTCTCTGTCACCAGGTGCCATCCCTTGCTTTTCTTAGTGTGGATTCAAGAAAGTAATAAATTCCCCCAACAGGGCTTAGCACAAGTTATCTGTCTTGGGCCTTAAAAGAGCTCAGCAGTCACTGGGAGTTTCATGCCTTTTGACTGTCAGAGATTCAGCATGTACCGTCCCAAGGCTTGTAGCTACATACTGCTATATCAGATCTATGCTTCTTTTCCGGGCTGTTAGGGGTGGGAGTAACATAACTTTAATATTAAATGTTCAGGAGCTACACTAAGACAACTAAAAAGTGAGTAAGAGGCCCATGCATGTTTGGAAATAGCCTTTTATTTTTAAATAGATAATTGGCATGTTAAACAACTATGTTCCTCACTGCAAGGTTGTTTCCACTCAAATAAAGAGGATTTTAATATATTTTCATTATTTTTCTTCCAGATAATTTTGAAAGTTATTCTGCCCTGAATCTGGCTGCTGCTGTTAACTCTTCAGTAGCCATCACTTTGCAATACCCATCTAAAACATGACTTTAAGAAAGTCTAAATGTGTTTTGATTGAAGTGTGTAGTGAATGCTGTGGTGAGTGATGCATGCAGGCACCCCCCGCACCATCACCCACGCCCCAGCCTCAGCTAACTCCTCTCTGGGAATTGCCCTTGGCCAAAAAGAGCCACTCTACCTTCCTTCCTGGAACAGTCACCATGGAGGACCGGACAATGGGGACCCATCCTGACCAACTCCCTTGCCTCAAGGCAGGACTACTGTGCAGGGCCTTCCCAGCTCTGGAGCTCCCCAGAGGATTGCTCCACATTTCAGAGTCTCCCTCTTCTCAATCCTATTTCTTCCATTTTCCCCACATGTGAGCCCCACAACACTCTCCAACAAATGACTACATACAAATCTCTGTCTCAGAGTCTGTTTCTCAGGGCAACTGACGTTAGTCAGCCTTTGAGGAGCAGATTTGAAAAACAGTCCTATTAATAGTTTGTATGTCAGTCCGAGGACTATTTTATTTACTTGATTACAGGAAGAGATAATTTTTGGTTGATTTTTTTGTTGTTGTTTCACAGCACAATAGAAAAGTATTTTTGGAAAATGTGAAAATAAATAAAACTCAGAACTCATAGTTTTAAAATTTGTTGCCAGTGTAATTTTATACTTAGAAAATAAAAGATGTTCTTTATGTATTCTTTCTCTCTCTCTTTTTTATTAACCTTTAAAGACAAAGCAATAAACATTAACATTATGATTTGTGAAAAAAGAAACAACTAAAAATAATGTAAAAAAATTGGTAACAGTTATCTAAACTTTACACTGTTCAGGTTCAATCATGGAAAATACTTTCAATGAATATATTTGTTTTTTCTCAGATTCTGCCATGCTTTACAATTTAAGAACAAGTTGGGAAAGTAACTAATGAAATATTAAAATATTTTGTATTTAAGGTCCTCCCACTTTACACAAATTTAATTTCACAACCATATCACGAAGTGAGCATTATTGTCCCAATTTTATAAACAAGAACACTAAAGTTCAGGAAAATTAAATAAATCTTCCAAATCATTGAAACAATGAGTGGTGGACTCAGAATTCAACTCAGATCTGCCTGATTTCAGTATCACATCACGATCTAACTCCATACAGTGCATAGTTTCTGGCTTCTAAATTAAATGGGCTGGTCCAGACCTCAGAGTCTGGTTCTAGAATGACAATGGGTGAGAATTATGACTTTTCCGAGTTCAAGGTAATTTTTATGTAGGTTTGCCCAAATAACAAACAAAGTATGGAATATATTCTTGAGGTAAGCATTCCAGTGGGTGGACACAGCAACTAGTGCCTCCCTTGATTTTCGTGGGGACACCCTAGAGGTCTGGTGGGCTAAGCAAGCTGTGGAGGAGATACCTGCTGGTTGGAGGCATATACACCTGTGTGCTTGCTGCCTTCATACCACCAGACATGCCGGCATTCAGTAAGTAAAAACAACTTACACAACTATGTAGTTACGGCAATAATTCTGACACTGCGGAAACCATGTTGAGATTCTGAGCCTTGAAATTCTCTGCCAACACTGGGCATCGTGCCCTCATCTCACTCAGGGCCTCAGGGCATAGAAGTTTCCACATGTGTCTGCTTGGGCTAGCCTGTCCACGGCCTCCTTCAGGAAGGCAGAACTCCTAAGCATTTGGTGAAACTGTCACCTCAGTAAACAGAATTCAAAGAATCTATATACCAACTGTAGTGGAATTCATATACCAAATGTAGTGAAATAATAAATAAGTGATTTCAATTACATAGAACAATAGCTTTTTATGGTCAAAAAGAAGAGTTATTCCGAGACGGAAGATTGTGGGAGTCCTTACGCAGATCCTCAGCTCCTTCCTCAGAAGTAGTGTTCATCATTTCAACATTCACCCACTCAACTAAGATTTATTGAGTGCCTGCTATGTGCTAGAATACTATGTTTGTGATAGATTTCACAGATGCAAGAGTGAGAGAGAAAAAAAAGCAAGGGGAAGGTGTTGAGACAAAATTCTAATCTGTGGCTAACACAGCTACTTTGGAACTGAACAGAAGTTAAGGTGGCGGGTGTGTGGTTGGCCACCCAGGAGGGGAGACACAGAAATTGCTCTGGAATGGAAGTCCTGCTCCTCACCCCAGGTACATGGTGAACCAGTGAAACCAGACAAAAAGCCAATCACATTGGTTCATTTTTCTCTTCTTGGGAAGAAGGAAGGAGAGAAACGGGGCATGTTAAGGGAAAATTATCTCCAAATTAAAAGGACTTGACAGATTGGAATGAAAAAAAAAAGATTAAAAGCTTCTGGAGACACGATGGTACATGGCAAAGTGCCATGGGCAACCATTTTCCTCTGTTGAATACATAACAGGGTCTTAGCCTGAACTGTATGTAAGTCAAAACCTTACATTTTTCCCTTTCCTTTTTGGTCAGGAGAAAATCTTGAGGTGTGGCTGGTGGATAGAGTGGGCAGCCGAATACTCCTTTAGGGCTAACAGTTTCTGACAGTATCAAATGCTTGGCACAACTTGAATTAGAGGCCTAATCAGAGGCTTCCTCCTCCCCCCAGTGCCCCTGCCCCAATTATGGGAACATATAGAATGATCAGGAAGAATGAACTCTGGTGCAGTTCTTTAATGACAACCATAGATGTGAACGCAAAGACAAAAGTCTACCAAATCCACCAATTTTTACTGTGCCCAGGTCTGTGAACTTCCAATGCAGGCAACAGAAAGGCAGAACACAGAATACAAAAATACCGAAGCCCATCCACTAAACTGGTTAATATAAATGAGACACGATGATCAATCTCCTTTTTAAACAAGGAATTTAGTAGAGTCATGGGCATTTATTCGTTTTATTATGCACGTGAGAGAAGGGAAAAAAATGCTAGTAATCTACTGATTTGACAGAACAATCTTACAAGTATTCATTCTGTATAGGAATATAGACATGTCAAACATGGCATTAAGAGAGCATCAGATTATTGAGTAATACAACTCACCAGAATTACAGGGCACTTTAGGAGATTACTTTAAGAACATGGCAATGATTTCCAGAGTCTTTGTTGGTATTATCCTTCCAAGGATACATTTATAATAATAAAGAACAGAAGAACTTAGTGTAGTTGTATAGTTATAAATATTCACACAAGTGAATATATATATATATGTGTATATATATATATATATATATATATATATATCACGTCAAATCAGGTTCTTTGAACATCTTTTATGACATGGCCATTCTTTTGTAGCTGCAGGGTAGAGAGCACCTCTCTTTCAACTGTCTCTTACATTCCTTTTGTTAATTATGAAGACTTGCATTTTTAAGAGCCAATTCTGGAATTTTATTCATTAGTTAAAGCAAAAAGCAGGCTTATGAAGCTCAATTTTACTTGAGGAAGTAGAGCAAAAGATGAACATGATTTTACTAAATA
Source organism: Rhinolophus hipposideros (assembly GCF_964194185.1). Lineage (NCBI taxonomy): Eukaryota > Metazoa > Chordata > Mammalia > Chiroptera > Rhinolophidae > Rhinolophus > Rhinolophus hipposideros. Next base: position 15,205,580 of record NC_138047.1, on the reverse strand, counting down.
ACAGTGAAATTAGCTGAAGTTTATTATAAAGGGAAGATGCAAACTGAGCCTTGATAAGGAAAGAAAAGAAATCAAAGAGAATCCACCTGCATTATAATTGGAAAACTAGAAACCCAGTAGCTAAATCACTTTTAGACTAAGTAGCCTTTAAGACAAACTGCATTACTCAGGGTAAGCATGAATAATTTAAAATTATGAAAGGTTCATATCAACTGGTAGCTTCAGCAATTTTAAATTTGTCTGTGCCTACTAATTTAGCCTTAAAAACTGATAGAACTATTAAGGGAAATAGGCAAATCCACGTTCATAATGTAGAATCTTAATGTAATCACTCAGTAATTGATAGTGAAAATGGAAAAGCAATTCTTGAAAATATAAACATGATTAATAAATGTAACTTAATAAACATACGTGTATATTAAATACTGCATATAATAAGAACATTCAAAACACTTATAAAAATTGACTACAGTCTATTTCTGTTTAGTTTGCTCGTTTATTCTGTTCTTTAGATTCTACATATACATGTGATCATATGGTATTTGTCATTCTCAGTCTGATTTATTTCATTTAGCATAATATTCTCTAGGTCCATCCATGTTATTACAAATGGTAAGATTTCATTCTTCTTTTATGGCTAATACTCTATTGTGTAAATGTAACAGTTTCTTTACCAATTGTCTGTCAATGGGCAAAAAAAAAAAAAAAGAAAGTTAACTACATATTCAATCTTAAAGCAAGCCCCAACAAATGTTATAGGATTAAAATAATAACAAGCATAGTTTTCCTAACATGAGTTAGAAATCAACAGCAACAAAAAAGACATCAAAAAAACCTTCATATGCTTGGAAGTGAATTAAATACATATCTAGGTAACTCATGGATCAAAGGACAAATTATGGTTGAATTTAAAAAAAAATAGTTGGAACTGAGCAATAGAATAGTACAAATCAAACCATAAAATTTAACTAAAGCAATACTTAAAGGAAAATATGGTCTAAGATATTCGTATTAGAAAAAGGTTAAAAATTAATAAACTGAGAATATAATTTAAGAAAATCAAAAAAGAAAAGCAAAATAAACCCAAAGAAAGTGGAGGAAAGGATGTGATAGAAATAAGAACAGAAGCCAATGAAATAGAAAACCGACATAAAATATAGGGTATCTATAAAGCCAAAAACTGATTTTTCAAAAAATATAATAAAATTAACAAACATTTGATAAGACCAATAAAAATAAGATTGACAGCACAAATGACCAATATCAGTGGAAGAGGACATTGTTACAAAAGCTAGAAATAGTCAACACAGAATAAAATATCATTATCAACAATTTTATGTCAAGGAACTCGAAAATGTATATTAAATGAACAAATTTTATCACAACAATTCACACAAACTGTCTCAAGAAGAAATAGAAAAACCCAAATGACCTTTAAATGTCATTGAAGAAACTGAATCAAGAAAAATTTGGGGCCACATTGAATTCTAGTAGTGAAAAGAATAATTCTGACCTATTCTAATACTATATACAAACTCTTTCAGAGAATAGAAAGAGAACACTATGAAGCTCATTTTATGAGGCTAGCATAAACTTGATAAGAAAAAAATTATAGTCCAATTTCACTTGAGAATATAGATTTGAAAAATGGCAGCAAAAGATAAGCAAACTGAATCCAGCAATATGTAGGGTATAAAAATGATGACTGACAGCCAGCCTCCAAGATGATCCCCAACGACCCTCACCTCCAGGGAGTTCTTCCCAACACTGTATCACAGTTGGTGTGCATAACCACTGGATTACAGCAGATGTGATGGTATGTCACCTGTGAGATTTGGTTATTAAAGATGTGATGGCTTCTAGCTATTGATCTCTCTCTCTCTCTCTCTCAGATCATTCACTTTGGGTGAAGTCAGCAGCCATATCATGAGCAGTCCTGCGAAGAGCCCCACAGGATGAGGAGTGAAGTCTGCCAATATGACCATGTGAGTGAAGTGGACCCTCCAGCTCAGTTAAGCCTTCAAGTGACTATAGCCTTGGCTAATATCTTGACTGATACCTTATGAGAGACCCTGAGTTAGAATCACCCAGCCAAGCCATTCCTGGATTCCTGAATCACAGAAACTCTGAGATAACAAATATTTGTTATTTAAGCTGCTGTGTTTTGGGGTAACTTGTTAAGGAGCAATAGATTACCAATACATAGAATGACCAACTTGGTCATTCAAGAAATGCACCACCATTTTGACATTAGAAAGAAAAATTAATGAATTTCACCACGCTAAAGGAAAAGTTTATATGGTTATCTTAATAGATAAAAAAAAAGCATTTGATAACATTTAGGATGCATTTATGATTTATAAGAAAAATGACTTTGAGCAAACAGGAATAGCAGAAAATGTCCTTCAAAGCAATGAAAATTAACAAACTAAAGCCTTATGCAACAATAATGGATGAAAAAAAATTTTGAAAGTAGGCAAAATGAAACGATATTGTTTACAGATGGTAGCAAACCATAAAGAGAAGCAAGGATCTGGTTGTCACATTCATCAGGACAGTGTTGCTTATGGGAGTCCAGTGGTAGACATGGTGGGGAAAGCTTTATAGGAGCTTCTAAGGGTGACAACACTGTTCTAAGTCTATTTCAAGAAATAGAATTACAAAAATAATTCTTTTTGTAAGAAATAATTTTCTTTTTGTAAAGAAATACTTACAAAATTTCTTTTGTAATTATTTTTTAAATGATACATGTATGGTTTATGCCCTTTTCTTGTGGGATGTTACCTCTTGTAAAAAGAAATAAATAGGAAATAAAAGGAAAATAAGTTGATGCAAAAAAATTAAATGTATTAGTGTAGTATTAATCAATTAGAGGTGAAAAACCATATCATCTCAATAGGTGCAGGAAAAGGCATTTGATAAAGTGAAACAGCCATTTTCTAATAAAAAGACTTAGTAAGTCAGTACAGAAAAAAGGAACGTTCCTAATGTGATCAAAAGTATTTACAAAAAAACCTCCAAAAACATCACACTTGAGGGTAAAATATTGGAAGCAGTCCCTTTAAAATCAAGTATGAGATAAGAATGCTTGCTTTTGTTGCTTCTCTTTCACCTTGAGAAGACTAGTCCTTGCAGCAAGACAAGAAAAAGAAATACAATCCATTAAGATTAGAGGGCCGGTCCAGTGGCTCAGGCGGGAACAACGGCTCTCCCTGAAGCTGGGCTGCCGTGAGCAGCCTGAGCTCGGCGTGAGCTGCTGTGTGCTGCCGTGGGCTACTGTGTGCTGCCAGGAGCAGCTAGTGGCCAGTGTGAGCGGCCGGCAGCCGGCGAGAGCTGCCCTGACTTGCTGTGAGCAGCTGACCAGAGACTGACTGCCTCAGCCGGGGGAAACGCAAGGCTCATACCAGCATGGGCCAGGGAACTGTGTCCTACACAACTAGACTGAGAAACAATGGCTTGAACCGGAGTGGGGGTGGGGGAGAAGGCAGAAGAAGGGGGGAAAAAAGATTAGAAAAAGAGCTTTAAAAATCTGACATTAGTCACAGATGTCTACAAAGAAAATCCAAGAAATATCACCAAGTAAATTATTAGACTTAACAAGTGAGTTCAGTAAGTTTACTCTACTTAAAATCAACTATTAAAAACAATCAATGGCATTTCTCTATACCAGCAACAAACAGAACCTTGGTACCCCCCCAAAAAATAAAAATAAAAGTAAATATTAAAAACATATGTGTAAGAGCTTTATGGCCTAATTACATTTAGGAAAAGGAAAATTTAATAATATAAATATATCGATTCTCTCTAAATTAATAAAATGCAATGAAATTATAATAAAAAGACACAACTTCTTGTGGACTTGATAAGATGGGTGTAAAATTTATATCAGGGAAAAGAAACGGGTCCTAATAAACTGGAAGAAAAGGGAAGAAGAGATCTCGTTCTCCCAGATATCAAGATTCATTTTAAAGCTATATTAAATTAGGACACTGTGCCAACTTACAACATTATGACAGAGGAGACATTGTAGATCAGTGGGTAAAAGATGAACTGTTTAAAGAATGGCAGTGGAATACTTGGCTTTCTGTTTGCACAAATATACTACTAAATCTTTACTTCCCTCACATACACAAAAATTATTTCCAGGAGGGTTGTATTAGAGTTCTCCAGAGGAACAGAACCCATAGGAGATATAAATAGATGGATGGACAGACAGACAGACAGGCAGGTACATGATAGATAAATTTATTATAAGGAATTGGCTCACACAACTACGGAGGCTGTTAAACCCCAAATCTTCAGGGTGGGAGACCCAAGCAGAGCCAATGTCCCAGTTAAAAGGCCACAAGGCAGGAAGAGTCAATGTTGCTAATGAAGTCTAAAGGCAGTCAGCTAGAGAATTCTCTCTTACTCAGGGAAGAGTCAACCTTTTTGTTCTATTCAGGACTTCAACTGATTGGATGAGGCCCACCCACATTAGGGAGGGAAATCTGCTTTACTTGAATCCACCAATTTAAGTATTAATCTCAGCTAAAAATACCCTCATATAAACACCCAGAATAATGTTTGACCAACTGACTGAGCACACTGTGGCCCAGACAAGCTAGCACATAAAATTAACCATCACAGCAGTGAAAGATATAAGTAGGAACAACACAACTTTAGCATGTAGAAGAGTATCTTTATGACCTGTGGTAGAGAGCAATCCTGAAAATAATATACAAAAATACAGTGGGAAGGAAAAGATTGATAAATTTGACTACAAAAAATGTGAAAAACGTAAACTTCTATCTAGCAAATGATTACATATTTTAAAAAAGAATGAAAAGACAAGCTACAGAAATATTCCAAACTGAATGTCAATATCTATTTCTGGAGTGCCCAATCTGTGACATACTATTTACATAGTTTTAAAGCATGCAAAACAATATACCATATTATCTCTAGCAAATGTTTATAAACTATGATTTAGAATATTAGTGGCAGCGGGGCTGGGTAGAAAATACATTTCAGAAGTAGTCTGGGATGTTCAAAAGTATTTGTAATACTTTACTTCTTACGGCAGTGGTAAGTATCAGTATATGTTATATCATTCTTTGTATCTTTGGTATTTAAAAAATAAACAATTAGGAGAAAATTTGTCAGATTTATGATCTCTTAGAAATCAAAGAAAAAGTGAAAGTCCTAATCTAGTACACAAGTACTAGATTACAAATTAAACAGCAGTATCCATAAATTGAATTTAAAACCTTGAATAAACTGAATATTAATTAAATCACAAGTAACTGAATATTTCATTCTATCTCTTTTAGACATTAAAAACTCACTGAAAAGAATTTCTCCTCTTTACAAATGAAATGTGCCTTCATTTTCTCTGAAGCATGAAACCCACAGGTCCACTTACTGCAAAGCCATTAAGATTAACTGAATTAGGAATTAATTTCCAAAAATGAAAGATCTATATTTTACATATCAACCAAGCTTTAAAATTAGACTTACATATGCATTTTATCACTCAACAAATATTAAATGCCTCCTTATGCCACACACTATTTTCAGATGATATGGATAAGCCATGAACAAGAACCACAAAGTGCTCTTAAATCATTAGCGTGATTTGTTTTAAGAGTATTCTTACATCACCAAAGTATCTAATTGCTAATGTCTGACTCAGGCAAAATATTTCTGTTTAAATAGTCAAGCTATTAGAGGCTATATAGTACACTGTGTGGGGAAAGTCCCTTCAAAGATTGCATAGAACATTAAGGAGTTAATTCTGTTTCTCTTCGATGCGGTAATGGAATTTTTTCTTCCAGACTGTTCACACATGTCTATTTCACTGAAAATATCAAGAATTATAAACTTAGAATCAAATGTTTCTGACCATAAAAGTTAATTATCCTAATCTTTAAACACATTTAAACCTGCATGAGATCCAAGCAAAGAAAAATTCACAAACAGCAATATTTATTGAAGTAGAAATACACATTTTCAGAAACCACCTACATACCTTAAAACAGAGCACAATAACCCCAGTTTTCTTAAATGGTTGCTATTCCTCCTCCTATACTTAACATTAGTAATACTTTTCATTGTAAGTTTTTTGTAGTATTTTCATTATTTTTTAAAAGCTGTAAAACTCAAAGCTAAAATTGAAAATCAGTTTAATTTTTCAAAATCATGAGCCCATAAAATTTTAACTTTGGAGTGTAGAAAGGATATCATAGGAGCTTGAGGCTGACATACATAGTTTGATTGTTTTATATTCATGGATGGCATGAGAAACTAAACATTTTAGTAAAACAACCCTTTGAATGATTTAATATCTCCCAACAAACAAATAAATAAAAACCTAAACCGAGTTTTGTTTATTTCTCTTAATTATTATAATAGTTGCATTCATGGCATGATAATAATTTTGCATCTATGCATTTTAATCCATACACATAGTGTACCTATATTTATTTTAAGCTATTTTCATGTTATTCATACAACAGACTTACTGGGTGCCAATTATGTGCTGGAGTACTCTTCTAGACCCTGGAGTGAGCAAAAACAGACATGATTCCTCTCTTCATTTAACTGCCAGTCAAGTAGGAGAGATAGACATTAAGCAAATAATCACCAAATCAATAAATTAGTGTAACTGTGAAAGTCCTACTTGTTACTGAGAGTTACATAGCACTAATCATAGTCCTTAAGAAGAGCATTTGATCTTGTCAGGGAAGGAGATCAGGGCAGGCTTCTTGGATGAAGTGGCTCTTGAGGTGAGACCTGAAGGTACTTGGAAATTAATTAGGTTAGGAGGTTAGGGGAGAGGATTCTGGACAGAGGGTCCTAGATGCATGTGTAGGGCTGGCTCTGTGGCTGGAAGCCAGTATGAGGTTCTGAAAGACATGGTCTGAGCAGTGGCTTGTGAAGATGATACTGGGAAGTAGGCAAGGGCCTTGTAGGCCACAGGAAAGACTTTCTTTCTCTTCACATGTGTGCATTTGCAAACACTCCTTCTGTCTGCAATGTGGAGGACAGAGAGGAGACAGACCAGGGCAAAAGAAAGGAGGAGACCATTAGGAGGCTATGCCAATCGTCTGAGTGAGGGAGAATGGTAGGCGTGGTATTAGCGGTAGAAATAAAGATACTTTGGAATTGGAATTGGCAGGACTTGTGATGAACTAATAATAAGAAATCTGGATTGGATTTGTTGTCAAAAGCATTAATAATGAAATAAAATTAATTAGCTATACAATTAAAGCGAACAATAAAATCATAGTATATCTAATTAGTGCACATAAATCTTAGTGGAAGTCTCAATAACCAATGTGATGGCATTATTGCAGCAAAATGACTATGGCCGCATACTATAGTTTGAGTTCATAGCTCTCTAAGTAAAGAAAATTCACCTTTACCACATTGACTGTCTTATGTTTCTCTTCTCTAAATGTTTAATTTAAAAAAGCTACCATCAACAGCATTACATTCATTTTTTTTATAATGATAGATTTTGGAAATATCAGGAATTTTAGGGTTATGCTTTTCCTATTTAGCTTTGTGTGAATTTTTGCCTTATCAAATATAAACTCCTGGTTTTATAAACTCCTACCATAATCCAAATTTCACTAAATTGAAATTTGAACACAAATTGAACACAAATCTCATCAAATAAGGGCAAAGGTATTCACTTTGACTTAAATTTATACAGATACACACACACACACACACACACACACACAATCTATATCTGTAGAAACTTCACAAATGGATTGTTTTTAAACCCAAAAAATTCCATGTGCATTTGCAATAGCTCCCGTGTCATTCATGAATATAAGCTTTAACATAGTGCAATCTGTTCTTCCTTTTCTGTTTGGGACTGAATCAACTTGAATGAAAATCACACGTACTCTAGGGAGAGCAAGCTAATTTAATGTGAAAGCCAGCCATAGCAATGCCAGGGCTTCACAGAGTCTAATCTCCATTAATTTTCATTAAGATTGTGTAGCAGGCAGGCTTTTCTTCTCCCATCATCCCCCTGTTCACTGCCCACCCTCTACCCTGGGAGGCATCTTTTTTAAGTGGAGGAAAGATGTGGAGCATAACAACCCTTTGCATTTTGTTATAAAAGTGATCAGTATCACCAACAGAAGAGAACAGAGTTGGTCTAGTGGAGGTTTTCCCTTCTCGGAAGGACCTACAATCCTCTCCCCAAAGCACAGATGCTACCCAGTCAGTCTTACTGAGGAGAAAACCAAAGTGATCAATTGAGTGGAACTGGGGTGAAGGCAGGAGCCCAACGGAGGGGTAAAACCACTGGGGGAACAAAAAAGGAAGCGATTACCAAACGCCTCTCTGATGTGGCCTCTAAGTACTGACAGGGACCTTGATACAAAAAACAAACTTCTGTTTTTTGGCTTAATTTTGTCTTTCTGTATTTGTGGTCTGATTATGTGATAATAAGATTTCTCTTTCTGGTAAGGAATAGTACCTTTATACCCTTCCAGATGTTATAGGCTTAAGCAAGAGTTTATGCTTACTATTAGTGCTATAAATTACCTTTACTTTTCTAAAACCTAAGTTTAAAAGCTGACACTCCATTTTATGGTACTTAAGCTGATCTTTCCATTGTGATATTTTGTTTTATAATATCTTGTATTATTATCATCTTTACTACCAGAGTTATCCTAAAGATTCAGGACTCTTGGAATATTGCAACACGTGGTTTGTTCTTTAATCAAATATTTATTCCATTCTACAATTAGTAACTCAAATTCTAGCACCCTGAGTAGTGCCTGCTATAAAACATATGAAATAATACCACAGTCATTTGGATGAAAGCCAGTTATAGAAGTGAACTAGACAGATCATGAAACTCTAGGTACCTGACACATTTATAGACTCCTTGGGACAAAGCAGTCCTAGCTGTTGGTTATGCATAAGTTGCCAAACTTCATGTCATCTGCTCTTGCTGCCTTGGCCACAAGTGATTAGATCTTGGCCATTTGCAAAACATTAGCCAATAAAGAAAAAGCCTTTCATACTGGATCAAGACTAACCAGCTCAGTTAGGCTCTCTATCACTAGAAGTTTGTGCTTTAGATGCTTAGAGAATAGAAGTGGAGAGGAAGCAGTCAGGAAGCTGTCATGAGTATGCCCAGTCTCCATAGCTATTGAACCCCAGGAGTCACCACTGGAATAGAGAGTCCTTCATGCCTTTCCCCGCTACAACTTTACTGAGATAGAACATAGTATAAGTTTAGGGTGTACCACATGATGATTTGATACACTTTATATTGTGAAATGATAACCACAGTAATATTGTTAACATATCCATTAAAAAAATCACAATTTTTGTTGTTATAGTGAAAACATTGAAGATCTACTCTCTTAGCAACTTTCAAGTACACAATACAGAATTGTTAACTATAGTCACCATGCTGTACATTAGATCCCCAGAACTTACTCTTCTTATAAGTGGAGGTTTGCACACTGACCAATTCTAATCACCAATTCCAACCACAGGGCAGTGGTTGGGGGCAGGCCACATGCCACCAAGCAATACTCTGACACCAGCTGAGTGTCCTACAATGCAACTCAATTCTGACACCATCTACCCAGAGATAGCATCAGACTCCACAGGTTAAGGGCTCAATCCAAAGACTGTTCTCCACTTCAGATGCGAATCACAAGTCCACATTGTTACCTGTGCTTCTGACCGACTGGCTATAAATCAAAGGTTACCACAATCCCCTGCTTGGGTTCAATTAATTTGCTAGAGCGGCTCACAGAACTCAGGAAACCAGCTTACTCACTAGATTACCGGTTTACTATTTAAAGGATACAGATCAACAGCGAGATGAAGAGGTACATAGGGCCAGGTTCCAAACAAAGGAACTTCTGTCCCAGTGGAGTTTGGGTCCCAGCATGATGGTACATGGAAACATTTTGGTTCACCAACCTGGAAGCTCTCTGAACCCCCTCCTTTGAGGTTTTTATAGAGGCTTCATTACATAGGCATTATTGATTAACTCATTGGCCACTGGTGATTAATTCAACCTTCAGCCCCTCTTTCCTCCTGGGAAATCAGTGGGTGGGACTGAGAGTTCCAACCCTCTATTCATGGTTGGTTCCCCTGGCAACCAGTCCTCATACTTAGGTGCTTTATAAAAGTCACTTCATTAGCATAAACTCAGGTGTGGTTGAAAGAGGTTTATTATAAATATCAAGATAATTTTCTTGTAGCTTAGGAAATTCCAAGGGTTTTAGAGGCTCTGTGCCAGAAATGAGGACCAAGACCAAACATGTCTTTCTTATTATAAATCATAAAATCACAACAACCTATACAACATGAACTTCTACTCTAACTTCTATTCCCAAAGTAGTTATTTTAAAGATCGGGAGCAAAGCTAATTTGCAAAGCTAATTTACAAAATAAACTTTTTGCTTTAACTTTACAAATTAAATTTAGCACTCATTTAGATTTTTCAAAAAGTATTATTTCAAAATAAATCTCAGTGTAAGAAAGGCAAAGGTAAACATACAATTCTACAATATTACAAACCTCATTACGAAAGTCATAAACTTGTATAATATGTTACTTTAATATCAAAACGTGACATTTATGTAAAAAGCCCATACAAAATAGATATCAAAGTCATAAATGTTATCAATTTATCAATGGGATCTCCTCTCTGTCATGTCCACAAATATTTACTTAATTATCTAAAAGTCTGTTCTCTTTAGAAATACTTGATCTTAAAAACTATTAACTCATGCAATTAGCCCCTTTGCAATCATGTCTGATTAAAACTTTGATGCCTAGAGAGAATTTCACCATTACATCCTGTAAGAAACTTGTATTGTGACATGGAGACCTGAAGTTATTCTTCTACCCAAGCCCCTGTTGGTTAGAATGTGAGTCCTCTGAAGGCAGGGACTCTGCCTCATTTATCTTTTATCCCCAGAATGTAAGTCATCAATAATGCATTAAAGTTTGGGAGCCCAAAGATGGAATGTGGCAGGGGCTAAGGCAAGGAGAGGATTGGCAAGTATAGGTAGAATACAATTCTCTGGGAAAATCATAGGAAAAAATGTTAAGGAAATTAGTGTCTGAAATATAAAAATACAGCTATTTTAAAAGTTAGTCATAGATAATAATTGAAATTAATGAGCCATTGTTGATCATAGGACAGTACACACCTTCTAGGCGGTACTCAGTATTTTTTAGTGAACGAATGAGAGATTAGATACCACAAGGTAACAAGACCAGCCTTGAAATTGTGCTAGAAAGTCACTTGAGTGGTTTTTTATTGTTTTCTGGTATGAAATGTGGTGTACTTTCTTTTTTTAAAGCACATAATTTAGAAGATATGAATGAAGAAAACAAAGTACTGCAAAGTCAGAAAATAATTTTCTGAGTGTAGTTTAGCCTTCTTAGTGCACTGCTGGGTGGGGAAACAGGGTCCGGGCTCATGCTCTGTTGTCTCACCTGAAGTGACTCTAATAGATGGAACCCACTATGGAACTCCTCCACGAAGCTTCTCTTGACCTGTCTTCCCTTTATTTTCCTCTTTGGTGCCCTTATAATGCCTTATACAATTCTGTCATCAATTCTTTGTTTCCAATTAAAAGTAGCATATCAATATATTTTTATTTTATAAAATCTTAATATTAAACATGCACATAATCCAGAATAGCATGAAGAAGAAATCACAACCCTCCTGACATTCCCCTGGAAGTCATTAATAAGTATATTTATTTATGTAGCACTCTCTCTCCCACAATAGACTGGAGTTCTTTGAGATCAGTGACTGTTTCTTTTTAACTGTGTGTTCATGGTCCATAGAACGTAAGAGGTGCTCAATCAGTGTTTAGTGATGGAATGATCAACTTTGCTAAACTCTTGATATGCAGAGAGTAATTAGGCACATTTGCTTTCTTCAGGAAACTTGCAGTCAGAGGGAGAGAAAACAATAAAACAAGTGAAATTCTGGCAGTAGGAACAGAATGCTCTGAGGTTAGCTATGAGACAGTGATCATTTCTACCTGGCAGGGTAAAAACACATGCATTGAAGCTCTATGATGAATTGCATTTTGCCAAACGAAAAGCAGAGTGGGAAACATGGTGGCATGAGGGGTCCCCTTTGACCTCTCCCATTGAAGTTACAAGTGTAACAGCTGTAATTCAACAAAAGATTCCCTGCATGACACAAACACATCTGAAAGATCTGTGCAAAACATCTGAAGGTAGGCAAATCAGGGTGAGCAAGGGAGGACAGAAGAGAGAAGTTCATAGATGGGTGAGCGGACACAGCCCGGAGCTCACTGATGTGAGAGGGGAGGATTGAGCCCGAAGGTGCCCTCTCCAGCTCTGAGCAATACTGCCTGAGAGATCAGCATACAACAGGGCTGAACTCAGGGATTGGGGCCGACTTCAGGGCAAAGAACAAATACAGGAGCACGCCAGCTGTGGTCTAACAGCACTCACTGCCAGGCAGAAAACAAAGCCATGAAGCCTGGCCGCCAAACCCCACGTTTCCAGAACTCGCTTCCCCCACGCCCTCCCAAGTGCTAGAAGCAGGCCCCAGAAAAAACAGAAGCAGAATATCTATAGCCCTGAGAACTGGAGAGACAGTTGTTGAGGAGCTCACTGCAGTTAATTTCAGTGACAATGGAAAAAATAAGAGGGCAAAGCAGCTGTGGTCTGGCAGTCGCCATTACTCGGAGGAGAACACAGCCACAAGCACACCAGCCACCTCTCCCAGCCTACCTTCTGGGCTGATCCCAGCAGGGGCACCCAGGGTGCTGAGGCACACAGCTCTGCATCTGGCTGCAGGGGCAGCACTGGGACTGCAGGAGCTCAGAACCCCATTGCCTACCACATCCTCCCAGAGGGGTGGTGCCCTGAGACCAAGGTGACCTGGTCACACAGGAGACGCCCACCTCTCCAAGAATCTTCTACCACAGAAACCAGAACAGAGCAATAGAAAAGAAAACTTTAGCGCTACCTATTGGAAAACAAAACAAAGACCTATTTGTATCAATCTGCTGCAGAATTTCTTTCTGCAGATGCCCAGGGAGAGGAACAAGCCATCAACTACCATGAATAACCAAGGCAACAAGGCGGTTCAGAGAGAAAGTGAAAAGTCTCCAGAAAATACACTTAACGATGTGGAAATGTGTGGCTTAACTGACAGAGAATTCAAGATTGCAGTTCTGAAAAAACTCAACGAGATGCAAGAAAAGTCAGATAGGCAATTTAATGAAATCAGAAGTACAATCAATGAACAAAATGAGTATTTTACCAAAGAGATTAAAGTTTTAAAAAAGAACCAAATAGAAATTCTGGAGTTGAAGATTCAATAAAGGAGATGAAGAATGTAATAATGAGGACAGCAAATAGAGCTGACCAGACGGAGGAAAGAATTAGTGATATCGAAGATACAAACCTGGAAATGACATAGATGGAAGAAGACACTTGAGAGTTAAAGGAAATGAAAGAATTTGATAAGAACTATCTGACTCCGTCAAAAAGATCAATATGGCCGGCCCGGTGGCTCAAGCGGTTAGAGCTCTGTGCTCCTAACTCCGAAGGCTGCCAGTTTGATTCCCACGTGGGCCAGTGGCTCTCAACCACAAGGTTTGCCAGTTCAATTCCTCGAGTCCCGCAAGGGATGGTGGGCTGCACCGCCTGCAACTAGCAACGGCTACTGGACCTGGAGCTGAGCTGCGCCCTCCACACTAGGATTGAAAGGACAACTTGTCTGGGAAAAAAAAAAAAGTCCTGGAAGTACACACTGTTCCCCAATAAAGTCCTGTTCCCCTTCATCAATAAAATCTTTTTTTTTAAAAAAAAGAGCAATATAAGACTAATGGGTATACCAGAAGGAGAAGAGAGAGAGAAGGGAACACAGAGTCTTTCAAACAGTCAATGAGACCTTCTTAAGGCAGCCAGGGGAAGAAGATAGTATCATCAGATTTTAATCAGATTTTTCAGCACAAACTCTACAAGCCAGAAGGGAGTGGAATCAAATATTCAAAATATTGAAAGAGAGAAATTACCAGCCAAGAATAATATATCCAGCAAAGTTATCCTTTGGATGTGAAGGAGTAATAAAGACCTTTCAGATATACAGAAGCTGAGGCAATTTTACACTACAAGGCCTGCATTACAGGAAATACTGAATGAGGTTATTTTACCTGAAACAAAAAGACAAAAGGATACAAACTATGAGTAAGATTACTAACAGACAGACAGAGGCAGGAAATGGCAACCTCTACACAGAATAGGGCACTACACACTTACATATAACCTAAAGGATAAAAGAGATAAAAACATTTTTTTAAAAAAGAACACAATTTGCTACTGCAACTCAGAAATGAAAACACAGCATAAATAGGGATAATTTATGACAACAAAAACATAAAAGAAGAAAGGGTAAAAGTCTGCATTTGTAAAGGGTAATGGAGAAAAGATTCATGCTGAAGAAAAAGGACTGCTGTATATATGAAACTTTCTTTAAATAAACTTAATGGTACCCACTCAAAAAATACCCCAGAACTGAGACATACAACATAGGAAAAAGAAAACATAGGGAAAAAAATCGTAGAATACCAACAAACTAAAATAATAAACAGAAACACAAAGACAAAGAAACATTGGAGACACGTAGCTCCCAGAAAACAAAAGACAAAATGGCTGTAGGAAATTCTCATATATCAATAATCATCCTAAATGTAAATGGACTGAACTCACAAATAAAAAGGCACAGAGTAGCAGACTGAATCAAAAAACAAAACCCAAGCACATGCTGCCTTCAAGAGACACATCTCAGCTGCAAGGACAAATATAGACTCAAAGTGAAAGGGTAAAAACGATACTCCAAGCAAATGACATCCAGAGAAAAGTGGATGTATTCATACTTATATCTGATGAAACAGACTTTAGGATAAAAAAGGTAGCAAGAGACAAAGAGGGACACTTCATAATGATAAAGGGGACAATACAACAAGATGACATAACACTTATCAATATATATGCTCCCAATCTGAGAGTACCAAAATGTATAAAGAAACTACGACCAGAACTGAAGCGAGAAACTGACAAAAACACAATTATAATAGGGGACCTAAACACACTAATTGGTAGTATGGATAGATCATCCAAACAGAAAATCAATAAGGAAATAGCAGCCTTAAATGACCCATTAGACCAAATGGAAATAACTGACATTTACAGAGTCTTTCATCTTAGGACACCAAACTATACATTCTTTTCTAGTGCACATGGAACATTCTCAAGGACAGACCACATGTTGGAACACAAAACTAACCTCTGCAAATTTAACAAGACTGAAATCATAACAAGCATATTCTCAAACCACAATGCTTTGAAGTTGGAGATCAACTGCAAAAAGAAGGGGAGAAAACCCACAAACACATGGAGATTAAACAACATGCTGTTAAAGAACCACTGGGTCAAAGAAGAAATAACAGGAAATGAAGAGATACATAGATGCAAATAAGAATGAAAATACATTGTATCAAAATTATTGGGATGCGGCAAAAGCAGTGCTAAGGGGGAAATTTATATCATTATAGGCCTATCTCAAGAAACAAGAAAAATCCCAAATAAACAACTTAACATTACATCTTAAAGAACTAGAAAAAGAAGAACACAAAGTCAAAAGAAGAACTGAAATAATAAAAATTAGAGCAGAATTAAATGAAAGAGAGAACAAAAAGACAATAGAAAAAATTAATGCAACAAAGAGCTGGTTCTTTGAAAAGATTAATAAAATTGACAAACCCTGTGCTAAACTCACTAAGGAACGAGATACAAATAAACAAAATCAGAAATGAAAGAGAAGTCTCAACAGATACCACAGACATACCAAGAATCATACAAGAATACTATGAAGGACTATATGCTACCAAATTCAATAACCTAGAAGAAATGGACAAGTTCTTAGAAATATGTAACCTTTCTAGACTGAATCACGAAGAACTGGAAAATCTAAATAGACTGATCAACAGTAAGGAATTGAATCAGTCATCCGAAACCTTCCCAAAAGCAGAAGTCCAGGACCAGATGCTTTCACTAGTGAATTTTACCAAATATTCAAAGATGATTTAACACCTGTCCTCCTCAAACTCTTCCAAAAACATTGAAGAGGCAATACTTCCTGACTCATTTTATGAGGCCAACATTACCCTGATACCAAAACCTGGTAAGTATAACACACACACACAAAGAAACGTATAGACCAATACCTCTGATGAATACAGACACAAAAATCCTAAACAAATACTAGCAAATTAAATACAACAATATATTAAAAAGATTATCCATCACGATCAAGTGGGGTTCATTCCAGGGGCACAAGGATGGTTCGACATATGCAAATTGATCAATGTAATACATCACATATACAAAATAAAGGATAAAAATCATTTGATCATATCAATAAATTCAGAAAAAGCATTTGACAAGATACAGCATCCATTTATGATTAAAACACTTAATAAAATGGGTATAGGAGGAAAGTACCTCAACATAATAAAGACCATATAGGGGTGGCCGGATGGCTCAGTTGGTTACAGCGCAAGCTCTGAACAACAGGGTTGCTGGTTCGATTCCCACATGGGCCAGTGAGCTGCACTCTCCACAACTAGATTGAAGACAATGAGCTGCCACTGAGCTTCTAGACAGGCGGCCAGATGGCTCAGGTGGTTAGAGGGCAAGCTCTCAACAACAAGGTTGCTGATTCAATTCCTGTGTGGGATGGTGGGCTGCGCCCCCTGCAACTAAAGATTGAAAATGGTGACTGGACTTGGAGCTGAGCTGTGCCCTCCACAACTAGATTAAAGGACAATGACTTGGAGCGGATGGGTCCTGGAGAAACACACTGTTCCCCAATAAAATTAAAAAAATAAATAAATAAAGACCATATATAATAAACCCTCAGCTAATATCATACTTAGTGGTGAAAAACTGAAAGCTTTTCCTCTAAGATCAGGAACAAGACAGGGATATCCCGTCACCATTGTTATTCAACATAGTATTGAAAGACCTACCCACAGCAACCAAGCAAGAGAAGGAAATAAAAGGCATCCAAATTGGGAATGAAGTTAAATTGTCACTTTTTGCAGATGACATGATTTTTTATACATAAAACCCTAAAGAATCCACCAAAAAACTATTAGAAACAATAAACAAATACAGTAAAGTTGCAGGATACAAAATCAATGTACAAAAATCCATTGCTTTCTTATATACTAACAATGAAATTTCCGAAAAAGATGGAAAAAGATTCCTCTTGCAATTGCAAGAAAAAGAATAAATCATAGAATACCAACTTAACAAAGGAAGTGAAGGACCTATACACTGAAAACTGTAAGACATTATTAAAAGAAATTGAAGAAGACACAAAGAAATGGAAAGATAATCTGTGTCCATGGATTGGAAGAATCAACGTAGTTAAAATGGCCATGTTACCCAAAGCAATATACAGATTTAATGCAATTCCCATCATAATCCCATTTTTTAAAGGAATAGAACAAAAAAATCATCAGATTTGTGTGGAATCACAAGAGACCCCAAATAGCCAAAGCAATCCTGACAAAAAAGAACGAGGCTAGAGGTATCCCATTCTCTGACTTCAATTTATACTACAAAGTGACAATAATCAAAACAGTATGGCATTGGCAGAAAAACAAAAAACAGACACACAGACCAATGGAATAGAATTGAGAACCCAGAAATAAACTCACATATAAATGGGCAGATAATTTTCAACAAAGGAACCAAAAATATAAAATGGAAAAAAGAATGCCTCTTCAATAAATGGTACAGGGAAAACTGGAAAGCCACGTGCAAAAGAATGAAACTAGACTGCTGTCACCATATACTAAATTAACTCAAAATGGATCAAAGACCTAAAAATAAAACCTGAAACAATAAATGGCATAGAAGAAAGCATAGGTACTAAACTTATGGATGTTGGATTCAAAGAGGATTTTATGAATTTGACCTCAAAACCAAAGGAAGCAAAAGCAAAAATAAATGAATGGGACAACATCAAATTAAAAAGCTGCACAGAAAAAGAAACCATCAAAAAACAGAGGCAGGAAGAGGGAAGGAAGCGGAGTGTAGACGCGGCCCGCATCTGCGGCTGTGGGGACACAGACTGCATCTGCAGCGGTGGAAACGCAGACCGCACCTGTGACTGTGGAAACGCTGTCCGCAACTGTGGCGGTGGAAATGCGGCCCGAATCTGCGGTGGTGGAAATGCGGCTGGCACCCGGAGCTGCAAAGACGCAGAGGATCCCAGGACGGAACAGAGAACACAAAAGCCAGGAGGGACCAGCTTAAGAGACACAAGATTCAACATATCCAGAGGCCAACTCCAGACCAAACCAGAGTACTACCGGGTTTGACCTACAAGTCACACACCCAGAGGGAATTCTCTACAGGCACAAGAGCCCATAGAGGCCAAACCACATTTAAGCGGTCAACCCTCACGCAGCAGAACACCCTGCAGTAGGCAGAGCCAAGTCTCACAACTAGTTAGCCTAGGAGTTAACCTCACCTCATCACAAACGAAAAGCAATTAAAGATCTTCTTTAACGGGACAATATACAACACACAAGAGTCACCTTTGGAGCACACGCAGAGGAGAAGAACGAAATAGTGAAAGTCAAATATAAAGGACACATACTACATAAGATAACCCAGCAAGAACTAAGAACTCTAGGGGATCTACCTAACACATCAAAGCAAACACAGAGAGTCAGCTAGAATGGGGAAACAAAGAAACATGTCCCAAATAAAAGAACAGAAGAAACCTCCAGAAGTGGAACCAAATGAAACAGAGGTAACCAACCTATCAGAGACAGAGTTCAGAACACTGGTGATAAGAATGTTTAAGGAGCTTACAGAAGACATAAAGAAGGATGTAGAAATCATAATGAACAACCAGTTAGAACTAAAGAACACAATTACTGAAATTAAGTACTCACTTGAAGGAATTACCAGCAGGTTAGATGAAGCAGAGGATCGAATCAGCGACTTAGAAGACAAGTTAGCAGAGATCAACCAAACAAAACAACAGAAAGAAAAAAGAATAAAAAACAATGAAGATGGTTTAAGAGACCTCAGGGATAACATCAAGTGCAACAACATGCGCATCATAGGAACACCAGAAGGTGAAGAGAGGAAGCAAGGGATTGAGAACATATTTGAAGTATAATGTCCGAAAACTTCCCTAACATGATAAAGGAAACCAACATACAAGTTGAGGAAGTGCAGAGAGTTCCAACCAGGATAAACCCAAACAGGTCCACACCAAGACACATTATAGTTAAAATGGCAAAGCTTAAAGACAAAGAGAGAATCCTAAAAGCAGCAAGAGAAAGACAGAGGGTTACATACAAAGGAACTCCCATAAGACTATCAAATGACTTTTCTACAAATACATTGATGGCCAGGAGGGAGTGGAAGGAGATACTCAAAGTGATAGAAAACAAAGGCCTACAACCTAGATTCCTTTATGCAGCAAGGCTATCATTTAAAGTTGATGGAGAGATAAAGAGCTTCCCAGAAGAGAATAAGCTAAAGGAATTTATTACCACCAAGCCAGCATTGCAAGAAATACTAAAAGGACTTCTGTAAATAAAAGAAAGATGAAAACAACCTAAATATAAATTTAAAATGGCAATAACTATGTACATATCAATAATTACTTTAAATGTAAATGGATTAAATGCTCCAATCAAGAGACATAGGGTGGCTGAGTGGATAAGAAAGCAAGACCCTTGTATATGCTGTATACAAGAGACTCACCTCAGATCAAAAGACACACACAGGCTGAAAGTGAAGGGTTAGAGTAAGATATTTCATGCAAATGGAAGCGAGAAAAAAGCTGAAGTTGCAAAACTTATATCTGACAAAATAGACTTTAAAATGAAGAACATATTAAAAGACAAAGATGGGCACTATATAATAATAAAGGGATCGATCCGACAAGAGGACATAACCCTAGTAAACATCTATGCACCCAACACAGGAGCACCTAAATATATAAAACAGATACTAACTGACATAAAGACAGAGATCAACAGTAACACTATCATAGTAGGGGACTTCAACACACCTCTGACAACAAGGGACAGGTCTTACAGACAGAAAATCAATATGGAAACAACAGCCTTAAATGATACATTGGACCACTTGGATTTAATCGATATTTTCAGAGCATTTCACCCCAATGCTGCAAAATACACGTTTTTCTCAAGCGCACATGGAACATTTTCCAAGATAGACCATATGTTAGGCCACAAAACAACTCTTGATAAATTTAAGAAAATTGGAATCATACCAATTGTCTTCTCTGACCACAGTGCTATGAAATTAGAAATGAACTACAGGAAAAAAACTGGAAGACACACCAATTCATGGAGGCTGAATAACATGTTACTAAATAATGAATGGGTCAAGCAGGAGATCAAGGGAGAAGTCAAAAGATATCTCGAGACAAACGAAAATGAAAACACGACGACTCAAAATCTATGGAATGCTGCAAAAGCAGTCCTAAGAGGGAAATTCATAGCATTGCAGGCCTACCTAAAGAAACAAGAAACATCACTAATCAATAGTTTATCCTCACACTTAAGGGATCTGGAAAAAGAACAGGAAAATAAGCCCAAAGGGAGCACAAGGAAGGAGATAATAAAGATCAGAGCAGAAATAAATGAAATAGAAACCAGAAAAACAATACAAAAGATCAATGAATCCAAGAGTTAGTTCTTAGAGAAGATAAACAAAATTGACAAACCTTTAGCCAGACTCACTAAAAAAAAGAGAGGACCCAAATTAATAAAATCAGAAATGAAAGAGGAGAAGTGACAACACACACCGCAGAAATACAAAAAATTTTAAGAAATTACTATGAGCAACTATATGCCAACAAATTTGACAATCTGGAAGAAATGGACAATTTTCTAGAGGTGTACAACCTTCCAAGGCTAACTCAAGAAGAAACACGAAACCTGAATAGACTGATTACTACCAGCGAAATTGAATCAGTAATCAACAATCTCCCAACAAACAAAAGCCCTGGACCAGATGGCTTTACAGGTGAATTTTACAAAACGTTCAAACAACAATTATCACCTATTCTCCTCAAGCTCTCTCAAAAAATCCAGAAGGTGGGAAGACTCCCAAAGACTTTTTACGAAGCTACTATCACCCTGATCCCAAAATCAGACAAAGATATCACAAAAAAAGAAAACTATAGGCTGATATCGCTAATGAACATAGATGCAAAAATCCTCAACAAAATATTAGCGAACAGAATTCAGCAATACATTAAAAAGATCATACACCATGATCAAGTGGGATTCATCCCTGGTATGCAAGGGTGGTTCAACATCCGCAAATCAATTAAGGTGATACACCACATTAACAAAATGAAAAATAAAAATCACAGGATCATATCAATAGATGCAGAAAAAGCATTTGACAAAATCCAGCAGCCATTTATGATAAAAAACCTTAAGAAAGTGGGGATAGAGGAATCATATCTCAACATAATACAGGCCTTATATATGGAAAACCTACAGCTAACATCATACTCAATGGGGAAAAGCTAACACCATTCCCCCTAAGATCAGGAACAAGGCAAGTTTGCCCACTATCTCCACTTCTATTCAACATAGTGCTGGAAGTTCTAGCCACAGCAATCAGACAAGAAAAAGAAATAAAAGGCATCCAAATTGGTAATGAGGAAGTAAAATTATCATTATATGCAGATGATATGATACTATATATAGAGAACCCTAAAGACTCCACCAAGAAACTATTAGAGCTGATAGATGAATTTAGTAAAGTAGCAGGATACAAAATTAATATTCAGAAATCAGTTGCATTTGTATATACCAATAATAAAACATCAGAAGGAGAAATTAAAAAAGCAATCCCATTTACAATTGCTCCAAAGACTATAAAATACCTGGGAATAAATTTAACCAAAGATGTAAAAGATCTGTACTCAGAAAATTATAAGGCACTGAAGAAAGAAATGAAAGAAGATATAAATAGATGGAAACACATACCATGTTCATGGATAGGAAGAATTAATATAGTTAAAAGGTCCATATTGCCTAAGGCAATATACATATTCAACACAATTCCTATCAAACTACCAACGACGTTTTTCACAGAAATAGAACATATAATCCTAAAATTTATATGGGACCATAAAAGACCCTGGATAGCCTCAGCAATCTTGAGGAATAAGAACAAAGTGGAAGGTATAATGATACCTGACATCATATTATACTACAAGGCTACAGTAATCAAAACAGCATGGTACTGGCATAAAAACAGACACATAGATCAATGGAAAAGAATAGAGAGTCCAGAAATAAATCCATGCCTATATGGCCATTTAATTTACGACAATGGAAGCAAGAATGTACGATGAGGTAAAGACAGTCTATTCAATAAATGGTGCTGGGAAACCTGGACAGACACATGCAAAAAAATGAAGCTGGACCACTTCCTTACACCATATATAAAAATAAATTCAAAATGGCTTAAAGACTTAAATGTAAGATCTGAAACCATAAAATACCTAGAAGAAAATATAGGAAGAAACTTCATAGACATTACCCGGAGTAGGATTTTTACTGATATATCCCCTCGAACTAGGGAAGTAAGAGAAAAAATAAACATGTGGGATTACATCAAACTAAAAAGTTTTTTCATAGCAAAGGAAACCATCAATAAAACAAAAAGAGATCCTACTGAATGGAAAAAGATATTTGCCAATGATATATCTGATAAGAAGTTAATATCACAAATCTATAAAAACCTCACTCAACTCAACTCCAAAAAAACAAACAACCCAATTAAAAAATGGGCAGAGGAAATATAATTTTATATATATAATGTGATGGCTCAGTGTGAGGTCGGAGGTATAGTGGATGGGGGGAGGGGGATTCACAGTGTGAGGGATATACATGATGAATGTCTAAGTATTACCTTGTCTTGTACACCTGAAACTAATAAATTTAAAAAAAATTAAAAAAAAATTAAAGAAAAAAAATGGGCAGAGGACATGAAGAGACATTTTTCTAAAAAGGACATACAGATGGCAAACATACACATGAAGAAATGCACAACCTCACTAACCATCAGAGAAATGCAAATAAAAACCACAATGAAATGCCACCTCACCCCAGTCAAAATGGCTATTATCAAAAAATCAACAAACAACAAGTGCTGGCGTGGATGTGGAGAAAAGGGAACGCTTGTGCCCTGTTGGTGGGATTGCAGATTGGTGCAGCCACTATGGAAAACAGTATGGAGGTATCTCAAAAATCTGAAAATAGAACTATCTTATGGTCCAGTAATTCTATTCCTAGGTATCTATCCGGAGAAATTCAGAACTCCAATTCAAAAATCTTTATGCACTCCTATGTTTATTGCAGCACTATACACAATAGCCAAGACATGGAAACAACCGAAATGCCCATCGGTGATGACTGGATTAAGAAACTATGGTACATTTATACAATGGAGTATTACGCAGCCATAAAGAAGAAAGAAATCTTACCATTTGCAACAACATGTCTGGACCTAGAGAACATTAAGTGAAATAAGTCAGTCAGAGAAAGACAAATACCATATGATCTCACTTATATGCGGGATCTAAAGAATAGAATAAGTGAATGAACTAATCAGAAACAGTCTTGGAGACAAAGAGGAAAAACTGAGGGTTGCTAGATGGGTGGGGGGGTAGGGATAAGGGGGAAGGTGGGGGATTAGAAAACAGTCGGTAACCACAAGATGGCCACGGGGTTTTGAAAATTAATTTGGGGAACGTAATCAATAATGTTGTAAAGGTTTTGTAGGGTATCCAATGGACACGTGTCCCACTTGGGAGACCACCTCAGGGATGATGTAGATGCCTGATCACTGCACTGTACACCTGAAGCTGAACAATACTGAATGCCAACTATAATTATATATATATATATATATGTATGTATATACTTACAAGAAGCAGAGTACAGCATTAGGAATAGAGACAGTGGAAATGTAATGGCTTGGTGCGATGTCAGAGGGATAGTGGATGGGGGGAGGGGGGTCCACACAGTGTGAGGGATATAAATGATAAACATCTAAGTATTACTTTGTCTAGTGCACCTGAAACTAATAAAAAAAAAACACAAAACAAAACAAACAAACAGAAAAAACAGAGGCAACCAACTGAATGGGAGAGGATATTTGTGAATTGCACCTCTGATAAAGGGCTAATATTCAAAATATATAAAAAACTCATACAACTCAACAACAAAAAAACCCAAACAATTCAATTAAAAACTGGGCAGAGAACCTGAACAGACACTTCTTCCAAAAAGACATAAAAACAACCAACAGATATATGAAAAAATGCTCAACTTCACTAGTTATTAGGGAAATGCAAATCAAAACCACAATGAGATATCACTTCACATCTGTTAGAACGGCTATTATCAACAAGACAAGTAATAACAAGTGTTGAAGAGGTTGTGGAGAAAAAAAAAAAAACCCTGCTGGTGGGAATGCAAGTTCCCAACTGCTATGGGTACAACCGCTATGAAAAACAGTATGTATGGAGGTTCCTCATAAAATTAAGAATAGAATTACCATATGACCCAGCAATCCCTCTTCTGGGTATCTACCCAAAAAAATCTAAAAACATTTATCTGTAAAGATATATGTACCCCTATGTTCACAGAAGTATTATTCATGGTGGCCAAGACATGAAAACAACCAAAGTGTCCTTCAATAGATGATTAGATAAAAAAGACGTAGTATATATACAGAATGGAATATTACTCAGCCATAAGAAAAGATGAAACACTGCCATTTGTGGCAACATGGATGGATCTTGAGATTATTGTGCCAAGCGAAATAAATCAGACAGAAAAAGTCAAAAACCGTGTGACTTCATTCATATGTTGGATATAAAACTGAAAGCAACAAATGAACAAGACAAAGAAACAAAAACTCATAGACACAAACAACAGTTTAGTGGTTACCAGAGGGTAAGGGGGAGACGTGGTAGAAGAGGAAAATGGGGGTCAAGTATATGGTGATGGAAGGAGAACTAACTCTGGGTGGTGAACACACAGTACAATATATAGATGATGTATTATAGAAATGCACACTTGGAACCTACATAATTTTACTAATAAATTTACTAACCAATGTCACTCCAATAAATTTAATAATAAAAAAGGGTGGGAATATATTCCAGAGAGTGGATATGAGAAAAGACACACAACTGTTATGCGCACAGCATGCTTTCACAGTTTGGTGTATGGAGGGAGCATACAGAACTCTTGGGAAGGAGAATTGGAAAGAAAGGAAATAAACATTTGTGAAGCACTTATTCACCTGCTACGGGGTACTTTGTATCATTAACTCTCCTGTGATAATGTTTGTGAGGTAGTAATGAGGCACATGAAAAGTAGTCATTAGGTATAGACAGGAGGTGCTCGAAGGGTTGAGCCCATTTGGCAAAGGACCTTGAAGGTCATCCAACCATGGGTATACAGAGATTTTTGGCAGAGGAATGACAAAATCAGAACGGTAATTTTTTAGTTTATAGCTACCATGACAAGACACTTTCTTCTTATCACCATTAGTGATCCAGTTTACCATTCTCCTCCTATAAATTGAGTTACCAGTATCTCACATCTGGAAGCATGGCATGTTATTTCATTTATTATTTTTTACAGATTGAAGGTATCTTTGATGGTATTATGCCTATTCATCTGTGTTCCAGATCATTTTATAGGCCACCATATAAATAGTTTTTTTTTTAATTTTGCTTTTTAAATATCTTCTCACTTTTTATTTTTTGAGCTTCCCCCATTATATCAGGACCTGTTATTTGTGTCTCGGTTGAATGACCCCAAATGCTTTTTCTTTTCAACTATTTTCTTTCATGAATCTTGCTCATAGCCTTAACATAAAGAGTGCAGCTTTGATTCTATTTTTCTGTTGTCCTTTTGTCTCAGCATCCAAACACCACATTGTGTCATCTATTACAGAACTTATTATGCCTTTTCATTATAGGCTTTGCTTAATTCTGTCTGCAAATTCATGCATCATTATCTTTCATAATAAGAAATTTCTCTGCCTTACTGATTTCTTTTCTTCCTCTTTTTTTACATATGGTTATCCAAACTGAAGATCTGCTTATCTGTATAAAGCATCTGTCTTTAGTGCTCATTTCTTTACTTACTTACTATCTAACTCTTAGGAATAAACTGATTCTAATGGACTCACACTGCTCTTTGCTTCCTTGTAGGTGGCCACTAAGAGGATGTGAGATCAAATTTTTCATGCAATTATCAAATGAATAGACAAAAGGATATAAAACATCTGGACTTTTGGGTAAGCATTTGGTAGCATATGCATTAGAGAAATGGAAATGAATTCCTTTGGCTATTGATACCACAAAATGAATCTTGGGACTGTAAACAATGGATAGTTTAAAATGAAGCAGCATGTGGATGAATGATCTTGGTTTAGATTAGCAGACCTGGTAGATTTTGAGGTCAAACCAACCTTCATTTAACATCTTCATAAATAATCTAGAAGACTGATTAAAAAAACCCCAAGAAACCTTTAATTATATGTTTAAGTGACTTCAGGCTGAAAGGTGTTAAACATGATATGAGGAGAAAGACTAGAAGAGGTGGATAGATAGAATGATGAACATTTTTTGTTCCCCATTAATCAGGAAAAAGTATAAAATGATAGCTTAGTGTGAGAACAATTTCAAGTCAAATTACTAAAAGGAAAAAACGCAAGTAAAGGAAGAACAATGTTGAAAGAGGCCACAGAAAGCAATTGTAACGTGGTATAGAAGCTAAAGTGTTCACTATTAGAGTTATCTTAAAATCACTCTGATTACTAGCAAGGGTGCGTATGATTTGCTGACCTAAACGCCAATATCACAGAGTACCATTAAAATTTTTATGCTAGTCATAAAAATCATATGCCCAAGTTCATGCATTTCGTACTTAATGTTTATTTTATTTAAGAAATGAATCTAAAGAAAGACTTATTTTGGGGGAGTGAACAGTGATGTGGATTTTAACACATGTATAGATTCATGGAACTATCACCATACTCAGATGACAGAGGATTTCCATCATCCTCAAATACTTCCTTTTGCAGCAGCCTCCCAACCCAAACATTCGCAAGCACTTCTCACTGTACTACAGTTTTGCATTTTCAAGGATGTTATATAAATGGAATCTTGTATTACATAACTTTTCTTATTGTTCTTTGAGGTGGATTTCTTTTATTGTGGTCAAAAACACATCCCATAAAATTTACCACCTTGACCATTTTTAAGTGTTCACTACAGCCGTGTTAACTATATGCACATTGTTGTAAAACAAGTATCTACAACTATGTCATCTTGCAAAACTACGCTATACCCATTGAACAACCCTTTTTTCCCCCTCCCCGAAGTCCCTGGAAACCACCATTCTACTTTCTGCTTCTAAGAGTTTGACTATTTTAGATTCCTCAATAAATGGGATCATGTGGTATTTGTCTTCCGCAACTGGCTTATTTCACTCAGCATAATGTACTCCAGGTTCATCCCTGTTGCAGCCTATGACAGTTTCCTTCTTTTTTAAGGCTGAATAATATTCCATTGTAGGTATGTACCACATTTTGTTTACCTGTTTATCTGTTGACAAACATTTAGTTTGCACCTCTTGGCTATTGTGAATAAGACTGCAATGAATATGGGTGTACAAATATTCAATATCCTGTTTTCAAGTCTTTTGGATACATACCTAGAAATGAACTTACTGTATTATGTAGTAATTCTATTTTTAAGTCTTTGAAAAACCTCCGTGCCGTTTTCCATAGTGACTACACCATTTTATATTCCCATGAACAGGACACAAGGGTTCCAATTTCTCCACATTCTCACCAACACTTTTCCTTTTCTTTCTGTTTTTATTTTTATAACGGTCATCCCAATCAGTCTAAGGTGACAGCTCACTGTGGATTTAATTTGCACGTTCCTAATTATTAGGGATGTGGAGCGTCTTCTCACATGCCTTAGTCCATGTGTACACCTCCGTTGGAGAACTGTCCATTCAACTCCTTTCACCATTTTTTAATGGGGGTATGTGCTTTTTTGTTGTTGACTTCTAAGGGTTCTTTATATAGTCTGGATATTAACACCTTATCAGATAGTGTGTTACCCTGAAAATAAGACCTAGCCAGACAATCAGTTCTAATGCGTCTTTTGGAGCAAAAATTAATATAAGATCTGGTATTATATATTATATTATATTATATTATGTTATGTTATGTTATGTTATGTTATGTTATGTTATGTTACGTTACGTTACGTTACATTACATTACATTACATTACATTATATTATATATTATACCCGGTCTTATATTATAGTAAAATAAGACTGGGTCTTATATTAATTTTTGTTCCAAAAGACATATTAGAGCTGATTGTTCGGCTAGGTCTTATTTTCAGGGAAACAGGGTATACGGTTTGCAACTATTTTCTCCCATTTCACAGGTTGCCTTTTCATGCTGTTGATTGTTTCTTTTGCTATGCAGACGTTTTTAAGTTTGAGGTAGACCATTTGTCTATTTTTGCTTTTGTTTCCTGTGCTTTTGGTGTCATAATCAATAAGTAATTGTCGAAGCCAGTGTTATGAACTTTCCCACTAGCAGTTTTATGGTTTCAGGTTTTACATTTAGGTATTTAATCCATTTTGAATTAATTTTTGTATATGATGTCAGGTAAGGGTCTAACTGCACTTGTTTTGTATGTGGATATCTAATTTTCCCAACACTATTTGTTGAAGGGACATTTTTTTCCCCATTGTGTAGCCTTGGTACCTTTGGTACCATATGGCAAAATATAGGTGAGGGTTTATTTTGGGGTTCTCTATTCTGTTATATTGGTCTATAGATCTGTCTCTATGTCAGTACCATACTGTTTTGATCACTGTAACTTTGTAATATGTTTTGGAATTAGGAAGTGTGGGACCTCTAGCTTTGTTTTTCTTTCTTAAGATTGTTTTGGCTATTTGGATCCTTTGAGATTCTATATAAATTTTAGGAATTTTTTTCTATTTGTGCAAAAAATACCATTGGGCCTTTGATAGAGACTGCATTGGATCTCTAGATCACTTTGGCCAGTAGGGACATTTTAATAATGTCTTCCAATCCATGAACACAGGATGTCTTTCCATTTATGTGTACCTTCTTTAATTTCTTTCAGAAAAGTTTTATAGTTTTCACTATACAAGTCTTTTGCATCCTTGATTAAATTTCTTCCTAAGTATTTTATTCTTTTTGATGTTGTTGTAAATGGGATTGTTTTCTTAACTTTGTTTTCTAACATTCATTGGTAGTATACAGAAACACAACTGATTTTTGTGTGTTGATTTTGTATTCTACAACACTTTTTTGAACTCTTATTAGGCCTAAGATTTTTTTGTTGAACCTTTAGAGTTTTCTCAGAAATGCTGAGTTATCCATCCTATAAACTCTGGTAATTCAAAAAGTTTTAATTACCCTGGTTCAATTAATGTCTCTAAATACAAGGTCATGTTATCAGTGAACAGAGATGATTTTACTTCTTAATTTCCAATTTGGATGCCCTTTTTAAAATTTTACTTGTGGATTGCTCTGGCTAGGAATTCCTGTGTTAAATAGAAGTGACAAGAGTGGGAATCCTTGCCTTGTTCTTGATCTTAGAGGGAAAGATTTCAGTTTTTCACCATTGAACATCATAGCTTTGGTGTTCTCATATATGGTCTTTATTATATTGAAATAATTTCCTTCCTTTCCTAGTTTGTTGAGTGTTTTTTTGTTTTTATCATGAAAGGGTGTTGAATTTTATCAAATGGTTTTTCTGCGTCAATTGAGATGATCATGTGGTTGTTGTCCTTCATTCTGTTCATGTGGTGTCTTACATTGATTTACCTATGCTGAGCCATCCTTGTATTCCTGAAATAAATCCCACATGATCATGATGTATATACACAGTTGTATATTTTTCTGAGCTCTTTGTGAGTGAAATGCCTTTTGTACAAGTATTGCCATCACTTGGCTGTGTAGTGGATTCTTGGATCTCTCACTATCCTCTAAATGTGATTTTACTATTTTCTATCTTTCAGTGCTGAAGATGGGAAGACTGATACTTGTTTGATTCTTTTTCCCTTATGAAGTAAACAGCTCTCTTTGACTGATAGCTTGTAAGACTTCATCATTGGGAGACAGATATTTCACCAGGATATGATTAACATTTTTTTGTTATTCTGGCTCATAACTTGATGATCTTGATCAATCCAAAGACCCAAGTCTTTTCCTTCTGGGACTTCTAAAATTTATAATTTTTTCTACATGATTCATGATTTGCTCTGTATGGTAGAATATGTTCTCCATTCAGTCTACTTAAACTCTCATGGAGTGCGTAGCAGTCACCATTTTGTTTTTCAGTTTGTTGAATTTTAAAATTTTAAGTGTACAATAAAGTTCTGTCCTTTCAGAAAACTTCCATTGCTCTTTAATTGTATGTCCTTCAATACCTACTTTCTATTATTAAAGTACTCTTTTATTCCTCAATTAAATCTGAACTTCTTAGGTGCCAACGGCTTTATTTAGTAATATGCCTCCTTCAAAGGTGACTGTAGTGATATCCAGCAATGAGGTTTGTAGCACTTTTTCTAGGATGAGTTCACAAACTTAATTGTCTGACCTCATACACACTGTTATAATACAAGGTTATATAACATACGTTTGGTACAGCTGTTAAGCATACATAATTAATTGAGGTGTTTAATTAGTTGAAATCATAATGAGAGCAAATTATATTTTAACATAAATTGAATCCTAAATGCATGTTTTTGCTTGTTTCAAGTAAGAACTTTTCCACAAAATATCACATAGATTTATTTAAATGTCCCATTAAGGATTAAAGAGTATGATTATAATTCAGGTTAGGATTTATAGTTTAAACTTACCACATGAGAGAACCTGTGTATTGGTTTCTGAATAAATTTTACTTAAATTTAACTAACTCCACCAATAAACTAAAATGGAAGGCGGAAATTTAACAGATCAGATGTTTTAATATCTAATAGATATATTAGACATATTATGTCTAAATATACATTTACATTTATTAGAAAATTGCAGAAATGCTGAGTTACCCATCCTATAAACTCTGCTAATTCAAAAAGTTTGAATCATCCTGGGTCTAAACAAATTATAAGTTAATGAATTGTTTGTCAGGCCAAATACTGACCAGGCTTGCCTCAGTATGATGCAAACAGTGGCCACAGGCCAAGGACGCTTCGTGCTCTCATGCTGAAATACGAGCTGGGCCCTGGGGAGACCAGAGAAGCCTAAATAAACATCTGGGCTCTTCTAGCTGCTTACTATTTTCAGTTTTTATAAGAGTCTTCTGTGGATTTCTATATAAAAACAAAATATACTGTGTAGTTTTCCTTAGAAGAGAGAAGAAAATCTTCAGGTAGTACAACCAATTTGGTTTTGATTAGTACAGATGCTTCTCTTTTTAACAAATTTTCTTTTGCCTCTGCAGTCTTTTCCATGTCCATCATCCCTCTTCTTGTTTTTTTTTTCTTCTCTGCATTTTGATTTTTTTCATTGAATTACTGAGAGGTATTTAATTAATATCAATTAATGA
Source organism: Rhinolophus hipposideros (assembly GCF_964194185.1). Classification (NCBI taxonomy): domain Eukaryota; kingdom Metazoa; phylum Chordata; class Mammalia; order Chiroptera; family Rhinolophidae; genus Rhinolophus; species Rhinolophus hipposideros. The sequence goes on along the minus strand of NC_138047.1, from coordinate 15,173,816 downwards.
CAAATCTATAAGTAGGAAAATCCATCGTCACAAAAGTAGTTGGTGCAGTTGGATAACCAACAATTTAAGATAATACATTGATTCACCATTAGAACTGGAGCCTGACCCTCTAACAGCCATCGTCAACCTGTGGCCTGCAGATGTATTTGGTTTGGCCAACAAGATGTTCTTTTAAAAAACTAACTATGAATGATGTTAAGTGGAAAGCGCCTTTTCCAGTTGACCGCAGGGCAAACAGTCTTTCACTTCCTCTCACATTTATCTTACCTGAATAGCCTCAGAGTCAGCTAATTTTGTACCTGGTGAGAATTTTTGTGGAGAAAGACCCAAAGCAGTGTTTCTTACATTTCTATTTCTTCATCATTTTTAGGTTTTCATCTGTTCACTCCCCACTATGAAAGATAAAAATTCAGTAGGGTGATTTTCCCCCCAGTACTTCTACCCAACTCCCATGCTCCGACTATTGCTAGCTATATCATTAATTGTACATTGGTATAGTTAACAATATTTGCGCTATCTTCAGTGATAATAAAGTATTCTATTCTTTTTAAATAACAAATTTAAACTTTAAATACACCATAAACAGCTTTTACAGTATTGTTGCAGGATCAAGAAGTGTGATTGAATGCATGAAGAAAGGTTTGTAATCCTAGGTCAATAAACCCTTAGTACTTATGTGAGGATGGCCAAGGTGCAAGAATCTGTAATATCTGAACTGTAATATCTTCTGCAGCTTTTTCAATTCTTCAGATCTCATCCTCAACTGGCACTGTTTCTTGTAACATATTGTCCTATTTTTTATTTTTTTTTTATTTATTTTTTATTTTTTTTAAGTTTCTTAATGTTCCTTTTATTTATTTATTTATTTATTTATTTTTCATAAATTTATTTATTTATTAGTTTCCTATTTTTTATATTGATGGTTCAGATTTATGGAGTACCTGCTAGAAAAATTGTTTTTATGCTGTATATGTGCCTTTATTTTATCTTAACACTTGGCCAATATTTTGACTTGTTATAGAATTCTAGACTTAAAATAATTTCCTTGAGTTTTTGAAGACATTACTCCACTGTTTTCTATCATCCAATATTGTTGGGGAAGGTCTGTTGCCAAGATAATTCTAATTCTAGTGTAAGTGATCTAGGTTTTCCTCCTCTGTAAGATTTTAGGATCCTTTTTGGAGTGCTGACATTTTACCAGTTTTGCCTAAGTGTGAATCTTTATTCATTCACTTTGCCTAGAAAGCAATGGACCTATTCAATAAAATATATTTTCCCCTTCATATTTCTTTAATTACATGTTCCCTTTCATGTTAAATAGATATTGAACTTTTGGGATATATTATCCATGTCCTTTAACTTTTCTCTTACATTTATCATCTCTTTATTATTTTTTCTGTAATTTTGGATATTTCCTAAACTTTATTTTCCAAATGACCTGTTGGCTCTTTACCCGTATTATGCAGTCATTCCATTACATTCCTCACTTGAGCAACCATGCTCTTACTTTTCAAGGACTTTTTCTTGTCTCTGGTTGCTCCTTTTTTATAATAGCCGTGTCATGTTTTATAGATACAATGTCTTGAATTTTTCAGTAGTTATTAATAACAATTTTGTTCTTTTCTCTAAATTACTTATTGTCTCTGGAAGACAGTTGATCAGTAACTTCATCTTGGTCTTTTGGTTTTATGCTGCTAGCTATCCTAAAATACCTGGTGATTCTGAGTGGTCCACTCACATTTGAGACTGAAGAATCAGATTGGTTAGTATTTAGGAACATACAGTTGAACAAGTCTGTTCTGCAACAGAAATATCCCGAGTGCTTGCCCTGACCAGGGCCCCATGGGCATGAGCAGGTTGTGCTCACTGGCAGGCTTTGCTTTAGGTTTGTATGGGCATCAGCAAGAAGGCAAGCTGCCCATCTCAATCCCAGATGCTAAAATATGAATAACTGTTAATCAGCCAATAGAGGACTTGACTGGACATCTTTATGGGGCAAAGCTGTTGCCTTTTTTGTCCCTTGTGAATGTCCAGAGTTATTTCAAACTGCTTTGCCTTTTTTGAGGTTCCTTCCCATTCGAGGAGCCCCAACCAACAAATAACTGTCTTTAGAGTGTAGCTCTGAGACTCCCGTTCTGCCAAAGCAGAATACTCCGGAAATAGGGGAGAGCAGGTTAAGGGCAGAGATCCAACTCCCTCAGCTATTTTGAATACAGTTCATCAATCAGTCGCCCAGGTTAGCTGTGAGCTCTCTCCCACTCTTTTTAGTTGTTGGGGAGTCATCAGTTGGAGTTGTATGGGAAGGGTTACCTCAGGCTGCTATTTTCTGTGTTCTCTTTTCTTCAAGCTTCCCATCCTGTTGCTTCCTCATTCAGGGCTTCCTCAAACTTCCTGTTCTAAGGTGAGTTCCCTTCTTATTTTCTTTTACGTTTTCATTTCTTAAAAAAAAATATTGCTGCTATTTCAGTGGGACCTTGGGAGACAGGAGGAGTAAGAAAGAACTCTCATTTCTCTGTCTTGAATTAGAAGCCTATAATTTTTCAAGGACTCAGTATCATAAAAAGAGCGCCACGACCTCCTTTGTTCCTTTGTCCCTCTCTTCCCTTTCACCTTCCCTCATACCCCTCTCTACTGCCACACACTCAGCCCACAGACAAACTGCAGGTCAATGAAAGCTATTAAAACAAACAAAAAACAAACAAAAAAACAGAATAGCAGTTATTTTCATGACGTTTGTTCTCTCATTGCTTTGTTGATGCAAAAAACATTTGCTGAGTGTCCCGTCAGTGTTTGGCATTATTGCAGGCACCAAGAATACAAAAACCTATGAGTCCCTAACTTCCTACTGATCCAAAGACTATAGAGAGATGTAGGCAAACAATAGGCCACAGGGTAAGTGTAAACCTCACTTTGTATATTCCTTGCAAAGGAGACCTTGGGACAGGGGAGCAACTGAATGAGGAGCGTGGGTGAGACAGGATTCACTGAGAGGGTGGAGGAGTGAAGGCTTCCCCATGGGGTCAGTCCCAGCTCAGTCTCAAAAACTACACAAGATTGTCCCAGAAAGACAAAAGGGAAGGATACTTCATATAGCATAACACATCCAAAGGCAGAGCCATGAGATAACATGGCAAGTTTGGGGAAGTTCTGTATTTCCAGAGCTCAAATGTGTAAGGGGGAAGGTGGGAGCAAGAATGCCGTCAGGGCTTTGTGAATCACCCAAAAGAATGAGAACTTGGCCAGTGTTTCACCAAGTGTAGTGCAAGATTATTTTAGTTCATGTATGGGCTTTTAAAAAAACAGTTTTGAGTTTATTATGTATGTTAGAAACATGAACTGACATATCAATTCCATGATTTTTCAAATATGAGCACTTAGGGCAAGGCTCGTGGGTAACGCTGCTAGGACGCACCTTAAGCCAGCCATGTACAGGTAAGTGCTCAGACATGCTTGCAAATATTCCAAGCCCTCAGCAACCATCAAACTTAGCAAGACTAGAAAAAACTAACACACTAGTGCTATTAAAGAGCTTGAAATATGAAAGAAAAAATAAAAGTAGAATGGGTCATCTCTCTATTCCCAAATTCATTTTCCCGCTTACTGTGCATTTACTGGGATTTGAAGAATTTGGGGCTTATTGAGGAAAACAGTATGACTCCAAGAGGCAGTGACATGCCACTAAAGTTTTACTGGGTCGTACTTAGACAGGGTTGCATGTGGGGAGTCCCTCACAGAAGGAGTCTGTCAAGAGGTTACAACATGGCAGGGGTGGTGGGTGGGGTTACTACCTGGAGGGGGAGGAGGGCAAGGGAAGTGTTAGGGGACAGGGAGGCCAGAGAGTAGCTTATATGACTAGGTGATATCACTCAGCGGCATGCCAGGGAGTTTCTTCACATAGCTCCAAAGAACCCCCCACAGCAGCTTGGGCCTTATAACCACAAGGGTCTGTCTTACTAGTGCTACAGCAGATGTGGGGTGAGGTTTCGCACAGTATTCAAAGCAAGTGAGTCCTTAATGACTTATAATCTGCTTACACCGGCTACTTTGTAAATAATTGGATGTGTAAAAATTTGAATTTGGCACCAGTGGACTTTTGAGCTTGGGAGTCTCAGCCTGTAGTGAAGGAATAAACAGTGTAGGGGCCACCTTTGGCTCATTTATATAACAGCATATGTTCCATTGAGTGCCCCAAATCTGCCGTTTGCAAATATAATTTACAGCAATGGATTTAAGTGAACAAACTCACATACAACAAAACGGTTTGGCTATCCTTTGAAGTTGCATTTCTTTTCATTTAGTATAATTAAAAATAAACCTAAACAACATAATTTTATTTGGCTTCAAAACAATTTGCATGACGTTTAAAACTAAGGCGCCGATCTGGCAGTTAAGAGCACACACAGATGGGAGTCAGAAAGACCTGAATCCAATTTCTAGCTTTATAACCTCAGTCGCTTGTATCTGCTTCAGTGTTCTCGCATGTAACCTGAGAATAATGCATGTACTTCATTATAACTGTAGGATTAAATAAGGTGGTGCAGGTGAAACAAGACTTCTTGCCTTGAGGTCAACTGGGGGAATATACAGTGGAAATCAGAATACCAATGAGAGTGAGAGACAAGACACACCCCCAACCCTACCAAGTGCAGAATTTACAGTGGGGACACAGGAGTTATTTTTATCAATGACTCTTAAACTCCCTCACCCACTTCAAAAACAAGGGCTATGGTGTGGGAGAGAATTTTGCGGGAAGACTCTTGAGGGAATTTTTTTGAAGAGGGTGGCTGCAGAGCTTTGAGTTTTTGCATGGAGTAAAGGTGTTACTTTCTAATGCCAAGTTTAGTGGGTGATGGTGTGGGGAGGTTTCAGTGGAAACCAATGGAGAACACTGAATTGTTTCTCACAGTTGTGAAACCAAGAGAACTGGTCCAGCCCTTTGCCTAAGAGACACTAGGTGAGAACATTAGCGGTGCCCCAAAAGAGCACAGGAAAGTACCCATGAAAGAAAGTCACCTTTGAATGTTCGCCTGTCTAAATCCCGAGATCTCAGAGCTCAAGGCCATCCAGCCAAGTAAAGATAGTCCTACCCTCTTACTTTCTCCCTTCTCCTAATCCCCAACCATGGGACTCCAAGAGAGAGTGAAGCAGCAGCTATCTGTGGGAGAAGTAAGGGAGGAGTTGAGCAGATGGGATGGCAAAAAACAGTCTCTTTCTTGGTTTGCAAAATGTGTTGAAAGTACTGTTTAAATCTGTGCTATCTGATATGGAACCCACATTTCTGACCATTGAGTATCGGAGATGTGGCTAGTCTGAATTGAGATGTACTCTAAGTGTAAACTACATGCTGGATTTCAAGGACTAAGTATGAAAAAAAGAATGTAAAAATTTTTCACTACTGAATTGTTGCAAATCATTGTCGCACTGTTGATTGTATTGGCATGTACAATGATTACACTTCAAAATTGTAATATGCTAGATATATTTTACTTTTCTAAAAATGTGGCTATTACATGCACATGAATGAAACTAGACTGTCCTCTGATACCATATACAAAAACTAACTCAAATGAACTAAAGACTTGAATATAAGACCTGAAACAACAAAATACATAGAAAAAAATATAGATACTAAACTTACAGACCTTGGTCTAGGCGGGGTGGTGGTGGTGGTGGTGGTGGTGAACTTGACCCCAAAGACAAGGGAAGTAAAAGCTAAAATAAATGAATAGGACTACATCAAACTAAAAAGCTTCTGCACAGCAAAAGAAAACATCAACAAAATAAAAAGGCAACCAAATGGGAGAAGGTATTTGCAAATGCTATCTCTGATAAGGGGCTAATATCCAAAATATTTAAATAACTCATACACCTCAACAACAAAAAACAAACAAACGATCCAATTAAAAACTGGGCAGGGGACCTGAACAGACACTTTTTCCAAGAAGACATACAGGTGGCCAAGAGATAGATATAAAGATGCTCACCTTCACTAGCTATTAGGAAAATGAAAATTAAAAGCACAATGAGATACCACCTCACACCTGTTAGAATGGCTAATATCAGTAAGACAAGAAATATGTGTTGGAGAGGCTGTGGATAAAAGGGAACCCTCATACACTGCTGGTGGGAATGTAAACTGGTACAACCTCTATGGAAAACAGTATGGAGTTTCCTCAAAAAATTAAGAACAGAACTGCCATATGACCCTGCAATCCCTCCTCTGGGTATCTATCCAAAATATTTGAAAAACTCTTTTATAAAGATATGTGTACCCCTATGTTCATTGCAGCATTATGGAATGCTGGACATGGAAACAACCAAAGTGTTCTTCAACGGATGATTGAATAAAGAAGATGTGGTACATACAATGGAATACTATGCAGCCATAAAAATGATGAAATATTGACATTAGCAACATCCTGGATGGATCTTGAGAGTATCATGTTAAGCGAAATAAGTTAGACAGAAAACAAGAACCATATGATTTCTCTCATACGTGGGATATAAAACAGAAAGCAACAAGAGAACAAACAAAACAAACAAACAAACTCATAAACACAAATAGTATGGTAGTTACCAGAGGGGAAGCGGTGGGGGCAGGATGAAAAGGGTAAGGTGGGGGTCAAATATTATAGCAATGAAAGGAGAATTGACTTTAGGTGGTGAGCACACAGTGCAATACAGATGATGTGTTATAGAATTGTACACCTGAAATAATGTTATTAACCAATGTTACCCCAATACATTTAATTTAAAAAAGAAAAATACAGAAAAGTATAAAAATTAAAACAAATTAATCTATAATCCCACAACCTGAAGATTTTAAAAAGTGGCTATTAGAAAATTTTAAATTATGTTTGTGGCTCAGTTATATTTCTATTGGGCTCTCCTAATTTAGTCCTAACTCTATATGTTTTCCTCTTAGTCATAAAATTACTCTGTGGGTATCAAAATGTGGTATTGTCAGCAAGACAAGTTCTTCTGAGGTGTGATAAATGTGGGCTCATCAGATAACTAACAGAAAGGGAAATGCCATTACAAATTCCAGCAACACCTGTGTTTTCTCTGAATATCTGCCACCAAAGCCTCATCTTATTGTTGTAAGACAACGTCACCACGCAAGGAAGGATAAAGTGAAATGAAAATGGCATGCACTGACTTGTAGATGAGAAATGGAATGAACCTTTGATTAATACAGTGTAGCAAGCTTTGAAATACTTGTGCTTGTTCAAATATCTGATTTTAAAAATTTACAAAAAGTGAGTATGTACTTCATGACTAGCAAATAGTTTGATTCATAACATATATGAAGGCTTTGAAGTTCATTGCTGACTGAGATATTCTATAGCAGAGGCAAGTCTTTCTCTGTCTTTGTGGCTCATTCCCATTGTATGTCCATGTCTGCTGATCACAAGAGAGGCCGCTCAGGATGTGTCCATCTCAGGGTGGGACACAGAGTAAAAGATGAAGAACTCCATCACCACGCAGCTTATTGAAGTTCCTTCGAACACGATGCCACAGGTGACGTCAGGATAGCCTTGCTTCAAGGTGATGTTAATGTCTCAGAAAGTGGTAAGGATTCTGGTCCCAGCAGGGGGACCAGTCTGGACATAGGTCAACTCTGATGGGCAAGTTCCTCTCCAGAGCTTTCCTGCAGCTGGTCAAAACTTTTTCAGCTTGCATTTGTTTAACTTCTCATTCTGCCCAATTCTTCTTTTCCTTCCTCTCCACAGATTTCAACCCCTAATAAGTATCTTGCACTCCCAATTCAGTCTCAGTGTCTCCTCTTGGAATACCCAACCTCTGACACCCCACTACCACCTGAGGTAGCACCTACCCCATTATGCTCCAGTGCTGGTCTTAGGGGCAAAAAGGGGAGAGCAGGTTGGAGACAGGTACCATGCTGGTAAGTGCTTCATCTCTCCTCCCAGCCCCCCTCAGTACACAGACTAGGAGTAGGCTGTGATGTCTGTTGAGCTGGAGGCATGTCCCTGTGCTCAGGGCACTCCTGGTTGGGGACAGAAGAGGAAACCCAAAGCACTTTTTGGGATACACTGAGATGCTGGCCATGCTACTTGTTCTTGCTGTTAGCTTGGCGCAAAAGCCCACTTTAAGTGTTCAAAAATAGAGCTTTCATGATATTGGCATTGCCTTCTCTGGCCCCCGGCCCCCAACCAGGACAGCTCCCCGTGTACCTGAGGGAGTAGCCAAGCCCTCAGACGAAGCCTACAAGCCCCATCCTTAACCCCTTTTCTCCCACTCAACCCTCCCAACATCCTTGAAGATGGAGGGCCTGCACACCTCCCCATGTCCAGCTCATAAGAAGAGAGAACAGATCCCCAATGAGTCTGTCCTGAGTCACCCCCTTTTCCTTCCCTTTGTTTCCCTATGTGTCTCGGACTTACACATATTCTCTGAAGCACCCCGAGGACAGCAATGCCTAATGAATGCATTTGGGAGAGAGCCAAGGAAATGTTTAAAGTTCTGTCTTATGATACAGATTTGGGAGTGGTGGCAAGAGGGGATCCAGTCCCTGGAAAATAATATTTTCCACTACCCTCTCCACTCTCGGGGTCAGATTGGTTGCTGTTATTCTTCTTGACCTCTGATTAACAGTTGCCTATTCATGAACACATTGACAACCATAAACATTTATTTTAAAATACAAAACTTGGCCATGAAAGAATTAGGTAAATGTCATTATTTTCTGTCCAACAGATCATTTACCTATAGATTTTTATCTCCTTATTGGGAAAGAGAAGGGACTCACCAATCTTGCAATAACAAATAGGAGGATCCACCCAATTATGTCCTTGGGGAAAAAAGAAGAAAGTAGAGGGCAGGAGTCACAGCTAGAACCTACTAGCTAGAGGTTTACAGGATCCAGGGTCCCTCCTTGCCCCCGAAGGAGGGGCTGCTAACGAGAGCCTCACTGTGCGTGAAATACAAACATTTTTGGTGTTTTTCCACGTTGGCTAATTAAGCTCATTCTGTTTGAAGTTACAGCTCCTGGCTCCACTCAAAGAGGCCTGCTCTTATTTCTTGAATCTGTGCCCACAGTTTGTAGGTTTTTCTGCATGGCCGGTCTGGTGGGTGACTCTGGACAATGTTTGCAGGAGCTGTCAGGCATGTGCAGCAGCGAAAGAGGCAACTGTGTACATATAGAAATTGCACAAAAATGCAGCACCTCATGTATCGGAGACAATATGATTTTTCCAAACTCTCTAAATTGAAAGGTTACTCTGGGGAACCTGGGGACTTTCTGTGTAGACCTGTTTTAGGTGTCACATACTGGGGAGCTGAGAGCTCCTGAAATCACTTCTCAGAATCCCTTGACCTTTCTGGTTTACACAGATTTGAAGAGTGAGTTTTGTAATTAAATCAGCATGGTCTGGCCACAGCCCTGCTCCAAACCAAACATGGCACAGGCTTTAGGGAGTGATGCTGTCATAATGGAGGGGGATGGTGCTACCTCTTGTCCCCAAAGTTCCTGCAGACGAAGATGATCTCACCTGTGCTCAGGGAACAGAATCCAAGGTTCTCTACAAGGTACCAGTGAGCATCTGAGCAGATCAAAGATGTTTCCCAAATTGGTGCAACAACTATGGAAAACAGAATGGGGGTTCCTAAAAAAATTAAAAATAGAACTTCCCTATGATCCCTTTTGGGTATATACATCCAAAGGAGATGAAATCACTATCTCAAAGAGATATCTGCACTCCCATGTTTATTGCAGCATTAGTCACAATAGCCAAGATATGGAAACACCCAAAAGTCTGTCAACAGAATGACTAGATAAAGATGTGATCTGTCTGTCTGTCTGTCTGTCTGTCTGTCTGTCTATCTATCTATCTATCTATCTATCTATCTATCTATCTATCTATCTATCTATCTCATGGAATATCAGTCAGCCATTTGCAACAACATGGATGAATCTTGAGGGCACCATGTTAAATGAAATAAGTCAGACAGAGGAAGACAAATACTGCATGGTATCATTTATGGGTGGAATCTAAAATGAAAAAATCCAAATTCATTGAAACAAAGAGTGGAAAAGTGGTTGCCACGGGAGGTTGGGGAAATAAAGAGAGGTTGGTAAAAGGTACAAACTTTCAGCTATAAGATGCATAAGGTCTGAGGAGCTAATGTATACCACAATGACTATAGTTGACAACACTGTATTGCATAATTGAAATAATAAAAAATAAAGCAAACAAAAAAAGATGTTTTTGAAAATGAGTGCTGGCTGGACTACCACCAGATTCTTTAACTGAAATTACAAAAATCAACTTTGCCATTGACCTAGCTAGGCTCTAAATAAGCCAGGGCTACCTCCCCATGTAACCACAGAACTCCCACCCAGGTTCCTCATCTGTAAACAGCAATGAGAATAAAAATACTGACCTCCTTGGGGGCTGCTGTGAGGAGCAGACGACACGACACATGAAGACTATTTATAATTGTATCAGGGACAGTTGGCTATTTATAGTACTTACCATTCTTGCTCTGTTATCCAGCAAACAAAGTGTGTTCTATCTAAACCTGGCCAAAAGCTTCATTATCAATATTTGAGAGGTATATGTTAACCAATCATGTCTTGGTTCTGTAGTTCTAACCCTTTATTACCAGATAATCCAAAAATCACATACTTGGACAAATCAGTTTGAACTGCCTATCTTTAATTATTTCTACTCCACTTTATTCTATCAGGGATTTGAAGACACATATGTATAATGAAATATAAGTTTTAAAACTTCATATCCAGAGAAAATATAGCTAGAGGGGGAGGTAAAATTTATTTAAATTATATAATTTATTTAAATTATAAGTAAAACTGAGTGGGAAAATAAAATCGTACACAGAAACGACGTATATCAAGATAAGGTTGGAATACAAATTTGCTTCTAAGTTCCCTGGAAACCAAAGAAAACAGAGAAATATGGTTAGCTACACATCTACGCTGCTCAAAAAAAGAAGGAATACCAGTTCTTCAGGAAAAACAAAAGCAAACAAATAAACAAGCACATAAAAAGCTTATCCTGACACTTGGGTATTTTTTAAAAAATTGCCTGGTTTTTCATATGGAAATACTGAGACTTGCTTTGTGCTAATGTCCTCACCACATCTGGACAATGAGTGTATTAGCTGATTCAGTATGAGATTATTATAATGTCCTTCAATGTACTAATAAAGCACAGCATGGTGAAGGTAACCGTGGAAGCTTAAGACAAGGCATTCCAATTAGAGACCTCTCTTTTTCATCCCATTTCATCTAGGAGAAAACATCAACTATGAAGCACTTGGGGCGACACATATGTCCTTGAAACTCTCTTCCATTTTATATAATTTCTCTCAACAGTTTTGGCAAAAAACAGACAAAGATAGCAGCAACTTGAAATTATACTTTTTAGGAAGGGGCCAGACTGGATTATAGTTTAATCTTTTTTATTTTATTTTATTATTATTATAATTTTTAATTTATTGCGGTGACAATTGTTAGTGAAATTACATAGATTTCAGGTGTATAATTCTGTATTACATCATCTATAAATCCCATTGTGTGATCACCACCCAGAGTCAGTTCTCCTCCCATCACCATATATTTGATCCCCCTTACCCTCATCTTCCACCCCATTGTGTCTCCATTGTTTCTTTACCTTTTAGTTGTTGTCTGTTATTTCTGTGTGGTGGTATTCTACGATGTTTCCCTCTGTTTCTTCTTTTATTACAGTATATATTTCAGTTCTGGATTTTTTCTTTAATGTTTACCCTTAAGTTTATGTAAGAGAAAGTTTGATATTTAGAGTATTCCATTTTCTTCATTTTCTTCCATTTTACTTTCTCCATTCCCATATTGTGGTTCAGGCCTTTACTCTCTCCTTTTTTATGTTGCTACAAATTGTCCCTGTTGATGGTGGTCGAATAGCCTCCTTTAGTATTTCTTGTAGTGCAAGTCATGTGTTAGAAAATTCCCTCAGCTTCTGTATGTCTGCAAAGGTCTTTATTCCTCCTTCAGATCTAAAGGATATCTTTGCTGGATATATTATTTTTGGCTCATGATTTCTCTCTTTCAATAGTTTGAATATTTGGTTCCACTCCCTCCTGGCTTGTAGAGTTTCTACTGAAAATCTGATGATAATCTAATGGGCTTTCCTTTGTAGGTTACCGTCTTCTTTTCCCTGGCTGCCTTGAGGATTCTTTCTTTGTCATTGATTTTAGACAGCTTCAATAGAATGTGTCTTGGAGAAGGCCTTTTGGGATTGAGGTAATTAGGTGTTCTATTTGCTTCTTGGATTCGAGGATCCAGTTCTGTCCACAAGTTTGGGAAGTTCTCATCGACGATTTGTTTGAATATATTCTCTGTTCCCTTCTCTCTTTCTTCTCCTTCTGGTATGCCCATTATTCTTATATTGCTCTTTCAGATGGAGTCAGAAAGTTCTTGTAGAGTTCTTTCATTTCTTTTAAGTCTCAAGTCTCTTTCTTCTTCCATCTGTGTAATTTCCAGGTTTCTATCTTCGATGTCACTGATTCTTTCCTCCATCTGGTCAACTCTACTACCTAAGCTGGTGATTTCATTCTTAATTTCTTCTATTGAGTTCTTAATCTACAGAAATTCCATTTGGTCTTTTTTTAAAATTTGAATCGCTTTCGTAAAATGTTCATGTTGTTCTTTGATTGCGTTTCTGAGTTCATTAAATTCCCTTTCTGTGTTTTCTTGCATCTCGTTGAGTTTTTCCAGAACTGCAATCTTGAATTCTCTGTCATTTAAGTCAAATATTTCCATATCTTTAAGTTCCTTTTCTGGAGACTTTTCACTTTCTTTCTGAGCTGTCTTGTTGCCTTGGTTATTCGTGGCAATTACTGATTTATTATTTCTCTTCCTAGACATCTACAGGAGTGACTTCTGCAACAGGTTAATAGGATGAGTTCTTTCTTTTATTTTCCAATACTTGTTGGTAGAATGTTTTAGTTTCTCTCCGACTGCAGCCTTTTTTTCCCTCTCTCACACAGTAGTGCTATGTTTTCTCTGCACTATTCCAGCTCTCACACAATGAGGGGATTCCCTGGGAAACGGGCTTCTCCTCTGTTAAAAGTTTGCCTGGGTCATAGGGTGCCTCATCCCTGTGGGGATGCAGAGAGCTTTTGAAGTTCCAAAGCTCTTTCTGCACCAGATTCAGAGCCCGTATGTTTCAGCAGTTCTGTTTACCCTGCAGGGATCCGCCCAGATAGGTGGGGTCAGGGGCGGAGTGAGTTGTGAGAGGTGGCCCAGAGCAATGGCAGCGACCACCACCACAGCGTCCGCTTTCACAGCTCCCTCCCCTTTGGTGGAACTAGTTGGGCTGCGAATCTGTGTCTGCAGTCCACAGTTCTCAGAACAGCAAATATTCTGTTCTTTTGATCTGACACTGCTACTGTTCTGCTTCTAGCACCGGGCAGGTGGCGGTTTGGCGAGCTCTGGGAGGGTCGGGAGGGGGCGGCTAGTCTCAGTGCCTAAGGCTTCCATTCTCTGCTGAGCAGTGAGGGCTTAAACCACCGTTTTCAGCCTTCTTCCCTCAGTCTTTTCTGCGAGTTCTCTGTCGTGAGAGTTGGGTTCAGCCGTGTTATATGCTGCCCCCTAAGCCCTGTGGGCCATAAGCAGAGCCCTAGCAGTCCGAGTTCTTCCCTCTCCCGCAGCTGCGGTAGTTCCAGGATGCAGCGAGCTCGGAGCACTGAGCTAGGTCTGCGTCCTGCACCCCCGCGGCTCCATCTCCGCACTTCTCCCTTCCTTCCTCCCCCGCTCACGCGATTCTCCCACCTTTAGGTGAATTCAGTAGTGGGCCTCTTTGTCTTGCCTGTCTGCTGTGTAGGGAATCCTTTGTGGAGTTATTGTTGTTCGATTAATTGTAAATTCCAGGGGAGCTTTATAGAAGCTCACCTCACACCACCATTTTGATGACATGTGTCAGTTTAATATTTTAAAGTTTGTTGTTTTCGGGGATTTGGTTTTAGATAATATATGATGAAATTGCTGGAGCTTAGGAAGTCCTTTTAAAGACACTGATAGTTTTCAATATCCTTTTACTAGATTCACATGATACATATTTTTAGGACTCTGTGCTATGAAGAAATTGATAAACTGGTGTGCTTTCAGGAATTAGATAACAAGAGTTTGGTGCCGGAAAATCAGAAGTGTATTTGAGAATTAACATCAATATCTCTTCCTCACCTAGGTTTTCTAGCATAACTATCTTTTTCTCACCTTTCTTCAACTTTATTCTGTTACCATGGTTTGAATAATTCTGTAACTATTTGTGTCACATATAAGCAAAGCAGAACATTTTTTGAAAGAAGATGAGGCATGAGTTTAAAATTAAATGCACAACAGCATTTTATAATACAAAGTTGGGGGTGGGGAGCATTTAAAATTTATTCCCTAAGTGTATTCATCAATATCATTTTTGGCTGGGAGTAACACAGAACCAGACACAACTATGGCTTAAAACCTTTGTCTTACACATCAAGAAATCTAGATAAATGCGGTCCAGGGCTGCTATGAATGTTTAATAATATAACCAAGGATTCAGGGTCCTCAATTCCTCCATCCATATGTGTGGCTGCTGCACCCCTCATTCCCAACATATCACGTATGCATAGCAGACAGGAAGCAGAGGGAAGGGGTCCAAAAAAAGGCCAAAAATAACATGCTAGCTGAGTGTCCTTTTAAAAGCTTTCTCAGAAGGCCCCACCACCACTGTCAGCAGCTTCTCCTGTGTCACTGCTTAGAACTGTGTCACATGACCACCCCCAGCTGCAAAAGGCTCCAGGAAGGTGAATATTTTAATTGGAAACATAGCTACTTAAACAAACTCGTGGTTCTGTTAATAAAGGAGGTAAGAATAGACATAAGGTAGGCACTTACGAGTATCAATGAAAACAAAAGTTTGTTATATAAATTAACAGAAAAAATAAAAAACAAATCATCTCTTGTGTATGATCTTGGCTGTATAAACCAACAATAGATACAGCATGAGAAAAACCACCAAAATGTTAAAAATAATTGTTTGTATGGATGGTGGAATTATCAGTGGTATCTATTCTCTTATATATGCTTTTGTATATTTTCTTTGTTTTATTAAAATAAATTTCTGCCAGTTTATAATGAGGAAAATAAATGAATACTATCAAAATAAAAAGTATTTTCTGTTTATGTTTATCTTATTGCCAGACTTTCCAATTGGTCACTCATAGCATCATCCTGAACATAATATAATAATATCATGAACCATTTTATAATGGAGACCAATAGGTTGTACGGTCTTTCTCATCTAGTTGTTGTTGTTTTTTTGTTTTGCTTTGTTTTGTTTTTAATATGGCCTCTGCCTTTAAGAGTTTCAATATGGTGGAATATAGACTGTATTACATATCACAGTCAGAAAAGTAGCAGGATGGCAGGGTTTGGTTCAGCTGAACACAGAAGTAGGAGGCAGAGATACGATTGTATAAGAGCACCACAGTATCTGTGGGTAGGATTGGGTAGGATAGTTAGCTTCTTTGAGACCCAAAGGCCTCATCTGTAAAATGAGGACCTGAACTACGTGATTGCTAAAAGTCCTTTTTGACCTTGGTATTCTGCTTATTTTAGCTGTATGTCAACTTCTCTCAGTGCTCCTTTTTACAGCCTAGAAGCACTTGTCTTGGTTTACCCCCACACTGAAACTGTGTCCTCTCCTGAGTGACACTACCCTGCCCTGTTTCTTCTTTTACTATTTTGAATATCTCTCTTCTTTTGTAATTTACTTTCCTATTTCAGATCCGGAAGTGTGGACAATGCTTAAATCTCACTTGTTCTCATTTAGCTCTTCTCTATGGTTACCCTTAGCAGTTTCATCTGCTTTGATGGCCGTTTTATGGAGGAGTCCTAAATCTGTCTGCCTCTGACATCTCCAAGCTTCAGATTCACATTTCCACCTGCCTGCAAACCATGCGTCATGTGGATAAGTGTTGTCACCTGAAATTCAATCGTTTAAAACCAAACTCATCCCTTTCCCTCGGTAAACATCATTTCCCACCCCTAGATTTGTTGTTATTTATCTGACTGGCACCATTCTTTTCTTAGTTTCTTAGGCTTGAAACTTTAAAGGATGTCTTTGACACCTTCCTATAGCCTATTCCTCATGTAAAATCATGAGGAAATCTT
The DNA here is from genome assembly GCF_964194185.1 of Rhinolophus hipposideros. Taxonomy (NCBI): domain Eukaryota; kingdom Metazoa; phylum Chordata; class Mammalia; order Chiroptera; family Rhinolophidae; genus Rhinolophus; species Rhinolophus hipposideros. The sequence continues at coordinate 15,157,639 of NC_138047.1, read as the reverse complement.
TTTGGTACAGGTTCTACGTGGTGACATAGGAAGATCCTGAACTCACCTCCTCCCACAGATACACTGAATCTGCAGCTACAGATGGAACTGTTTTCTCTGGGGGGAAAAAAAACAAACCCAAAAACTAGCTGAGTGACTCCTTCAATTCAGGCAAATGAGAAAAACCCACATTGAAGTGGGTAGGAGAGGCCAAGATACAATTTAGACTAAACCCCACCCCTGATTCAGTGACCCACAATTATTCCCTGGAACTTCTCTCCCTGAAGAGAGAAGGGTTTGAATCCCACACAGGGCACCCCAACTTTTAAGACTACACAGGACAGACAAGCCCCCAAATCACCTAGCTTAATAAAATAAAAAAATAATATAAGAAAGAGAGGAGGTATTATAACTTAGAAATACAAAGGATCATAAAAGACTACTATGAACAATTAATACACCAGAAAATCGGACAACATCGAAGAAATGGATAAATTCCTAGAAACATACAAGGTCAGACAAGTAAGTTCGCAAACTTGTTGCAATGATGTTGCTAACCTTTTTTTGATATCAGAGGGGTTATTCATTTTGAATTTGTACCAAGTGGACAAACAGTTACCAAGTTTACTATTTGGAAGTGCTGAAAAGGCTGAGTGAAAAAGTTAGACGACCTGAACTTTTCACCAACAATTCATGGCTCTTGCATTATGACAATGTACAAGCTCACAGGGCACTGTCTGTGAGAGAGTTTTTAGCTAGTAAACAAATAACTGTATTGGAACACCCTCCCTACTCACCTGATCTGGCTCCCAATGACTTTTCTCATTACCAGAAGATAAAGGAAATATTGAAAGGAAGACAACTTGATGACATTAAGGACATCAAGGATAATACGACGACAGCTCTGATGGTCATTCCAGAAAGAGTTCCAAAATTGCTTTGAAGGATGAACTAGGAACTGGTGTCGGTGCATAGCTTCCCAAGGGTAGTACTTCAAAGGTGACCATAGTGATATTCAGCAATGAGGTATGTAGCACTTTTTCTAAGATGAGTTCATGAACATAATTGTCCGACCTTGTACAACCTATCCAGACTGAATCATGAAGAAACAGAAAATCTGAACAGACCAATTACTAGTAAGGAGATCAAATTAGTGACCAAAAACTTTCCAACAAACAGAAGTCCAGGACCACGTGGTTTCACGAGTGAATTCTACCAAACATTCAAAAAGGAATTAATATCAATTCTTTTGAAACTCTTCCAAAATACAGAAAGCAAAAGAATATTTCCGAAGTCATTTAATTAGGCTAGAACCACCCTGATACCAAAACCAGAAAAGAAACCCAAAGAACAGAAAGTTTTATGCCAATATTTCTGATGAAAAAGGTTAAAAAAAATTCTCAGGAAAATATTAGCTAACTAAATTCAACAATACGTTAAAAAGATGATATGCCATGATCAAGTGGGATTTATTCCAGGGATGCAACAATGGTTCAACAACCTCAGATCAATTAATGTCATATATCACATCAACAAAATAAAGGGTAAACTCACATGATCATCTAAGATGCAGAAAAAGTATTTGACAAAATTCAACATTCATTTATGACAAAAATTTTCAACAAAGTTAGTATACAGGAAACATACTACAACATAATAAAGACATAATAAAGATGATATATGTTAAGCCCATGTTAATATACTCAATGGTGAAAAGCTGAAAGCCTTTCCTCTATAATCAGGAACAAGGCAAGGATGCCCACTCTCGCCAGTTTTATTCAAAGTAGTATTAGAAGACCTATCCAGAGCAATTAGACAAGAAAAAGAAATAAAAGGCATCCAAATTGGAAAGGAAAAAGTAAAACTCTCACTATTTGCAGATGACATGATATTATATACAAAAAACCCTAAAGACTGCAATAAAAATTGTGAGAATAAACAAATTCAGTAAAGTTGCAGAATATAAAATCAATATACAAAAATCTGTTGTGTTTCTGTATACTAATAATGAACTATCAGAAAGAGATATTTAAAAACAATCCCATTTAAAATGGCATCAAAAAGAATAAAATACCTAGGAATAAATTTAACCAAGGAGGTCAAAGACCTGTATACTGATATTAATGAAAGACATTAAAGAAATTGAAAACACAAATAAATGAAAAGATATTTTGTGTTCATAGGTTGGAAGAATTAATATTTTGTAAATGTCCATATTACCCAAAGCAATCTACAGATTAAATAAAATGCTTATCAAATTTTCACGGCATTTTTCACAGAAATAATACAAACCATTCTAAAATGTGTATGGAACCACCAAAGACCCCGAATAGTAAGAACAATCTTGAAAAGGAAGAACAAGCCTAGAGGCATCATGCTCCCTGATTTCAAACTAAATTAAAAAGCCATAATAATCAAAACAAGATGTATTGGCTATAAAAACAGATACATAGATCAATGGAACAGAACAGAGAGCCCAGAAATAAGCCCACACATATATGATTAATTAATTTATGACAAAGAAGCCAAGAATATACAATAGGGAAAGGACAGTTTCTTCAATAAATAGTGTTGGGAAAAATGAACAGCCACATATAAAAAAATGAAACTGGACTACTATTTTATGCCATACACAAAAATTAACTCAAAATGGATTAAATACTTGAACATAAGAATCTGAAACCATAAAGCTTCTAGAAGAAAACAGGTGATAAGCTCTTGGTGATGTTTTGAGTCTGACATCAAAAGCAAAGCAACAAAAGCAAATATAAACAAGCAACAAATATAAATATGCAAATATAAACAAGCAACAAATATAAATATACAAATATAAAGCAAAGCAACAAAAGCAAATATAGAAAAGTGAAACTACATCAAGCTAAAAAGCTTCTGCACAACAAAGGAAACCATTAACAAAATGAAAATACAATCTACTGCATGGGAGAAAATATTTGTAAATCATGTATCTGATAAGAGGTTAATATCCAAAAAGAAATAAAGAACTCATACAATTCAATACCAACCAACCAACCAACCAACCAACCAACCAACCAACCAACCAAGCAACCAGCCATTTGATTAAAAAATAGGAAAAGGATCTGAATAGACATACAGATGGCCAACAATTACATGAAAAGGAGCTCAACATCACTAATAATTGGGGAAATACAAATCAAAACCACAGTGAGATATCTATCACTTCACATCTATCACTTCACATTTATTAGATAGATATCTAATAGATATGAGGTTATACACCTGAAACTAATACGATGTTATGTCAATTATATCTCAAAAACTATGTAGTCAAATCTGTCAGTCTTTTTATTTATGATTTGAAATTATATTTTAAATTATAAAAATATTTTCATAATACTCATCTTAACTTTCTTTTGTTATTTTTCACTTTTCTTTTTAAGTTTACATTCTAGTCCCAACCTGACCTGGAGTTTCTGACATAAACTTTAGGATAGCATATTTAATTGCCTACTTAACACCACTCTGGTTTCTGACAGGCATCTCACAGCGCTTGTGGCCAAATAAGAATTCTTTGTGTCCCCTTCTACAGATTTGCTCTTTCTTCAGTCTTCCTGGCCTAGTAGATGGCACTGCCATTTCCTCAGTTGCTGAAACCAAAAACCCATTCTTCATGGCATAAGCCTCTCTTTCCCTCACCTCCAACATCCAATTCATCAGCAGGGTCTATCAACTCCACCTCCACACCACATCCCAAATCCGCCAATTATCCCTATCGCCTCTGATACCACCTGAGCCTAAGCCAGCAGCATCTCTTTCCTGGATTACTGTGACAGTCTTGACACTAAAATCATTGCTTCTATCCCCCCTGCCACTCAGACACACATAATTTATTCTCTACATAGCAGCCAAGGAGACTATGAAAAAACTGTACACCAAATTATATAACACCTCTGCTTAAAATCTATGATCACTGATAAAATAAGATCTACAGTCCTTACCATAGACTTCAAGTCTCCATAATGCTCAGTGTCACCAATTCGGGTTGGAGCCCAGTCCTTTTTCCTTTCCCCCAGCTCTGATGTTCTACAAAGTAGTTGCTTTATGGCCTTTTGCTATTCCATCTGCTTACACTTATCTTCTCTTAGCTCTTCACTTGCTAGCTGCTTCTTTTCATTCAGATCTCGGTGAAAACAGTGCCTTTTCAGCGAGGTTTTCCCTGACACTAATATTTAAAGTAGCTCCAGTCATTTTCTCTTTCTGTCCTGTTTTATTCCATCATAGTGATCACAGTTACCCGATATTTTCTTTATTTATATATTGTCAAAGTGTAAACAATGAAGACTTCCACTAAACAGTGGGCTCCAGTAAGAAAGCTTTAAACACAGGCCATGACGGGATTGGCACATTGGGCACTCAGGCTGCAAAGGGGAAGGCAGAAGTTGGGGGACCCAGCGGGGGGGCAAGGAAGCCACTGGTAAGACTACCGCTCTCAAGGTCAAGCTCTGTGCCTTGTAGCTATGTCAGGTTGCGTACTTCCAATCGAGGTGTAATTTAACCTACTAGAAACAAGCTCAGAAGCAGCTTAGTCCCTTGGAACTGTGACAGATGGGAAAGGTGAGAGTGGAGCAAACCAGATCCATTGGAGAGAAGGCCCTGCGTTTCCTCTGTGTTCTTTTCTTTTTTTAAGCCTCAAACTTAGAAGGAAAGAATCTGATAAATATATTCTCTTCTGAATTTCCTGCCTGCCCTTAGCCAGCTCTCAGCAAGAGAAGCCAGTTCTCCTAACCTCTGTGAGGAAGGCCAATAAGGCTGACAGCTGGATATCAATATTTACATTCTGTTATCACATCTGTTGAGGAACCCCAGGCCTAAGGAGCTAAACTGAATTACCCTAGTTTTATCTCTCTGCTGCTGGGTTCTGAAAAAAATACTTCCTCTTTTTGTAAGCATGGGTTTGGTTAAGGCCAACATGATTTTTTCCCCTAAAATATCATGAAGACTTCACACCCCAGGAGTTAACCCTTCTCTAGCTCAGTTGGCACTCAGTATATTTGAAGTGCAAACTGATTGACATGACGTGTTATAAGCCAACATTAAAACACTCTGCCATCTGCAGGCTACATCTCCAACAAGTCAACAAACAACAAGAAAAACAGCCGTCAAGTGCTCATTGACGTGAGTCAGCTGTGAGTCACAGCAAAGGAAAAACACGCCAAGGGGCCAGGAGGCCTTTCTGCGACGTAGATTTTGTTAAAAAGGACTGTAAAGTGAAACTTTAGGAGAGCTGGCTGACCACCCAGTGTCGACAGTGTTCTAGATGCACTCCACAAATCGTGGGAAGGCTGCCAGACACACACTTTCCCTGAGAAAAGACAACCTTTCTAACAGATATCCTTGGCCAGATACTGCCCACAATATCAAGTGCCAGAGAGCTAAACGGTTTACCTTTCTCCAGTCATACTTTTTCTTTTCTTCATTTCCCTTTTCTTTTTCCATTTTGAACCTTGTGAGATATGCATAGATGCCATTTGAAATAATCCAGAGTTATTTAGAGCATCCTTATTTTCTGCATTGGACGTGGGTTGGCTCACATGGAGTAAATGCTTAGCAGGTAGCTTTCCAAAGGATTTCTTTTTCTTGCAAATAATGTAAACATCCATATGTCTGTTTTACAAAACGTGAAGAGAGAAGGAAACATCTTTGGTCTTTTAGTTTGGCCTCTTAATTAGTTTCTCCTTTGCACACATGGTGTCATTTCAAGCTCGCTGACCCCACGTCATCCTCCCTTCATCCCATGTTCAAGGTTCCCACAATTGCCCGCTAAGATCCGAGTGGAACTTGCTCGGAGGTTTATCCATAGGGTGTGTGACAGTGCGTTCCCTCACGTGCTGCAACAACACTCAAGAAGGGGCACAGCTATCCATGGACCTGTATCCATAAAGTCACTCTCAAAAGGAAGTGGTCCCAAAAACCTCTTCAAGTGTCACTTGTTGGCATGAAGGCACAATGGCTATTTGAAAGTGCCAAATCCTAGCCACTAGACCACCAGGGACACAATGGCTTTTTGAACACCGGTGCAGAACTAAGGAATAGGCTCATCATTTCAAATTGTAGATTGGATTTGTATGTGTGTGGGTGTGGGTGTGTGTTTGTGTTTTATTGACAACCACAGAGTTTCAACACAGTTTGATGGGTGCTTTTGCCATATTTTGAGTTCAGCAGCAATTAACTGCATTCTGTATCATAAACCTGGTGTGCTGCGGATATTTGTTGGAGACTACTTTTGTGTGTTGTTTTTGTCCTTTACAGCCCAGCATCAGAATCCCTCTCTGTGAGGAATTCCTTATCTCGTGAGTGTTGTACAGGAAACATTGCTGCAAAATCCTGTCCTATTCTCAGTCTTGTTTGCAGTTGGGGGCAGCCGTGTGGCCTAAGCTTGACCACCAGAGCCACCCCAGACATGAATCAAGCACTAAGGATATAAGGTCAGGCAGTCCATCCAGCACTGGGGTACAGCAGTGTTGGCTGTGGGCCGCTGAGGGGCACAGAGGGGGTGCCTGGCAGGCTGGCTCCTCAGCAGGATTTGGGTGCAGTTCCTGCTGCTTCATATCACCCTGGTTCCTGCTCATTCCCCAGAGCTGGGTCTCTAGCATCCCCAGCAATCATTTAGGCTTTCTAGAATTATTTTAACACATTTTAAAACATCATCCAGGGTCAGTTTCTGTTGCTCCTCACAGGCCAGGGAAGTAAAGGGGAACTTTGCACAGGGCAGTGGTCCAAATCTGTGTCTTCCTGGGAAACGTGTCTTGGGATAAACACGAGGTGGACCTCAAGGCCCTGCCTTAGCCCAGGTCTCCTCTTTATCACCAGCACTGCGCTCCTGTCTTCCAAGGCAGCTGGATTCTTAGCCCCATTCTTTCTGATGGCAGACCAAATCGAAAACACCGTTCAAATTAACAATATAAAAGAAACACCAGTGTTCATAGTTAATTCTGATTTCCACCAAAATGGTGAGAGCAAATTTGCAGGGGTATTTAAAAGATGGGTTCTTAATGCTCAACCTATATGAGTCCATTTCTCCTGACTCCCTCACTAATATGGCTTCAGTACTATCTTATAAAACATATATACATACAGATATATCGATAGATATATAGATATATTCAATATATTCACTCTTTCTTAGGGCAACTCTTCAAGCTGCTACTCTTTTCTCAATAGCTAATTTTAATTATAATAAACATTTTTTGAAGCAGTGCTCAAAGCACTATATATTTATTTTAAAATGTAATATTCACAGCAAAAAGCAGAGAACAAAGGGGCTCACAGGCTGTGGTGCTCATACACCTCGTAAGTGGAGCAGCCAGGCCGAGAAGGATTTAATTATAGCTCTCTACCTGTCCACAGACTCATAAATGGACTCTGCACTGAATGTGTCTCATGCGTCTTCTTTAAGGGAGAAGAAGCCTATTGTCACCAGACAGTCGCAGATGCTATCAGTGTGAATTATACCCTTGAGTTGTGTAGGGGTGAATAAGCACTTGCTTTGTTCTGCTTTCAAGCTCAAGCTTCTCTAAATATGACCTTTACTTCCAGGGGTGTTTTCTCTACTTCTTAAAATAATAAGGCTTCGAGTGGGAAATGTATGAAGGTATAACTTCATCCTCCAGCTAAGTCTCTGGCAAAGATTTCTGGGTCCCCTAAGGATGTCTGTCTTGGACTTGTGTCATTTCTTTCTTCTTTCTTCTTGTCTCCTACTCCAGCCCTCTTCCCCTGGGCAGTGACGTGCCCAACAGTCCTGCCCACAGGACCTGCTGCTGCTGGCTGGGCCCCCAGCGACACTGGCCTTTCCATTCAGTTTTCTACATTTTCTTTTACATATAAAATATCCCATTGGGAATATTTAAAAATGACAATAAAAACTAGATGGAAAATTAGATTTATATCATCTAGATTAAAGTAGGCAATTTATGTTTTCTAACTCTTACATATTTGGAATTGTTTTGACTCTCACAAAAGAAGTGTGACCCTTTTTGGTCCAGGGAATGAATTCGATTTCTTTTGAAAAACTTCTCTTTTCTCACTGGAAGTCACTGGATTTTTAAAAGTTGAAGTACTTGACCAGAATCTGTTTTGAACTCTGTGAATGAATACCAATCAGCGCACAAAAGCAAGCAGAGTAGACACTCTACTATTTAGGAAGTTTGTGTTTTTCTATCAGCTGTAATGAGTTCTTTATATCTTGGGCTATTTATTCATTCTTTGCTATATTATGGCAAATATATTTGTCCTAATATGTTCATTTTTAGCATTTTAACTTCTTTTCTTTTGAGCACTTATGGCAACTTGTTTGTATGAGTCATTGTTTAATGTTTGTTGGCTACAACTTCTTACTATTTCCACATCTACCATCCAAACGTAGCCACTGAGTTGACCTCCCTGATCTTAACCAAGTCTCTGCTCCCTTGCCCTGCTCTTGTCACACCGGCCTCCTTAATACCACCCTGCTCCAGCTCACCAGACATGTTCCTGCCTGGGAATCACAACAGTTTTTATCCCCATCTACCTGAAATCTCTTTCCCGAGATATTCCCAAGTCTCAACCCCAGGCTTCCATTAGATCTCTGTTGATGTTTTGAAGTCCCTCTTCCTGACTTCTCTGTCCATCTTTCAGTTGTTTCCAAGCTCAGATGTATGGATAGGTAAGGGTGTTATTGACTGGCTCCCTCAAGTCGTAGAAGGGTATCTTATAGTGTATGTTGCTATTATAATTAAAAGCTTTTTAAAAGTTATGCTTCCTAATTGTATAGGAACCTAATTGGTTTTGATATGTTGATCTTGCACCCAGGAAGGTTGGTGAGCACTCATATTAGTTCGAATAGTTAATCTGTAGATTCCCTCCAAATGCCTATGCTTTCAATCATGGTCATCCGGTGCGAGTTTTGTTTTTTCTTTTCAAATCTTTATATCTTTTAGTTCTCTTCTTATCTTACTTGGTAGGACCTCTAGAACAATACTGAAGGAAGCAGTGATAGCCGATATCCTTGTCTTGTTCCTAACTTTAAAGAACATGCTTTAAAATTTTCACCATTAAATATGATGTTTGCTGCAAGTTTTTGCTAGATACCCCTTATCAGAATAGGGAAGTTCTTCTGATAGATGAATTTAGTAAAGTAGCAGGATATAAAATTAATATTTGGAAATCAGTTGCATTTGTATATACCAATGATAAAATAGCAGAAGGAGAAATTAAAAAAACAATTCCATTTACAATTGCTCCAAAGACTATAAAATATCTGGGAATAAATCTAACCAAAGATGTAAAAGATCTGTACTCAGAAAATTATACAACACTGAAGAAAGAAATGAAAGAAGACATAAATAGATGGAAACACATTCCATGTTCATGGATAGGAAGAATTAATATAGTTAAAATGTCCATACTGCCTAAGGCAATATACATATTCAACGCAATTCCTATCAAACTACCAACGACGTTTTTCACAGAAATAGAACATATAATCCTAAAATTTATATGGGACCATAAAAGACCCTGGATAGCCTCAGCAATCTTGAGAAATAAGAACAAAGTGGGAGGTATAACGATACCTGATTTCAAACTATACTACAAGGCTACAGTAATCAAAACAGCATGGTACTGGCATAAAAATAGACACATAGATCAATGGAACAGAATAGAGAGTCCAGACGTAAATCCATGCCTATATGCCCATCTAATCTATGACAATGGAAGCAAGAATGTACGATGGGGTAAAGACAGTCTGTTCAATAAGTGGTGTTGGGAAACCTGGACAGACACATGCAAGAAAATGAAGCTGGACCACCTCCTTACACCATATACAAAAACAAATTCAAAATGGCTTAAAGACTTAAATGTAAGATCTGAAACCATAAAATATCTAAAAGAAAATATAGGAAGAAACTTCATGGACATTACCCGGAGTAAGATTTTCACTGATATATCCTCTCGCGCAAGGGAAGTAAGAGAAAAAATAAACATGTGGGATTACATCAAACTAAAAAGTTTTTTCACAGCAAAGGAAACCATCAATAAAACAAAAAGGGATCCTACTGTATGGGAAAAGATATTTGCCAATGATATTTCTGATAAGGGATTAATATCACAAATCTATAAAAAACTTACTCAACTCAACTCCAAAAAAATAAACAACCCAATTAAAAAATGGGCAGAGGACTTGAGGAGACATTTTTCTAAAAAGGACATACAGAAGGCAAGAAGACATATGAAGAAATGCTCAACCTCACTAACCATCAGAGAAATGCAAATAAAAACCACAATGAGATACCACCTCACTCCAGTCAAAATGGCTATCATCAATAAATCAACAAACAACAAATGCTGGCGTGGATGTGGAGAAAAGGGAACGCTAGTGCACTGTTGGTGGGATTGCAGATTAGTGCAGCCACTATGGAAAACAGTATGGAGGTATCTCAGGAATCTGAAAATGGAACTACCCTATGATCCAGTAATTCCACTCCTAGGCATCTACCCAGAGAAATCCAAAACTCCAATTCAAAAATCTGTATGCACTCCTATGTTTATTGCAGCACTTTACACAATAGCCAAGATATGGAAACAACCGAAATGCCCATCGGTAGATGACTGGATTAAGAAGCTGTGGTACATTTATACAATGGAGTATTACGCAGCCATAAAGAAGAAAGAAATCTTATCATTTGCAGCAACATGGATGGATCTAGAGAACATTATGTTAAGTGAAATAAGTCAGAAAGAGAAAGACAAGTACCATATGATCTCACTTATATATGGAATCTAAAGAAAAGACTATGTGAATGAACTAATCAGAAACAGTTTTGGGGACACAAAGAAAAAACCGAGAGTTGTTAGATGAGTGTGGGGGGGGGTTGGGGATAAGGGGAAAGGTGAAGGGATTTGGAAGCAGCTGGTAACCACAAGATGGCCTCAGGGTTTTTTTGAAAATTAATTTGGGGAAGGTATTCAATAATGTTGTAAAGATTTTGTTGGGTATCCGATGGACATGCGTCCTATTTGGGAGACCACCTCAGGGATACTGTGGATACCTGATCATGGCATTGTACACCAGAAGCTAAACATTAATGAATGCCAACTATAATTTTATATATATAATGTGATGGTTCAGTGTGAGGTCGGAGGGATAGTGGATGGGCGGAGGGGGGTTCACAGTGTGAGGGATATAAATGATGAACGTCTAAGTATTACCTTGTCTTGTACACCTGAAACTAATAATAAAAAAAAAAGAATAGGGAAGTTCTTTTTTATTGTATTTTTCTGAGAAATAAATTTAATCATAAATGCATACTAAAACATAATGAAGAGAGTCTTGCCAGATAGTGATATATTACGAAGTTACAATAAAGGCCGTGGTACTAGCACCAGGATTGACAGATAGAAAAATGGCAGATTAATAGACAGTCTAGAAATAGATGCAAATGTAAATAAAAACTTTGAAGATTTATTCTGGTTCCCTTTGTCTCATTTTATTATAGTTTCCTTTTATTTTGTTAAAATTTCATCTTGACTCTCTTTATGGCTTCTATTTCTAGTTCATTGGGGCCATGTCTTCTTGCAGCCTATGGAAGAAGCTGTATTCTGGAATTTTCTTTTAAATTCTTGACTCTTCCTTTGTTTTCTTATTTTGGAAGAAATGTTTCAAAGCTCAGCTATGCTGTTTAGTACCTAATAGTATATGATGTGTCATTTTTTTCTAAGCTTCAGTCACCTGACCTATACAAAGGACAATAAGCGCTCCTATACCACTGGGTTCTTGGAAGAAATAAATATGCTTCTGTGTATAACATGCCTGGCACCATGCTTACCAGTAGGCAGCACTCTGTACAATTTAGCTTTAATAAATATATCCGGGTTTGTTTCTCTTTATTCCTCCTCAATCAAGGCAAATCCTAGTTAAACTTGGACAAGACGCGTGCATTGTCCTTCACACTTATGTGATGGTTGAATTCTCTGTCCAGGTCTGCAGTGAGAGGGTAGGCTGGGGAGTGCAGCAGCCTGTGCAATTTCCAGATCCTAGCAGGATTTTATGCAGTGCACCTCTGATATGCTGAATTTACCCCTTCTACTATGTTGCTTGGGTCGCTCATCTTCAGAACCAAAGCTGTACATAAAAAATTAAAACCAACTCATGATTACAAGGTTATTCCATCACATCCCATAGCACTTTATTCACAATGGATTCCTAAAATACAATCTCCACAAAAATGTAGGCTTATACCTAAAGAATGCCAGCTGCTGCTGCTGCTGCTGCTGCTGCTGAAGATGATGATGATGATGGACAATAGTGATAGTAGTGTTTATTGAGATTACATTGCAAATGCAATAGAGTCCCTACCTAATTCATAGACATTTGAACCAAAATCTCAGCAATTCCTAAAGCAAAAAGTCCCTGTGCCTAACTCTAGTGCTCCCAGTGGGGACATACATTTCTTGCATATATCAGCTCTTGTATTAGCTCTTTCAGTCTTGATTGAGCCACTTGTGGGTAGTGCGGTGCTCAAAGTCTAGAACTTCAGTCTGTCTATTAAGCTTGGATGTGCAATGCAAACCACTGATACACTCAATAGCAACAAGAATTAAAAATCAGACGAGATTTCTATGACAGTTGTGGAAAACTCAAGGTACTGGGATGTGGAAAATAGAAGGTTTGTTTTAAAAGCTACTATTACATCTAAAATAGTTTAAAGGTTATCATATGTCCTTATTAAAGACAAGTTAAAATAAGTGATAGTGTTGAAAGTGAGGCAGACTCCTGCTAAATATTTGACCAGCCTATAGAGAGATACCTCACTTTCTTTCCACATATTTTTTTGAAGAGGTTGGGGAGTAAATTCAGCTCAAGAGTCTTAGGCAGACACAAGCTCCAAGCATTCTGGAACCCCAGCAGCAGGCTAGTCTGCAATGGGCAGAGATGGTCTACAGAAAATTAACCAAGGAATAGGACTGGCTCCCAATGAGCAGGGTCCAATGTGCAGTAACCCCAGGATTGGTCTGGGTTTGTGCTGGTATCAAAGGTGGTCCAACCCAGTGGATAGAGAATGGCAACAGAACCATGGTGGTGTCATGGTTGCTAGTGGTATATATGGCTAAGAACAAAATCTCAGCCAGTTCCTGGGGGAATAATCTCTAGGAACAGTGATGGAAAAGGCTAGGCAGCATACCAGAACGTTGATTAATTAAGCTGCCGTTCAGGGAAGGCTCAGGTCCTTGTGTAAATAAGAAAACCAAAAGGAAAGCCCAGTGCACACAGCAAGAATAGGCTTGTGTGTGCCCAGAGTGCCCATATATAGGTTTTCCTGTAGAAGATAAATTCCGTATTTCAGCAGCAGATTGATAAGTCTAGTCAATATGGCTGACTGCTTTTCCATGTCATTAGTCCCTAAACAACACAGTATAACAACTATTTATATAGCATTTACATTGTATTAGGTATTTAAAGTATACAGGAAGATGTGCATAGGTTTTACGCAAATACCATGTCATTTTATATGAGACTTGAGCATCCACGAATTTTGGTATCTGTGGGGGGTCCTGGAACCAATCCCCCACGGATATTGAGGGACGACTATATAATAACAGTGATTCTTGCTAACTTGATGAAATTATTATTATCCAAATCTCCTTCTTCCATGGCTACATATACAGTCTCCTTTAATTACTGGATATGTTTATCAGCTGCATCTTTATTAAATAAAAAAAGAAATACTAAATATGTTTACTTTGCATACCTCTTTCCCCTCCACTCCAGGCAATCTGCAATTAGCAGCCAAAGCAATACTGAAAGGAGCTTAGAAAGAACAATCAAAGATGTGTGAATTATGTGTATAACTGAGTTTAATTAAATCCCTTTGCTGAGAGAAATGGAAGAGCTAACAGTTACTCACACTTTTCAGCTGCTCATATCAAGCTCCAACTGGAACCTTCTGAAGGAAACTGCAAAAAGTAGAAATTCTGCTAGGGGCAACCCTGCTGAAGTTCAACTCTGAAACAGCTCAGACCACTTACTGTGCATATTTTCCAACCCTTTTTTGTGGTATAGCTATGTCACTAAAACTTGATTATTTGTGGTTAATTAGCCTAACCCATTAATTACTGAGCTGTTTACTAAGACATAGTTTGGTTAATATTTTGGCAGAAAATAAAAAAGTATACCCTATATATCTATTATCTTGATTACTCATCTTTCCTTTTAAAAATAAAACTTATTTCTCCACAAAACCTCCAACTATCGCCAAAATGAATTTTATTTTAGAACTCTAAATTCCCTCTTTGCTTAATTCAGGAAGTCATTGTGTTTGTTACCCCTGTCCGGGGTCAGGGGTACATTTTTCAGATAATATAGCCCAGTGTTCATACCAAGAGCTTACACTGTTTAAAATCTGGCATTTCTCTGGATTTTACTGACCTTTGTTACAGCCCTAAAAGCAGACAATGCATTGTTTTCTAGGTCAAAATCACTTTGTTTATGTACTGGGACGTACAAGTGTTCAATTAAACACTTGCCTATGCTTTTTGTGGAACATTTCAATGGGGTCACATGTGCCTATCCCTGGCTCAGGCCAAGATTGGGCAGCCCTCCATTCGAGTGACCAGTAGCTTAAGCCTCTTAACTTTCATAACATAGCACATATGGCATCCCCAAGTGTTGTGACAAGTAATATACACAAGTAATATAATGAATATGTCTTTAATCAGCAGCCGTTGCTTTAAAGCTCTTGCCAGAGGGCAGAGACCTGAATTACCTATCCAGATACTACTTTTATGACTGTTTCTTCTCTACCTCCCATACTTCCTTCCTAGTGGAAGAATCCCAATAACAGAACATCTTGGCTTCTCTCTGTTCTAGAGCTAATCTGACTGGGGAGTTTGGAAGGAGAAACTGGGTGTGCATGAGCTAGACACCTCCACTTTCACTTGGGAAAAGAGCAAGTATCTTCTCTGCTCTTCTCAAGCCCTTAGAGGAGGGCCTTGTCTGGTCCAGTCCTGCCTGAGACCGTATGGATTCGTTAGCTGGTTTCTGGGATTCAGTAGTGGGAGGTCCACTTGCCTACACTTAGAAGGCACATTTTCCAAAATCAGCCCTATAAATAATAAAGGTGATGTGTGTGACCTCCATCTGCTGACTGATATGTTTTATTTTTCACTCAGTTCAGAATGTGGTTGGTAAAAAACTGTGTTGTATATTGGGCCACATCTAACACCCAACAACAACTAAAGCCCAACTGAGAAAAGTTACATTTAACAAAGACAGACTCCAAAGATATCCATTCATTCCTTAGAGTTGTAAAAGTTTTAGCTTAGTGTCACATTGTAGCAGTGTGTGTATGTGTGTGTGTGAGTATGTGTGTGCATATATTATACATTATATGTATTATGTATAAAGTGTGACAAAAAATATGGTGAATGTTTAAATAAAAAAAAGTTTATTACAGTAAAAAACACACATTAATCCCCTTGCTTTGAACACACTTTCCCCCTTGCTGGTCACTTTTTGAAGCAGTTCTGGAAGTCCTCTTTTGTGAGTGTCTTTAGTTGCGCTGTCCTGTCTGCCTTGATGTCCTCAGTTGATTCAAGACGTTTACCTTTCATGGTCATTTTGAGTTTGGGGAAGAGCCAGGAGTTGCACAGTGCCAGATCTGGTGAATAAAGTGGATGAAGACACACAGTGATGCTTTTATTTGACAGAAATTGCCGTATCAGAAGTGATGTGTGACCTGGAGCCTTTCCGCTGTGATCGCAAAATACAGTGAATGCTGCTGCCAAGTGCCATCCAGCGGAAAGGCAGGGATCTTCAATACGGGAAGCAGCGCGTGGAACCTTAGTAACAGTGTGTGACAAGTTTCAACTTGTTTGGTGCAGTCAGTCGGGTATAAGCTGCTGACTATCAGGTTGGGAGAAGGTGTGTTTTCAAGTGTGCCATCAATCATCCTCCACTGACACAATGCTCCATGTCACCCATCGCTTCTGGTACGATGTCTCACAATTAAGTTTGCAAACTTGCCACCGTGAGCTTACATTGGCAGCACTGTACAAACAGTTCGGTAAGGTTTCATAACCTTGGTATATCCAAGTCTCACAGCTGTGTTCGTGTCGACGTGTGGTGGTGCCTTGCTGAGTAGCATTCATTATTGTTGTTGCGTGTTTTTGTGTGCTGTCACAAGAATGTCTGAGCTTGTATTAAAACAATGAACAAACATTAAATTTCCTGTTAAATCTGGCAAGAGTAGAAGTGAAATCAGGGACATGTTAGTCCAAGTTTATGGGGATAATGCCAGGCAGAAAACAGCCATGTACAAAGAGATTAAACATTTTTCTGAGGAGAGAGAATGTGTCACTCTCATGTGATGAAGAGAGATCAGGGGGGCCAGTAACGAGCAGAACTGATAAAAACATTGCAAAAATTCATTCAATTGTACACCAAAATTGTCAGGTGACTGTGAGAAGCATAGCAGACCAAGTAAACATCAACAGAGAAACAGTTAGGAAAATCTTAACTGAAAATTTTGGCATAAGAAAGGTCTGTGCAAAAATGACCCCAAAGGAGCTCACTGCTGAACTGCAAAGGAGAGTCAAAGTTTGCCAAGACCTTTTGGAGAGGCAAGATGATGTTTTGGGCCATGTTATCACTGGTGATGAAACATGGGTGGATGAATTCGACCCTGAAACAAAGCATCAAAGTGCACAATGGAAGTCAGCCAATTCTCCACAACCAGAAAAAGTTATGTCAGTCCAAATCAAGAGTCAAAACGATGTTGCTAATCATTTTTGGTATCAGAGGGATTATTCATTATGAATTTGTACCAACTAGACAGTTAACCATGTTTACTATTTGGAAGTGCTGAAAAGGCTGTGTGAAAAAGTTAGATGAAAATGACCTGAACTTTTTGCACTCCCTGACTTTAGCTTGTACTATAGGGCTGCAATAATCAAAACAGCATGGCATTGGCAGAAAAACAGACACGTAGACCAATGGAATATAACTGAGAACCCAGAAATAAACTTTAGATCATCCAAACAGAACATAAATAACGAAATAGCAGCCCTAAATGACACATTAGATTAAATGGACATAATTGACATATATAGAGCACTTCATCATAAAACATCAGACTATACATTCTTTTCGAGTGTACATGGAACATTCTCAAGGATAGACCATATATTGGGACATACAATCAGCCTCAGCAAATTTAAGAAGATTGAAATCATACCAAACATATTCTCTGATCACAAGGCTTTGAAATTGGATATCAACTGCAAAAAGAAAGCAGGAAAAAACACAAATACATGGAGATTAAACAACATACTTTAAAAAAAGACTGGGTCAAAGAAGAAATTACAGGAGAGATCAAAAGATATATAGAAACAAATGACAATGAAAATACATCCTACCAAAATTTTTGGGATGCAGCGAAAGCAGTTTTAAGAGGGAAATTTATATCATTACAGGCCTATCTCAAGAAACAAGAAAAATCCCAAATAAATAACCTCATGTTACACCTTAAATAAATAGAAAAAGAAGATCAAGTGAAACCCAAGGTCAGCAGAAGAAAGGGAATAACAAAAATTAGAGCAGAACTACATGAAATAAAGAACAAAAGGACAATAGAAAAAATTAATGGAACAAAGAGCTGGTTCTTTGAAAAGATTAACAAAATCGACGAACCCTTGGCTAGACTCACTAAGATAAAAAGAAAGAAGACACTAATTAACAAAATCAGAAATAAAAAAGGGGAAGTTATCACAGACACCACAGAAATACAAAGGATCATGCAAGAATACTATGAAGGACTATATGCCACCAAATTTAATAACCTAGAAGAAATGGACAAGTTCTCAGAAACTTATAGCCTTCCAAGGCTGAACCACGAAGAACTGGCAAATCTAAACAGACCGATCACCAGTAACGAAATTGAATCAGTCATCCAAAACCTTCCCAAAAGCAAAAGTCCGGTTTCAGATGGCTTCACTAGTGAATTCTACAAAACCTTCATACAGGATCTAATACCAATCCTGGTCAAACTCTTCCAAAAATTTGAAGAAGAGACAGTACTCCCTAACTCATTTTATGAGGCCAGCATTACCCTGATACCAAAACCTGGTAAGGACAACACAAAAAAAGAAAACTAGACCAATATCTCTGATGAATACTGATGCAAAAATCCTAAACAAAATTCTAGCAAATCGAATACAACAATGCATTAAAAAGATTATTCATCTCAACCAAGTGGGGTTCATCCCCGGGGCACAAGGATGGTTCAACATCTGCAAATCCATCAGTGTGACACATCACACAAACAAAATAAAGAACAAAAATCATATGCTATATCAATTGATGCAGAAAAAGCATTTGACAAGATACACCATCCATTTATGATTAAAACACTTAATAAAATAGGTATAGAAGGAAAATACCTTAACATAATACAGGCCATATATGACAAGCCCTCAGCTAATCTCATAATTAGTGGTGAAAAAATGAAGCCCTTTGCTCTACGTTCAGGAACACGACAGGGTTGTCCCCTATCACCTGTGCTTTTCAACATAGTGTTGGAAGTCCTTGCCAGAGCAATCAGGGAAGAGAAAGAAATAGAAGGCATCCAAATTGGGAATGAAGAAGTTAAATTATCACTCTTTGCAGATGAATGATGCTGTGTATAGAAAACCCTAAAGACTCCACCAAAAAGCTGTTAGAAACAATCAACGAATACAGTCAAGTTGCTGGCTACAAAATCAACATACAAAAGTCCATTGCATTCCTATATACTAACAATGAAATCTCAGAAAAAGAAATACAAAAAACAATTCCCTTTGCAATTGCAGCAAAAAGAATAAAATACCTAGGAATGAATTTAACCAAGGATGTGAAGGACCTATATGCTGAAAACTATAAGACATTTTTGAAAGAAATTGAAGAAGACACAAAGAAATGGAAAGACATTCCATGCTCATGGATTGGAAGAATCAACATAGTTAAAATGGCCATATTACCCAAAGCAATATATAGATTTAATGCAATTCCCATCAAAATCCCAATGGCATTTTTTAAAGAAATAGAACAAAAAATCATCAGATTTGTTTGGAACCACAAAGGACCCCAAATATCCAAAGCAATCTTAAGAAAAAAGAACAATACTCGAGGTATCGCACTCCCTGACTTTAGCTTGTACTATAGGACTGCAATAATCAAAACAGCATGGTATTGGCAGAAAAACAGACACATAGACCAATGGAATATAACTGAGAACCCAGAGATAAAACCACATAAATATGGACAGATAATTTTTGACAAGGAAGCTAAAAACATACAATGGAGGAAAGACAGCCTCTTCAATAAATGGTGCTGGGAGAATTGGATAGCCACGTGCAAAAGAATGAAACTGGACTGCTATCTGTCACCATGTACCAAAATTAATTCAAAATGGATCAAAGAGTTAAGCATAAGACCTGACACAATAAACTGCGTAGAAGAAAACATAGGTACTAAACTTATGGACCTTGGGTTCAAAGAGCATTTTATGAATTTGACTCCAAAGGCAATGGAAGTAAAAGTTAAAATAAACGAATGTGACTATATGAAACTTAAAAGCTTCTGCACAGCAAAAGAAACCATCGACAATATAAAGAGGCAACTGACTGAATGGGAGAAGATTTTTGCAAGCAGTGCCTCCGATAAAGGGCTAATATCCAAAATATACAAGGAACTCATGAAGCTCACTAACAAAAAAACAAACAACCCAATTGAAAAATGGGCAGAGGACCTGAAGAGACATGTCTCCAAAGAGAACATACAAATGGCAAATAGACATTTGAAAAAATGCTCAACATCACTAATCATCAGAGAAATGCAAATAAAAACCACAATGAGGTATCACCTCACCCCAGTCAGAATGGCTATCATCAACAAGACAAATAGTAACAAGTGTTGGAGAGGCTGTGGAGAAAAGGAACCCTCATACACTGTTGGTGGCAATGCAGATTGGTGCAGCCGCTATGGAAGGCAGTGTGGAGGTTCCTCAAAAAATTATGAATAGAATTACCATATGTCCCAGCAATCCCTCTCCTGGGTATCTACCCAAAAAATCTGAAAACATTTATCCATAAATACATGTGTGCTCTAATGTTCATTGCAGCTTTGTTTATGGTGGCCAAGACATGGAAACAACCAAAATGTCCTTCGATAGATGAATGGCTAAAGAAGTTGTGGTATATATACACAATGGAGTACTTACTATTCGGCGGTAAGAAAAGATGATATAGGAACATTTGTGACAACATGAATGGATCTTGGGAGTATAATTCTAAGCAAAATAAGTCAGACAGAAAAAGCAGAGAACCATATGATTTCACTGATATGTGGTATATAAACCGAAAACAACAAAAGAACAAGACAAACAAATGAGAAACAAAAACTCATAGACACAGACCATAGGGTAAGGGGGGTGGGGGGAGGGAGATGAAGGTAAGGGGGATCAAATATATGGTGATGGAAGGAGAACTGACTCTGGGTGGTGAACACACAATGGGATTTATAGATGATGTAATACAGAATTGTACACCTGAAATCTATGTAATTTCACTAACAGTTGTCACCCCAATAAATTAAAAAAAATAAATAAATAAATTAGTATTGGATTACAACCCGAAGTGTAAAATGAATACTCATGAGCCCATCCTGATATAAACAAATGATCATATAAGTAAATAAATGGGGAGAAGAAGATCTCCATGGAGAATTCCAAATAATTTATGTAGACAGTCTTCTTTCAACAATGTGGAGCATGCCACTACTGAGCAGGTTTTTGTGCAGACAGAAATTTTCAACTCCTTTGGGTATATTTGTTTTTTTAAAATAATGACTTAGAGAATCGTATCTGCAAATTTATGGCCATAGCAAATTGCAGAGATGATTTTAAGGGAAATATAAAATGTCCATATTGATTCAAAGGAAACAGAAAACCAGGCTATATACCAAGTATAGAAAGCAATGAAGGTTGTTCAAAACATGGCTTTCAAAAACGCCACCTGTATCACATAGTTTCATAGACGAAGTAAAGCAAATCTTTAAGAAACGGAAAATTCCTAATACTATTCCAGAGCATAGCTACAGGTGAAATTTTTCGTAGTATGTCCTATGAGACTAGCGTAACACTGATACCATACACACAAATGGAGACATCTATCAGAATAGCCACACACACACACACAAAACATCCAAATCTTGTTAAAATTGAAGAAAACTTTCTGAGCTTGAAAAAGACTATTTGTTAGAAATTTAACTGCACATCCTGCAGGCATTCCTATTTGTATAAGAAAAATATATGAATTTCCACTGTGTCCTGTCCATTTAACATTGTTCCTGAATCCTAGGTAACCTAATACTAAAACAAAAATCATCATAATAATAAATATTGGAAAGGTAGAGAGAAAAATGTTATTTTTTATGATATTATTGGCCACCTAGAAAATACAAAACAATCAACTGAAACATAATTTGAACTAAGTATGAAAGTTTAGCAAAATTAAGATGAACATACAAAAACCAATAATAACCAGTGACTATGTAATTAAAAGTAGATCCTATTGAAAATAAGAAAGTAATTTTTAAAAAATACCTAGGAATAAACTTAATAATAAATGTGCAAGAGCTATGAGAGGATAACTATAAAACTTCCTTGCACAACATAAAGAAATACTACAATACTTGACAAAATAAAGCATGTTTCTATGTCAGAAAATTTCAAATGGTAAATATGCTTGTGTTCCTAATATTAACATGTGAATTCAATGTAATCCCAATCAAAATTCCACTGGAATTTTTAAATTGTTAGATTGATTCTAAGTCAGCTGGAAGAGAAAATAGCTGGGAACATTTCGGATAAGCATAATCAAAATGTAGTCTAAAGCTATTCTAATAAAAACAACGTGATACTGGAAAAAATTTAATGAGAAAAAAAGAGTGTTCAGGAAAAGATGCACATATGCATGCAAACATTATGGTATAAAGGAAGCATTTCAAATCAGTGAGAAAAAAATTACCAATAAATGGGGTTGGAACAATTGACTACTTCCGGCAAAATGGAGTTGTCTGAATTAAAGAGTTAAAAGCAAGAGAAAATGAAATCACAAAAGAATTTGGGAAAGACTTAAGTATTCTTTATATAATCTGGGAAGTAGCCGAAAGGAAAAGTCATTCCACATTAAAAGCAAAAGAGAAACCATGAATAAAGAGAGTGACAGAATTGACTACAAAAAAATTAAATGTATGTAGATGCATAGAAAACATACTGGAGGATTTTTGTCCTCTCTGTATGGGATTAAGGGTGATATTTTTTCCTTCTTTCTATTTTTCAGTTTTTTTTCAAATTTTCTATAAAAAGTATTACTTGTATAGTCAGAAAATCACTATCAAATAAAAATTTAAAGAGTTTAACCAGGAAATTTGTCGGAATGAAAGGCTATACTACCTCACCCTAGAGGTGGTGAAGGGTCTACCTGTGGGCAAAGTCTCTCACAATATCTTTTCACAATTATTATTTATTACTTATGTACATATTTATTTAATATTTACCTCCCACCCAAATCCTCCAGTCTTTCTTAACCAGGATTGAGAGGCAGAATTGGTTCCTGATACCCTAAGGTCTCCGATATAAATAATGAAATAACTTCACTCCTAAGCATCTAGAATGGTACTAGTTATGTACCAACCTTGGAAGAGTTGACAATGTGTTATGTAGTTCAGAGGAGAAACCATGCTTGACAAAGGCATAGAGTAGACCCTAAGCTCTACTGAAGCCTGAGGGCAAGAAATAGATGTGTTCTCTTCTGGGCCTGTGCTTGGTGCCCTACTGTGTATTATACATACAAGGTGCTCAGTCAATTGATATCTACTCAGCGTTCTATCAAATCCATATCTGCTTAGTCAGAAAGTCTTTCCATTTGAAACAAAAGAGAACTCACTTTGGACAAAAAGCAGGGGAACTCTTACTTTCTCTATATTTTAATTTGGGGGGTAAAAATATTATGAAGAAGTTTGAAGATATTGGGCATTTGGACCTCAAAAGGCAGTCAATTCAGCTAACTGGAATCCAAGGGGGGAATACGGATTTGTATCATTGAAAAAAAAACCACAATAACACTTATCAATGTTCAAGTTTTTAGAACATGGTATCAGCCAAACTAAATATACCATTAGTTTGTATTCAATATTTAGTTTGTACTAAATATACCAGGTGGTTGCTTTCCAGCCTATATGTGAACAGCACAAATAGAACGTATGAACCATAATTTTGAGCAATTTTCCTTATTTTCTAAGTACTCAATGTGATTAAGCTGGTTAGTGCAAACAAACAAAAAACCCACCTGATTACAATTGGGAGTTAAGGAAAGCACCTCAGATAAATTGTTGACATGCTTTATTTTAGTAACATTTCTCTTATGATGCTGGAAACATAGTTCAATAAACGATTTACACATATCTTATTTATTCCACAGTGGTCACTATGAAGAGCTCTAAGGACTTGATAATCTAATATCCTGATCTTAGTACTTCACACACTTGGCATTATTAATGGGGACCTTTCCCTCTCTTTGTTATAATAACAACTTCCTCCTTCAACACACCCCCTTGATACCCAGTTATTTACTCCTTCTTTCTTGTTTAAGTCTATTGTTAAGGATAAATCATTCTGCAAGTTTCCAGCATCATGTTTTACATTCTTCACCATTAAATCCAAAAAGGAAATAATTATCTGAGGACAAGACCCCGTGCTGCCCAGTGGATGCTCCTTTCAGTTCTATTGATATTCTCCTGGGTATCTGGGCATACATTGTTCTGTGGGGTTTCTTAACACCATACTAATTAGTCTACCTTTAACTTTACATTTCTATATAGTATAGAATTACAGGAGGTGTGTGTGTGTGTGTGTGTGTGTGTGTTCTCATTTGTAATTCAATACATGAGTACTAGCAGGATAAAACAACCAAGTATAAATCTATGTATATTCTTCTAGACAACAGCAGACTGCACATTAACCACCACTAATCAAAGACCAAAAGAATTCTTTTTACAGTATACAAATAAGGCCTTTCTGCTGAAATTACCATTTTTCAAACTGCCATTTGCAACAAGGTGGTCATTTAGAAAAAATTCTCTTCCAAACCTAAGCATTTTCATAGTGCTGCCCTTAATTATATCTCCTTTAGGTGTGGTTTTTGAAACCTGAACCAGCTGGAGTATGCCCAGCCATGGGACAGTTGGGCTGTTAACCAACGTAGAAAGGGCTGGGTAAAGGAAACAAACAAACGAAAAAGAAAAAAAACTCAGGGCTGGAGATGAACCAGTGCCCTCTTAGGTGGTTACTGTCTCTTCCAAGAGTTAGGTCCCAGTATCTACTTTATTTCATTGAACAGCCCTTCTCTGCCGTCTTGTAGACAAACAATTGTGAGACTACATGAGCCACGTAGAGGCTAAGAGTCAGACTTACCACACCTAGGTCTGGGTCCAAATGGTCTATTTACTAGCTGGACGATGTAAAAACCTCAACTTCCCGACCTCTCAGATTCCTGATCTGTAAAACGCTGGGAAATAATACCTACTTTTCTATGACCTAAGGTGAGAAGGGCAGGGGAACAGGTTGATGAACAGCAGGCATTAGATGTAGGTTATGGTCCTGGATTTTGTTTTTGGTAGTGGGATCATAGGTGCTTATCAATTATTAAAAGTCAATGATTAAACAGATTAAATCAATAATTAAATAGAAAAAAGAACTTAAAAGGTACACTGAAGAAATGATGATGTCTCATAAAGAATGATCCTTTTCTGTTTACTAATCTAAAATTCAGGAAATTAAAATTGTACCTAAATGGCTAGACTCCCTGTCACAAACGAGATCATTAACACATCATTTTAAAGTCTGATCCTACATTATATATAAAGTAGCGTCACAGTAGTATTTAAATAGTTGCATGTTTGTTTTCTATATAAAGCATGGTCTTGTCTTCAAGAAGCTTACATTATTTAGGGCAGAGGAGGCAACAGGATTACAACACAAAACAATTACAAAACTAGAATGTTCTACAATGTGTAATATGAATGACAATTTCTTAAAGGATCCAGGCAAAAGAGAAGGCTTTCTAGAATAAAAAGACGAACTTCAAGAAGGGCAGAATTTAAAAATACAGTAAAAATTTGGTGGAGAACAATCCCATTATTTATACTAAATTTATTGGGATGACATTGGTTAATAAAATTACACAGGTTTAAGTATACAATTCAATAATACACCATCTGTATATTGCATTGTGTGTTCACCACCCAAAGTCTAATCTCCTTCCATTACCATATATTTGATCCCCTTTATTCTTTTCTATCTATCCCCACCTACCTTTTTCCTCTGGTAACCACTAAACTGTTGTCTGTATCTATGAGTTTTTATTTGTTTGTCTTGCATTCAGTTTTATATACAGCTACTATGGAAAACAGTATGGAGGTTCCTCAAAAAAATTAAGAATAGAAATACCATATGACCCAGCAATCTTTCTTCTGGGTATTCACACCAAAATTTTGAAAACATTTATTCGTAAAGATATATGTACCTCTACATTCATTGCAGCATTATTCACAATGGCAAAAACAAGGAAACAACCAAAGTGTCCTTTGATAGATAATTAGCTTAAGAAGATATGGTACACACATACAATGGAATATTACTCAGCCATAAGAAAAGATGAAATACTTCCATTTGAGACAATATTATATTATTTTCAGGTGTACACCACTGTTATTCAATATTTATATACCTAAAGAAGTGATCACCATAAGTCCAGCAACTCTCTGACACTGTACCACGCTATCACAATGTATTGACTATATTCCCCATGCTGTACATTATATCCCCAGGACTTATTTTATACCTGGCAATTGGAACCTCTCATTCACCTTCACCTTTTTCAAAGTCTCTGCTTTTATTGAGCTTCTATTCTACTGGGAGAGACAGAGAATAAACAAGAATCAAATAAATCATACAATTTTTTTTCCCCACCAAAGTTCTTTACTGAATCTGCATGATTGCTTTTCTCCAGTGAAGTTTTCTCTTCACTGGAGGTCTTCTATAAATCCTTATATACATATTTTTTTTCTCAAGTCAAAATGATGTTATAATGTTTCAGGGCATCTCTCTTTGATTTACCCGTAGAAGCTTGATATCAGAGTTCAAGAAACAAATCTCCCCAGGAGTCTGTTTTTTTGCTGTGAGAATATGATTAATGCTGTCAGCGCTACAATAGCTGCTCAATCCTTTTCTCTGGATTATGGAAAGAATTCTCAGGAAACGGAAAGAAGCATGAGCAAGAAGAATGACCATATGTGAAGTAACTGTTTCACAGTTCCCTCTTTTTAAAGATTCTCTGTTGTTTATTAATGATTACAGAATGGCATAGATTGAGAGAAACTTCCACACAAAAGTATTTGATAGTTTTCAAAACTATTGCATGTTTGTATTTGTTAGAAAACAGAGTTCAGAGTTAGGGTGGCTTTTCTTTTTTCCTTTTTTCTTTTTTTTCAAAGGAACAAGAACAAGGCATAATTATAAATTACAGAGAAGGTTCTGGGAGGTAAATGGGAGGTTCTGAGGGGGAAGAAGTAAACTGTACACAGCAGGAGGATCCTGCCTGTTCCAGGGCTGGGGGGAAATGTGACAAGGGCGTCTGGCTATAGTCCTGAGGCCTCCAAATGCCTCAAACCACCCATCTTTGAGGAAAACTGCAGGGAGGGGCTGGGAATGAGATGCTGTATCTCTGGGTGCCCAGTTTGCTCCCAGATCATGAGGTCAGGGCTAGACTTGCATTGCACATCTAAAAGGGGCCCAAATGTAGTCCAGCCTGGAAGGAAGGTGGACACTGGCTTCTTCTGGAGGAAGCTGCTCTTTCAGGCCAGCATTTGCCTCTATGACCCCAAGGGAGTAGATCCTGACCTGGAGGAAAGTGATTTGGTGGATGGTCCAGTGGATTTCTGTCCACCAAGCCCTGGAGAAGCGATGAGGGGCACCTAATGGCAAGGCTCCTGCCCCTGACCCATCGCAGGTGCAGGGTGGCTGGGGGTGGAGGCCAGATGGACACACCCCTAAAAGCAGCTGTGTTGGCAGTGAGTAGTGCTGGGCCCTCGGCTGGAAGTAAGGGGGCTCTACCTGGGCACAACTCACGGATGTGACTTAAGGTGGAGGCAGTAGTGCCTCCAAACACCCACTTGTTCTGGGTTCACCATGGGAGTGCTCTGGGGAGGGGTGCCACAGGTATTCAGGCCCAAGCTTCCCCCATAGCAATGTTTGGTGCTTGGGGACTCCACTCGTTTCTGCTGTAAGGCTGAGCACTCCAAAGATGCAGTTCAGAACTGGAGT
Source organism: Rhinolophus hipposideros (assembly GCF_964194185.1). Classification (NCBI taxonomy): domain Eukaryota; kingdom Metazoa; phylum Chordata; class Mammalia; order Chiroptera; family Rhinolophidae; genus Rhinolophus; species Rhinolophus hipposideros. The sequence goes on along the minus strand of NC_138047.1, from coordinate 15,130,229 downwards.
GGCCACCCTGTTCCCAAGGCCCACAAGTGCTGCTGAGACCCCTGCCCTGAAGGGGGGCAGAGCTTGTGTTGCTTACTGTTGAGAAGTGCTGCCAACTATTGGGCCTAGCATTGGTCAGAGCACTAGGTATGTGTGGCAGGTGCAAAGCCAGAGGCAGTAGCTGTGTCACAGAGAGTGACTGCCCACTAGAGACACTGAGCTGCAGGCCATCTTTGAGTTGGGAACAGACAGCACCACCTTCCTCTGATGGCCACACCAGCAGATTGAGGTAAGGAACCTCACTCCCTCACCCCCCAAAAATGCAAGGTCTGTGATAACCTGGAATCTCATCTCTGAGACGCTGTGACAAAGCGCAAAGGTAAAGTCACTGGATACTTGCAGTTTGGTCTACAAGTGGATGGAGGGGCATGGACAGCTGGGTGACGCTGGCAGGCCAAGGCAAGATGGCGGGCGTGCTGAGTGCGGTGCTAGCCTTCTGGTGCCCGGGCTGGGTATGTGGGGTAGAGCCTGCCCAGGTTACTGTCCATGGGGCGCTTGGATGAGGTAGGTCCTTGAATAGAGAGGGGCTGCAAGTGAGCTCCTTCAGCTGCCAACACTGCCCTAGGCGAAGCGCCCTCTGTGGGGCCTGTTGCCTGGATGCACTTGAAACGCACTGGCAAAAAAGAATGGGCACGTGTTTCCAAGGTCCCGAGGAGTCAGTGCACAACAAAGATTCTGGGGGAACCCCAGTGCGCAGAGGACCCGCACGGACCCAGGGCAAACAAAGCTGTGGATCCGCCTGGGGCACTCAGGTACAGATCTGCGGAGGCTTGGAGGTGCTTGCCTGAGGGAGATGAGCTTGAGCTTATTGACAGGCAGCTGGCCCTTCCTCTGCTGGCTGGGCCCCACAGCTGTCCAGGAAACACTGCACAGCATAGGGTCCCGCCCAGCAGAGGGGGAACCTGTGGGGAGTAGGGTTCCTGGCCCAGCAGACACCTGCATGAGATGGCAACTTTAGGATTAGCACCTGTGTGTCCTCCTGCCCTTTCCTCTGGGGATACCAGAAGGGAGAGCAGCAAAGAACAGAAGGGCCCAAGCATACAGACCTTGCAGGGGTGACACTGAAGTGGCAGTCAGGGCAGGTGGAGGGGGGAGGGATACTTAACACATGACCCTACAATTCCACTTGTAGGCAATTAATCAAGAGAAATAAAAGTTATGTTCTCACAAAAACCTGTATGTGAATATTTCAGCAATATGTCCACAACTATTAGACAGGTATAGGACTATCGAAGTTGTCCAATTTGTTTTGAATGAATTTGTTATTATTTTTTAGTTGTCCTGGGAATACTACTATGTATACTAATCATTTCACAGTCTCAGTTAAATATTTTATCAGTTAAATAAAATGTAGAAGCCTTACACCATACAGATTCTTTTACCCTCCACTGTTATAGCTGTCATATGTATTACCTTTACATGACTTGAATGCCACTCTCTGAGACTGTGGTATACTTTTTTCATCCAAGTCTTACATATACTAAATAATTTAAGAGGGAAAAAAAACAGGCTATCACATTTATCTAGATACTTAACCATTTCTGTTTCTCTTCCTTTGGTCCTGAATGTCCAAGCTTCCCTCTTGTGTCGTTTCTCTTTAGCTGGAAGAAGTCCCTTTCATATATTTTACAGCAGGTTGTCTGGTTTGATTTCTCTTAATTTTCTTTCACATCCATCACCTTTTGTTTTGGTTTTGGTTTTGTTTGGCTTTCAATCCTTAAGAATATCTTTGCTCCATGTAATATCCTGGATTGATCTTCTCTTTCAGTACTTTCAACATGTTATTATTCCATTCTCTCCTGGTCTTTATGTATTCTGATGAGTAATCACAGCTCTTCAAATTGACATTTTCTTACTTATACGAGATCTGACCATTAAGTTCGTGAACTTGCCACTGTGTGCTTACATTGGCAGTACTGTAAGGATTCATAACCTTGGGATATCAGTGTTTCACAGCTGTGTCCATGTTGATGTGTGGTGGTGTCTTACTGAGTGGTGTTCATCATTGTTGTTGTGGGTTTTTGTGTGCCATTGCGAGAATGTCTGAGCTTGAATTAGAGCAACAAACAAACATTAAATTTCTTGTTAAACTTGGCAAGAGTGGAAGTGAAATCAGGGACATGTTTGTTAGACCAAGTTAATGGGGATAATGCTATGAAGAAAATGTCAATGTACAAATGGATTAAAAGTTTTTCTGAAAGGAGAGAACGCGCCACTGATGAAGAGAGGTCAGGAGGACCAGTAACGAGCAGAACTGATGAAAACATTGCAAAAATTTGTCGAATTGTGCATCAAAATCATTGGCTGGCTGAGAGAAGCATAGCAGACCAAGCAAACATCAATAGAGAAAGAGTTAGGAAAATCTTAACCGAAAATCTTGGCATGAAAAAAGTGTGTGCAAAAATGGTCCCGAAGGAGCTCTTGCACCACAACAATGTGCCAGCTCAGATGGCACTGTCTGTGAGGGAGTTTTTAGTCAGTAAACAAATGTATTGGAACACCCTCCCTATTCACCTGATCTGGCCCCCACTAACATCTTTCTTTACCTGAAGATAAAGGAAATATTGAAAGGAAGACATTTTGATGACATTCAGGACATCAAGGGTAATACAATGGGAGCTCTGATGGCCATTCCAGAAAACAAGTTCCAAAATTGCTTTGAAGGGTGGACTAGGTGCTGGCATCGGTGCATAGCTTCCCAAAGGGAGTACTTCGAAGGTGACCATAGTGATATTCAGCAATGAGGTATGTAGCACTTTTTCTAGGATGATGTCACGCAAGGGACCCTGCTCGCTGCACCATTTGTCACGCGGGGTGTCAGGCGGGGTCTCTGGTCCCGCTCCCCACAAAAGAACGCAGGACATGGTGAGGCCAGAAAGGAACACCCACAGAGCCATAAGCAGGGGAGTCATACCACTATATTCTCACCAGTGGCATCCGCCTCTCTGCAATCCGCTCTTGCTAGCTCAGCCACCATCTTCTTGCTAGCACCCATTTTTTCTGCTAGCGTAGCCACGGCAGTTATATTAGTGGCCAATGGCTCACTGGTTACAGCTGACGGCCAACTAGCCACAGCTGATGGCCATCCAATCACAGTTGATGGCCATTTAATACCTGAGCCAGCACCTTTCTATGTGAGGCCGAGAGCCTGGAAACTGCTTTCTGGGGTTCTGTCCCCACAGATGAGTTCACAAACTTAATTGTCAGACCTTGTATAGCGTATAGCATGTTGTTTTCCCTGAATGTTTTCAAAATTTTTCTTCATCTTTGAGATTATGTCAGGGTGAGGCTTTCTGAGCTTAGATCTGCATTTCATGAATTGGTGAAGTTTTCAACCATCCTTTTCCCCATATAGTTTCTTCTGCACCAGCCTCTTTCATCTTTCCTTCAGATAATCCTGTGGTTCAAAAGTTAGAACTTTCAATATTGTTTCACGCATCTCTGAGTGTCTCTTAATTTTTATTCAATCTTTTTTTCCTTTGTTCTTCAGAATTGCCATTTCTGTTGATCTCTAAGTTTTCTGACTCTTTCCTCTCTTTTCTCCATTCTGATAATGAGACTATGCAGTGAATTTTTGATTTTGGAAATTGTATGTTAAGTTCTAAAATTTCCATTTCCTTCTTTTTTCATAGTTTTTATTTCCCTGCTGAGAATGTGCTCTTTCCATTATTTTCAAGAATATTTACCTTTACTTTATTGAGCAAGATTATAATATATGCTTTGTCTAATAGTTCCTTCTTGTGGATTATTTCAGGGCTTTTCCCTTGTCTTTTCCCTTGAGAATTGGTCAGATGTTTCTAGTTCTTTGTCTGTTTTGTTGTGTAACTTTGGATGGTATCCTGCATAGGTTGCTTATTATGTTGTGAGGTTCTGGTTCCTATTAAAATCCTCTGGAGATTGTTAATTTTTCTTTTTCTGTTGTTTTATTAAGCAATCAACACAGTTAAAGTCAAAATGCCTGTTGTGTCTGTCTTGCCTTCTATCAGCAGTTATTCCACCCACAGTGCAGTTTTCATGGCACTGTCATACTGTTTCTATCCACATAGTGCACACACCACTCAAGGGTTAATGTGGAAGCTGAGTGGTGGTTTATATTATAGTTCAGTTCTCCAAGCCTTTGCTCTGCTTTTTTGGGTCTATTCTGTGCATATGGCTCAGGGTGATCACAGGATTAATATTGGCTCATACACAGATTTAAATAATCCCCTTCTCTAACTCTCTCCTCATCAGGATTCTCCTCACATTTTTAGACTTCAAGGGCTCCTCTTACATGTTCCTCAGTGTTTTAGCCCCTGTGCTGTTGTGTGGTTCCACATGAGTAGGTCAACTTTTCAGGTGAAATAGCAAAAGCAAAAGAAAAAAATAATGGGTATTTTCCCACACTCTTCAGACAACAGGAATCTCTTTACCTGTTACTTTATCCAGAGACACAGGTAAATTCTCAAGGTTTTAGGTGCCTCTGACATCACTCAGGCTGCAGGTGAGACTTGATAACTGTTTCACACTCACATTTCCTCTTTACCTCCTATAACTTCCTTGACTTCTCTTGAAACCAAGACTAGAGAATTTCTGGAACCTGCTGAAGTAGTCTTGGCAGCTCAAGAGGAGGGAATAGTTGTACATGTCCTGAGCCACCCAAATCAAGAAAACACCTGTATGGGAGATACCTGGGTGAAAACCAGACTTCACTGGGCTCCCATCTAGTAGGTTGGACCCAGCCTGGCACTATACATATTTACATTATTACAATATTATTGACTATATTCCCTATGATGTACTGTACATCCCCATGACTATTTTGTAACTACCAGTTTGTACTTCTTAATCCCTTCACCTTTTTCACCCAGCCCCTCAACCCCCCTCCCATCTGGTAACCATCAGTTTGTCCTCTGTATCGATAAGTCTGTTTCTGTTTTGGTTTTTTGTTTATTCTGTTCTTTAGATTCCATATATGAATGAGATCGTATGGTATTTGTCTCTCTCTAACGTATTTCACTTAGCACAATATACTCTAAGTCCATCCATGTTGTTGCAAATGGTTAAGATTTCATTTTTTATGGCTGAGTAATATGTATGTATGTACCATATCATCTTTATCCAATCTACTGATGAGCACTATGTTGCTTCCATATCTTGACTATTGTAGCACTGCAGTGAACATAGGGGTGCATATATTTTTTCAAATTAGTGTTTTGAATTTTTTCAGATAAATACCAAGGAGTGGAATTGATAAGGTAGTTCTATTTTTAATTTTTTGAGGAATCTCCAAACTGTTTTCCACCGTAGCTACAACAATCTGCAATCCAACCAACAGTGTATGAGAGTTCCTTTTTCTCCACATCCTCCCTAACACTTGTTTTTATTTATTTATTTATTGATGATAGCCATTCTGACAGATGTGAGGTTGTATCTCATTACAGTTTTAATTTGCATTTCTTTGATGATGAGTGATGTTGAGAATCTTCACACGTCTATTAGACATCTGTATGACCCCTTTGGAGAAATTTCTATTCAGGTCCTCTGTCTATTTTTTAAATTGGATTGATTTTTTGTGGTGTTGAATTGTATGAGTTCTTTATAAATATTGGATATTAACCCTTATCAGATGTATCACTGGTGAATATCTTCTCCCATTCAGTAGGCTGTCTTTTCATTTTGCTGGTGGTTTCCTTTGCTGTGCAAAAACTTTTTAGTTTGATGTAGTCCCATTTGTTTATATTTTAATTTTGTTTCCCTTGCCTGAGGAGATAGATCAGAAAACGTATCACTAAGAGCCAGGTCAGAGCATTTACTGCCTATATTTTCTTCTAGGAGTTTTATGGATTCAGGTCTTACATTTAAGTCTTTAATCCATTTTGAGTTTATTCTTGTATATGGTGTAAGAAGGTGGTCCAGTTTCATTTTTTTTGCAGCTATCTGTCCAGTTTTCCCAACACCATTTATTGAATAGACTGTCTTTACCCCACTGTATGTTCTTGCCTCCATTGTCATAGATTAAATGACTATATAAGCATGGGTTTATTTCTTGGCTTTCTATTCTGTTCCATTGATCTATGTGTCTCTTTTTATGCCAATACCACGCTGTTTTGATTATTATAACCTTATAGTATAGTTTGATATCAAGTAGCTTGATGCCTCCCATTTTTTTTCTTCCTTCTCAACATTGGCGGAGCTATTCGAGATCTTTTATGGTTCCATATAAATTTTGGGATTATTTGTTTCAGTTCTGTAAAAAAATGCCATTGATATTTTGATAGGGATTGCATTGAATCTATAGATTGCTTTGGGCAGTATGGACATTTTAACTATGCTAACTCTTCCTATCCATGAGCAAGTATATACTTCCATTTATTTGTATCTTCTTTAATTTATTTCTTCAATGCCTTATAATTTTCTGAGTACAGGTCTTTTACCCCCTTGGTTAAATTTATACCTAGGTTACATTTGTTTTTTTATACATTCAATTATAAATGGGACTGTTTTCTTAATTTCTCTTTTTTTAAAATTAAAGTTTATTGGGGTGACAGTTGTTTTCCATCACCACATAGTTGATCCCTTTTATCCTCATTTACCATTCCCCTCACCCCTTACCCTCTGGTAACCACTAAACTATTGTCTGTGTCTATGAGTTTTTATTTCTTCATTTGTTTGTCTTGTTCTTTTGTTGTTTTCAGTTTTATATACCACATATCAGTGAAATCATATGGTTCTTGACTTTTTCTGTCTGATTTATTTCGCTTATCATTATAATCTCAAGATCCATCCATGTTGTTGCAAATGGTACTATTTCATCTTTTCTTATGGCAGAACAGAATTCCATTATGTATATATACCACAACTTCTTTATCTATTCATCTACTGAAGGACACTTTGGTTGTTTCCATGTGTTGGCCACCATAAATAAAGCTGCAATGAACATTGGAGCACATATGCCTTTATGGATAAATGTTTTCAGATTTTTTTTGGTAGATACACAGGAAAGGGATTGCTGGGTCATATGATAATTCTATTCGTAATTTTCTGAGGAACCTCCACACTGCCTTCCATAGCGGCTGCACCAATGTGCAGTCCCACCAACAGTGTATGAAGGTTCCTTTTTCTCCACAGCCTCTTTAACACTTGTTACTATTTATCTTGTCCATGATAACCATTCTAACTGGGGTGAGGTGATATCTTATTGTAGTTTTCATTTGCATTTCTCTGATGATTAGTGATGTTGAGTATTTTTTCATATGTTTATTTGTCATTTGTATGTCGTCTTTGGAGAAAAGTCTCTTCAGGTCCTCTGCCCATTTTTAATTGGATTTTTGTTTTTGTTGTTGTTGTTGAGTTGTATGAGTTCCTTACATATTTTAGATATTACCCCTTTATTGGAGGCATTGTTTTCAAAAATCATCTCCCATTTGGTTGGTTGCCTCTTTATTTTGTCGATGGTTTCTTTTGTTGTGCAGAAGCTTTTTTGTTTGATCTAGTCCCATTCATTTATTATAGCTTTTACTTCCCTTACCATTGGGGTTAAATTCATAAAATAAAATGCTCTTTGAACCTAACGTCCATAAATTTAGTACTTATGTTTTCTTCTATGCAGTTTATTGTGTCAGCTCTTATGTTCAGGTCTTTGATCCATTTTGAGTTTATGTTGGTATATGGTGACAGATAGCAGTCTAGTTTTATTCTTTTGCGTGTGGCTTTCCAATTCTCCCAGCATCATTTATTGAAGAGGCTATCTTTTCTCTACTGTATGTTTTTGGCTTTGTTGTCAAAACTTATCTGTCAAAACTTATTTCTATAAATTTATTTCTGGGTTCTCAATTCTATTCCATTGGTCTGTGTGTCTGTTTTTCTGCCAACACCATGCTGTTTTGATTATTGTGACCCTGTAGTACAAATTGAAATCAGGGAGTGTGATACCTCCAGCATTGTTCTTTTTTCTTAGGATTGCTTTGCTATTAGGGGTCTTTTGGGGTTCCAAACAAATCTGATGATTTTTTGTTCTATTTCTTTAAAAAATGCCATTGGGATTTTGATGGGGAGTGCATTAAATCTGTATATCGTTTTGGGTAATATGACCATTTTAACTATGCTGATTCTTCCAATCCATGAACATGGAATGTCTTTCCATTTGTTTGTGTCTTCTTCAATTTACTTTAAAAATGTCTTATAGTTTTCAGTATATAGGTCTTTCACATCCTTTATTTATTCCTAGATATTTTATTCTTTTTGTTGCAATTGCAAAAAGAATTGTTGTTTTATTTCTTGTTCTGAGATTTCATTGTTAGTGTATAGGAATGCAATGGACTTTCGTATGTTGATTTTGTAGCTGGCAACTTTACTGTATTTGTTTATTGTTTCTAACAGCTTTTTGGTGGAGTCTGTAGGTTTTTCTATATATATATTGCATTATGTCAATGTGCAAAAGTGACAATTTAACTTCTTCATTCCCAATTTAGATGCCTTTTATTTATTTCTATTGCTGATTGCTCTGTCTAGGACTTCCAATACTACGTTGAAAAGCACAGGGGACAGCCCTGTCGTCTTCCTGAACATAGAGCAAAGGGCTTCTATTTTTCACTGTTAATTATGATAGTAGCTTAGGGTTTGTCATATATGGCCTTTGTTATGTTGAGGTATTTTTCTTCTATACCCATTATATTAAGTGTTTTAATCATAAATGGATGTTGTGTCTTGTCAAATGCTATTTCTGTATCTATCAGTATAATATGATTTTGTCATTTATTTTGTTTATGTGACAAATCACATTGATGGATTTGCATACGTTGAACCATCCTTGTGCCCCTGAGATGAACCCCACTTGGTTGTGAATGTATAATCTTTTTAATGTATTGTTGCAGTCAATTTGCTAGAATTTTGTTTAGGATTTTTGCATGTGTATTCATCAGAAATATTGGTTTGCAATTTTCTTTTTTGTGTTTTCCTTTCTAGTTTTTGGTATCAGGGTAATGTTGGCCTCATAAAGGGGAGTATTGTCTCCTCAATTTTTTGGAAGAGTTTAGGTAGGACAGGTATTAGGTCCTTTTTGAATGTTTGGTAGAATTCAGTAGTGAAGCCACCTGGTACGGGACTTTTGCTTTTGCGAAGGTTTCTGACGACTGATTCAATTTCCTGGTGATCAGTCCATTTAGATTTTCCAGTTTTTTGTGATTCAGCCTAGGAAGGCTATATGTTTCTAAGAACTTGTCCGTTTCTTCTAGGTTATTGAATTTGGTGGCATATAGTCCTTCATAGTATTCTTGGATGATCCTTTGTATTTCTGTGGTGTCCGTGATAACTTCCCCTTTTTCATTTCTGATTTTGTTAATTAGTGTCTTCTCTTTTTATCTTAGTGAGTCTAGCCAAGGGTTTGTCAATTTTATTTTACTTTTCAAAGAACCAGCTCTTTATCACATTAATTTTTTCTATTGTCTTTTTGTTCTCTATTTCATTTAGTTTAGCTCTGATTTTTATTATTTCCTTCCTTCTGCTGACTTTGGGTTTCATTTGTTCTTTTTCTAGTTCGTTAAGGTGTAACGTGAGGTATTTATCTGGGATTTTTCTTCCCTCTTGAGATGGGCCTATCATGATACAAATTTCCTTCTTAAAACTGCTTTTACTGTGTCCCAAAATTTTGGTAGGATGCATTTTCATTCTCATTTGTTTCTATGTATCTTTTGACCTCTACTCATTTGTTCTTTGACCCAGTTGTCCTTTAAAAGTATGTTATTTAATCTCCACATAGTTTAGGGTTTTCCTGCTTTCTTTTTGCAGTTGCTATCCAATTTCAAAGACTTGTGATCAGAAAATATGCCTGGTATGATTTCAATCTTCTTAAATATGCTGAGGCTAGTTTTATGTCCCAATATATGGTCTATCCTTGAGAATGTTTCATATACAGAAAAGAAAAGATTTGTCTATCTTTAGATTTGTCTTTGTTTCTATTCAATATTTTTCACTTGTATTTTCAAATGTATTTTTTAGGATTTTTTAATTTCCTCTTTATCAATAGTTATTATCCCTTTTTAATTTCTAATTTTCTGTATTTGTCGTTTTTCCCTTTTTCTTTTAATTGGATTATTACACTAGTCAGTGGTTTGTGTGGTTTTTGTCTGTTTGTTATGCTGTCTTCCAAAAATATCACCTCTTTTTTCCAACTGTACTATATTTCATTCATCTAAATGTATGGTTAGATTTTGTGAGCTTTTTCTTTTATCTATTCTTTAACTTTTTGTAAGAATACATATTAGTATAAGGGATAAGTTTAGTATTTATCATTTCATTTTATCTTAAATTTTTTGTTAGTACCAATTGCTATATGTATGGTCTTTTCTATACTTGGGTTTTTTTTTTTTGTTTTTTTTAATTAATTTTATTGGGGTGACAATTGTTAGTGAATTTACATAGATTTCAGGTGTACAATTCTGTATTACATCGTCTATAAATCCCATTGTGTGTTCATCACCCAGAGTCAGTTCTCCTTCCATCACCATATATTTGATCCCCCTTACCCTCATCACCCACTCCCCACCCCCTTACCCTCTGGTAACCACTAAATTATTGTCTGTATCTATGAGTTTTTGTTTCTCATTTGTTTGACTTGTTCTTTTTGGTTTATATACCACATATCAGTGAAATCATAGGGTTCTCTACTTTTTCTGTCTGACTTATTTCACTTAGCATTATTCTCTCAAGATCCATCCATGTTGTCACAAATGCTCCTATATCATCTTTCCTTAACGCCGAATAGTATTCCATTGTGTATATGTACCACAACTTCTTTATCCATTCATCTATCGAAGGACATTTTGGTTGTTTCCATGTCTTGGCCACCATAAACAAAGCTGCAATGAACATTGGCGTACACGTGTCTCTATAGAGAAATGCTTTTATATTTTTGGGGTAGATACCCAGGAGAGCGATTGCTGGGTCATATGGTAATTCTATTCGTAATTTCTTGAGGAACCTCCACACTGCCTTCCATAGTGGCTGCAATACTTGGTTTTTTTTTAAGCATCACAAAGACATTTATTTGTTAATCATTAAAGGGAACAGGTGTCTCTATATTTGGTTTTACAGGTATGTCTGTATGTGTTTCTTTGGATAATTTTGAAGGTTTATCATTCACTTTGGGGGTTTTGTTTTGTTTTGCTTTGTTGTATTCATTATAGTTTATTTACTATTACTAACTCTTCATTTCTTGATTTATCAACTTCAGATTGCTTGTTGAGTCACACTTTATAGAGGAATATTAAAGAATGATCACAAATAAATCTCTTCCCACTTCCTTCCTTCTCTCCATGCTTGATTTCTATTGTTACATTACCATTTTTTACATTGTCAAGGTTTATAACATTTACATTCTATGACTCCATTTTCCATAATTACTTAGTCTTAATCTATCTTTAAATTAATTGAATCTGTAGTACCAGTCTCTTTTTGCAGCTTCTCTCTTTACTTCTTGGTGTATTAGCTTTGATTTCTCTCTCTCTTTTTTTTCTTCAAAAAAGTCATGTGGGTCCTGGGTTCATTTATGATTGAGATTGCCTTTATATCTGAATGTTAGCTTGACTGAACGAAACATTCTTGGATCTCATCTCCTTTTCTCAGCACTTTGCAGACATTGAATAAATTCTTGTAGAAGTCTGAGGCTATCCAGATTTTTTTTTCTGGGAAAAAATTAATATTTGCTTAGATAGGTAAAGAATTTTGTCTTAACCAGCAAATTCAAAAGCCATTAGGATTTATCTCAGTGTAGCTGCTCCTATATCCAGGAACAAGATGTTCCTAGATTAATTCTTTCTAATGAGGAAAATTCTCTTATGTTCCTTTTTAAATACAATTTTTGATCCATTTGTTAGTGTCCTTAATTCCAGGACATCAATTACCTTTATTTTAATTAGTCTTTGTCTTCCAAATATCTTCTTTTTAAATTGCTGTATTTGTTTTTTTTTTTTATTTTATTTGCAAACTCTTGATTTTATTTTTACAATGGTTTTGTAGTGGATGTGTTTTGGCTCTCAATGTGTTCCTAAACTATGTGGCATGGTTTGCAATCTCTTGAAGCAAACCCAGAAGTATGAGTGCAAGAAATTTCTTTGAGAGGCAATTCCAGGAAACATTAATAGAGTAGTAGGAAAGTAAGACATGAAAGAGAAGAAATCCAACAACGTTATTAAGCAAATCACCACTCTAGCAGGGAGCTCAAACTTATTGGGGAAGTCTTTGAGACATTGTAAAACATGTTTCAGAGTTACCCAAAACCAATAGGCAAAGAAGCAAGGGTATTTATTCACCAACTTCCTGTCTGTCCTTGGTGGTAGGCTATTTCTGGGAGAATTAACACTAACACCCTGACACTTCTAAGTTGACCTGATTGTGGGTTGAGCATACTACTTTGGTCAGAAAAAGACTTTAGGCAGAGTGTCACAGGTATTCCCAGAAATCACAGATTGATAGAGAAGAGATATATAGAGGGCAAGGCTGAGAGGATACAGTAGGACACTACTAGTCAACTCCCTATTCATCTCTTTGTTGTTTTCATCACTTCACTTTTTTTAAATGTTACCTGAAAGAAGCCATTCACAATAGACTAGGTGTTACAAGATTCTATTTATATAAAATGTACAAAATAATCAAATCTACAGAGAAAGAAAGTATATCTGGTTGTCTTAGGCTAGTAAGGTAGGAAGGGAGGCAGGGGAGGAATGTGGAGCGACTGCTGATGGTATAAGGTCTCTTTGGGGAGTAATGGAAATGTTCTAAAATTAGATTGTTAGGATGGTTATACAACTCTGAATATATTAAAGACATTTAATTTTACATTTTAAATGGCTGAAATTTATGGTATTTAAATTATATACCAATAAAACTGTTAAAAAGAACAATATAGAACTATATCTGAAAAATCCCCAAGTATTTTAAAATTAAATAACACAGTTCTAAATAATCCACGGATCAAAAATATCACAGGAGAAAGTAGAAAGTACTCTGAATTGGATAAAAATGAAAACACAATATATAGCTAATGCAGTACGTAGAAGGAATTTATTGCAGTAAAACACCTATACTAGAAAAGAAAACTGAGGTGTGCTAGATAGGAGAGGGGGTAGGGATAAGGGGAAAGGTGAGGGGATTAGAAAGCACAGTCAGTAACCACAAGATTGCCACAGGGTTACAAAAGTCAATTTTGGGAATGTAATCAATAATGTTGTAAAGATTTTGTAGGGTATCCAATGGACACTTGTCTCATTAGGGAGACCACCTCAGGGATGATGTAGATGTCTGACAACTGCACTGTACACCTGAAGCTGAAGATGAACAATAATGAAATGTCAACTACAATTTTATATATATATATATATATATATATATATATATATATATATATATACACATGTATATATATATATATGGTTATAAGAAGTGGAATACAGGATTAGGAATAGAGATAGTGGAAATGTAATGGCTGTGTGCGATGTCAGAGGGGTAGTGGATGGGGATAGTGTGTGAGGGACATAAATGATAAATGTCTATTACATTGTTTTGTGCACCTGAAACAAGTAAAAAAAAATGTTGAAAAAGAAAAAGAAGAAAAGTCTCACAATGACCTAGCTTCCATCTTAAGAAACTAGAAAAAGAAGAGTTGATTAAACCCAAAGTAAGCAGAAGAAAATAAAATTCAGAGAAGAAATCAATAAACTAGAAAAAAAAGGAGAAAAATCCATGAAACAAAAGTTTGATCTTTTTTATAGATCTTTAAGAAGATCTGTAAAATTGATAAAACCCAAACTATACGGATCAGGGATGAAAATAGAGATAACAGAAATTATCACTATCTAGAAAGAGAAAGTGACATCACTACAGATTCCACAGATATGACAGGATAATTAGGGAATATTACGAATAACTTCATGCCAGTAAATTCAAGAAAGTAGATAAAATGGATACATTTCTTGGAACATAAAATAACAAAAACTCCCTAAAGAAGAAGTAATTAACATGAACAGCTCTACTTGCATGTCTATTAAACAGCCCTATATATGTTTTTAGTAATCCAAAGCCCTCCTCAGAAAGAAAATTACTGGCCCAGATGACTTTATTGGTAAATTCTATCAAATATCTAAGGACAAAATACCATTCTAGAAAAGCTCTTCTAAAAAATAAAATAAAAGGGAATACTTCCCAACTCATTCTATGAGGCCAGAATTACTCTGTAACCAAAAGCCAACAAAGGTAATACAAGAAAATAAAATTACAGACCAATATCCCTCATAAATATAGATGCAAAATTCTCACAAAATTTTAACAAATCAAAGCTAACAATATATTAAAAGGAAAACACATTATGACCAAGCAGATTTATTCAAGGACAGTGAAGTTGATTTAAAATTCAAAAATCAGAGATCCAAAATGGTGGAGTAGATAAATACTATACTTGCAACCTTCCATGAACACATTGAAATTACAACTAAATTACATAACACTCAACCTGGAGAACCATCTGAAGTCTAGCCAAATGTAAGACCTAGAATGAAAAATATAAAGAAGAAGCCACATCGAGATTGGCAGGAGAGGTGGAGACGCAGAACGGACCCCAAACCTCGGTGTGGAAGCTGAGAATCAAGAGAGATATCTCAGTCACGGAGGTTGCCCGTGGAGGAGCAAGGGACGCCAGCCCCAGACACCAGGCTCCCAGCCTGGGGTACTAGTGGCAGGAAAAGGAGCCCTCACAACATCTGGCTGTGAAAAACAGTGGGGATTCTGACCATTTGGGTGGGATGGAAGGCTGCAGGAAACTCAGACGTCTTCTTAAATGGCCCATGCAAAGACTTACTCTCTCACATGTACTCATCTTGGGCTACAGCAAAGAGAGGGTGACTCAGGTGGAGTGGGGAGGGCTCGGAGACATAAGAGGGCCAGACTAAGATGTGTGGCTGCAGGGGGAGGACTGGAAGACAGTTGGCATTTTACCCGTGAGGGGTGCACAGCTGGCAGGTGGGCGCCATCTTTCCTATGTTGAGACCGCCTCCACAGGCCAAATCTTAATCTGATTGGCCTGGTTAGCTCTACTGCTCCACCCTGCTGACTCAGCTGGGACCCTGCCCCACCCAACTTGAGCACCACTGGAGGCATTTTCTCCAGTCAGCCCCTCCCACAATGCACTCTTTCTTGGAAAACCATTGGAGTCCAAGGGCCTCAGGCAGAGGTTTAGTGTGCTCTGAGACATTTGCTGAGTCACTCCAGGCTCAGCACTGGCACCAAACCAGAATCTACATTAACCTGGTGACCACAACTCTTCCCACTCTCGTGACTGACTACCTGAGACCCTGCCTCACCCAACTCGTGTACCGCATGAGGCTTTATCAATGGCTGAACCTTAAGGGATCCAGCAGGTGGCAGCAGGCCTCCAGGTGTCCTGCCTTTTTGCAGAATTACCCCAGGCCTAGTACTGGTGGCAGCCATCCTCAGATCGCAGTGTGGCTTCTTCCACGTGTCTCCAGGTTTAGCACAGGCAGCAAACAACCATGGATCACTTTGTAGCTCCTACCAGGTAACTCCTGGCCAGTTACAGGCAGTGGCTGACCTGGGCCTGAACCACAGTCCCTCCCAAGATGCCCCAAAACCAATATACTTGGAGGTTGTCTTCAGACCAGAGCAGAGCATCACCCAATTAGCCCTACAAGTGGCATACACAGAGTGGTCTCAACAGGCATCAGAGCCCACTGGGGCAAGTCCCACTCAGTGGGATAAGCCTCAAACACAGCAGCCCACGGGCTGCAGACGTGGCCAAATCCCACAGCCATTCAGCCTGAGGGTCAATCCCACCCACTGACATGCCAAT
Organism: Rhinolophus hipposideros; assembly: GCF_964194185.1. NCBI lineage: Eukaryota > Metazoa > Chordata > Mammalia > Chiroptera > Rhinolophidae > Rhinolophus > Rhinolophus hipposideros. The sequence goes on along the minus strand of NC_138047.1, from coordinate 15,114,355 downwards.
AGGAATCAAGGCTCAATTCCAACAGGAGAGCACACACAACCCACACAAGGAACACTCCTGGAGCACCTGGCTCAGGTGACCAGGGAGACTGTGCCACTGGGCCTCACAGGACACCTACTACATAAGGTCACCTGGCCAAGACTGGGCGATATAACAGATCTACCTAATACATAGAAACAAACCCAGAGAGGCAGACAGGAAACAAATAAATGTGTCCCAAATGAGAAAAAAAAATAGGAGAAAAAGCCAGAAAAAGAACTGAATGAAATGGAGGCAAGCAACCTACCAGAGACAGAGTTCAAAATAGTAGTTACAAGGATGTTCAAAGAACTCAGTGAAAACTTCAACAAAGAGATTGCAAACATAAAAAAAGGACATAGAGATCATAAGAAAGAACCAGTCAGAAGTAAAGAATACAATAACTGAAATGAAGAATGCACTAGAAGGAATCACCAGCAGACCAGATGATGCAGAGGACTGAATCAGCAATTTGTAAGACAAAGTAGCAGAAAACACCCAATTTGAACAGCAAAAAGAAAAAAAGAATTTAAAAAATCAGGATAGTTTAACAGACCTCTGGGACAACATCAAGCATAACAACATTCACATCATAGGGTGCCAGAAGGAGAAGAGACAAAGCAAGGTATTGAGAACTATTTGAAGAAATAATGTTTTTTGTTTGTTTGTTTGTTTTTAGTTTCAGGTGTACAAAGCAATGTAATAGTTAGATATTTACACCTTTCACAAAATGATAACCCTCCCCCCAATCTACTACCCCTCAAACCTCGTATATAGCTGTTACGATACCATTGACTATCTTCACTATGCTGTACTCCACATCCTGTGGCCATAAATGTGTGTGTATACACACACACACACACACACACACACATTTAATTATAGCTGACATTCAATATTATTCTACTTCAGCTTCAGATCTATCACGTATTGGTCAGTCATCTACAGTCTATGAAGCGATCCCCCTGATAAGTCCAGTGTCCATCTGACACCCTACATAATCTTTGCAACATTATTGATTATATTCGCCATACTCTATTTCATGTCCCTGTGACTATATTATGACTACGAATTTGAACTTTCTATAATCCCTTCACCTTCTCCTCCATCCCCACCCTCTTCCATCTAGCAACCATAAGTTTTTTCTCTGTATCTCTGAGTCTATTTCTGTTTAGTTTGCTTGTTTATTCTGTTCTTTTGATTCCACATATAAGTGAGATCATATGGTATTTGTCTGAAAACTTTCCTAACCTGCTGAAGGAAATAGACATACAAGTCCAGGAAGTGCAAAGAATCCCAAACAGCATGAACCTAAACAGGCCCACACCTAGAGACATTATAATTAAAATGTCAAAGGTTAAAGACAAAGAGAGAATCCAAAAAGCAGCAAAAGAAAGGCAACTAGTAACTTATAAGGGAGCGCCCATAAGACTGTCAGCTGATTTATCACAGAAAATTTGCAAGCCAGAAGGGATTGACAGGAAATATTCCACACGATGAAAAGTAAGGACCTACAACCAAGACTACTTAGCAAGGTTATCATTTAAAATAGAAGGACAGATAAAGAGCTCCTCAGGAAATAAAAAGCTAAAGGAGTTCATCAACACCAAAGCAGTATTACAAGGAATGTTAGAGGGACTTCTTTAAGATGGAAAATGGCAATAGGTACATATCTATCAAAGTAGCAGAAAACACCCAATTTGAACACCTTTACAAAAATTATCAAAACGGATCATACACCAAAATATAAAACTTTACACAAAAAAAAATCTAGGAGAAAATTTTTGTGACCTTAGGTTAGGCAGAGATTTCTTAGATATAATAGCAAAAAGTTCAATTCATAAAATAAAATATTGATAAATTGGACATCATCAAAATTAAGAACTTTTGTTCTTCAAAAGATACTGTTAAGACAACCCACAGAGTGTGAGAAAGTATTTGTAAATTACATATCTGTTGAACAACTTGCATCCAGAGTATATAAAGAACTTTCAAAACACAATAAGAAAACAGACGATATAATAAAAAATGAAAATGACTTAGACACTTGACCAAAGAAGATATGTGGGTGACCAACAGCCACATGTTCAGATACTCAATATCATTAGCCAATAGGTAAATTCAAAATAAAACCTCCAGGAGAGAACCCTATGCACCTTGGAATTGCTAAAATTAAAAAGATTAACCACACCAAACCTTGGCAAGGATGAGGAACAAATGGAACTCATGTATATTCCTGGTGGGAAAGTGAAATGTTACAATCACTTTTGAAAATAATTTGAAAGTTTCTTAAAAAGTTAAGTGAATTATCTACCACAGAACACCACAATTCTTCTCCTAGATATTTACTCACAATAAATGAAAGAATATGTTCATACAAAGACTTGTACATGAAAGCTCATAGCAGCTTCATTTGTCACAACGCAAACCAGAAACAACTCACAGGTCCATTAACAGATGAACAGATAAATAAATTATAGTATAACTATACAATGGAGTATCACCCAGCACACAACAATAAAATTGAACTACTGATACATTCAACACCATGAATGAATCATGAATCTCAAAACAATTATGCTGAGTGAAACAAGCCAAAGAAGAGTACATCCTGTATTTTATTTACATAAAATTCTAGGAAATACAAAATTAACTCATAATAACAAACAACAGACCAGTAGTTTCCTGGGAATGGAGTATGGGGAGGAGAGAATAAATTAGAAAGAAACAGAAAGAAACTTTTGGAGATGATGTCTAAATTCATTATCTTGATTGTGGTGATAGTTTCCTGGGTATCTAATTGTACACTTTAAATATGTATAATTTATTGTATGCCATTTATACCTTAATAAAGGTGTAAAAAATTTATTAAAGTGAACTATAGACACCTTCATTAGAAATAATACACATTTTGCTTAAGAAACAGAGGCTCAAGGTGGTATATAGTAAAAACAAACAAAAAAATCATTTAGAATTTCAAAGGTTACGTTTAAGGCATAACAGAAAACTATGTCGTTTTTTAAAAAGTTAATTATTGGTTTGATAATATGCTACCTCAAGATACAGCCAAGATTCATTAACCTCAGATGGTCATTTTTCCCCTCAGGAAAATACACTGCAACGGTAAATTTAGAAGTAATTACAGTTATTACAAAGGACTTTTGAAGTGCTAGATGCTGTGACATATTACTAAGTCTGATGACTAAGATATAGCCTTAAAAATGTGTTTTAAAAAGATCATATAAGGACGTCTGTAGAGGAAATTAAAAAGAGAAAATAGATAAGTAAGGAGGCTCTGAGATGAGGTGCTTGTTAAAGGCATTTGATAGTTTCAGAAACATGACAATCAGATTGAAACTTGTTCTTAGAATAATAAGATAATGTGGAATAAATTTATCCTCTTTGACTACAACCCCCCTGCATGTAGAAACAAAGAATTCCAAGAGAAAGAACTTCTCCAACTGAGACCTGAGGATCTTCATGATGCCTGAATGGAGTTTAAAGATAAAGAAAGCAAAACTGAAACACTCCAAATCAAATAGCCCGTTTTATGGTATCGTGCAAATCACATTGGGTTATAGGCTCCAGATGACATAGGTTTCTCTACCACATTCATCATTAGTTGGTAGATTTATTAATTCAATCAACGAATATGTATTTAGCTGATACTAGGCCAGGTACTCTTCAAAATTCTGATCTGAAATTAGCAAACTCTCCTCTATTTTAATTATCTTCTCCGGATAATCATCTCAATTTGTTGCCATAACAGAGCCATAAATGTCCCATAGGAATATGTATTGTCTGCAGTCCTTTCACACGGGAGACCCACCTAAACACACCCCCTTCCTACTGCCACTCTCAACACATTATTTCCTCTCCCTTTTGAAAAACTCCTGCTCCTTAGAGAATCAACCATTTGCTTATACCTCCCTTTGCTCCTCCCCACCGCAATCTTCTACTGCTTCTCATTCATGAAAGACTCAACGCTTGGCTCAGGCTTCCTCCATCCCAACTCCTGCCACCATCCAGAGTCATTCAACACAACCAGCCATTCAATTCCCTGACTGCCTTCTCTTCTACCTCAATGACCCACGGCCAAGTTACATCTGGATCAGGAACTGCATCATATCCATACCACTGATTTACGCTTGCCCTCTTCCAACTGCAACTTTTCATCCTTTTAGTGCAAGTACTTAGAGTACAACCATTCTTGTCTTTGCCTCTTTCCTTCCTTTCTTCCTTCATTTTCATCTTTTTCTTCCTTTTTTTCTCTTTCTATCCCTTTTTTTCTTTTTAACTGATAATTCTCTATTTTCTAGCTATCACCTTTCTCCTGTATTCACTTGTTCCTCTATACACTTTAAAATTCAACTTTATGATTAGCTATCTTACTAAACTTTCACATTATTTCTAATTTTTCTGGAAGGTCTTTGGAGTCTCTATGTACGTCATCTGCAAATAATGACAATTTTTTTCCGATTCCTTACTTTCCAATTATTGTACCCTTAATTTATTTTTCTTACTGTATTGTCTAAGACATACAGTAAAATGATAAACAAATGTAATGTACTAGTAGAGTTTCTCTGGAAACCTAATCCAAATACTGCCCTTCTCTTAAGGGCAAACTCCTTAGTCTAAGCACCATTATCTTAGACTTCATCAACTAATCTAGCCTCCAAAATGAACTCCCCAATTCTACTCTATTCCTTCTGCACTTAACAGCCAGAATAATCTTTTAAAAAACACAATCTAGGTTATGTCACTGCCTTGCCTTAAACCTTTCACTGGCTTATAACTGTACCTCGAATAAAATCGAAAAGGTTTAACAGAGTCAACCTCTTTAGGCCCTTGTTTTCTCACCATATTTTCTTACACTACATTATTTTATTTCCTGAAGAAAATTAAACTTTTCTGCCTCAAGTTCTTCTCTGTGGCTATTCCTTCTACCTGGAATGCTCTTTGCCTCACACTTTGCCTAGAGAACTCCTACTCATCCTTCACATCTCAAAACTCTATCAGAGAGGCCCTCCTACCACTCCAGAATTCAAATAGCTCTCTCTTTTTTAATATTTCATTTAACTCTTCATTTTTCTTTCAGAGCACTTACTACTATTTTTTTCATTTTCTTTTTTTTCAATTTATTGGGGTGACAATTGTTAGTAAAGTTACATAGATTTCAGGTGTACAATTCTGTATTACATCATCTATAAATCCCATTGTGTGTTCACCACCCGGAGTCAGTTCTCCTTCCATCACCATATATTTGATTCCCCCTTACCCTCATCTACCACCCCCCAACCCCCTTACCCTATGGTAACCACTAAACTATTGTCTGTGTCTATGAGATTTTGTTTCTCATTTGTTTGTCTTGTCTTTTGTTGTTTTTGGTTTATATACCACATATCAGTGAAATCATAAGGTTCTCTGCTTTTTCTGTCTGCTTATTTCCCTTAGCATTATACACTCAAGATCCATCCATGTTGTCACAAATGTTCCTATGTCATCTTTTCTTACCACCGAATAGTATTCCATTGTGTATAGGACCTATACACAAAGTATGCCACAACTTTTTTATCCATTCATCTATAGAAGGACATTTTGGTTGTTTCCATGTCTTGGCCACTGTAAACAAAGCTGCAATGAACATTGGGACACACGTGTCTTTATGGATAAATGTTTTCAGATTTTTTGGGGTAGATACCCAGGAGAGGGATTGCTGGGACATGTGGTAATTCTATTCGTAATTTTTTGAGGAACCTCCACACTGCCTTCCATAAAGGCTGCACCAGTCTGCATTCCCACCAACAGTGTATGAGGGTTCCTTTTCTCCACAGCCTCTCCAACACTTGTTACTATTTGTCTTGTTGATGATAGCCATTCTGACTGGGGTGAGGTGATACCTCATTGTGGTTTTTATTTGCATTTCTCTGATGATTAGTGATGTTGAGCATTTTTTCATATGTCTATTTGCCATTTGTATGTCCTCTTTGGAGAAAAGTCTCTTCAGGTCCTCTGCCCATTTTTCAATTGGGTTGTTTGTTTTTTTTGTTGTAGAGCTTCATGAGATTTTTGTATATTTTGGATATTAGCCCCTTATCGGAGGCACTGCTTGCAAAAATCTTCTCCCATTCAGTTCGTTGCCTCTTTATTTTGTTGATGGTTTCTTTTGCTGTGCAGAAGCTTCTAAGTTTCATATAGTCCCCATTTGTTTATTTTAACTTTTACTTCCATTGCCTTTGGAGTCAAATTCATAAAATGCTCTTTGAACCCAAGGTCCATAAGTTTAGTACCTATGTTTTCTTCTATGCAGTTTATTGTAGCAGGTCTTATGCTTAAGTCTTTGATCCATTTTGATCCATTTTGTACCAATTAATTTTGGTACATGGTCACAGATAGCAGTCCAGTTTCATTCTTTTGCATGTGGCTATCTAATTCTCCCAGCACCATTTATTGAAGAGGCTGTCTTTCCTCCATTGTACGTTTTTAGCTTCTTTGTCAAAAATTATCTGTCCTTATTTATGTGGTTTTATTTCTGGGTTCTCATTCTATTCCATTGGTCTATGTGTCTGTTTTTCTAACAATACCATGCTGTTTTGATTACTGTAGCCATGTAGTACAAGCTAAAGTCAGGGAGTGCGATACCTCCAGTATGGTTCTTTTTTCTTAAGATTGCCTTGGCTATTTGGCGTCTTTTGTGGTTCCAAACAAATCTGATGATTTTTTGTTCTATTTCTTTAAAAAATGCCATTGGGATTTTGATGGGGATTGCATTAAAACTGTATATTGCTTTGGGTAATATGGCCATTTTAATTATGCTAATTCTTCCAATCCATGAGCACGGAATGTCTTTCCATTTCTTTGTGTCTTCTTCAATTTCTTTCAAAAATGTCTTATAGTTTTCAGCATATAGGTCCTTCACATCCTTGGTTAAGTTTATTCCTAGGTGTTTTATTCTTTTTGCTGCAATTGCAAAGGAAATTGTTTTTTGTATTTCTTTTTCTGAGATTTCATTGTTAGTATATAGGAATGAAATGGACTTGTGTACGTTGATTTTGTAGCCAGCAACTTTACTGTATTCGTTGATTGTTTCTAATAGCTTTTTGGTGGAGTCTTTAGGGTTTTCTATATATAGCATCATGTCATCTGCAAAGAGTGATAATTTAACTTCTTCATTCCCAATTAGGATGCCTTTTATTTCTTTCTCTTTCCTGATTGCTCTGGCAAGGACTTCCAACACTATGTTGAAAAGCAGAGGTGATAGGGGACAGCCCTGTAGTGTTCCTGAACGTAGAGCAAAGGGCTTCAGTTTTCCACATTAATTATGAGATTAGCTGAGGGCTTGTCATATATGGCCTTTATTATGTTAAGGTATTTTCCTTCTATACCTCTTTTATTAAGTGTTTTAATCATAAATGGATGTTGTATCTTGTCAAATGCTTTTTCTGCATCAATTGATATAATCATATGATTTTTGTCCTTTATTTTGTTTATGTGATGTATCACATTGATGGATTTGCCGATGTTGAACCATCCTTGTGCCTCGGGGATGAATCCCACTTAGTCGTGATGAATAATCTTTTTAACGCAGTGCTGTATTCGATTTGCTAGAATTTTGTTTAGGATTTTTGCATCAGTATTCATCAGAGATTTTGGTTTGTAGTTTTCTTTTTGTGTGTTTGTCCTTAAAAGGTTTTGGTATCAGGGTAATGTTGGCCTTATAAAATGAGTTAGGGAGTACTGTCTCTTCTTCAATTTTTTGGAAGAGTTTGAGCAGGATTGGTATTAGATCCTTTTTGAAAGTTTGGTAGAATTCACTAGTGAAGCCATCTGGTCACAAACTTTTGCTTTTGGGAAGGTTTTGGATGACTGATTAAATTTCATTACTGGTGATTGCTCTGTTTAGATTTTCCAGTTCTTCATGGTTCAGCCTTGGAAGGCTATATGTTTCTAAGAACTTGTCCATTTCTTCTAGGTTATTGAATTTGGTGGCATATAGTCCTTTATAATTATTCTTGGATGATCCTTTGTATTTCTGTGGTGTCCGTGATAACTTCCCCTTTTTCATTTCTGATTTTGTTAATTAGTGTCTTCTCTTTTTATCTTAGTGAGTCTAGCCAAGGGTTTGTCAATTTTGTTAATCTCTTCAAAGAATCAGCTCTTTGTCACATTAATTTTTTCTATTGTCTTTTTGTTCTATATTTCATTTTAGTTCTGCTCTGCTTTTTGTTATTTCCTTTCTTCTGCTGCCCTTGGGTTTCATTTGTTCTTCTTTTTCTAGTTCTTTAAGGTGTAACATGAGGTTATTTATTTGGGATTTTTCTTGTTTCTTGAGATAGGCCTGTAATGATATAAATTTCCCTCTTAAAACTGCTTTCACTGCATCCCAAATATTTTGGTAGGATGTATTTTCATTGTCATTTGTTTCTATGTATCTTTTGATCTCTCCTGTAATTTCTTCTTTGACCCAGTCGTTCTTTAAAAGTATTTTGTTTAATCTCCATGTATTTGTGTTTTTTCCTGTTTTCTTTTTTCCTGTTTTCTTTTTGATATCCATTTCAAAGCCTTGTGATCAGAGAATATGTTTGGTATGATTTCAATCTTCTTAAATTTGCTGAGGCTGATTTTATGTCCCAATATATGGTCTATCCTTGAGAATGTTCCATGTACACTCGAAAAGAATGTATAGTGTGATGTTTTAGGATGAAGTGCTCTATACATGTCAATGATGTCCATTTCATCTAATGTGTCGTTTAGGGCTGCTATTTCGTTATCTATTTTCTGTTTGGATGATCAATCCATAACTGTCAATGATGTATTTAAATCCTCTAGTATAATTGTGTTTTGGTCAATTTGTCCCTTTAGTTCTGTTAGCAGTTGCTTCGTATATTTCAGTGCTCCCTGATTGGGGGCATAAATATTGATGACTCTTATGTCCTCTTCTTGTATAGTCCCCTTTACTATTATGAAATGTCCATCTTTGTCTCTTGTTATCTTTTTCACCCTGAAGTCTATTTCATCTGATATCATTAAGGCTACACCTGATTTTCTCTGGCTATCATTTGCATGGAGTATCAATTTCCACCCTTTCACTTTGAGTCTATGCTTGTCCTTGTAGGTGAGATGTGTCTCTTGGAGACAGCATATGGTTGGGTTCTGGTTTTTGATCCAATCTGCTACTCTGTGCCTTTTTATTGGTGAGTTCAGTCCATTTACATTTAGGGTGATTATTGATAGGTGAGGATTTCCTGTCATTCTATCTTTAGTTTTCTGGTAAGGCTGTGTCTCCATTGTTTCTTCGCCTTTTTGTTGTTGTCCATTATTTCTGTGTGGTGGTATTCTATGATGTTTCCCTCTGTTTCTTCTTTTATTACAGTACATATTTCAGTTCTGGAATTTTTTTTCAGTGTTTACCCTTAAGTTTATGTAAAAGAAAGTTTGATATTTAGAGTATTCCATTTTATTCAGCACGCTTACTTTGTCCATTCCTATATCGGTTCAGGTCTTTACTCTCCCCCTTTTTATGTTTTGGTTGCCACAAATTGTCCCTGTTGATGGTGGTCGAATAGCCTCCTTTAGTATTTCTTGTAGTGCAAGTCATGTGTTAGAAAATTCCCTCAGCTTCTGTATGTCTGCAAAGGTTTTTATGCCTCCTTCATATCTAAAGGATGTCTTTGCTGGATATATTATTCTTGGCTCATAATTTCTCTCTTTCAATAGTTTGAATATTTGGTTCCAATCCCTCCTGGCTTGTAGAGTTTCTGCTGAAAAATCTGATGATAATCTAATGGGCTTTCCTTTGTAGGTTACCGTCTTCTTTTCCCTGGCTGCCTTTAGGATTCTTTCTTTGTCGTTGATTTTAGTCAGCTTCAATACAACGTGCCTTGGAGAAGGCCTGTTGGGATTGAGGTAATTAGGTGTTCTATTTGCTTCTTGGATTCGAGGATCTAGTTCTGTCCACAAGTTTGAGAAGTTCTCATCAACAATTTGTTTAAATATATTCTCTGTTCCCTTCTCTCTTTCTTCTCCTTCTGGTATGCCCATTATTCTTATATTGCTCCTTCTGGTAGAGTCAGAAAGTTCTTGTAGAGTTCTTTCATTTCTTTTAAGTCTCAAGTCTCTTTCTTCTTCCATCTGTGTAATTTCCAGGTTTCTATCTTCGATGTCACTGATTCTTTCCTCCATCTGGTCAACTCTACTACCTAAGCTGGTTATTTCATTCTTAATTTCTTTACTGAGTTCCTTATCTCCAGAAATTCCATTTGGTTCTTTTTTAAAATTTCAATCTCTTTCGTAAAATGCTCATGTTGTTCTTTGATTGTGTTTCTGAGTTCATTAAATTGCCTTTCTGTGTTTTCTTGCATCTCGTTGAATTTTTTCAGAATCACAATCTTGAATTCTATCATTTAAGTCAAATATTTCCATATCTTTAAGTTCACTTTATGGAGACTTTTCCCTTTCTTTCTTAGCTGTCTTGTTGCGTTGGTTATTCATGGAAATTACTGATTTATTATTTCTCTTCCTAGACATCTACAGGAGTGGCTTTTGCAACAGGTTGATAGGAAGAGGTCTTTCTTTTGTTTTCCAATACTAGTTGGTAGAATGTTTTATTTTCTCTCTGACTGCACCCTTTTTTTTCTCTCTCTCTCACACGGTAGTGTTATGTTTTCTCTGCACTATTCCAGCTTCTCACACAATCGGGGGATTTCCTGGAGATGGGCTTCTCCTCTGTTAATAGTTCGCCTGTGTCACAGGACGCAGTGTCCGTGTGGGTATGTAGAGAGCTTTTTAAGTTCCAAAGCTCTTCCTGCACCAGATTCAGAGCCCATATGTTTCAGCAATTCTGTTTACTCCTGCAGGGATCCGCCCAGATAGGTGGAGCCAGGGGCGGGGTGAGTTGTGAGAGTTGGCCCAGAGCAGTGGTGGCGACCACCACCACAGCTGGTCTTGTTTCCACAGCTCCCTCCCCTTTGCCGGAACTAGTTGGGCTGCGAATCTGTGTCTGCAGTCCACAGTTCTCAGAACAGCAAATCTTCTGTTTTTTTGATCTGAAACTGCTACTGTTCTGCTTCTAGCACCGGGCAGGTGGGGGCGGGGCAAGCTCTGGGAGGGTAGGGAGGGGGCAGCTAGTCTCAGTGCCTAAGGCTCCGTTCTCTTCTTGGCAGTGAGGGCTTAAACCACCGTTTTCAGCCTTCTTCCCTCAGTCTTTTCTCCGAGTTCTCTGCCGTGAGCGTTGTGTTCAGCCATGTTATATGCTGCCCCCTCAGCCCTGTGGGCCATAAGCGGATCCCCAGTAGTCCGAGTTCTTCCCTCTCCCACAGCTGCAGTATTTCCTGTGCAGCGAGCTCGGAGCACTGAGCTAGGTCTGCATCCTGCCCCCGCGCGGCTCCATCTCTGCACTTCTCCTTTCCCTCCTTCCACCCTCCCACCAATCGATTCTCCCACCTTTAGGTGAATTCAGTAGTGGGCCTCTTAGTGTTGCCTGTCTGCTGTGCAGGGAGTCCTTTGTGGAGTTATAGTTGTTTGATTAGTTGTAAATTCCAGGGAAGCCTTACAGAGGCTCACCTCACGCTGCCATTTTGATCACTTACTACCTTTTGTAATTATATACATATAAAATATTATTTATTTATTTATTTATTTACTTATTTATTTATGTACTTAATATATGTCTCCCCCCATTATACTAAAAGCTGTGTGTATTTGTCCATTATCTCTAGCCTGTGACATTTGGCCTGGGAAATAGTGTGCTCTTAAATATTTACTAAATGAATAATGAATAGGGATATAAAGATGACTAAGACACAATCCTGACTCAGAAAATATACTCACAAATCTTTCCTTGCAGTCTCAATGATTTCTTTTCTTTACCAGGTTTACAAATGGCAATAAGGAACAAGAGGATACCCATGATCCTGACTTCAGATTCCTCATTGAGAGGACCTTGGGTCAGAAATTGACTAATGTAAGCAATTATACAGCAGGCTGAAAAAGCCTAAAAATGGCAGGAGAAGCATGACACATTGGCAAAAGAAACTAAATACAAGATTTGTTTATTACTTACCCAAATCCAGAAGCTAGGACAGCTGAAATACCCATGATTAGAATTTATTAGTTTGAATGTAGATCTAGTAATTCAATACTTATATTCCTTTTCAGACATTTGTTATTTGTCCCTGAATTCCTTAATATGAATATTTTTTGTATTTGTGCTTCCTGTGAATAACTAAGGGAAAGATCCAGGCTTTTGCCCAAAAGAAAAAACCAGTGGCAGCAACCATTAGTGTCCAAAAGCCAGAAGCAGCCAAGGTTACTTTAAAAATTAACCTTGTAGAGTCCCACAAGTTTAAGTGCAGGCTGAATGGCAAATGCTGGTTCCTTCTTAGAGATTCCATCTTTCTTCAAATCTTGAATGATAAGCTATCCGTCCTCAGATTTAAGGACTCCTATACCTGTGCCGTGAATCCCATCCTCTCCTTCCTCCCCTGAGACCTTCACCTTGCATTACTTTGAACCTTCAGCCTTGCTTTCTTTCTATTGGAAACATCCCCTTGAGCTATAAGCATGCTTGTATCTCCTTTCCCTAAGTTCATATTATCCTCTGGCTACTATATGATTTGTATCTTCCTTTCTCATTAAAGCCTCTCCATTTTCATACCTCCCACTTCTTTTTTATTAAAGATTTTATTGGGGAAGGGGGACAGGACTTTATTGGGGAACAGTGTGTATTTCCAGGACTTTTTATTTTTTCCAAGTCAAGTTGTTGTCCTTTCAATCTTAGTTGTGGAGGGCGCAGCTCAGCTCCAGGTCCAGTTGCCGTTGCTAGTTGCAGGGGGCAAAGCCCACCACCCCTTGCGGGAGTCGAGGAATTGAACTGGCATCATTGTGTTTGAGAGGGCGCACCCCAACCAACTGAGCCACCCAGGAGCTCAGCGGCAACTCAGCTGAAGGTGTCATGTTCAATTTTAGTGGCAGGGGGCGCTGCCCACCATCCCTTGCAGGAGTAGAGGAATTGAACTGGCAACCTTGTGGTTGAGAGCCCACTGGCCGATGTGGGAATCAAACCGGCAGCCTTCGGAGTTAGGAGCATGGAGCTCTAATTGCCTGAGCCACCGGGCCAGCCCCCATACCTCCCACTTCTTAACCCACTAAAATCTGGCTTTCACTCCACCACTCAAAAAAAAAAAAAAAAAATCCCCTCTGGAGTTACTGTGTATCTGACAAACCCAATGAGCATTTTCTAGTCTTCTTCCAGTGACACATCAGTAAGTGTTGAACAACCAGCTTCTCAGAGCCAGAATCAAGGAGCCTGGATTTGTAGTGTATTCTACTTTCAATGGTACAAATACATTCACCAGTGCTGATTTTAGCTATCTACTTGGCATCAAATGGCTTGCCAAAGTCCTGAAAATTTAACATTGGCTCTGTGAGCCATTACAAGCCTGCTAAACCTTCTGTTACATGGGAATCTATTAACCACTCCTTCTTGCTTCAACTTCCCATTGTCTTGTATTCTGTGATGCCACTGCCTTTGAGACCCCTCCTACTTTTTTGACCATTTATTGCCTGTTATATTCTTGGCTCTTTGTTCTTCTTTTGCTTAAGAGTTGAGGTTCCCTCTCTGGGATGTGTGCTCTGTCCAATGCTGTTCCTTATCAACTAACTTTCCTAGTTAGAGAAAATTTTATCGTTTCAAACTTCTATCTCTTACACATAAGCTCTTCCATAACTGCCTGATGGACATCCCCACGTGAAGGTCAGACAGTTTCCTCAAACCCCAGATGTTATCATCTTTCCCATAATCTGGCTTCACAACTTCTATTTAATCTGTAAAGCACTGCTTTGCTTCTAAAAAATTCTTAAATACATGTTCGCCTCTCCATTCCCATCTCTTTTGCTACTTCTGAGAGCTGGAATCATTTGTGAAGCAATCTATAAGATTCGAGGTTAACGATGTCTTTCCCTAGTGTCAAGTTGTTCAGTGAGTCACCACGCTCTAGTAGTATTTTTCAAGGTGTATATTGTATTCTAAGGAAAAAAGAGGTTTTACAGTCAAATAAGTCTAGGAGTAACTGAATTAAACAGAGGAAAGTTTTGGTTTATGTTGTTTCTATTTTTCAGAACTTTTAATATGCTAATGTGCATCATGGATTTCTGAAATGGAATTTGCAGGGATTTTCAAATACATTTGACCAGCCTAAACTTTTAATGGGAGAAGAGGATGAGTTAAAACATTATTACCTGGGGGGAAAAAGTTGAACAGAGAGGTAGGTAAAAGGGTACAAACTTTCAGCTATATAATAAATAAGGTCTGATAATTTAATGTAAAATCTGGTGACTATAGTTGACAACACTGTACTATAAACTGAAATTTGCTAAGAGAGTAGAACTTAAATGTTTTCATCCAAAAACAAAGGTAAATATGTGAGGTAATGGATGTGTTAATCCACTCGATGAGGGGAATCCTTTCACAATGTATAAATATAATCAAATCATATGTTGTACACTTTATCTTGCAATTTTATTTGTCAGTTATACCTCAATTAAAGCTGAAACCCACAATTACCTAGCAGTTCAGTTCAATCTGTCTCCTCTGTTGCAATTGTCTTGAATAAAGTCTTTCTTTAAAACAAACAAACAAAAAACACTATTACTACTTTGCAGTATGTAAGCATTTTTCTGAACACTGTAGTTCAGTGTAACTATGGTCTACAAAACAAGAATCAAAAACCTCAAGAAACACAAAGCCGCCTTTGACTTTGTCTCTGTCTACCACTCCAACCTCAAAACTTCTGCTCGCTGCCTTAGATCTTAAATTTCAACACTGCATTTTTGTAGTTCACCATATAAACCATGTTGTTTGCCTCCATTCTTTTGTTCATGCTCTCCTCTAAGCAAGAGTTTCTTTTCTGTCTCTTCTTTGGCTTTTTTGTCTAGATAATGCCTTCTTCAACGCTCAGTTCTGGTATTATTCCTTCCAAAATTCTTTTATGTTTTTTCCAATACTCTCCATCTGAGCTAGATACCTACCTTTGGTATTGATACCCATAATCTGGCTTCTATCATTGTACTTGCTTCATTGTTCAATCAACACATGTCTGTGCTTGTTTCCCTTCTAGCTTGTGAGCTCCGTGAAGGCAGGGACCACACCTTACTCATTTTCACCATCTAACATAGACCTGTCTACATTAGGCATGTTTTTTTATTGATGTTTTAACATCAGGGGCGTTCTTAACCCTGGAAAGACTGTCCTTCCCAGGGCTAGTCAACTATCAGATACAGTAAAGGACTCACCTGCAAGCACACCTTTCATAGGCAGACCAACCAATCCATAACCCATACCTTCAACCACCTCCGTTAGTAGGTTCCCAAAGAACTCTTACACCCCCCCCCCACTATCCTCCTGCCCTAATTACCCTGGGGCCAGGTAACACACTACTAGAAACAGTCCCTATACCCCAGAGCCTACTGAAAAATAGCCAATCCTAAGCTTGCTTATGCTACCTCATCAGTTCCTCCTGAAGAAACTGTTATAAAGGCTCTTGTCCATGTTTTCCCTTCATTCCCTCTGCCTCTTGACTGACCCCGGTGCTTCCCTGTGTGGCCCTGCACGGCGTGTTGTGACATGCCTCCTGATTCTAGGGACCTGTGAGTATAAACTTCTTCCTTCATGGCAATCATTTTTGTGTTTGTATGTCTTACCATACCTGACAAAAGCAAATCCCACGTACCTTTTAAGACACTGTCACATGGTAGATATTCAATAAATGTGTGTTGAATAATTAATTTACTGTTGGCAAGAATATAAAAACTGCCAACCTGAGTTGGCCTGCTAGTTCATTTAGCCCTATATTCTAACATTAGTGAATCCATCACAGAATAATACAGTTGTCTTCCTTGACATCAATAGCTAAGCCATACCTTCAAAACAAAAAATCTCCTTAATGAAACAAGAGAAATGAATTTCATGCTGTTCCCTGTCTTCCTTGAATATAGAATGAAAGGGGGGAGGGCAAGTTTCAATTGCAGCAAAAGAGTTAACTTGCTCCCCTTCACTCCCACTATCTTTAAATCCAACCCTTAAATTTAGGAATACTGAGAAAAGTCCATAAATTAAAGCAAGGTTAACAATGAGACACTCTAGTTAAAACCCTGTCGAGGAGATGGCAGGAGAATTCCCTTCTATCATTTCTGTATGAGAAGCATGGATGCAGAACGATGTCATTGCAGGCCATCCCTAAATACTCGTGGTCATTTAAGCAATTGTGAAATTAAGGACCATGTCATTAATTTCTAATTAAGCCTAGTCATTGAATCAGTTATAAGTCTTGATGTTGCAAGTGTCAGGAAAACTTACCTCAAACTGGCTTAAATGGTAACAACTCACTTGTACATAAAGATAAACTTAGAGATAGATTTATTACATTTTAAGGTTAAATACAAGTAAAACAGAACATTCTTGCAATAAAACACATAGATGCAATAAAACAATATTAAGTGGGAGGGAAAAGAAAGTCTGAACACAGGATTCAGGACGAGGATTACATGAGGTCAAGGACGGTTCCATGAGACGTGGAGGAAGTTAAGATTCATGGTTAAGATCATGGTTAAGATTCTGATTATTTGCCAAGGTTCTAACTTTTGTTCTGTAGTTTTGAGGATGTTTGTTACATCATTGAAAACGTCATCAATCCATAAACGAGCACACTTAGTCGAAAACAGAGCTAAAACTAGAATGAAAATTTTCTGATCCTAGTCCAGAATTCTAGGCTGCTCATGCAAAAGAGGAAAGCTGATGTTGGGGGGAAGAGGGTGGTTCCTGGTGCAACAGCTCCTCCTCCCCTGCAACAGGAAGAGAGTACAGAGCAACTTACAAGTACTGTACTCAGGTGGACACAAAGTCAGGGCCTTTCTGTATGTTAAAAGAGCATTCAAACTGAAGAATTTCAGATAAAGTTATACACATGCAGTTCTCTCTTTTTTGTAGAGAACAAATTTAAAGAATAGCCATTCCTAAATACAACAGATTAATGGAGTAAAATCAAACCAAAAACAACTATCAATTAGTGACAGCCTCCTTTTATTGTTAACTGAGAATTTGCAAACACTGAATAATTAACTTTGGTATTTATAGTTAACACAATTTAGTAACTAGAGAGCTATTTGATTAAGAAATTAAATCTTGGGGCAGTCAGATGGCTCAGTTGGTTAGAGTGTGAGCTCTGAACAACAGGTTGCTGGTTTGATTCCCACATAGGCCAGTAAGCTGCACCCTCCACAACTACTGTGTTTCCCCAAAAATAAGACCTAGCCAGACCATCAGCTTTAATGCATCTTTTGAAGCAAAAATTAATATAAGACCCGGTATTATGTTATTATACTACACTACACTACACTATACTATATAAGGTACTTTATTTTATTATATTATATTATATTATATTATATTATATTATATTATATTATATTATATTATATTATAGTAAAATAAGACCGGGTCTTATATTAATTTTGCTCCAAAAGATACATTAGAGCTGATTTTCGGGCTAGGTCTTATTTTCGGGGAAACACAGTAGATTGAAGACAACAAGCTGCCGCTGAGCTTCCAGAGGGGTGGCTGGATGGCTCAGTGGGTTGGAGCATGAGCTCTCAACAACAAGGTTGCCAGTTCAATTCCCACATGGGATGGTGGGCTGCACCCCCTGCAACTAAAGATTAAAAATTGTGACTGAACTTGGAGCTGAGCTGCGCCCTCCACAACTAGATTGAAGGACAACAACTTGGAGCTGATGGGCCCTGGAGAAACACACTGTTCCCCAATATTCCCCAATAAAATTTTTTTAAAAAAGCAAGTTTAACAGTTAAATGTACAAAAGAAAGAAAGAAAGAAATTAAATCTTGGGTCACATTTTGATGACTAAGACCCATAATGAGAGTCAGGTAAGTCTGACTCTCATTAAATTAATCTCAAATGGATAGGACCTTGAAATAATATACCATGTGATGTGTGAGGTTTCCATGCATGAGAGAAAAACAAAAGCATTTCAGTATTTTCACCCTAACTCTTGTTTGATGTTACTGGAGGTTGGGTGGAAGCAGAAGTAAAAACTAAGTGTGAGACTTAAGGAAATTTTTTTCTACTTCAGACCATGTTTAAATTTTTCTCCTAATTATTGGTCAATATTCAACTAAAGCCATGATTCTTCAGGCAAAGTAAAGTGGAGCTCAATAACTTTTTGTCAATTTGATCAATATAGAAAGGCAAACTAAATCACACAAGAAAAAAGAACTCTCAGAAACACGTTTGCCTTCTTCCCACCCCCCAAACCATCAGTCTATTCTTGAGCAAAATTTTGTCTTGGATTTCCATTGAACTCGTTTTATCTATATGTCAGACTTAAAAATAAGTTTGCTAATAGTATGCTGAATTGACATGGTGTAGGACTTAAATATTTACCAGTAAACTAAACGATCAAGCATTACAAAAGTCAGAACACTCTTGTTTCTTTTCTGATTGTGGTCAAATTAACCACAAAAGTCAGTGTGATGGCTGTGTCTGGCCTGCCTCATCAAGTTGTCTTGAATGTTCTAGAAATTACTGGATAATCACCAGTGATCTGTTTCATTCTGGCCATGTAGACTCAGCTGTGTACTGCTAATGTCACAGTGATTCTCTCCCAGCCAAGGACGTTGAAGTCTAGGCTGGAAATGTGAAGACAAATCCGTACAAAAGAACGTGTTTTAACAAAGGCTGTGGGATTCATGATTTGGAGGGTAGCTAATCTAACTAGTGTAGTTGGAGTGTAGTATGGACAGCGTTGAAGACACACAGTGAGGCAGTTATTCTTTAGAGACAGCAGTGGGGTCCTGAGTTTGGCAAGTCTAGATAAGAAGGAAACAGGGACCAATGAGTTCAGTATTAAAGATGTTGAATTTAAGTTATTAACAGGACATTCAATTTAAGCATACAGTGGGAAATACGCAACTGGTACTCTGGAAGATAACATTACAATTTAACGAAGGTGATAGCGAGTCACGGAATAGAGAGAATTGAGGCTGTGAAAGACACCAGGTAGATCTGAAGGGTGAATACCTGAGCTCAGTCCTCAGCAAATTATAATAATTACACAGGTATCAGCAGAATCCCCGCCCCCACCACACTTAGAGGCTTTATCATCAGGACTCCTTCACAAACCACATATACACACACACACACACACACACACACAAACACACAGACACAAAGACACACACACACACACACACACACACACACTCCAGAGTTCTCAAGACTTTAAGGAAAGAAGGTATATCTTGGTTATAAAATGTTTCTATAGGTCAGGAAAGACTTCCCCTGCTTCCCTCTTAGGTTCTATAGCTGGGCCTGAGAATTAAACTGACAAAAGACAGGTTAACAGGAGAGAAGCATACAAATTTTATTTAATGTTGCTATTTCTATGTGTACACAGAGGGCTTCATATAAAAGAAATGAAGATGAAAAGGTGTGGATGGGCCTGAGAGCTTATACACATTGTAACAGAGTGAGACATTGTGGGGATGTGACAAGACAAAGGAAAAGGGGATTGGGGTTATGGGCAGTAAATTGTGGGAAAGTGACTAGGAAAGGGAAAAGTGACTATACAGGAGAAACTAAAGGAAGATAAGGGTTATTTTAGTAAGGTTTTCTTTTTGGTACAGATTCATCTCTGTATTAATTCCCTGTCTTGGTGATAAGAATGTTCTCCTCTTTTTGCTATAGGGAGCACAGCTTTCTCACAGGAAATTTATGCCCTGCTTTTAGGTAGAAAGGAAGAAGGCACAGAACCCTTCCTGCATCTGCTGTTTCTCAATTGCCTTCATCTAAAAATAATATTCTAAACGGGCATATTGTAGAGTGGCATGTTCTGACACCCAATATTTGTCATTTTTGGCTTAGCAAATTTTGTGAACTGTAACATAAATACCCCAAGATTTTAGCATACATATATGAAGTACATCACAACATAAAACATATATATGTATATATATATACACACATAGTTTCAGTATATATACATATACATACATATATATATATACATATATATACTGAAACTAAAACTATTTCATTATAATATTATGGTATTTATTTCATAGTTAATTTCTTCAGTGTTGCAGTATCCTGCCAAACTAGAACTATACTAAGCATTTTGGGAAATAAGAAAATGAAATAGAAATCCACTGGTAGGTGATCATTTTTCAAAGAGAAATAAGCTGGGGTTGGTAGTATAGTCGTGAGCATAGCTGCCTTCCAGTAAGTAAGGGAAATCAGACATAGATACAAATAAAAAATATTAATAAGCATCAGACAGGATAGAAAGTCATGTCATAAGACAGGATACAAAATTCTAGTCCAGACATCTGGAGGAGGGGGGGAGGCAAGGCTCAGGTCTTAGGAAGGCTCCATGAAGGACAAGACAATTAAGCTGCTCTTTGAAGAGCAGTAGGATTTGGAATATAGAGAAAAAGGAGATGACTGTCACCAACAAGAAGAGAAATGGCACACAGCTGGGAAAATGTAGCTTGTGGGTAAGAGAAAGGAAGTGCTTGGTTTGAGCGCAGGGCAGGATTTATTAAAAGGAGTAGAGGATCTTAAGATAGGAACTGTTGGCTGAGGTCACATCATGACAGACCTCAAAGGTCATGAAGGGGTCTGGACTTGATTCTGAAGCCAGGGGAGATCTTCTAAGGGTCAGGGGGTAGGGGGAGGCATGGTATGATCATAGCTGTTTTTCAGGAAGACAAAATGGCAACACTGTGTAATGAAGGAGGAGAGCCTGGAGGTGAGCAGACATGAAACTCTGTCCAATTAGGGTACAGGGTTATATGTCCTAATAGAGTATCAGTGTCCACATTTCACAATGTAACTCACCCTATTTAAAATGGTGATGTTCTCAACCTAGGATGAGAGGCAATTTTCTCTGTCTTAATGGATTTTAGCCTAAGGAGATTTTGTAAAAGATAAATTACTCTTGAAAATAATGCGTCTTCAAGGAGTAACTCTGCTGAAACACAGGGCGCACAGGGCAGTATCAACTGCTTTCAAAGAGTACAGATAATAATTTTTAACCCTTCAGAGACTCCCTTGATCCAATGGCACAGTTAAGGCGACGTTAGGGCTTATTTTAAAGTTTTACCACTCTGTTCATAAGAATGGTAGCTAAGAGAGATAAACAATCAAAACTGATCTTTATCCAACACCACAATCAATGATAAATGATGGTAACTAGATAGGTATTTGGATTTATATATTTTTTTGAGGCTGAGTCTAAAATCATATTAGGCAACACAGCCTAAGACTTTGAAGAGGGCTCCAATGTTGGGTGTAGGAACTTTCCAGTTGATTAGATCTGATGTGTCCAACTAATCCTTGATATACTTATAGCTAATAGAGAAAAATGAGACTTTGGGGCTATCTGGTATCCTTCACACTTGTAGTCTTTATTCTTTAAGTCATTCACCTTTGTTCTTTGCCCTTCATGGCACTTGTAACAAAATAGAAAGAGAAACATTAACCACATAAACACATAGTAAATATATGTTTACTAATCCCAGTAAGTGTTCTGATAGGGTTAGAACTGGGCACCTGAGAGATAATGAGGGATGGATGGATTAGAGAAAGCGTCTCAAAGGAAGCAGGATTTCTGAAGTAAGAGTTAGCCAGGAAAAGAGGATCAGCATTTCACAGTAAGACAGAATCTCAAGTCAGGTTAACTGTAATAATTACATTGAAATTACATGAACCTAGTATATACATGCCATTGGACCTAGAGGTGTAACATAAAAATATTATAGATCATCTAACAATATGTGAAAATGCCACACATTAATTTTAAATAGCAATTTGTAATACTAGGGTTATAAACTATTTGGCTCGGGGCAATATATTTCCATGTCTTATGAAATTATTAACTCTCATTAAACACTAATGATCCTTACTGGGAAGATTAGAGCTAATTAACTACTCCTTTCACCTACATTAATTTATCAGTTACTCATGATGAATCCAGTAAATGTTTCTGTGTTAGCTGGCCAAGGTAAGTTTTATGGACACGTAAAAAACACCACTTAAGCACGCACATAAACAAATACTTCAAAAAATAAACATCACCATCATTAGCCAATAAAGTTGAAAAACAAATGGACAACAGAACTAAATTTAATGATTTATTAAATAGTCATCCACCTAACATCAGTTAGGTGACCAAACATGTTGTTTCCATAGTAACAGTTGCTGGTGTAACAGGACCATGCCTCATCATCATTTCAGAATCAGAAGTAGGTAACTGAAAACAACTGAAATCTTTAGGAGGCTGAATGCCTTGACTTAAATACTAAAAACAGGTAGACTGCTCTTGAAGATTTTTTTTAGAAACAGAAAGATTTCAAGCAAAGAAAACCAACAATGGCCCCAAGTTATTATTGCATAAGTAAAGAGGGAAATTTGAGTGGTTCCCAAAGTGTAATCCAACATCATCAGCATCACCTTGGAACTTGGTAGAAATGCAAGTTATGGGGTCTCTACCTTGGCTACTGAATTTGGAAGGCTTAAGTAGCCTTCCAAAGGGGAAGGCCCTGTAATCTGTGTTCTAAGCAGGTGATTCTGATGCATGCTGAAGGTTTTCTCAAACCTCAGTGATTGTAAAATAAAACCAGACTTAAAAGCTCACTTCAATTTTGTTGCAGTTTCCTAAAAGTCGTTTTCTCTAATTTCATTCAATTTGGAACAAGTTGAAGCCATGTAATAGTATATCATTTATAGCCACCAACTCAAGAATTTACCAATAAACTTAAATTGTTAAACTTTAAAAAGGTTGAATGAACTTTGACCTTTGGATATTTTGAATATATTGTAGATTTAAAATTCTGAGGATTACATGGAGTTTTTGCTATCATAAATAATGGTTTTAGTTTGTACAACTTAAATTTCATGGTAAATAAAAAATATGACATTCATATAAGAAATGTACTATATTTTCATTTGCAAACGTTTGTATATGTTAATATATCTCACATGGCATGCATTAAAATTAATAGTTGCCTCTTTTTAGGAGAGCCTGTTATAGAGCACATAGTATCAAATTCTGTATATACTCTGTTTTTTTGGGTATGATAAAGTCTAATTGATAAATTAGGCAGAGTAAGAGTTTAACAACAATAACTAATAATAAAATAGAACAATTATAACAGTAAATTGTAATGAAAGATATGTGAATGTGGTCTCTCTCTGTCTCTCAAAAGATCTTATTATACTGTACTCACCTTTTCATTTGAAAGAAGCATTTTACCGCTTCTCTGTGGCATGTCCAAACTGTCAGCATCACTACTCTTATGCTTTGGAGCCATTATTAAATAAAATACGGGTGACTTGGACACCAGCACTGCGATACCCTAATAGTCCATCTGATAACCAAGCCAGCTAAGAAGTGACTAATGGTCGGAGAGCGTCTAATAGTGTGGAGACGCCTCACAGAGAGATGATTGACGTCCGGGAGGGATGGTGAGATGTTTCATCACAATACTCAGAACAGCCATGCAATTTAACTTATGTATGGTTTGTTTCTGGAATTTTTCCATTTACTATTTTCAGACAGTGATTGACTTGGGTAACTGAAAGCATGACCATGGATGAGGGAGGACTTATACTGAATGCCTCCTCACTGAGCACAGTCTGATTTCCTGTAGGAAGATTTTGTCTAACCTTTCCTCTACTCCACAAACTGCATTTTTAAACGTTTCCCAAACTGTCAGCAGTCAATTAAATAAACAAAAAAATTTTTTAATTAAACCTAAGTGTGATAAATTGAAAGGAACATTTTAGAACAGATGTTGCTCTAATGCCAGAGGCAGTTCTATGAGGAAGCATATCAAGTACAGTGTTTTGAGACACTGGAAATTAGTATCACAACCAATCAACCAAGTAACGTAAGAATTCCCCACTCCACTGGGGGAGATGGATTGAGACAGACTGACAGGGCAGCAAGGTATTGAGCCATATTAATTCTAGAAGAGTTTGATGAACAAAATGAAGGAATAAGAGTTGGTTTTTCCTATTCTTCCTATTATGAAAGTCTCAAGGAGTACCCCAGAAAGAACAAGGAGCCACAGTGTTATTGACACAGCTCACATAACTATATTAGGGGTTACAACTGCTTCCTGGTAAAGGCCTGGAGATAAAGGAAGGAAAAAGTTCCCACCTGGTGTACATGTAATGACACTCTTTTTTTCTATATATGCTACTGTAACTAAGTGTAGGGAATACACCTCCTTAAAGTGAAGATAATTTAGAATTGAACTGAACTCTGAACTGTATAGTTTTCTCATTAGATTAATAGAAATACCACTATCTATCTTCCTTTACAATGTCGAGAAAAATAAATGATGCCTGGCACCCAGTAAGAGCCCCAGCAGGGTGCACATGTGTCATCCTCACCAAGATCATGATCGAATGAACCATATCACCTTTGCCATCATGCCTTTTGATATTTTATTTATAAAACTTGACAATACTGATATTACATAAATCGTCCAGAATCCAAACTCAACATGAGTCCTGAACCTAAATTGCATTTTAATCTCCCTCCACTATAGACAGCCGAAAACTAAAACACCCTGAACACAGCCCTTTTTCATCCATGGCACAGTTTCAGAAATTTCTCCAAAAAAGTATTAATAATTTTTAAATTCAGGAAAATCAACTCCTGACATAATTAGATTTTTTCCTATTAATTACCAGATAATTTTAGACGTGAAAGTGAAATGATCTGGAGCACACACTCCTGGTGGAAGGCACAGAATGGTTCAGAGGTAAAGCCACTCTGTAAGTCAGCTCAGGGCTGGCCGGGCACAGGTTTGACCACATGCCCGGCTATCTTCATTATCATGAATGCATCAAGTATAAACTACACAAAAGAGCTTCCCACTTGTCATATTAAACAGCGTACTACCAAGGATTGTGCAGGCTTTCCTTCCAACGAACACTTTTACCCAAACATGTAATCCTCTGAGTTTCTAATGAAGCAAAGCGACACGAAAAACACTAACTTAACGTATTTTAGTTGAAATAAAATTTTATATAAAAGAGTTAAAAAGTATTTTCATGTGTAAACATTACTAAGTCACTAAGTATATTCGAAGCATATAAATTATACACATTGTGTAGGAATATTTACTTGAACATTCATTTGTTTTACTGAGAATTCTGAGTACTAAAGCAACTCACTGACTCAGATTCCAAAAAGATTGTCTTCTTTACCAATGACTGTTTTATTCTGCAAAAGACTTTAAAATAAATATTGTGACGTTTATCCAAGGCAATGACTCCCACACTCATCTTCCAGCCTCTAAAATACCTGCCTTCCTTTTCCTAAAGTAAATTTGCATTTGGAGAAAGTTTTTGATAACAGATTGTTTTTCAGGCTGGGATTTGATAAACATCAATTTAAGATACATTTCCAAACTGTAATTTCACAAACTGACCAGAAAATTCAATGCCATTCTAGGCACCATATGAATTCCAATCATGTTAGCATTTGCACTTTCTCCAATTCTTTTTTCTTTATACATAAATGAAAAGAGTTCCTTTGATTTACACTGTCTGCCTCACCAGTCAGCTTCCCTTTGTAAAGGAGTCCCTCACCATATGTCCTGTTACCTCTCTGAGTAAATTTTGACTTCAATATTTATCCCATTCATAGCAGAAGCTTCAGTGTAGGATCTTTCTTGTTCTTATTTCTTTATTCTTTATTCTGGATATTTTGAATATACTGTAGATTTAAAATTCTGAGGATTACATGGAGTTTTTGCTATCATAAATAATGGTTTTAGTTTGTACAACTTAAATTTCATGGTAAATAAAAAATATGACATTTATACAAGAAATGTACTATATTTTTATATAGTACATTTAAAATGTACAACTGTACATTTAAAATGTACAACCGTATATTCAAAAAGTACAGTTTTAAACCTGTTCATTTTGCTTAAGTGGAAAACATGAGTGAATCTACCTAAGCGTAGGAAAGGGAATAACCAGTTATAAAACCTCTACCGTAACTATAATTATTCTACAACCATCTTCGACTTCTGGGTTCAAAAAACAAAGATTTTCTAACTTTCTCTCATGTGTTGTTATTCTTTTTTTTTTTTTTTTTAACAAACAAATACTGGAAAGTTACTATTTTGGTTCTTATTATGATGAGGAAAATAGAACCAAGCAAAGTAAAAAATAAACAAAATTAAATAGACCAATAAAATTAAGAAAGGACTAAAGAAAAGCAATAAAGTCTAACATTTCCAAAGAAGAGTCCCTCTGAAATATTTTGCTTAGTTTCATCCTTAGTTATGTCAAAGTTCAGAACAACACAGATATTTTTAAAAACAATTTGTTTTCTTATTTTCAAACTATGATGTGTTTCACGAAAATGCAGAAAATAAAGGCATGAAAAAATAATTCCTAAAATTTCTTGTTTTAAAATTTCAGGCTTTTCTGTTGAAACTTTATCAGGAGTATTCCTTCCCATTCTGAAATCTCTCTCTATAGAGATACCATACCACTCCCCACCATTTTGGCTTTTTTCTGGTTTATAGTACTGTATCTCAAAATAACCCCTTTATTTTGCCATTCTTTAATTTTTGTTTTCTGTTCTTAATATTTTTGACTTCTTTTTATAAAAAGTTAATTTCTCACCTACCTACCCCCACCAAACGAAGAAACCATTTTCCCTCTGCCCCATGTAGTTAGGGCATAATGCATCAACTTTCTATGATTCATTATTATAACCATAAATCTACATAGCTAAACCATACAAAGTTCTATGATATTTTTCCCCAGATATTTCTTTTTGTTGGTTCTCTCTGTGTCTACCTCTGAATCATCCATCCACTCTTCAGAACAAACCTCCAATCTTCTGAGGGCGTGGGAAGAGGTAAGCTGCTCTGCTCTGTGAGGTGAGGGAGGTGATCTGGGAGTCCAAGTTGTAAAGTCTTTCAAACAATTCTCCAAACGTCAGTGCCACTTTGCAGAGGTTTTCCTGCTTCCTACAAATTCCTGTGGCTTTCTGAAGTCCTACAGAGAGAAATTGGCTCTCCTCCCACAGTCTTGGATTTCAACCTCATTCAAACTGCTAAGTCAGGTATCACTCATCTGCTTTCCCAATCTTTGTTGACATCTTTTGTCTGCTGTCATTTCCTTCCATTCTCTTTGTTCTTGTGGGTTTGTTCCTTTTTAATCCTTTAATACCCTTTTAGTGTGGCTTATAGAGGGAACACAAGTAAATGCATCTTCCAATCTACCATGATTAACTGGAAGTATTTGTACTCATTATTTGTAAAGCATGATTTTCTATGGGTTGTTGTGTGTTTTTTTTGTTGTTGTTGTTTTTAACATAATCACACCCGTTTCTCTTTTGCCCACTCCAAGTTGTCTAGTTGTCTACACGTAAGTCTGATTAACTAATTGCAATGGATTATTTTAAAGAGGGGACAACATTCAGTTCTAAGAAAAATTGTAAAGTAGATAAAATTAATGTCCAATGTTTTTGGCCTCCCCATTCTTTTGTCATTTTCCCCACTTGATGGCACCCTTCTCCAAGATCCATTATCTTCATGTTTCCCTCTCTCTCTCTCAAATAAACCAAATCTTAGAGGGAGGAGAAAAAAAACACAAACTGAACTTATTCATACTCTGGTGTAAATGATTAACATCATTAAAAAGTACTTCCATGATATTAAATAAAATGAAAATTTCTAAATTAAAATGAAGGTAAACAGGAATATCCAAAGATGTGTTTGGGAACACTCTCAGGGAGTAGGAATCTGTTGGGAGAGGAATGGATTAGAGTGAAAAGGGGAGAGAAAAGGGGCAAATGAGAGAAAAGGGGCAAAGAAAATGAAATAGGACAGACTAACAGAGAAAACAGATTGGTTACAATGTCTAATTCCAAAGAGATAATTTAATATTTTTCTTCTTATATATGCAAATCTGGAGAAGCCAGAGTAAAAATACTAATAAAATAAAATTTTATATACTGTAGAAACTATAGTAAGAGACATGGCATATGAAGATACAAGTATCATGAAAATTATGTTCTGTAAACAAAATTATTAAATAAAAGTGTCCCAAATTCCATTTATACCTCCATCTAGTTAATGTTAATAAGTGACTTGACTTTTCTGGTTGACATCAGTAGCTAGAACACTAAGGTTTCAGATTAGGGAAATACATTTTTATGGGCTACTCTACTGCAAATATAATGGAAAAGATGTCAGTGTTTACCAGAAAGATAGCATTGGTTTTGACATAATAAGCAAGAAACTCTAGTGACTACTAAAAATTATTATTGGACCTTTCTAGATCCATTATCTCTCAGGCAAGTGGTCAGCACAAGCAGAGAAACTGAAATAGAACCCTCTTGCTTAAAAAAAATAAGAAAAGAAAACAAAACATCTATTTTGTGAATCAACCTAACTATGCATCTTAAAATATGTTTGGATTTACTTAGAAAGGAATTTTAATTTGCTCATTTACAGAATAAAGAGACTGGCTTAGATCTGTGGTTACTGATGCAAGGCTGTGAAGAAACACCCCCCTGTCATTAAATTTCCACCAACCACAGCATAGTGAGAAAATAGTGAGCTTTTTATGAACCCCACTTTACCCAATTTAAACAATTATCCTTTATTCTGAGATTGTGTCCCATCTTGTATGAAATAGGGATGATAATGGACAGCTGTTTTTCTTTTCCTCCTTTTCCTCTCCCTATTATTATTTCTGCTTTGAATTGTTCTTACTTAGCAAAATTTAAAAGTTGATGAATTTCTATTGGTCACCAACATTTAAAAAATGAAAATACCTACTGTTCAATGATATATATCTAAAGCCTCTTTCAATATCAATGCAAATTAATTCAAAATAGTCCTCTAGTTTTTCTTGCACCAGGAGATCTCAACATAGTTCTTTGAAACCTTGGTCCTTTTTCTTATATTGTTATTCTTCTGTGTTGGTCTATGTTTAAACTACGTGGGAAAAAGTGAATTATATAAAATGCTACAAGTACTCAAGTCAACTGTGGTAATTCTAGGGTTCACCTAGGTGCCTGGCCATGGCAGACTACAGGACTCATCGTGAAGATGAAATCACACAGTAAACACACTGTCTTTGCTTAGATTGTGTTACAAATTAATGATGATATAGCATTAACGGGTTTCTAAGGTATTTTTATTCATTCTCTCCATTAAGAATAACAAAATGTCAATTGTCCACATCAAAGAATAAGAACAATAATTACAGAAAATTACTTCAATATGTAAGTCTTCAAAATAACGATGTTAATCTTGGTTTCGTTTGTATTGTGAGGCATCTATCTATCTATATAATAGATATCTCACATGGGTATTCCAGCAAATTCTCCCTGGCTAATTACATCAACTAATATTCACAGGGATTAGTAAATCCAGTATCCTTGCCTGACAAGGACATGTTTTATAATTTTTTATCATAAAAATCACTTGTACTCTAAAAGTTCTAGCTGAGGATTCAGAGACTTAAGCTCCTGTCCTCACTCTGTGTTTCATTTTGGGACTCTGGTCAAATGACGTCACCTCTTTGTGCTCTCAGTGCCCTGGTCTATGAATGGAGAGAATAATATCTCATTAGATCCTCATGACAATCTTGTGAGATAGATAACAGTCAGGAAAATCCTTTGAAAAATACAAAGCACTATGAAAATATTAAAAGGTATGATCAAAATCAATAAATATTTACTGATTTGGGACTTCCTGAAACATGTCCTTATTTGCAACAGCATCCAAGTCAAATATCATCCAAGTCAAAATTACTACAAATTTCAATTCATTCATGTATATCTATCTTTTCTATTTTCTCCCAGAGGCCTTTATACAAAAGTCTGTGCCTTTTCAGACAATAGTTTAGTGGTTACCAGAGGGTAAAGGGGGTGGGGGGTGGGAGATGAGGGGGATCAAATATATGGTGATGGAAGGAGAACTGACTCTGGGTGGTGAACACACAATGGGATTTATAGATGATGTAATACAGAATTGTACACCTGAAATCTATGTAATTTCACTAACAATTGTCACCAAAATAAATTTTAAAAAGAAGTCTGTGCCTTTTAAAAATGGCTCCATGAAGCAATTTCTTTACAATGGTTAATTAAGGGCTCTATTATCTCATGAAGACCACTGAAATGTCTTCTCGGATTTCTCTGTAGAATTAATTTTCCTATATGCACTGTTCAGTTTATAAGAAGAAATAAAATAATTTCAAGGTTCATAAAACCTAGTAAACTGCTGACAGTGATTAGTTTGAAGGAGTATGAGCAACTACAAATCCATTACCAGCTGGACGTACAGATCTCCACCACTGAGTGGTGTTTCCCAAAATTCAAATATGCGAACTCTTTCTTAGTGTCAAAATACCTCCCCAACAGAAAAATATATATTGACAAACAAACTACAAAATTACTAATGCTTTTGAGTGAATTTGTATTTTCCTAATCATGACAGCATCTGTATACATTTGAGAATTAGCACACAGACAATAATTGGTAAGCATAGAGATCAAGGGACCTCAGCAGTTTTTGACACACTAGGAGACAACTACTGACCTACAGCTTACCCTTGTCATGTTTTTTTTTTTGTCTTCCCGTAGAGAATAATTAATTTCTCACTTAAACAAAATGGGAGGAAATAAGAAAAATTCAAACATAAATGAGGCAAGTTTCTTATTCTTATTACCTTATTTGTTCTCTTTTTAAATCTGGGAATTGATTAGTTTTTAATTCAAATTATCTGTTAGAAAATAAATCTTAGAGGACGTCATCAAAATGCCGGTGTGAGGTGAGCCTCTGTAAAGCTCCCCTGGAATTTACAACTAATCGAACAACAATAACTCCACAAAGGACTCCCGCACAGCAGACAGGCAAGACGAATAGGCCCACTACTGAATGCACCTTAAAAGTGGGCGAATACTGCGAGCAGGGGAGGAGGGAAGGGAGAAGTGTGGAGATGGAGCTGCATGGTCTCAGGACATAGACCTGGCTCAGTGCTCCGAGCTCACTGCATCCCAGAGCTACCGCAGCTGCCAAGAGAGGGAAGAACTCGAACTGCTAGGGCTCCGCTTATGGCCCACAGGGCTGAGGGGGCAGCATATAACATGGCTGAACCCAACGCTCACGGCAGAGACCTTGGAGAAAAGACTGAGGGAAGAAGGCTGAAAACGGCGGTTTAAGCCCTCACTGCCAAGAAAAGAACGGAAGCCTTAGACACTGAGACTAGCTGCCACCTCCCTATCCTCCCAGAGCTTGCCCCACCGCCAGCTGCCCGGTGATAGAAGCAGAACAGTAGCAGTGTCAGATCAAAAGAATAGAATATTTGCTGTTCTGAGAACTGTGGACCGCAGACACAGATTCGCAGCCCAACTAGTTCCGGCAAAGGAGAGGGAGCTGTGGAAGCTGGACCGGCTGTGGTGGTGGTTGCTGCCATTGCTCTGGGCCACCTCTCACAACTCACCCCGCCCCTGGCCCAACCTATCTGGGTGGATACCTGCAGAAGTAAACAGAACTGCTGAAACATATGTGCTCTGAATCTGGTGCAGGAAGAGCTTTGGAACTTCAAAAACTCTCTGCATACCCACATGAACACTGCACCCTGTGACCCAGGCAAACTATTAACAGTGGAGAAGCCCGTCTCCCAGGGAATCCCCCCATTGTGTGAGAAGCTGGAATAGTGCAGAGAAAACATAGCACTACCGTGTAAGAGAGAAAAAAAAAGGCTGCAGTCAGAGAGAAAATAAAACATTCTACCAACAAGTCCTGGAAAACAAAAGAAAGACCTCTTCCTATCAACCTGTTGCAGAAGCCACTCCTGTAGATGTCTAGGAAGAGAAATAATAAATCAGTAATTGCTATGAATGACCAAGGCAACAAGAGAGCTCAGAAAGAAAGTGAAAAGTCTCCAGAAAATGAACTTAAAGATATGGAAACATGTGACTTAAATGACAGAGAATTGAAGATTGCAGTTCTGAAAAAACTCAACGAGATGCAAGAAAACACAGAAAGGCAATTTAATGAACTCAGAAACACAATCATAGAACAACATGAGCACTTTAGGAAAGAGATTGAAATTTGAAAAAAGAACCAAATAGAATTTCTGGAGATTAAGAACTCAATAGAAGAAATTAAGAATGAAATAACCAGCCTAGGTAGTAGAGTTGACCAGATGGAGGAAAGAATCAGTGACATCGAAGATAGAAACCTGGAAATTACACAGATGGAAGAAGAAAGAGACTTGAGACTTAAAAGAAATGAAAGAACTCTACAAGAACTTTCTGACTCCATCAGGAAGAGCAATATAAGGATAATGGGCATACCAGAAGGAGAAGAAAGAGAGAAGGGAACAGAGAATATATTCAAATAAATTGTTGATGAGAACTTCCCAAACTTGTGGACAGAACTGGATCCTCAAATCCAAGAAGCAAATAGAACAGCTAATTACCTCAATCCCAACAGGCCTTCTCCAAGGCACATTGTAATGAAGCTGTCTAAAATCAACAACAAAGAGAGGCGCGATGTTGGCGGGGTCTTAAGATGGCTGCTGGGAGTCTCTCTTCTAACCGAAGAAAGGATGTGGAGTGGACTGCTACCTCCTGGCCTAAATGAAAGTGATGTTGAGTTGAATTCTGAAGATGAAGAGACACTGGAGAATGCCGGGCTTCACTTAAAGGAAGATAAAGAAGATGGGACCGTTACAAAAGCAGAGCTCTCTGATCCCCCTCAGATGGACTGGAAGCTGAAGCAGAGACAAATGTAAACGCATATGAAGAGTGTCCTTCAGCAATTCCCTCACATATGTGGAATAAATTTCAAGAATTGCCTAAAAAACACTCTGAACAGAAAACCTCATCTTCAAGATTCAGGAGAAAAAGAAAACGCTCCAGAAAAGGTGAACTGAAGAATGAAGAAGAATCTCAGAGTGAACAGTCCTCAAGTCAAACCCAGTGGAAGGAACTTACTCAGTATTTTGAAGTCAACGACAGATTTGAACCCCCTGTTAAAAAGAAAAAAGTTGACAAGTCAGGCCTTGAAAAGAGCATAGACCAGGCTGTGGAAGAGTGGAATATTGAGAAAGCTGAGGAACTCAGTAACCAGCTCGCTACCCGGGAGCTTGGTGTAAAAATTGCCAAAGCGATTGCCTGCCACAACTTTGTAAAAGCCAAAATGGAAGCTGAAAATTCACAGGTTGCTCGAAAAAAGAAGAAACTTGCATGGGGATTTGAAGCAAAGAAGAGATGGGAAACCAAAAGCAACATGGGATATATGTAGCTTGCCAGAGTTCTTCAAGACATTGTATCTTTACTTGAGGTTTTCCTTGAGTCTTCAATTGCTCAATTTACTGAAAAGGTTTTCCTGCTTATGTTAGATAATATTTCAGGAAATTGATAGAAGTAGAAAAAAGAAGCATAAAATTTGGGAGTTGATTATCAAATAAATCTTTTCAAGCTTTTTCTAACGAGTTCATCCTATTGAAGTGAATGAAATTGAGTGTTCTGTTGTTTGTACAAGGAATATAAGCATACATACGGGGGAAAAAAGATACACATTTACTTATTTATTTATGTAGACCTACAGTATAAAATCAATTTTACTTTTCATCCATACGCTGTAGCATAGCCAATGAGCTCCTTGTACTTTCTATCTGTACTCAGTGTAACTGCACTTATCCTGGAATTGTGGTTTTAAGATTGGCATTTGTTTATAATGGATTAGTCATAAGTGCAAGAAAATTTCAATTGATAGTATCTTTACAAATGAGGTTATCTTACTGTTATAAAAGTAATTGTTGGTTCTTTATTGGGCGCAGTAGAGTTGATACCTCACAGTCACATAATAAGACCACCTCAGGGATACTGTGGATGCCTGATCATGGCATTGTACACCAAAGCTAAACATTAGTGAATGCCAACTATAATTTTATATATATAATGTGATGGCTCAGTGTGAGGTCGGAGGGATAGTGGATGGGGGAAGGGGAGTTCACAGTGTGAGGGATATAAATGATGAACGTCTAAGTATTACCTTGTCTTGTACACCTGAAACTAATAAATTAAAAAAAAAAAGATAAATCACAAAAAAAAGCAGTTGATTAATTTTTGTGTACCTTCTGATAAAATATTATAAGTTTTAAAAAGGACAGAATGTAGTATTTGGAGGATGATATAAATTCAGCTCTCCCTGGAAATGCCTTCCTAAATATTTCTCTCAGCCATGTAATTCTTTAAATTATGAGATGATTCTTAGAAGAGAAGTGGTGTAATTATATTAGAATATTATAACTCAAGACAATATCACTATGAACCTTCTAAAAAAATAAATAAAATAAAATAAAATCAACGACAAAGAAAGAATCCTCAAGGCAGCCAGGGAAAAGAACACGGTAACCTACAAAGGAAAGCCCATTAGATTATCATCAGATTTTTCAGCAGAAACTCTACAAGCCAGAAGGGACTGGAACCAAATATTCAAACTATTGAAAGAGAGAAATTATGAGCCAAGAATAATATATCCAGCAAAGATATCCTTTAGATATGAAGGAGGAATAAAGACCTTTCCAGACATACAGAAGCTGAGGGAATTTTCTAATACAAGACTTGCACTACAAGAAATACTAAAGGAGGCTATTCGACCACCATCAATAGGGACAATTTGTGATAACCAAAACATAAAAAGGAGAAGAGTAAAGGCCTGAACCCGAATATGGGAATGGAAAATATAAACGTGCTGAAGAAAATGGAATACTCTAAATATCAAACTTTCTTTTACATAAACTTAAGGGTAACCACTCAAAAAAAAGTCCAAAACTGAAATATGTACTGTAATAAAAGAAGAAACAGAGGGAAACATCATAGAATAGCAGCACACAGAAAAAAATAATAGACAACAACAGAAAGGCAAAGAAACAATGGAGACACAGCCTTACCAGAAAACTAAAGATAGAATGACAGGAAATCCTCACATATCAGTAATCACCTTAAATGTAAATGAACTGAACTCACCAATAAAAAGGCACAAAGTAGCAGATTGGATCAAAAAACTAAACCCAACCATATGCTGTCTCCAAGAGACACATCTCAGCTATAAGGACAAGCTAGACTCAAAGTGAAAGGGTAGAAATTGACACTCCAAGCAAATGGTACCCAGAGAAAATCAGTTGTAGCCATACTGATATCAGATGAAACAGACTTCAGGGTGAAAAAGATAACAAGAGACAAAGATGGACATTTCATAATGGCAAAGGGGACTATACAACAAGAAGACATAACAGTCATCAATATTTATGCCCCCAATCAGGGAGCACCAAAATATACCAAGCAACTGTTAACAGAACTAAAGGGACAAATTGACCAAAACACAATTATACTAGAGGATTTAAATACATCATTGACAGTTATGGATTGATCATCCAAACAGAAAATAGATAACGAAATAGCAGCCCTAAATGACACATTAGATGAAATGGACATAATTAACATATATAGAGCACTTCATCATAAAACATCAGACTATACATTCTTTTCTAGTGTACATAGAACATTCTCAAGGATAGACCATATATTGGAACATAAAATCAGCCTCAGCAAATTTAAGAAGATTGAAATCATACCAAGCATATTCTCTGATCACAAGGCTTTGAAATTGGATATCAACTGCGAAAAGAAAGCAGGAAAAAACACAAATACATGGAGATTAAACAACATACTTTTAAAGAACGACTGAGTCAAAGAAGAAATTAGAGGAGAGATCAAAAGATACATAGAAACAAATGACAATGAAAATTCATCCTACCAAAATTTTGGGGATGCAGTGAAAGCAATTTTAAGAGGGAAATTTATACCATTACAGGCCTATCTCAGGAAATGAGAAAAATCCCAAATAAATAACCTCATGTTACACCTTAAAGAACTAGAAAAAGAAGAACAAGTGAAACCCAAGGGCAGCAGAAGAAAGGAAATAACAAAAATCAGAGCAGAACTAAATGAAATAGAGAACAAAAAGACAATAGAAAAAAATTAATGTGACAAAGAGCTTGTTCTTTGAAAAGATTAACAAAATTGACAAACCCTTGGCTAGACTCACTAAGATAAAAAGAGAAGACACTAATTAACAAAATCAGAAATGAAAAAGGGGAAGTTATCACGGACACCACAGAAATACAAAGGATCATGGAAGAAAATTATGAAGGACTATATGCCACCAAATTCAATAACCTAGAAGAAATGGACAAGTTCTTAGAAACATATAGCCTTCCTAGGCTGAACCATGAAGAACTGGAAAATCTAAACAGACCGATCACCAGTAACGAAATTGAATCAGTCATCCAAAACCTTCCCAAAAGCAAAAGTCCGGGAGTAGATGGCTTCACTAGTGAATTCTACCAAACCTTCAAAGAGGATCTAATCCGAATCTGCTCAAACTCTTCCAAAAAATTGAAGAAGAGACAGTACTCCCTAACTCATTTTATGAGGCCAACATTACTCTGATACCAAAACCTGGTAAGGACAACACAAAAAAAGAAAACTACAGACCAATATCTCTGATGAATTCAGATGCAAATATCCTAAACAAAAATCCTAAGCAAATCGAATTCAACAATGCATTAAAACAGTTATTCATCACAACCAAGTGGGGTTCATCCCCGAGGTACAAGCATGGTTCAACATCCGCAAATCCATCAATGTGATACATCACATAAACAAAATAAAGGACAAAAATCATATGATTATATCAATTGATGCAGAAAAAGCATTTGACAAGAAACAACATCCATTTATGATTAAAACACTTAATAAAAGAGGTATAGAAGGAAAATACCTTAACATAATAAAGGCCATATATGACAAGCCCTCAGCTAATCTCATAATTAATGTGAAAAACTGAAGCCCTTTGCTCTATGTTCAGGAACACGACAGGGCTGTCCCCTATCGCCTCTGCTTTTCAACATAGTGTTGGAAGTCCTTGTCAGAGCAATCAGGCAAGAGAAAGAAATAATATGCATCCCAATTGGGAATGAAGAAGTTAAATTATCACTCTAGGCCGGCCCAGTGGCGCAGGCGGTTAGAGCTCCATGCTCCTAACTCCGAAGGCTGCCGGTTCGATTCCCACATGGGCCAGTGGGCTCTCAACAACCAAAAAAAAAAAAAAAAAAAAAAAAAAAATTATCACTCTGCAGATAACATGATGCTATATATAGAAAACCCTAATGACTCCACCAAAAAGCTATTAGAAACAATCAACGAATACAGTAAAGTTGCTGGCTACAAAATCAACGTACACAAGTCCATTGCATTCCTATATACTAACAATGAAATCTCAGAAAAAGAAATTCAACAAACAATTCCTTTTGCAATTGCAGCAAAATAAAATACCTAGGAATAAACTTAACCAAGGATGTGAAGGACCTATATGCTGAAAACTACAAGACATTTTGAAAGAAACTGAAGAAGACACAAAGAAATGGAAAGACATTCCATGCTCATGGATTGGAAGAATCAACATAGTTAAAATGGCCATATTACCCAAAGCAATATGCAGATTTAATGCAATCCCCATTAAAATCCCAATGGCATTTTTTAAAGAAATAGAACAAAAAATCATCAGATTTGTTTGGAACCACAAAAGACCCCGAATAGCCAAAGCAATCTTAAGAGAAAAGAACAATACTCAAGGTATCGCACTCCCTGACTTTAGCTTGTACTACAAGGCTACAATAATCAAAACAGCATGGCAGAAAAACAGACACATAGACCAATGGAATAGAATGAGAACATAGAAATAAAACCACATAAATAAGGACAGATAATTTTTGACAAAGAAGCTAAAAACATACAATGGAGGAAAGACAGCCTCTTCAAAAAATGGTGCTGGGAGAATTGAATAGCCACGTGCAGAAAATTGAAACTGGACTGCTATCTGTGACCATGTACCAAAATTAATTCAAAATGGATCAAAGACTTAAGCATAAGACCTGACACAATAAACTGCATAGAAGAAAACATAGGTACTAAACTTATGGACCTTGGGTTCAAAGAGCATTTTATGAATTTGACTCCAAAGGCAATGGAAGTAAAAGCTAAAATAAACGAATGGGACTATATCAAACTTAAAAGCTTCTGCACCGCAAAAGAAACCATCGACAAAATAAAAAGGCAACCAATTGAATGGGAAAAGAGTTTTGCAAACAGTGCCTCAGATAAGGGGCTATTATCCAAAATGTACAAGGAACTTATGAAGCTTAACAACAAAAAAACAAACAAAATGTTCCTATATCATCTTTTCTTACCGCCGAATAGTATTCCATTGTGTATATATACCACAACTTTATCCATTCATCTACCTAAGGACATTTTGGTTGTTTCCATGTCTTGGCCACCGTAAACAAAGCTGCAATGAACATTGGAACACATGTGTCTTTATGGATAAACGTTTTCATCGTGCAGAACTGAATCAAGCTTTGGGAGCCATCACGGACACCTGGCACCGTCCTCTAAGTGCCAGGGGTACCCCATATATCAAATCATTGTGTCAACAACAAATTCCCCACTTGTTTCCAAACTCTCCGGCAAAGCAGGGGCTGCCCTGAGTGAGATAACATGAAAATGTTAGTGAATCACATGAGCACAGGCTGTGTGAGCGTCTTTTGAAAACTGTCTTGGATACACATCTAAGGATGATCTGAACTTTAATTAAGTCACACGTAAAGGCTCTCTAGGGTTTTTAAAAACTAAAGAGCTTTTAGGATATAATACTGCATGTCCTGCTTTACAGACTAGGCAATGTATGATAAAAGCTCAAAGCTGAAGCAACCACAATGCTGATCACAATACTCCATCTAAAGTTGCACTGGAAGAGCCATAACAACCATAGTATAGCTCATTTCTTTCCGTTGTCTAGCCACTTCATGCAAGTAAGGGTTATTATGTTTTATTTAATCATGTGTTTAACCTTTTCGTTCCAAATTTAGGCTTTTTTATTTTGGTAGTAGGTCATGCATCTTAATAAATTATTTCCTTTGCATTAATTCAAAATAATAATCAACTTTTTATTCCCCCAAATCCATTTGTAGAGGAGGAAGGTAAGATTTATAAGCAGGAATGTCCAAAATTCCATACATTAAAAAAAAAATAATCTTAAAACTTCATGGATTTTGTTGTGGTTGCCAATTCTGAAAGCATATATAAATTACAGAGCTTTTTTGTTTTGTTTTGTTTTGTTTAGGCAATAGCAACATCTAATAAGTCAGATGAACTGAAAACAACTTCTGGTTTATCTGTGAGTTTTTCCCTACACCTCAATAGTGTGTTAATTAATGCCACTTAAAGGTACATGCATTTGACCATGTCACTTCTTAACCCCATGTCCCATATATTTAGTTCATCATACATTTAACTTAACTAACAGTTATAGTCATAACAGTCTGAGCATTCTTTATTGTGAATAGATGTCTTAGGTGATGAAAATGGAGAATCTTTACTAAAAACATCCCTGTATTCTTGATTATTTGGATAATTAAAAATTAGGGTTGGTGTTCCCAATGGTATCAACCATAATGTGTTGCACACTTATAGAGCACTCAGTAGGTTCCTTTGGGTACTAAAGGATTTTGTGAGTTTTCCAAACTTGTTCCAGCCACAAAGACAGTTAATTCAATTAACTACTAAATTACTTAAATTGTACATTTTTCTAGTGTCTTACAATATCTTACATTAGAATTCAAAGATATTAAAGACTAAGGTAGAAATAATAAATCACTTGCCTTTTTAAGTTCCTAAGACATGCAGTTTTCAAATGGCTTATAAAAATTCTGATCCCTTAGAATATAGTTCAATAATATGTAATGACTATGTATGGTGTCAAATGGGTACTAGACTAGTCAAGGAGATCACTTCATAAGGTACATAAATGTCTAATCACTATGTTGCACACCTAAAACTAATATAATATTGTAGGTCAACTGTAATTGAAAAATAAAACTTTAAAAATAGAAAAAAAATGATAGAAAATAAAAAATCTGATCCCTTATCTTATGAAACACTGCAGCAGTAGGAGATATATATACCAAGTACACTTTCCAGCTTTTTCTTTTCTTTCTTTTTTTTTTGTAAATAGAATAAATAACAAGTGAGACTTTTTCAAAAGATACTGATTATTTATGGTTATTTCATTAGAAAGTTTCATTATAGATTATTTCATTAGGAAGTTTTCCTTCCCATTTCAGCGATCTATTTTTGGTATAAGAATCTAGACCAAATACAAGGTTTTTTGAATAATTTCTGGAATGAAAACTGTTAGAAATCTCTACAAATATATTCTGAGTTTAGAGCATTAAAATTATATTTAAAACCCAGTCCATAATACGATATTATTATATGCTCCAGCAAAACTATATGTTTCTAAGGAAAATTTACAGGTCTGCAGCCTTCATTCTGCAGTATGGGCAAAATTATGTTTCATCTGAAGCATGAAGTTTGGTAAGTAACAAATTCATTTAGCTGTGTTCTCAATGAATATAGTTCTTATTAGTCATCACTAACAAACATTTATAAATTACCTACAAAATACAGTTCTTTCCCTCAAGAAGTAAGGTGCAGGAAACAAATATTATAGAAAAGGATATAAAACTATTGCTATTTGCACAAAGTGTGAACATTTGTATAAAAATTCAAAAATGGAAAACTAGCAAAGTTTAAAAAATGTCTTCTTGCATTCCTACAGGCGTTCAATGGCATATTAAAAATACACAATAATGAGGCATCATCCACAACAGCAACAAAGACATACCTGTGAAAACAGGTCAACTGGCTGGGAAACTAAGGCAGCCTCAGACTCTTTAACTTGCATGGGTTCCTCCCAAGATCCAGTACCTAACATTATAATTTTGTATAGTTTTTCTTAAAGAAAGGCTCCAAAACTGCATAAGCTGCAGAGTCCACAAAACCTGGATCTGCCCCAGTGAGGAAAAAAACAATATGCGATTTCCATAACTGAGTATGACACTTGGCTGAGATATTTCAAAACATTATAACCAGAGAGATGATATATCATGTTCCTGGATAACAAAACTCAATACTATTAAAACGTCAAGTCTCTCAAATTGAGTGATAAATACAAGTGCAATAAATATTTCAACAGTATTTAGAAAGCATAACAAAACTTTGGGAAAGTCTGGGAAACATCTGGAAATAAATACAAATCACTAAGAAATTTTTGAAAATGATGATTAATTGAATGTGAGATACAGTATTGACGGGAAAATGGCTTTTTCAGATACAAAATGTATTATAAACCTTCAACAATTTAAACAATGTGGTACTGGCATAGGAATAGACATTGAACAAAACAGGTATTAGTATATGTAAAATATTAATAAATGATAAAAGAGGGACACAAATTCAATAGAAGAATGAAGAAGTGCTAAGAAAATGATAATGGTACAACTGGTTGGCTCTTTGAGAGTGAAAATCCATAAAGATCTTAATCTCACACCATTCACTCAAATAAATTAAGTAGATAAAGTAATGAAATATGTTTGAAAATCAAATTATGAAAAAAATATAAGAAAATAAACACAAACATTTACCAAACTCTACAGAGGAATAGTTTTTTAAAGCTTAGAAACAATGAAATAAATTACAAAATAAAATGTTGACAGAACTGACAACATAAAAACTAAAAATATTCACACACAAAAACTGATTACTCAAATTAAAGGCAAGAAATGTATGGAGATAAAATACTTTCTGCAAGTATGCAAGATTAATATTGACTTTATATAAAGAGCTCATACAAATCCATAAGAAAAGGATCAGGACCCCAGTAGATAAATATGCAAAATTCATGCACAGTCTGGCAGTTCCTCAAAAGTTTAAGCATGGAGTTATGATGTGACCCAGCAATTACACTCCTGGGTATTTGCCCAAGAGAAATAAGAATATATGTCCACACAAAAACATTAATGTTCAAAGAATTATTCATGATAGTCAAAAAAGTGTAAATAACCCAAATAACCATCAACTAAAAAATTTATAAATAAAATGTGTTATATAAATACAATGGAATATTACTGGAAAATAATAAAAAACGAAATACTGATACATGCTACCACATGGTTGAAGCTTGAAAAACGTATGCTAAGAGAAAGAAGCACTTACAAAAGACTATATATTGTGTGATTAAATGAAATATCATGTTCTATGAAATATTCATATGGTTTTATGATCTATCCACAATAATCAGACATATAGAGACAGAAAGTAGAGATTAGTGGTTGCCTAGGTCTGAGGGGGTTGGAGGGAATCGCGAAGTGACTCCTATTGGGTATGAGATTCCTTTTTGGGGTGATGAAAATGTTCTAAAATTAACTGTGGTGATGGTTGCATAACTCTGTGAATATACTAAAAATCACTGAACTCTACACTGCTACTGGGTGAACTGTATGGTATGTGAATTATATTAATATACAATACTGTATATTCCACATGCAATACATAGTATATCACTATACTATATATTATAGCTTTACAATATTATAAATAGCTTTATTATAACAATTCTGTCATTTTTTTAAAGCAAGCACAATCAAATCACAGAAGAGAAAGCAAGTTAACCAACATGAGGAAATCATCAACATCCCTAGTAATCAAAGAAATACAAATTAAAGCAATAAGGAGATACTATTTTTACCAATCAAAATAGTAGGGTGATAGTTTTTAAATGATAATTCTCACTGCTGTAGAAGTATGCCAAAACAGATATTCTTATGTATTGTAGGTGGGGAATAGTATATACTCTGACTTTCTTTGTCTTTATATACTGCATACCATATATTTTATTACATACAAATATATTTGTCAGATTTGATTACATGTAGTTATGTTATATCTTCCTTGGTATATGTGAGACAAATAGAAACAAACATTTAATGGGAAACAAAGAAAACTTTAATAAATTACAAAAGTACACATTATACTGACCATGTAGTCTGAATACAGTGATATAACCACAAATTAATAAAATTAATTTTGAAAAACCAACCACTTGGAAAAAATTTCAACCTCCCCTAAATTACTTTTAAGTCCAAAGGCAAATGATAATTACAGATTATCTATTAAAAAAATAAAATAAAAAGGAGAATGCTTCTCTGTTTGTTGAGTATAGATCTAAATGATTTCATTACTAAAAATAAAATAAAAACAAATGAACCAAGCATGTAACTGAAAAAGAAATGAAAAAGAACAAAAGCAGCAATGACTTCAGGAAGACAGGAAGAACTAATAAATGAAAAAGGGGAAATAAAAAAAATGAAAAAATCCCTAGACTTGTGCAATGGATGCTGTCCCCCCCCACACACACACCCCTCAAGCCCCCTTAAGATCCAAGGAAGTAATGCCTACTATGAACTCACAGATGAATCCATTACCCTCTGCCAAAGGAAGTTGCCCCACATAAGTTTATGCCCCTTCATCAAGGGCAGCCCGCATCCCGTGATTGGTCAGTGCAAGGCTCTAAAGGCCCAGTCCCCATGCCCTGACCTGGCACATCTCTGAAAGGCTATTTCAGCCTCCATGCCCCCCATGGAATCAGCTGAGGCTGCTAGTGCAACTGTCCTACAGTTCACCTTCTCCTTTTACCCAAAACTATTTCCCTTGCTCCCTCAAAGGAGTTCTTCCTGAGACCACCACTCAGTAAATCACTAAGGTCACCGATCTGCAACAGCTAGTGCTGAAAGAGATCCTAGGAAGCAGGCTTTAAAATGAGATTTTGGAGCTGGGTCACCCACCAGCCGGCTAGCATTGAAGACCCTCGCTGATGGAAGATGGAGTATGGATAGCCTCTGGCATGAGGTAGTGGTGAAATGATTAAAATGTTCAGTGTGAATGGGGTGGATACTGGTGAGGGGGAATGCACTGGCAAGCAGTTATCTTGGGAGTTTGAAACATAAAATAGCAATTACAAGGATTATGAAATTGGTTGTTGCTAAGGACAATAGGTGAACTAGAGAAAG
This sequence comes from Rhinolophus hipposideros, assembly GCF_964194185.1. Taxonomy (NCBI): domain Eukaryota; kingdom Metazoa; phylum Chordata; class Mammalia; order Chiroptera; family Rhinolophidae; genus Rhinolophus; species Rhinolophus hipposideros. The sequence goes on along the minus strand of NC_138047.1, from coordinate 15,070,225 downwards.
ACAATAAAAGGCTGAGGTTAATTAATTACTCATTAAGGGTGAGCAGGAAAGTCACACAGCCTCTTTGGCACCATATAAAGAGACTCTCATCGCTTTTGAGTGGAGACTAGAAAAGGCTGAGGGTCAAGTCCAGGACTCAATTACTGTAAGAATAACAGAGCTTCAAAAGAGGTTAAATTCTCAAGCTAGGCCTGTCTACCCAGCTGGGAAGGAGTCAACCCTAAGGCATGGGATGGGGACCTCCTGACTTCCCACACTCTCCCGAGCCTCTGGGCCGGCATTAGTGATCCACTTCATCCTGTGAAAGAGCAGCTTGAAGACGAGGCAGAGGCCTCTGCCTTGGAAGATCATAGGCCTCCCCCTCATTCCCACCCCCACCTCCCCTCCTGGTCATCAGATAAATAAGGGGTAAGTCACAATGTGACCCAGCCTGCTGAGGGAGAGAACAGATTGTGCCCCAAAAAGGAGCCACAGAACTAAACTAACATGCACCAGCAGAAGCCGAGAGAGTACCTTTGGGACAGATTCTGAGAGTGTCGGATCAAAGTGGAAAATAAAGCTAGATAAAGGAAAGTTGATCAATATGGAAAACAATCGTATGACACAGGCTTTAACCTGACAAGTATCCTGGGAGATGATACTAACACTGCCAGGACAGCCCTTGGAATCATGTACAAAACATGGCTACGTTAGGTGAAGAGTGGATGCCAGGACTGCCACAGCAGACAGGAAAACAAAGGTTAAAAAAAATGGTCTAGAGCGGGTATGCTATGTCAGGCCACAAAACTCACCAGCCAACAATGTTCTGTGGGAGAGCCCAGAGGCCACTCTCTTTAATCACTAGGGAAAGCACTGGGATGAGAGGCACCAACGTCAGGTCAAGGTGAAGGTCAGTGTGGCTTGGACTGGGGCTGCTCCTACAGAACTGGGCTCCTGACAGTGATTGGGATGACAAGGTCCGGAAGTAACAAAGGGCAGGTTATGGGCAATTCTTGTAGTGACAGGCAAGGGAGTGTCTGACCCACTGAGATAGGAGATGATTAATAGAACACAGCATCCTTAGGGAAAAGATGGATGAACAGCCAATAAGCATATTGCTCAAACTATACAATCAAAAGAAATCCAGGCTGGATCTTCCAGAGACTGAGAGCAGTCACCACAATAAAAAAATTCACATATTCTGCTTAGTTTCTGGATCTGAGCCATTACTCAGGCTGGGAACCCACTGCCTGAAGGGTGGGTTGAGTCCCAGGAGGAAGAATCCTGTCACACATAACAAGCATGTATGACAAGGGTTCTCCAAGTCTTTCCTCCAAAGGGACATGGCACCATTTACTCCAGTACACTGGGGAAAGAAGAGCTCCTGGGCATTTCAAGGACACAGGGTCTGAATTAATATTGGTACACAAGGGCCTAAATTCTCATTATGCTGCCCCCTACCCGTGTCACCCCAGTCAGAGTGGGCACTTTCACGATCCTAGGTAACAGCTGGAGTCCTAGTTTCATGGATCAGCCAGCAGTGCTAAATGCATAAATGTATAAGTGGAATAGATACACTTGGTACTTGGCAGAAAGCCCCACACTGATTCCTTGGCCTGTGGGGCATGAGCCCCACTTACCCTGGTGGGAAAGGCCAAATGGAAACTCTGAAACTGCTTCCTCCTGTCCCCAGCCTACTAAATAAAAACAATATATGTCACAAGGAGAATGATGGAGATTACTGCCACCCTCAGAGATCCGAAGGATCCTCATCATGTCTCCGTTTGAGTCACTGGCCTTACTTTTATAAAACCAGATGGATCCTGGAGGATGACAGTAGACTACCACAAATTCTATCAAGTAGTGCCCCCAATTGTACAGCTGGCCCTCAGATAACATTGTTTCGTTCAACATGGTTTCATTACAACATTGATGAGATGCTGTAGGAACTTAACTCTTATATGTATCGATTAGACTATGGTAAAATTGGTTTTGTTATACATCGTTTAAAGTCACAGAACCCAACCACAGCAGTAAGTGTAAGTGTAAGGACTTACTGCACCTTAATTAACACCATGTCAGGTGTGTGGTATGTGATCATCCCACCAGGAAGGAGGGGCAGAAGCAGTTTGCATTTATGTGGCACAGACACAAGTCCACATCTGCAGTCTAATTCCGGGGCCGTGTGAATTCTCTCACCCCTAGTTATAACATGGACTGAAGGGGACTGGGTGGCCTGGACGGTCTACAGAACATCACAGTGGTCCATATACTGAGGACATCATGGCAGGCAGACCATATAGGCATGAAAGCAAAGTATATTGGAGGCCTTGGTAAGACACACGCAGTCCAGAGAACAGGAACGAATCCCAGACATTCAGGGGCCACCATGTCAAGGAACTTATGAGGAATCCTGTGGTCTGGAGTACCTGCTTCCAAAAGTCACTGGCAAAATGCTGAGTCTCATACTTCCCACCACTAAGTAAAGAGCAAAATGCTTGCTAGGGCTCTTCATACTCAAGACCATTGCTTCAATCCATTTATCGGGTAACATAAAAGGCTGCCAGTTCTGAGTGGGACCCAGAGCAGGAAAGCACTGCTCTTTCTGTAATTCTGGGCTGCAGTGCCAGCAGCCCTTCCCCTTGAGCCACACAACTCGACATACCAAGTAGTATCAGATGTGTCTTTGGTGGGAAAAGATGCCTTGCAGAGTTGATGGCAATCCCTAAACTGAGAATCACCGTATAGCCCCCTAGGGTTCTGGAATAAGGCCATGCCATCTGCAGCAAATAGTTACACACTATTCACATCTTTGAACATGCTCCTGGACTCTGCCAACAGAGTGCGTGACCACCGGTCATCAAGTGATTGTGAGACCAGAAATGCCCATCCTGAGCTAATTCCTACAATGTCATGAGATTGTGCAGGCCCAGCAGCAATGTATTATAAGATGGAAGTGATACATATGGGTCAGGGTCAAAGGAGGTAAATAAACCACATGATTAGGTGGCTAAACCCCAGTGTTGCCCCGTGACTCTCCCTCAGCCAACATCTAGACCAAACTGGGGAGTGGGAGGAAAAAGGCTGAATGAATATAGTCACAACTGGGTCAGTTCAGTATGTGGGTACAAACCAAAAATGGATAGCAATTACACTACTGCCCTACTCAAGAGTGACCCTGAAAGACAGAAGTGAGGGCAAAGCCTTCCAATGGGCAGAGGTTCAGGTGGTACCTCTGCATGGAGAGAGAAATAGGCCAAGGCACGAATATACACAGAATCGTAGCAGTGGTGAGGGGCTTGGCTGCTTAGTATGGGGCTGTGAAAGTAAGAGATAGGAAGATTGGTGTGGAAGCAAGCTCTCACAGACGACAACAAATGATTCTGCAACCACCTTAACGTATATGTCTCTATTCTTATCAACAGGTGGAGTTGGCATCCTCTCCTTGTGAATCTGGGCACAGCCTATAATTGCTTAGACCAATACGATGCTGAGGAAGTAACATTCAGAGATTTCTGTGCCCGGGCACTAAGAAAGCATAGCATCTTCCACTCCCTCTCCCTTGGAGCTCTGAGCTCTCACTTAAAGAAAACCAGGCTATCCTGCTAGAGAGAGAAGCCCTGTTTAGAGACCCTGAAGGATGAGGTGTCATGTGGAGAACGAAGCCACGTGGAGAAGTACTGAGGTGCCATCTAGTCCCAGCCCCAATCTGACTCCAACCACATCAGAGACTCCAAGTAACACGAGTAAAGGCAGTGCTTAGCTGAGCCCCAGTCAATTCATGGAATCAAGAAATATATAATAAAAACAGTTGTTGTTTTCAGCCACTGAGTTTTATAGTGGTTTATTATAAAACAGTAGATAACTAAAAAACTAAACCTTGGAATCTGAAAAATGGTGTCTGCCTTAGCAAGAAACTAAAACATGTGACATTAGCTTTGGGACCAGGTGGTAGACAGAAGATGGTGCTCCTGAAAGAGACCGTTAGGGAAGGCTTGAGAGACAGCGATGAATTTGCTTTTGGAGACTGAAGGAAAGGGGATCTGAGTAACACTATGTGTGAACCGTATGTGCTACAAACACACACACGGCACCGTAGTGAAACTTAGTAGGGTGGGAAATAGAAAAGGTACCTAAGGAACTCCAGGGTCTGGCGGAGGATATTTATAGGCAAACTGTTGAAAGTGCCAACTGTTTTTGTTTTGTTTTTTGTTTTTAGCTGCCTGTGAAAAGGTACATGAAGAATAAGATAAGAGAAGAAAAGGAAGTATACAGTTTTCAAGCAGAATTTAGAGGAAATATAAAGGAACAAGGATTTACTGGGTTTGAAAGCAATGTTGTTCCTCCAGATGACAAAAACCTTTCAAGGTAAGAAACAGACTGGGGGTTGGGGGATCAAATCTAGTACACTGAAATTAAAACATGTCTTAGTATAAAGTTCAGATCAAGGGTGGGGTAAGACACTTTACTGAAACCTCAAGAAGATTTTAAGCGATGGGCCTAGAGCCTTTCAGCTGAACAAAAAAACCTGTATGAATCCTAACAGCGTGCCTCATATAACAACCTCTCAACTAGCCACCAGGGCTTCTAAGATCATAAGGAAGTTGGCCCAGAGCAGCTTCACAACCCTGTTTCAGATAAAAGTGTAGGTATGGCTTTTACCAAATGATCTAATTACAATTTGAAGCAAATACAATGCGTGTTTTTAAGGGAACTGAATCCATTTGGACAGAAAGGGATAGAGACAGTTCATAATGCCAATCTAGTGCCAATGTAATGGTGACACACTCCAGATGTAATTTACATTCCGATTACAAATGAAATTTAGCATCTTTTCATATGTTTATTGGCCTCTTACATTTCCTGTTTACATCTACTGCTCAGTTTTCTATTAGGTATTTCCCTTCTTTCTCTTCCTCTTTCTCTTCCTCTTCTTTTTCTTTTTAAAAAACAATTTATATATGATCCCAGTGTTGGGTTTTGAATTACAATTCTTGGCTTGCCATTTCATCCCTTTAATAGTGCCTTTTGATGAATGCAATCTCTTGATTTTGATGTAATCAAACTCATCAATATTTACCTTTGTGATGAGTGTGGTTATACAGATATGTATTATTATAACCTTGGGCATACACTACTTTAATAATAACAACAAGGAATTTTGTTTGAAAAAAGGAAGTAAAACTTTGCTCTAGATTCTCATCTGCTGACCTTTCTAGGATGCCTTTCCTCAATGGTATTAAAAACTAGACTTTTCACAACTTTACATGTAGCTTTTTTTCATACAGATCTAGATTTTCCTTTATAGTTATTTATAGTTTTGAAATCACAGGACACTATTTTTTTCCAGTGGAGGACTTATAATTCTTAAGATTTTAGAATATATTATTTGGGGGGCTAGTGAGTAATCTTGCTTTACTGCATATTTTAATCTCAAATCTTATCTTGGTTTTAAAATTTATTTTCAAGAATAAAAATTGAATTAAATGCCATATAATTTCTAAAAGATTGTCTTTGTTTCATGTTTTCTACTGGGTGAGAGTAGGAATGCTTTTTATTTGCTTACTGACAAAATCAAATACTATAAATAAATAGTAAATTTCTCATATTTTCTGACTTAATAGCACAAATTTATTCTTACCAAGTTTATCATAGGTGGTTAGATCATAAGTGAGCAGGCATGGAACACTGATTTTCAATTTCTACTATTTCTCCTAATCATTGTGTAAATATTCGTCTGAAGGATTTGGTAGTAAATTTATTTTTCAGTCCTGATCTATGACAATTTAAATTTTAACCTAATAATCCATGTTTACAGTTTAAAAGTTATGTTTTGGTGACTGGGAGAAGGACACCAGGGTGGTTTGTGGGCTACTGATATTGTTTTATTTATTGATCTAGGTGTTGCTTACAAAGGTGTGTTTACTTTGTAAAAACGTATTTAGTTGTACTCCTAATGATTTGTGCACATTTCCATATGTACTTATGTCTAATAGTTTCCTTTAAAATTATATTTTAAGAGTTTTCTTTAGGTTATGAATGCCTAAACTATATTTTGTAATCTAAATGCTAAACAATCAAAATTTTAATGACTTTTCTTAAAAATTTAAGCTATGAAAACTTAAATCGGAGTTATTTACTATGGTTTTACAGATATACTTTATTCTTACATAATTCTTGTAAGTTCAACACTTATTTTCAATATGTAAAAACAGAATGCACTGGTAGTACCAAAGGGGCTCAACCTAAAGAACTTTAAAGTAAATGCTACAGTTAATAAAATTAACATTCTTAATTATTTAAAAGTATCAGTAGCCCACAAACCACCCTGGTGTCCTTCTCCCAGTCACCAAAACATAACTTCTTAAACTATTTTCTAATTAAATGTATTATATTCTACCACCAATTTATCCTTGCTCTACCGGATGTATCTATAAGTTAAACATTTTAGGCCTCATGTCCACCAAAATTCAGAGAAATAAAGTTAAAATTCATGTTGGCATTACTCATTATGATGCAACCTGTATGCAGAAACTGGGCGATTGTGTTTCTTTGGGCTTTTTTTTCACCCTAAATCTTCTAACATGACATCAGTCACATGTGTTAGAAGTGAAAACACAGACATAATAACTATGCGGCTTCCTCCCAACCTCCAATAACTAAAAAATTGCTGCATTATTTAAAATATTTTAAATTATTATTATAAATTATTTGAATATTACCTTCTCCAATATGTTTGCAAACTAGGGATTGGTTCACTCTTTATTGTATAACTTCACTGAATTTTCCTCTGATTATATATATGAAGTTTAAGTGTACAACTCTTTATTAGCCATATTAGAAACATATTTACGTACTCAGATGCTCAACATAGCCTTTAAATGCCTTTCAGTCTTTAATTAATGCTGAAAATGATCTCAACATGAATTTGGCTTGGCTGATCCAAGAAACTAAGAACAAAATAATGCTCCTCAGAAATAGCATTGATTGCAACATTTATAACCAATACACATTAAAATTTTACAAAGCCAATGCGTCCACAAATATTTAAGCAATATTTTCAAAATGTTTTCCACCCAGCATATGCAACAGCTATGTACAAGGAAATGTGCTAAGCATTGCCCACCTATGAACTACTTACATTAGAGGGCAATTTCGCACTCCTTGCCCCAATTCCATGCTTATTTAATTCTCCTTCTTTATTTTCTGGCCTCTAAACCCTATTAAATTCCCCAATCGGGTGAAGTAGAACATATTTAGAAATTTAGGATCAAATTTAAAACTGCCACCTAGCACCTGTCAAGTGCAAACCCTGGTGCTATCTCACAAAGCTGTCCTGAAATTGGTGTCTGCATGCGCTGCGGGCTCAATTGTCAAACATCAACCTGGGGTCCAAGAATAATTAGACTCTATTGCTTGAATCTCTTCCTCTTCCATATTTTGCTTGGGTTGTTCCAAACTGCCTTACTTTCTAATCTTGTCTTCTCTATAGATATGCTATCAAATTGTATCCCAAAGACACAATTCACATTTAGATTTCAAGTTCCCATACAGTTTTCACTTCAATAAAATCAAGCAGCACAATAACGCATAATTTAACAATGCCCTTTAGCATTCCACAAATGTTCAGTGCTTTTTTTTTTCCTTCATGAGATTTGGAGCAAAATATTAATGAAACTTCACAAACCAATTGAAACATCACCTTTGGTTGTAACTTAACTAATCAAGTAGTTCTATTATACTTCAGAGGAAAGAATTTTTGGCTAGACCGCGTGAAGAACATGGAGCCTAACTTACTGGGTTCAAATCTGTATCATGTTAGGGACAAACTGTGACTTCAGGCAAATCATTCAATTGCATAGGGCACGTCAGTTGGCTCATCTGAACAATGGCAACAATAAGACTTACCTCAAAGGCTGTTGTGAGGACCACACACATTCATCCATAAAAGCACTTGGGACAGTGCCTGGCAAGTAGCAAGTACTCAATAAATGTTAGCCTTCATTAATATGTGAACCTGGGAGAAAATATAAAGAAGAGCAGAACTACATAGTTGTAGGAACAAGACATATCACTTTTCTCCACAACCATCTTCAAATTTCTGTAATCTATACCTAAAACAATAATTATTATGATGAAACTATGATTACTCCTCAAAGGAAGCATATATTTAGAGAATAAAGTACAAAGTAACCCTTTTGAGAGAGCTGGCCTTTTGTGAAATACATGGTAATATGCTTGTAAAATGTCGAAGCCAAATACGTTAGCACTTTAATTAATTAATTTAATTAATTAATTAATTAATTAATTTAATTAATACCTTTAATATTTCTCATAGCTTTTTTTAAGTTTAACAATCACATACACAGTTGTAAAAAAAAAGTTTTCTCACTTTCTGAATAGATGGGAAATTTTGCAGGTTTATTGCATTCTCTATAAAATTCTAGCACTGTAGTAGAAAAAGTAAAAGATAACATAAATTTTCTGACAATAGTGTCCACACAAAGGCTTTATGATAAAACATTTCTGAATGTGCCAATATACCAGGAATAGACAACGCTTAAGTCAGGAACGGGACTCTTAAGTGTCCGCCGACGGGGAACAGACAAAATGTTGTACGAGTTTTAAATCAAGTGACAGCCTGAAATTCACACTCTTTAAATACCTACGTTCCGTCGCCCTCTGACGTTTCGGGGGTCCCGAAGCAGAGCGAGGCCCACCGGGACCGCCCTCCCCGCGTGGGAGGCCCCGGGGCCGCTCGGAGCCCGAGCCCGCCGGCACGAGCCTGGCGAGGCGGACCACGAGCCGGCGAGGAGAACGAGGGCCTCTGAGCTCGGAGCGGCCGGAACTGGGGAACCGAGGGACTGGAAGTGAAAGGAGGCATGGGATTCAAGGCGCTGGATCCACGCAAGCCTCCCGCAGAGAGCAGGAGGAGCCCACCTGGCCGCCAGGAGGAGGAAGCGGTGGGCGGACGGGTCCCCGGAGAGACGGAAGCTGGAGCCGCCTGCCGTGTGGACCGCGAAGTGAGATCCGTGGTTTCTCTACTCCTGCCCACGGAAATCAGCCGCAGCAGCGTAGCTTGGAGACCTGAACTCGAGATTTCTGCAAAACTACCGGTCACAATGCCGTAAAAAGACTCTCGTCCCTGGGTGGGCTCGAACCACCAACCTTTCGGTTAACAGCCGAACGCGCTAACCGATTGCGCCACAGAGACTCTGATGTGGAAAGGCTCTTCAGTCATAACCTTTATGAAGAATAATAAAGGCACAATGTGACATCTTTCTGCTTCCTGATTCATTTTATTAAAATCAGAAAATTTCCTTTGCCATTTCTTACCTTCTTCTATTTTTTACCTTTAAAGCATATTAGAAAACTACAAAATACAGCAAGATTGAGCAGAATTTCACATTGCAACCTGCATTCAAGTACTATTTTTTCTCCCCCAACTCCCGTTTAGAACGTTCTGTTTCAGGAAGATAACTATTTCTGATGTCACCTTTTAGAGGAAAAAAAGTTTTTAATCTTATGAGTTGAGAAACTTTTCTTGCTTCAAACTCTTTGTCCAGTGCTTTGCTCTATAATTTTTGTGATGTACTTGTATAACATTCCCAAGGTCATCTGAATTGTATTTGCCTTCTCTATTTTTATTTTCAGGTATTATTAAATACATATATGCAATCCCTTTCTTTGTACTAACCTATAGTGCAATTTGTGACTACATTTTGTTATTGCAAAAAGGCATTAGGAAAAACAGCTACTATAACATTCTTATTCCCTGTGCATTGTAGTTCATTGCTAAATCCGCCCTGGATTCTCTCCCTGGGATTAGCCTAAAAAACCCACATTTGAGCCATGCCACTTAAAATGAACATTTCGCAACATATTTATAACCCAGGTTGAGGAAAGAGAAGTTAAAGAAGAAAACAGTATGATTTGTGACTTAACTCCTAAAACTCCCTAGCACTGTTGTCCAAGATGTTACATTCCTATAAATATTCTATATAAAAATCTTTCCCATTGTGTATTTCCTGACACCTTTTATGGTGTCAAACCTCCTCTTTTTTTCCTCTTCTTTTTTTCCTCTTCTCTCCTCAAAGATTTGCTAGTTTCCACTTGACAATTCTGTATTTAAAATTTTAAAATCATTCATTGCTCTGTCCTAAATCCTTCAAGAAAGAATTGTATCCTGATTCTTAGAAGTTGGTTTGCGAAGTACTTTAATGCAATGAGCATTTTGAGTTCCTGTTGGTTCATGAGAACTTGCCTTTGGAACCAATTAGCGAGTTCCTTGCAAACAAAGGGACATTAAACCACTGTGAATTCACACCTAGTTGTACCACTCTGCTTTCAACAGGCTTTTTGAAGTGCACACTTGAAAAATCTGAATTTGGAAAAAAAAATACAAGAAGCACTTATAAAGAACATATAATGAGTTTTATTTCATTTTATGATGCTACCTTCATATATAATGTTAAAAGTTCATTTATATTTTATGTACCTGTTAATATGAGCAAAAACTATCAGGTACTAGTTTTTCTTCTCTGAGTACCAAAATGAGTATTCTTTCCTCTGCTATTGTTCTTGTGACTATTCAGTTAGAACAGACTGCAGCTAGGTACCTTACCATCCCTTCATTCAATATTTACTCTCTTGCTTAAAATAGTATTAGGAACACTTCTATTCACGTAAATATCCTTTTCTCCCATGTCTTTTCCTCACTTCAGTCCTCATATTAACATTTTAACTTTTAAAAAGATAATGAGATGATGAAAAACAGTAGATGAGAAAAACTAATTCAGAAAAGAATATTAACTCATTGTATGAAAAAAAAAAACTTGTCTATGTAAGTACCATTGTTTGTTTTAAAATTCAGTCTTCAAGCCTGGTTTCGTAGTTGTTAATATTTTTAATAAAATAAATGGCCATTTCCATAATTCATTAGCTTTGCCTCTTTTTTTGTCTCTTCACTTGAAAATACTTCAAAAGAACATATAAATATTAAACCTATTGAATGGAATCTCAAATTTTAACTACAATGCTTTTATGCAAAATGCCCACTTACAAAAATAAGAGCATGACTTGTCATCCAAATCTTTGTGACTTACCTCATCTTAGGCCTTAATATCTACATCCAGTTTTTAAAACCAAATTAAGCCCACTGGATTAATTATAGCAACATATATTATCTTTCCTTAAATTTCAGGATAACCTAAGGCAAACGATTCTTGTATCTTTAGTAGTACCTAGGTCTTTAAAATTGCTAAAATTTAAAAAGACAGGGTATTTTGCTCCCTTTTTTTCTATATCACACATAATTGAGCTGCAACTTTACCTTTTCCAAGAATGTGCCCTATCAGAGTGCTGACCTGTGCAGATTAGTGGCCTATATATTTTATTTCCTTCTTCGGAAGAGAGAAGGACATCTGTACAAATGGGATCTACGTGACTTAACAAACATGACAAGCTGGACCACATTGATTTATAGACTTTCCAGGTACCATTGATCCAATGCTTCCAGATAATCTCCCTCCAGCTTTATACCAACAGGATAGGCAACTCACAGGATTCCCATTAACACCATTATGCATGACCTTAATGCTTTTCAGTGACTGTGTTTCAGAAGGATGTTGGCTAAGCTGTTAAAAATGAAAAATCCAGTTAGTTAAAATTTAAAAAGAAATTCAGTGAGTTAGAGAAATTACCTTTCAATAAATGAAAGATTGTGGCACCAGGAAACAAGTTAAAAGAGAATGCTAAACCTGGTGTCACAAAGGGCAAGAAAAGAACTATGAGAGCAATTTTCAAAGCCAATTAAGTCACATTTTAAAACTGATTTGTAGTAAAGGTAGTAAAAGTTGAACCCTTTCAACCAGTTTCAAGCTTAAATGATATTTTCTACTCACCAAAAGTATCATTCCTATTCAAAACTGTTGACAGAGGGTCAGTTATCAGTTTACCCACAGGGGTGCTTACATGTTGTAGGCATTTGGTGATTGTGACACCACAGACCCCAGCGCAAGTGGTTTGGACCCATACACCGCACAGCAGAAGGCAATGGTAAACCACTGCTGCATTTTCTTTCTTTTATTTTTTTAAATCTTTTCTTTTACCTTGAAAATCCTATGATTAGACAGACCAAAACAAAATATGAGATAGTGCTGAAAGATGAGATTTCCAGGTTGGAAGCATTCAGCTACTGGGGAAGAGCAGAGAACAAGTACATATAGCAGTGTTGCTAATGAAGCAACTCGGCCAAAGTCAAAAGGATGTCTAGCTCTGATGTTCCCAGAGGCAAAATGAAAGTACAATGCAGTACGATGAACACAATCGGAACATGCAACATAAGAAGCATGAAACACGGTAAACTGGAAATTGTACAGCCAGAAATGGAACATCTAAACGTTGCAATGCTTGGTGTTAGAGAAGTAAAGTGGACTGTGATGGGACATTTTCAGTCAGCCAATTCCAGTGTTCTACTCCGGAAATGACAAACTCAGAAAAACGGAACAGCTTCAATGCTGAGACAAGATGTAGCACAGACAGGGGCTATAATGCAAGGTCTAACCGAATAATATCAATCATATCCATCCATCAATTAATAAAATCAATCATAATCATCTTTCAAATTTATGCTCCAACTACAGAGGCTGAAGCAAACGAAATTGAAAACTTGTATGAAAGTATCCAAGAAGAAATTGATCACATACCAAAACAAAGCATGCTGATAATTATAGGTGACTGGAACTCAAAAGTAGGAAATAAAGCAGAATCAAATGTTGGAAAATTTGGACTAGAGGTCAGAAATGAAGCAGAAGACTGGCTCGTGGATTTTTATGAAGCCATTAACTTGTCCATCGCAAACATGTGCTTCAAACAACTGAATGGACAACTGTACACATGGATATCACCAGATGGACAAACGCTGGAAATGGAAAGGAAAGAAAATGAAGGGATTAAGAAATACAAATTGGTAGTTACAAAAGGGGCTATAAAGTATAATATAGAGAATATAGTTAATGTTGCAACAACTATGTATAGTGCCAGCTGGGTACTAGACTAATCGAATAAATTATATAAATTGTATAATTGAATAAATTATATAAATGTCTAACCACTATGCTGTACACCTGACACTAATACAAAATAATATTGAATGTCAACTCTCACTGGAAAAAAACATTTTTTAAAAAGGAAAGAAAAATAGAGATGGATTACTGAACACTAAAAATTGTTAGAGACAGGTGAGAGGCAAATGATGACAAAAGCAGGGTTAGAATCCTGAATGCAGTTTTTCAATGGCCACCATGTAGAGATAAAGAGAACTAGTACAATAATTAATGTAAGGAGATAAACAAGAACAACAAAAAAGAAAAAACAAAACATCTCTATCAAAAGATTCAAGAAATAAAAGGGAAATTCAAACCTAGATTAGGAATGCCGAATGACTAACAGGAAGCACATTATCTGGCCAGGAGAAATAAAGGGAAGGTGGAGCCAGTATATCAAAAATCTGTACAGAAAAGACAAAAAGATGGCAAATACTTTTGAAGAAGATTCCTATGAGGAAAAACCTGTGATTCTTGAAAGTGATGTGAAAGTTGCCCTGAAAGTATTGGGAGGAAATAAATTACGAGGGATGGTGGAATACCGATAAAATTATTTTAAGCCACAGAGACTGAATCTGTGAAAATCCACACAAGAATATGTCAACAAATATGGAAGACAAAATAATGGCTTACAGACTGGAAACATTCAATATAAATCCCAATCTTCAAGAAAGGAGATGCCAAGGAGTGCCATAACTATAGGATCATTGCCCTAATTTCCCACACAAGTAACGTGATGCTTGAGGTGACGCAACAAAGTCTTCTACCTTATATGGAGCAAGAAATGCTGGATGTTCAAGCTGGATTCAGAAAGGTCAAGGGCATTTCAGATCTGGTTGTGAACATTTGGATATTGGAGTACTCCAAAGAATTTCAGGTCAGGCTATGTTTTACAGACTTCAGTAAAGCCTTTGAGGGATGATCATGAAAAGTTCTGAAAGAAATGAATGTGCCTCGGCACTTGATTGCCCTGATGGGTGACCTGTATTGTGGACAGGAAGCCACTGTCAGGACACAATATGGAGAGATGTAATGGTTTCCCATAGGTAAAGGTATCAGACAAAAGTGCATTTTATTTTTCTATTTGTTTAATTTGTATATAGAATATATCATATGAAAAACTAGGCTAGACTCAGAGGAAAAAGGAATAAAAATTGGTGGGAGAAATATCAATACTTAAGATATGCAGATGACACCATCTTACTGGCAGAAAGTAGCAATAATTTGAAATGATTTCTGATAAAAGTAAAAGAATAAAGTGCTAACATAGGACGGCATCTGAATATCAAGAAGGTACAAATCATGACTACAGAAGAAATACACAACTTTAACATAGACAATAAAGACATTGAACTGGTTAAAGATTTTGCCTACCTTGGTTCAGTCATCAGTTCAGATGGAGACTGCAGCCAAGAAATCAAGAGAAGACCGATACTCAGAAGAGCAGCAATGGAAAAATTAGGAAAGATCACAAAGAGCAAAGATGTGTCATTAGAGATCAAGGTTAAGACCATCAACACACACCCTTGTATTCCCAATTAACTACGTGTGGATGTGAAAGTTGGACAGTGAAGAAGGCAGATAGCAAAAAAAAAAAAAAAAAGGATTCATTTGAAATATTGTATTAGAGAAGAAATCTACGGATACCCTTAACCGCCAGAAAGATGAACAAGTGGATCCTAGAGCAAATTAAGCCTGAAACATCACTGGAGGCAAAAATCACAAAACTGTCTTATTTTGGGCACATCATGAGAAGGCAGGGTTCTTTAGAAAGGACAATAATGCTGGAAAAATAGAAGGCAGCAAGAGAAAAGGAAGATCAGACATGAGATGGACTGACTCCACAACAGAAGCCACAGGCATGGAGTCTACAGGAACTGAGCAGGGAGGGCTGCTGAGGACAGGACACTGGGCATGGCTCTTTCATAGGGTCACCAGGAGATAGCGCTGACTCAATGGCATTTAACACACAATCAGTTTAGCAGGCCAATACCAGCATGACACCAAACACTATTCTGCTTCCACAGCTGACCATTAAGTTGGGTTTACTGACAAAATAAGAAAATTGAGAAAGGTATATTAGAATATCAAGTCGTTTTTCCATCATTTTTTAAATTGTGTCACTTATTTGGAAAACTTTGTGAAATTATTCAGATAATTATCTCCGTTTTATATTTAGTTATACAGACATGGTTTAAGAAAAAAGGCAGAAAGTAAAAGCTAAAATAAATGAATGGGACTATATCAACCTTAAAAGCTTCTGCACAGCAAAAGAAACCATTGACAAAATAAAGAGGCAATCAACTGAATGGGAGAAGATTTTTTTTTTTTTTTTTTTTTTTTTGCAAACAGTGCCTACGATAAGGGGCTAATATCCAAAATATACAAGTAACTCATGAAACTCAATAGCAAAAAAACAAACAACCCAATTGAAAAATGGGCAGAGGACCTGAAGAGACATTTCTCCAAAGAGGACATACAAATGGCAAATAGACATATGAAAAAATGCTCAACGTCACTAATCATCAGAGAAATGCAAAGAAAAACCACAATGAGATATCACCTCACTCCAATTAGAATGGCTATCATCAACAAGACAAATAGTAACAAGTGTTGGAGAGGCTGTGGAGAAAAAGGAACCCTCATACGCTGTTGGTGGGAATGCAGACTGGTGCAGCCTTTATGGAAGGCAGTGTGGAGGTTCCTCAAAAAATTACGAATAGAATTATCATATGACCCAGCAATCCCTCTCCTGGGTATCTACCCCAAAAATTTGAAAACATTTATCCATAAAGACATGTGTGCTCCAATGTTCATTGCAGCTTTGTTTACGGTGGCCAAGACATGGAAACAACCAAAATGTCCTTTGACAGATGAATGGATAAAGAAGTTGTAGTATATATACACAATGGAATACTATTCGGCGGTAAGGAAAGATGATATGGGAACATTTGTGACAACACGGATGGATCTTGAGAGTATAATGCTAAGCGAAATAAGTCAGACAGAAAAAGCAGAGAACCATATGATTTCACTGATATGTGGTATATAAACCGAAAACAACAACAACAAAAAAACACAAGAAAAACAAAAGAGAAACAGAAACTCATAGACACAGACAATAGTTTAGTGGTTACCAGAAGATAAGGGGGAAAGAGGGTGGTAAATGAGGGTAAAGGGGATCAAATATATGGTGATGGAAGGAGAACTGACTTTGGGTGGTGAACACACAATGGGATTTATAGATGATGTAATACAGAATTGTACACCTGAAATCTATGTAACTTTACTAACAGTTGTCACCCCAATAAACTTTAATTAAAAAAAAAAAGAAATAGGTAAAGGGAGACCAAAGGTAATATACTCATACACTACCTAGTGGGTTCAATCAAAATTATTAAAAATATAGTTTTTTCTTCATGAATCTCTCCTTTGTGTGTGGAAGTCATTTTTATGGCTTTGCCAAATAATACAGAACTAAAATCTTAATCACTGCTTATCTCATTAGTAGGAAAGTTTTATTAACTAATAGTATTGGTGATGTCAACTGTGTGCATCCCAATAGAATATTGGACCAGCTGGAAATAGTAAGGGGTCAAAGGGAGCCTGGATTTTAACTTTCTTCGGTACACTCGGGAAACTTCTCCAAGATACGTTCTACTTCATAGTCCATTTCCTGACCACACCACTATTAATAAGGGAGCCACGGACTTTTATTTTCCATGATGTTTTCACAGAAGCAGTTTGAGCCAGTTATTTGTTGACTGTTCCATCTAGATAGTGAATGTGCAGATAAATTGGTGGTCCAGCCTATGTTTTTGTACTCACCTTAAAACTGACTTTTAAAAAATCAGAACAGTTTTCCTCCTTTCATTTGCTTCAAAAGAATAAATAAAATAAGTAGCTGCCAAAAGGAGACTCAATTCCTCAGCTGTGGACTACCTGGGTGAGACGCATCAATCAGCTTAGGAACTGAGAGAGAAAAAAGGGAGGTTGGGGGGGAAACCAGTGTCGAATGAGCTCAACAAGATAGGCAGATAGAGAAGGAAGAACACTGGCTATTGCCTGGCTTGGAGTACACGTTCCTCTATTTCCTCCTCTATAGAATTAATAATATTTGCCTTACCTAATTCATAGACCTACTGGAAAATACATGAATATATTTTTTCACTTCCAAAATGTTATACAGACATGCTATGTAAATTTCCCACAGTGATCAATAATTCTGTATAAAATTCAAGAGAAGCGACATTCACTGTCACAGTACTTCCTAGTGGCCTCCAGGTGTTCCCAATGAGGGCAGAGTAAAGGATATAAGGGTGAAACCCCTGTCCTCCATTTTCACAGTTCCAATAAAATTTCAAGTATGGGGGGCACAGACCGATGCCTCAGCAATAGCTCTCTCTTTGCAGATACTTCCAATAAAATGGATTGAAACCTAAAATTCAAGTCAACTTAATCATTAAGGCAACTGTGCCTCATAAAGAGATGGTACTCAACGAACGGTTCACTCGAGTGAATAGTTAACCATTGCATCCTTAGAATATTTGAAGGCATATAAACACTACAGTAGGTAGTAAGAGCTATAGGTATATATTATTTTAAGCAAGCTCAAATAAGTCCATATTTGAAAAAGATAGATATGGTAGTATTACAAAGTGATTCATCCTAGAATATTATAAATAGCAAGTGTTCTTGTATAATGAAAGCATGATCCCGCCAAAAGAATATTTTTTGCCTCTTTTAATTTATTGGGGTGACAATTGTTAGTGAAATTACATAGATTTCAGGTGTACAATTCTGTATTACATCATCTATAAATCCCATTGTGTGTTCACCACCCAGAGTCAGTTCTCCTTTCTTCACCATATATTTGATCCCCCTTACCCTCATCTCCCTCCCCACACCCCCCTTACCCTCTGGTAACCACTAAACTATTGTCTGTGTCTATGAGTTTTGTTTCTCATTTGTTTGTCTTGTTCTTTTGTTGTTTTTGTTTTATATACCACATATCAGTGAAATCATATGGTTCTCTGCTTTTTCTGTCTGACTTATTTCGCTTAGCATTATACTCTCAAGATCCAACCACGTTGTCACAAATGTTCCTATATCATCTTTCCTTACCACCAAATAGTATTCCATTGTGTATATATACTACAACTTCTTTATCCATTCATCTGTCAAAGGACATTTTGGTTGTTTCCATGTCTTGGCCACCGTAAACAAAGCTGCAATGAACATTGGAGCACACATGTCTTTATGGATAAATGTTTTCAAATTTTTGGGGTAGATACCCAGGAGAGGGATTGCTGGGTCATATGATAATTCTATTCGTAATTTTTTGAGGAACCTCCACACTGCCTTCCATAAAGGCTGCACCAGTCTGCATTCCCACCAACAGCGTATGAGGGTTCCTTTTTCTCCACAGCCTCTCCAACACTTGTTGCTATTGTCTTGTTGATGATAGCCATTCTAATTGGAGTGAGGTGATATCTCATTGTGGTTTTTCTTTGCATTTCTCTGATAATTAGTGACGTTGAGCATTTTTTCATATGTCTATTTGCCATTTGTATGTCCTCTTTGGAGAAAAGTCTCTTCAGGTCCTCTGCCCATTTTTCAATTGGGTTGTTTGTTTTTTTGTTGTTAAGCTTCATAATTTCCTTGAATATTTTGGATATTAGCCCCTTATCGGAGGCACTGTTTGCAAAAATCTACTCCCATTCAGTTCGTTGCCTCTTTTTTTTTTTTCGTTGCCTGTTTATTTTGTCAATGGTTTCTTTTGCTGTGCAGAAGCTTTTAAGTTTCATACAGTCCCATTCATTTATTTTAGCTTTTACTTCCATTGCCTTTGGAGTCAAATTCATAAAATGCTCTTTGAACCCAAGGTCCATAAGTTTAGTACCTATGTTTTCTTCTATGCAGTTTATTGTGTCAGGTCTTATGCTTAAGTCTTTGATCCATTTTGAATTAATTTTGGTACATGGTCACAGATAGCAGTCCAGTTTCATTCTTTTGCACGTAGCTATCCAATTCTCCCAGCAGCATTTATTGAAGAGGCTGTCTTTCCTCCATTGTATGTTTTTAGCTTCTTTGTCAAAAATTATCTGTCCATATTTATGTGGTTTCATTTCTGGGTTCTCATTCTATTTCATTGGTCTATGTGTCTGTTTTTCTGCCAATACCATGCTGTTTTGATTATTGTAGCCCTGTAGTACAAGCTAAAGTCAGGGAGGGTGATACCTCCAGTATTGTTCTTTTCTCTTAAGATTGCTTTGGCCATTCGGGGTCTTTTGTGGTTCCAAACAAATCTGATGATTTTTTGTTCTATTTCTTTAAAAAATGCCATTGGGATTTTGATGGGGATTGCATTAAATCTGTATATTGCTTTGGGTAATATGGCCATTTTAACTTGTTGATTCTTCCAATCCATGAGCACGGAATGTCTTTCCATTTCTTTGTGTCTTCTTTCAATAATGTCTTATCGTTTTCAGCATATAAATCCTTCACATCCTTGGTTAAGTTTATTCCTAGGTATTTTATTCTTTTTGCTGCAATTGCAAAGGGAATTATTTTTTGTATTTCTTTTTCTGCGATTTTGTTGTTAGTATATAGGAATCAATGGACTTTTGTACATTGATTTTGTAGCCAGCAACTTTACTGTATTCGTTGATTGTTTCTAATAGCTTTTTGGTGGAGTCTTTAGGGTTTTCTACATATAGCATCATGTCATTTGCAAAGAGTGATAATTTAACTTCTTCATTCCCAATTAGGATGCCTTTTATTTCTTTCTCTTGCCTGATTGCTCTGGCGAGGACTTCCAACACTATGTTGAAAAGCAGAGGTGATAGGGGACAGCCCTGTCGTGTTCCTGAACGTAGAGCAAAGGGCTTCAGTTTTTCACCATTAATTATGAGATTAGCTGAGGGCTTGTCATATATGGCCTTTATTATGTTAAGGTATTTTCCTTGTATACCTCTTTTATTAAGTGTTTTAATCATAAATGGATGTCGTTTCTTGTCTAATGCTTTTTCTGCATCAATTGATATAATCATATGATTTTTGTCCTTTATTTTGTTTATGTGATGTATCACACAGATGGATTTGCGGATGTTGAACCATCCTTGTGCCCCTGGGATGAACCCCACTTGGTCGTGATGAATAATCTTTTTAATGCATTGTTGTATTCGATTTGCTAGAATTTGTTAAAAATATTTTTCAAATATGAGATAACATGAATAAAGCTCGAGTTCAGTGTCCAGGGTTTACGAGGTATGGTAAAAGTTAGTTTCTTGTCCCCATAGCCCTTTAAGGGCACTACCAATCTTCTAGCAGTCCAAGTTGAAATCCTGGCATCATCTCAGGTTCCTCTTCAGTTATTTCTTACCTTCGGTTTGTCACAAAGTTGCAGATTCTACCTTCATAATGTCTCTCAACTTTGTCTCCTCCTTTCCATCCCTATTCCTAACATTCAGTATTAATTCAATACATTCCATGTATCTGTTTCCCTACATATAACCTAAGTTCCAAAAAAGATGTACCAAAAATAATAACATTTAATGAACATTTACTGTCAGACATAAGCACTACATTTATCTCTCATCTACTCTGTAAGATAGGTATTATTGTTATGCTCGTTTTATAGGTAAGGAATGTAAGGCTTGCAATGCTTTAAAATTTTTATCTATTTAAAATTCAAATAACTTGCCCAAGGTACCACCTGCTGTTCCCTGTCGCTATGCCTTGGTTTTGCTCACCCCTCTGCCTAGACCCTCCCTTTGCCTATTAAAGCTTTGTGCCTTCTTCAGCCTCATGTAGTGTTCTAGTCCTCTCTGAAACCTTTCCCATTTCCTCCAACTAGATATAATCTTTCCCTCCTGTAAACCATCTAGCACTTTTTTCTTCATCAAACCTCACATTATATTGTAGCTATCTTTGTACTTACTTAATCCCCCTTCTAATTTGTACACTCCTTATGTCAGAAATCCATCTTTATAATGTTAAATAAATGTATTTGATACTTGAAAATAATAATGAAAATGAAAGTATATTAAATATTTGTAAAAATTAGCAAATTTTACAAGTTTCTAATATGAAGCCAACTGAAAATTAGTATAAGAGAATAACAAAAGACACGATAGGGATCCCAAGTTGGTCAAAGAAGAGACTAACAAAAATCCAAATCAGTTGTTTCTATAAAAACTTATTAAAAATTAAAACATCTTAAAATACTGCTGTTCCTAAAGATTATTTTTATACCACTAAGGCTGAAGTGCTTTTTTGCAGATTTATTAATTTAACAAACACTTGTACAACACTTTGTGTCAGATACTGTTCCAAGTACTTTGCAAATATTTACTCATTTAAATTTAAAACAACCTTGTGAAGTAGGCTCCATGATTATCATCACTCTTTCACAGATATAGAAACTTAGAAGTTTAGTAAGTTACTCATACACACAGCTAGTAAGTGACGGAGCAAAGATTCAAATCCAAGCATCTTTTTCTAGAATTCTTTCTTAGCCATTAGGCTATGCTTCTCCCCCCTTTATTATTACAAAACAATTCTTTTGTACTGTATAGGTTAAACATTTTTAACAATTTGGGAACTTCGAAAATCTTCCACTAAAGTTTTTTTTTTCTGACATAGTTTCAGACAAATAAAAGTTGCTAGAATAGCACAAAGAATCCAACCAGATTCCCCAAATGTTAATATGCTACTACACTGACTTTATCCTTTTCTTTCTTTCTCTCAATATTTATTTTTTTCTGCTTTGTTGAAGAGCAAATTGCAGATGTGATATCCTTTTGTCATGCAGGGTGACACGCGGGGTCTCAGCACCTACTCCCCACATAAGAACGCAGGACACGGTGAGGCCAAAAAGGAATACCCATGAAGCCATAGATAGGGGAGTCATACTATATTCTTGCTGGCAGCTGGGTTAGAGACACAAGAAGCAGGAGCCACACTATCTGCAAACTGCCATCCACTTCTCTGCAATCCGCTCTTGCTAGCTCAGCCACCATCTTCTTGCTAGGTCCCATTTGCTGCTAGTGTAGCCACAGCAGTTATATTAGTGGCCAATGGCTCACTGGTTACAGCTTATGGTCAACTAGCCACCGCTGATGGCCATCCAATCACAGTTGATGGCCATTTACTACCTGAGCCAGCACCTTTCCAGGTCAGGTCAAGAGCCTGGAAACTGCACTCCTGGCTCTGTCCCCATACTCCTAAATACTTCAGTGTGTTTCCTAAAATTGAGGAACGTTATTAGATAACCACAGTACAATTATCAAAGTTAGGATCTTAACATTGATACAACACTATTAACTTTAGGTCTTAATCTACAGACCTTACTGAGATTTCACCAATTGTTCCAATAAGGTCCTTCCTTACAAAAAACAACCCAAGATTATGATTTGCATTTAATTGTCATGTCTTTTAGTCTTTTTTAATCTGTAACAGTTCCTGAGTCTGCCTCTCTTTCTGTCTCTTACATATTATGACTGGTATTTCTGAAGAAGACAGGCCAGTTATGTTATAAATTGTCCTTAAATGTCAAGTTGTCTGGTGTCCCCTCATGACTAGATTCAGGTTAGATGGTTTTGCTTCCTCTAACACACCTAATAAACTGGATATTATAACATCAATCTGAAACATCAGTAAAATGAAAAAAAGCAAAAACAAAAAAAGTGGGGGCGGGGGCACAGAACAACTACAAAGAGATGGCTGATGTTGATCATAAGTTTGGCAGAAACTGGTCAGTATTTCTCAACATAATGTAATATGAACGCTCAACAATTTAAGCAGAAATGTTTTTGAAGTAAGAATTTAAAATTTTATTAAAAAATCCCCTAACTGTATCTCTTTTTTGTTTGTTTCAGTTATATATTCACTAAATAATTCTGATCTGACACTTCTGAGAAATACCCATCAGAAAGGGGAACACCCACTGCATATGATTCTTTGGTGAGATGGAACCAACCCTCAATGAATAACCATTGAGTTTTGTGATTCAAAAACAAAATCTTTATATACTTGGTTATGAAATAACCAAGTCTTTATACCTGTTAACCACTTGGTGAAGAGATAAAGTTGAATTTCTAAAAATTGTGAAACTAAGACTCACCAGAACTGCTGGGGTTTATCAAGGTTTAGCCAAGTGTGCCTCCTCTTGTCCTGGGTTTCTTGCCACAGAACAGTGTGTATTAGTTAGGACTCTTCAGAGGCACAGAGCCAATAGGAAATATAAAGATATATAGATAGAGATTTATTCTGAAGTGTTGGCTCCTGAGGTTATGGAGGCTGAGAAGTTCCACAATCTGCCATCTGGAAGCCAGATGAAAGCTGGTAGTATAATTCCAGTCCAAGCCCAAAAGCGTAAGAACCTGGGCAGCCAATGCTGTTAGTCCCACTTCTGCCCAAGAACGAGGAATCCCAAAGTCTGAGGGCAGGCAAAGGTGGATGTCCCAGTTCAAACAGAGACGTGGTTCTTCCCTCTGCATTTTTGTTATATTCAGGCCCTCAATGGAGTGGATAATGCCCCCTTCACACATTGGTGAAGGACGTTTTCTTTGCTCAGTCTACTGATTTAAATGCTAATCTCCAGAAACACCCTTACAGACACACCCAGAAATATGTTTTACCAGCTATCTGGGCATCTCTTAGCCATCATGTTGACACATGAAAGTAACCATCACATAGCTCTTAAGCATGACCGTTAAAACACAGGAAGCAGAGATTTTTTCCCCCAAAGACTTAGCATTGTGTAAACAATCAGAAACATAAAAACTCCTTTCAGAGATAATAGGGGATCCGAGCACAAGTTAAAAAGGGATCTCAACAGAAACACTGTGTCCAGGGCTCCCCTTTGTTAAGACCAGAAAAGAGTACGTGATCTGTTTACTTGGGGGGGAAATGTCTTTCTTTATGAGCTAAAAACCAAATACAACTGTCCATGGTAGTCCAAGAAAATTATGTTTTCCCTTCATAAAGTGAGAGCTTCACCTTGCTACCGTATTTCCTTGACATAGTGAATATTTTTAAAACTGTTTTCTATTATGTTAATAACAGAAATACAGAGACTACAATTGAATCAAGAGATTCTATTGTCCTAGAGTTGAGAGATTTTCATTTCTGAGAATTCTTGCATTTAGAGTAGAGGAATTTTAAATCCTTTGTCTAAGTTCACAGGATATGACAAATATTTTTACAAAATTAATAATTTGAAGGATTTTGCTTGAAGTTGAATGCTAGTTTCCAAATTAGATTAATAGTAAGCATTCTAACAATAAGAAAATGAATGCCTCCATTCATAATTGACTTTTTACCTACTTCATAGAATACACAGAGAGATTGCCAAAACCCACATCATCAATATAAAAGTAGAGTTATATAAAAGGTCCCTGCAGGTGAACAGTTAAATTTAGATTTATGCATACAATTTCGTTGCTTTAGATGGGTGACTTTGATATAATGAATTCTTTTTCATAAGGGTATGAAAGAAAATCCAAACCCACAAGTTTCTTGAATTATCAAGTACTTTGAGGATAAAAATTTCTTCAATGCAATCCACTTTACTGTTCTGGAATTATAGTTGTACTGGCATAAGGATAGACATAGAGATCAATGGAATAGAATTGAAAGCCCATACATATGTGGCCAGTTAGTGTTTGACAAAGTTACCAACAATTCAATAGGGAAAAAATAGTCTTTTCAACAAATTATTCTGGTACAACTATATATCCACATGCAAAAGAATGAATTTGGATATCTAACTTACATCATACACAAAACTTAACTCAAAATGGATCAAAGTCCTAAATGTCATTAAAATACATAAATAAAAACAGAAAGCATAACTGTGCCTTTGAATTACTCACTAGTGTGAAATGAAGGCACAGAGAATTAGCTAAATTGCCCAAAGTTAACAGCAGAACCTAGTCTGATTTGCAAATTTGTATTTAATCTACTGTTCTTCACTGTGACTAGCTGAATCTAACCCAACTCCCACGCTGAAACTCACCTGGTTTTCAGTTAATTATTGAAGTTTGATAACAAATCTGGTGGGCAACCTTTCCTTACCTATTCACTATGTCAAATGCAGTGACTTGGTATCTGAATCTCTCACCCACTGTCCCCAATCCCCACTGTCTCCTTGACAGAAGGAAGCTCCTGTGGAGTTCTTTGTGATGCTGCCCCTAGGAGGCTGTACTCAGGGGGCCCCACCACAAGAAACAGAAAGACCCGGATGTCTATAGAACAGAACAATAGCAGGGGGAGAGTCCTAACTTCATTGAAACACATTGCCTTACACACGCGTCCTGACACTTCTCCAGGTCCTTTGCAGGATCCTCTTCCTCTGTTGACTCTCTAAACATGAGAATGCTTCTTCTTGTCTACACTCATCCTGAGCAAGCTTATCGATTCTCATGTTATCAACTCTATACATTGATAATTTATCAATTTATTTTTCTTTTCCAGATTTGCTCCTGAGGTCCAATGCCATATATCCATTTTGTCCTTAGAGACATCTCAAACTCAACATGCTATGACATGTTTTTTCTATATTCATACTATCATGTATCCTTTAAGTCAACTCTACTATCTAGGAATCATTCTTTCTCTCTCTCCCAAAACTAATAGATAAGGAAATCCTATCCATTCTACCTCCATAACATATTTTAGTTCCCACAGCATTCTCATTAGTATGCCGCATTTTACACTCTGATCACTTACCTCCTAAATGCCTGCCATACCTCCCATCATGTCTTTACTCCAACCCATTGAAATACCCATCGTTCTAAAATACAAAACTGAATATTTAATTCACTAAATAAAAAAGCTTCGGTAACCTAGACCATGATTTCCAAACTGCACTGAGTCACTCTAGGGCACCCCAGTGAACTCACAGATTTGCTGTAAGACATTGTAAATGTTTGAGGGAAATGCAGCAACATCTACTAGATACCACACAAACTACCACTATCATGTCCTAGTTATTTAATGAATGGAGCTGTGAGGTATTACTTTGGTCTTAGAGCAATGTGAAAAAATTACAGAAACACCAAGTGTGCAATGAACTGAGAAAGCTGGTGAGCCTATGCCTTACAAATGTCTTCAAGCTCCTTAGCATGGCATGAACTGGTCCTTACCCACCTCTCCAGCCTCATTGCTCTCCCTGTCATGCCTTTCCTTCTCCCGCAATCCAATTCTACAACCCAATAGATAAGCTTGCATCACCCCAAATGTGTCCTTCCTGCCATCCTGACATCTAAGAGAGTAGAGAAATGCTTTACTCAGGGTCTATCAGTAAGACCAGGTACCTTCAACAGAACACAGGATGAAGTAAATAAACCAGGGAAGTCACTCCAGAATCTCTATACTGGGTGAATTCTGTATGAATTGGATTATCTAAGGTAAAAAAAGAAAAGAAAAGAAAAGAAAAAGGGTTGGCTATTCTTCAGGATTCTATGTATATTTGCCAGGCCAACGGAAGGGGAGAGAACAGTCCCCCTGGTCCCTATCCTGCTCCCATTTTCTATAGAGGTCTATATTTTTCAGGGGATGGGAGGCAAAGAGCCTACCAACAAAGCAATAGTAAGATTGTTTCTGTTAATGGCTATACCACCCTTTTCCTTCCCTAAATAGAGGCATGGCACCTGAGTTATGTAAGTGCCTGCTCCTTTCTTGTACCCTTGTTTCCCCCATTCTATTGCAGCATCTCTAAGATTCTTTCCCACTTACTTGTTCGCCTGTTTCCTTCACTAGAGTCACTAGACTGAGAACTTGTAGGGCTGAGACTCTGCATGATTCATCTCTGTGTTCTCTTCACTCAGCAGAGGGCCTGATATACAGTAAGTGACGAGTGGATAGTTTAATGAGTAAATTTTAGGGAGGGTATCATTGAGCCCCACAAAAAGCTCTAGTAAGTTAGAAAATAAATAATATCCATTAGACAAAAAAGTCTAAAAGTCACTGACAATATTAGTCAAAGGTGTTTCACAGTGTGATAGGGAGAAGCTGATTTTCAGGTGCTGAGGAGCAAACTAAAACATGAGTTAACGGTGTTTACTGCCTGAGAAAAAGACATTCCACCATTTCTTTCTTGCTAAACAGGACTCCAGTTTTATTTAATCGTTGAGCAGGTTCCTTTTAATGTGGAAATGTGGGCCCAGTTCCTCAACTGTGTCAAAGTTCTGGCTAATGAAATGTAAGGGACAATCCTTTGGTGGAATACTTTGGAAAGTACACCTCTTTGACAAGTCTCATGAATAATACACTTGCTGCCTGCCTTCTCACCTTTGAACCCAGAATGAAGATGATACTTGAAGTTGTGGCAGCCATTTTGCAACTATGAAGTGAAGGTCGAATGAACTAGGGTACTCGACCATCATTGAACCCCTGAGAAAATCCTAGCAACTCTTTACCTACAGACTTCTTGTCACACAAGAAAAATAAACTTCTGTTTTAGCTTGGTTTTCTGTTACATTGTAATTGGTATAGGAAGGAAAAAAAGAGAGAGACAAGCAAGTATAGACCACTCATTAATGAACATGTTACACATAATACTGATTGGCAGCTAAAAGATACAGAGTTTGTTTGGTAGTATTTGGAAACGCAAATATAATGAGGTTACAGGAGCCTCAGTTGCCAAAGAAGAGACATGGGCTGTAATTTTGTTGTCAATAGGGAGTTGTAGAAAGTTTTGGAAATTCCAGATTACTTTGGCAAAACTAGTAGTGTATCCATATGTACGGGAAGAATGATGCATCTCGGTATAACTTTCTGATCTTTATTTTGACGTGATTGTGTTGGCTTTGCCCAGGATGTGACTCACTTGGTATATAACCTCCCTCACTGGGTTCACACATGAGTAAGCAAAACAACCTTGCTGCTTCCTGATGCTGTTCATCTAATATAAACATAGGGTCTCAAAGCAAATGAAATGTTACATCATTTCAGTGCTGCCATGCTATGAATAGTTCCTATGGAGGTTACAAGTAAATAAAACTTTTGTTACTAAAAAGTAGCAATGGTAGAAATAAACATTATATAAACTCTTGCCATATAAAATGAGAAAATGAGACCACATATATACTTTTAAATACCAATTCCTAATACTTACTCTGCACAACAAAATTAGACATGCCTGAATAATAAATCTTGCATGCTGGGCCTAAGACTATTAGATTTTTCAAAAGTATTGGTATAATGGTGTGGAGAGTTTTTAGGTTGCTCACTTAAAAAAAAATAACATTTTAAGTGATTTCATATAAGAATGAATGCTCTTATGTATATTCATAGTTTCAAACATGTTTCTCTTCCCACTAGATCTACTCAGAAAACAAATAAATTTACAAGAAGGAGACACTAAACTAGGGAAATCTCTGCTGTGAACATCTAACAAATTCAAACACTGTACAGGAAAAATACTGAGGAACAGTATTACTTTGCCATCATATGTGAACACCATCTCACAAAAACTATTATTACTAAGAAAAAGAAATGTGTCATTTTGGGGTTTTTATTTGTTTGTTTTTGGACTAGGAATGGATGTTAGATAATTGCAACAAGCTTATTAAAAAATGCAAAGAACAGAAAGTGTTAACATCTTGCCATAATTGCCTCTGATCTTTTTATAGAGTTGACACCCCTTCTGAACTCCTTCCTATTCTCCTCCTTCCTTCTTTGCTTCTCTCCAAAAGGAAATCACTTTTTTTAAAGTTGGTAAGTATCCTTCCTATTAATAGTAGTACTATTATTTTACTTCATATGTGTGTATCCTTACCCACCTTTTACTTATGCAATTCTTTATATGTAAATTATTAAATTCTTTATACATGATATTAATGCATTCTGAGCATTAATCCTGTCAAGTACATGCCTTAGAAATATCACCTTTTTCTGCTATGAAGTTTTTGACATACATATTTTTATTTTAATATGACCCAATTTATCCTTTCCTCTATGGATTGTGCTTTAAGAAATCCTTCCTTACATTAAGGTCATGAAGATATTCTATATTTCTTTCGAATATTTTTAAAATTCTGTTTTTCTTATTTAGGTTTTCAGTCTATCTGAACTTTAATTTGTGTGTGGGTAAGAAAAGGATCTAATTTTATTTTTTCCCCACATGTTTGTTTTTTAAAGTGAGAGAAAGTAAAAAAAAAAATTAATCACTCTTTATAATCTGTAAACTCCCCAACATCAGATACCATGTATGATTTATACCAGGGGTGTCCAAACTTTTTTCAACGTTTTTTACCAAGAGCCATATGTGGTAAAATACACAAACAGCCAGGCCACTCACTCGAGGTGAAGTAGTATTGCCTGACCTGGTTTATTTAAGTAAACTAAATATATTTTTGGAATTTGCTGTGGGCCAATTAACAATGGATCATGGGCCACAGTTGGCCCGTGGGCCACAGTTTTGACACCCCTGATCTATACAGTTTTCCTCAATACACTGCCTCAATGGGCTTTGAACACTACTGGTACCCAATATATGTATTTTTGGATAAATGAGACTTTTTTCCAGCCTCCATTGCTTACAGTATATACAAAGTTGTCCATCTAAAATAATCTGAGTTGTACCTTAATTTATCCTCCCTAGACAGGAAATAACATCTTAATAGGATTAATTTGGTATGAGTACTGAATTATCCCAATTAAATCAAGGGTACTAAAAAGTTCCCTAATTTTGCCAATTTTTAGAAAGCTTGTCTAGGAAATAAAATCTACTCAAGTGAGACTCATCTTATTTGTTCATCTACCAGGATAAAAGCATAACAAAAAAAGTAGGAGCTTGGATTAAAAACACATTTTAACCTATTTTTATAAGACTTATAACTCAACTATTTGAGTCAGAGGAAAACATGTGTTAAACTCAACTTGATAAACATATTTTGAATGTACCAATATACAAATTTAGGCTCCAAATAAGGCCTACTTATAGTGGTTGAATTCTTGCCAAGACGTACATACTTTCACCAATAGTTTGAAAGTAAGATATGCATATAACCTAACTTCAAATCAAAGGCAATTAATGAAAACCAAAAAAGGTCATTTTAAAAAAGACGCATTGTAATATTCCTTTAAAGAATACTTTCCCAATACATTTTTTTTAAAAAAGAGTCTCTTCATAAAATTTTGATTCTTTTCAAATAATTCCAGGTGCATTGGAATCACATAAGGGATGAACATTTGTATTTTTTTGTGGAGGATGTGATTCTGACAGACCACAGTGAGGAGGTAAAACTGGCAAGAAGATATGAAAATGCATTGGTAAGTGTGAATAAAGTGAAATATACATATACACACATGTGCAAAACCATTTTATTTTCAAATACCGTACATAGACTCATCTTTTTCACTATGACTAAAAGAAGCATTAAGGTCAGAAAATGATGTCAGTGCTTTTAACTTTGCGTTGACTGAAGCCCTTCACCTGAAATAGCTTCTATCAGCTGGTTCTTTAATAGAACCAAGGCAATTCTGTTCAGCCAAAAAACAAAAAAAGCACACCGAGATTCTCTACTACTAAGATTTAAGCACAATCAGGAAATACCACCTTCTGCTTTATCTTTAATGTAGCAACAAATTTCTCATTGCTTCACTGAACAACGCTTAGAGACCTTGAACTTCAAAATCAAAATGCGTCTAGAGAAACTATCCGAGAACCACAATTTGGGGGCGTTATGTAGTCAAAAGCATCAGTTTCTTTTGAAAGAGTTCATCCTTTTTTTTTTTCTTCTAAAGGATCAAAGTCAGCTATGAGTATGAAAGAAAATGTAATTTTCAAAAAAGTTTAGCCTTAAACACATAACTATCTTAGTGCTTGGGGCTCCCTCTGTTCAAAAGAAAACAGGAAAAAATGATTAACATTGCTGTCTTCTTTGCATGCTTCTCTTAAAACTGGAAGTCCCTTAGGAAAATGAGGTTCAGATTCCACAGCTATCCAAATCATGGCATGCCCAAGAACACTGCAAAAGTGAGGCTCTAAGCTTTAAAAAGAAAAGGGGGGGGAAAAAAAGGATTCCCTTCTGCGTACACCCTGAGCCTCTTGCTGGGCGGTGACCCTCGGCGGGTGGGACCCGGCCGCGCGAGTCTGGAAAGGACTCGTGGGTGACAGAAGGCGAAGTACCCTGCAGCTGCCAGGCAAGCGCACGACTCGTTAAAGGAGATTCTTGGATTGTCAACTAAAACCTTTCTTTGCAAAACCCACTCGCTACCTAGCCTCACCATCCCTAGTACCCCCAAGTGAGACGGACCGGGGGGGGGGGGGAGGGGGGGGGAGAGTGCAAGCCCAGAAAGAGAACTGAGAAGCAAAGCTCCTGTGACACAAAATGGAGAAAGAGGAACCGAGAGGGGAAAGAAGGAAACACAAGGAAAGGAGGTTATGAAGAAGAGGAAAGGGGGAGACGGGTAGAGAATACGCGACGGAAAGCAAAGGAGGGTAACGTTGCAGAACTAGAGAAAAAAAATCGACGAAGACCGAGACAGAGGAGGAACGGGAGACGTTCTAGAAGCCCAGGCTCCATTTTCAGCAGCGCCATATTCGCTTTTCCTTTCGCCCCGTTTTGTTTGGTTTTGTTTTCAGTCGGTGGACAGGAGCCAGCACATTTTTGCAGCTTCAGCAGCTTTGGTCCGACAGATGGGGAGGGACGGAGGGCCAGGCCGGGGACGCACGCTCTGGCCGGAGCTCTGGGCGCCGGCCTCCCCCACAACGCTGCGCCCCTCCGGGCCCCGCTCCTCTCGGCCCCCCACTGGCCCACACCTCCTTCCGGCCCCGAGGAGATCCTCGTCGGGGCCCCGCGCCGCCGCCAGGGTGCGCAGAGCCCCCTAATTCCGCCGCCGGGTCGGCGGAGGGCGCGTGCTGTGAAGGGGGTGGCTGACCGAGAAGTGTCGAAGACAAAAACCAAAGCAGACCAACTAAGCCGGTGGGGAGGAGGCGGCGGCACATGCGGGGGGACTAGCACCCGCGCCCGAACTTAGAGTCACGCTCGAGGTCTCTGCGGGCCCAGCCCGCGTCGGGCCGGAGTGGGCAGCCGCGGGCGCCACCTCCACCTGCGCGGGCGGAGACGGCCGCGCCGCCCGGATTTGCGCGCTGGGCCGGGGCGGCGGCCTCCCCACACCCGGGGCCCGGCCGCCCCACGCGGCAACTGGCCCGGGCTGCTAGGCCCATCCCGTCTCCCGGCAAGAACGTCCGAGGCCGGGGCTCAGTCCCCAGGCGCGCGTCGGGGAGGCTGCACGGGACGCTCATCTGTGGGGTGCTAGTCCCAGGAATTTTGGGTGCGTTGGGTGTCTCAAAGCTCCCTCGGAGTTAACTTCTGGGGCAATGCTAAGTGGTTCAGGAAACAGAAAGTAAGGTTTTCTCGTCCCCGAGCTCCAACTGCTGGTTTCCGTCGAATTATCTGTGGATCCACCGTGAGAATGTCAAAGGCACATTTTCTTCGTACTCCTCCTTTTCCCCTTCACGCGCATGTGACACG
Organism: Rhinolophus hipposideros; assembly: GCF_964194185.1. NCBI lineage: Eukaryota > Metazoa > Chordata > Mammalia > Chiroptera > Rhinolophidae > Rhinolophus > Rhinolophus hipposideros. Next base: position 15,037,650 of record NC_138047.1, on the reverse strand, counting down.
GCCCTCCGCTCAGAGTTGTGTCCTCGCCTGCACTGGAGAAGACCCTGGGCTCCCTGAGCCCGCACTGCCACCGCTGGGTTCTCCGCCCCCGCCGCCCCCGAGCCTCCAGGACCCGGCCGCGCAGCGAGACGGCGGGAGCGGACGGTGCGTCGGGGCGGCTGCCGGGCTGGGCCCGGCTCCTGAGCGGAGCCACGCAGGGCGGCCGGGGCGAAGGGGGCACCGAGGCCCGACCGCTCGCGCCGTCGGGTTCCGCACCCCGTTGCGCCCGGGCAGGACTGCAGCCTCCTGCCCTCTGCAGAGGTGGGGTGGCTTGACATTGAAAGTGACAGGTTCTCCGGGCAGTGAAGTGGGGCTCGTGAAGGTGGACACCCGGGATCACCGCAGTGGTAACCGAACTCCGCAATGTTCCGGGCGCCTTGGTTAGCGCTTCGCTGGTTTTACTCCAGGAGGGAAATGTCTTCCCTCCTGTGTTCCACCGGCTCACTACGTCCAACTTCCATGGCCAACTCTAACCACACAGAGCTGTGCGTGTCGCCGGGCACCGGAGTGCCTGAATAACCTCGGATCCCGCAATCCATCAGGAGCGCCACCCAAACGTGGCGCCTTCGAAACTCCTCTGCTGGAGGCGGCGGGGCACTGGAACCCAGTCACCCCGCCACCCACGGACAGCGCATGCCCACCTGCTGCTGTGCTTTGGACGTTATAACCCGGCTGTTTCCTTACTACTACTGGATTAATCGGCCTTTAAATTATGAAAATAACCTTTAGTTATTTTCAACAGTTGATCCTCTATATATCTAGTTTTTCAAACCACAGATTTCCACAAGGAAAACATATCTTTCCCAAATAACAAAACAAACTAACAAGAGACAAACAAACAAAAAAAATACCCTTCTATCAGAAAAGTTGCATTAAAATGTAGGTTTCAAATTGCTTTTGGATTAAACTGTTTTGCCTAAGAGAAAGCTCAATGACTAAGCTCAAATGTCAGTCTTGACATCTTTAGTCAAGGTGATCTTTTCCCTGTGTTTTTTGTGAAATGCTAAAATCAAAATTTCAAATTCAGATATCTAGGTGATGGTTTTAGAATATTCCACAAAATTAAGAAGTAAAAATATTGACAAGCTATAAGGCCTTGTTCACAAAAAAACCTTTCAGCTTTTTCTTCTGAGACAGATAAAGGGGCTATAGGAGATTTTAACAATTAAAGTATTCATAGTCTGGAATAGGCATTTATCATTTGACAATATAGAAAATTTTAAATGAAGCATTGCCCATAAGTCTCATGTTTATGTTATGTTTCTTGGATATATTCAACAGTCTTTTGTACTTCACTCTTTTATGGGAAAGCTTACATTTAACTCACCAGGTTTATTTTAATTTAATTGTGACTTTTATTTTTTTAAGTACAAACTCTAAAAATCATTTAGAAAGGGATATTTCATGGCAGCCAAATACAGGAGCAAATAAAACTGAAAATAAGTTGCTTTCTCATCTCTCAAGGACCACTTTGTTCAGAAGTAAAAGTTGGAACTTGTAGTTTGGTAGGTACGCTATCCACTTTTTAAGTCATGGAATACAACTGATTAAGTAGTAAGGCCTACTTTTTAAAAAATTAATGCAAAGCATTTATTAAATTCTTAATTGGATTTCTTTTCATAAGTCCATGTACTCATTATTTTTCAATGTAGAACATAGATAAGCACTTTAATGTGTAACACTTCCAGTATTTCATTTGTTTACCTAATGCTAGGTAAAGTGCAATTCAAAAGGAAAATCATGTCTGTTAGATAAATTTACCAGGTAAAGGAAGCCACACAATTACTGTCTTAGAATTAAAAGAGACAGGATTTTAAATAGAACTGTTATGTTTTATTCAAAATCCATTTAGAAAGATAGATAACATAAATTACCTCAGCAAATTTTTGGCAAGATAGTTCTTGGCAATGCAAAAAGCTAATTCAGAAATATCCAATATGTGATAGTCAATTTATATAACACATACAATCTTTACAAAACTATGTTGTTATTTTTAACATTCCCCATTGATATACATGTCTTTCAAAATCTTAATATTGGTAATTTATTGAATACTTTTAAGGCACTTCTTTATATTTAGTATTGTTTGCTTTGTTACATCATTAATTTGTAGTTTATATGGTCCTTATTTGTATTATGAATACCTCAAATTTCAAATATCTGCAATTTTTACATTTCGAAGTACTTTTTTAAATGCCATATTGTTACATGTTAGCACAAGGAATACCTTCAGTTATTTTATTCTAATAAGATCCAAATGTAAATGCCTAAAATAAGTTATGCTCAACCACTGGAAGCAGCAAAGAAAATAACTTCATTTTATTATCATTCTTTTGGCATTTAAAAAACATTCAAATAAAACCATAAAGTAAGTTTCCAATTTGCTCAGGCCTTAGTTTTGTACTAAAATATTAAAAAATAATACGATTAACATTCTCTAGCAATCCCTAATATACTGCATTGTTAAATATTCTTCTGATCATGTCTGCTAGATACCAAGTATGATCAAACACCTAAATAATGAAAGAAAAAACATTTTAAAATTTCTTTTTGATTTGATGCTATCTATCCCTTAATTGTTTTATGAGAAATCGATATAATTCAAAGAATTTAACAATTTTAATGCTAAAATTAAGATGAATACTTGCATTCATTTATCAAATATATAGAATTTATTGAGCCTCAAGTTCACCTGAGCAATGAATGTGCTGAAAATAAAAATTGAAATACAGAAAGATCAAGGGTTATAATTCTTTATATTAACTGGAATTTAGGAATGGTGTTCTTTATATTTCAATACTATATCTTGCTTTAGGAAGGCTGTATAGGATACTAAATATCCTAAGAAAAGTGTATATAGTGCTGGTGGTAGTTGGGGGGGGGATTACTGAAGTAATCATAGCTTTTTTATCTACATGTTTGCTTGAAAACTTTTTTGTTTGTTATTAGCTAAATATCTCACAATATATTCAATACCCCAGACAATTATTAGATAATTGTAAAGCCCTAAAAATAAAAGAGCAAAAAAAGTTGATCAGCTAAAATTTTATAGGATCCAAATTGTATATAAGCCATTGATCTGAAGTGGTATCAATGAAAATTCTACTACGTAACATAAAAAATTGCAAAGTTGTATTACTGAATAAAAAATTATTACTAAATAAATGCAATATTTTATAAAAGTCAGTAATCTTTTACTATGGCTTTCACACATTTCTATATAATGTTTTAAATTCTTCACTTTATTATAGCGATCAGTGTTCTGAATTTAATTGTTTTTAAATGCATAGAGTAACCAGCTGATTTTATACATTATGAATAATAAGAAACTATTAGAATTCTTGAGTACAAACAAGGGGCTAAACACCATTGTGAATTTCATAAATCAATTATATGCTCCATTTGAAAATTATAAAGCATAATTAACTTACTTGACACCAACAAAACAATGTTTTGTTTTCTCACAGAACAGGCTATGAGCTGTTCTCAATTATTGCACTGAAATGCTGTCTTCTAAAATTAACAAATGAATGAGCATTTGAATACTGTACATTGTACTGAAGACAACCTAGAGTGGAGCTATCCAATTGTTTTTCTAATTATATTTTGCCTACTTACATAATTTATTTGCCACTAAGGAACTATTGATTACCTAATTATTTTTTAACTAAGCAACTTGGTGGAGAAAATTCCTAAAGTAATGCATTATTCTTACGATCGATGCAAAATAAAATTAATCATTTGAAAGGGCACCTAGAGTTTGTGATTCTAATTCTTAATTTAGAATACTGAGCATAAAATACTGTAATTATGTTGTACGTTTTACCATGGCCTTCCTTACAAAGACACAGTAAAAACAGAAATAAATATACAGATGATTAAAATAAATATTTTCTGGTTATGTAAAATGAAGAAGAGTTTTATGGGAAGGTGGTTTAGTATGGAATTCTCGTCTAGACAAATTGCTACTTGGTACAATTTCAAGGGCAACTGCGGGTCTGTTACCCATTTATTGACGCCTTCAACATTTTTATAGTTTAAAAGTTCAAACCTAGGTAAAATCCAAATACTACTGAGAAAACCCACATTCTAAGCTGTTATCAATTATTTACAGCTTTGAATGAGTGTCAGAGCAAATGCTGGAGAAGGAAGAGAAAGTTTCAGAATGCTGAGTAATTAGTATGAATGGGGAGAGAACTTGCAGAGGTGAACAAGGACAAAGAAAAGGCTCAGGATGGGGAATTGATGAACAGAGAGAAAGATTTTCGTCCACAATTTTGCCTGGTCAAAATTAACTAACTAGATAATTCCCCATGTAACATTAGCATTTAATGATCTATAATCCACTTCATTTTATACCATTCCTTATATCTAGGCAATTAGTTATCAGTGCAAGATTTAATAGAAAAAAATGAATTAATTAGATGGTTCAGGTGCAAACATGACTTGAATGTAAAATGTTCAGATCATTAAAGTCATGTCTATAAAATAAAAAGTGAAATATTAGTTGTATTATGTATTTGACAACCAGATAATTTATCTGTCCACATAAATCAAATTAAGTAGATGATTGCTAAATTTCAACTTTACTATGAGATGTATTCATAGATATCATGACTAAAGAGAGTCTCTTATTTTTTGTAGTAGATATTAGGGGTTTTTTCCTATTAGTTGTATTAATGATGATTTCCACACTGTGTAGAAATCGAAACATTCATCAATTCACTATCAACTGTTAAGATAGCCAATCAATCAGGTAATAGTTCAGTTATTTCAAATACAAACCGGACTCAGATTTTTTTCCTAACAAACTGGTTCAAACTCATTCAAGATTCTATCCTAAAAGCTGTATTTAACAATTTTCAGGAAACAAATGAAGATTAATTGATCAATAGTAATTAAGTTTAGCTTCATAATTTAAAGTGAAAAATAGTTGGTCAAAATGCCAGTCATCAAAATGTGAAATTTATGTATGTCCCCTGTTCTTAAATATTGAACAAATATCAACTAATCATTGAATTAGCCCAAACCAAAAAATATTGAAATGTAATTTATGGTTAATTTGTTTATCATCCTTAATTGATTATGCTGGCTTGCAGTTTATTAACTTATAGTGATCAAAGATGTGTTTCAACAAATTAATTCTTCTTTAAGTTTAAAAAACTGGAAGCCATTTTTCAATGGTGCAGTATTTCTTAATATGAATTCAAGAGTGTTAGAGACATAATGCTGATTTTGGAAGCTGATTGGTGCTGATTTGTGAGGAATTGGTTAGCTTGTATCCTGGGCTTTGATGAAGAGAAACACACTCTCAGTTCCATTCAAGCATTTAAGAACTCCAGACTCTTTACTAGCTGGTTTTCTGCTTCCTGACTCCAATTTTAATAGCTTGTGAGTGTCTCCTTCCCCATCTGACTTGATTTTGGTTTCTTATTTTGTTATTGTATGCTGACCTTTTTTTTCCCCCCCGTATACCTTACTTTGACTTGACAAGTAAACTGATCTGCGTTTTGAGCATACTTTCTTAGTGTTTGTCTGTTTTTGAAAAGATCCTTATCTGTTTCTCTGATAACAGCTTGCCCATCCCAGTGAATGCTAACACAGAGGCTCAGCAAGCAGTCAATGCTAGTTTTCCTGGTAGCATGACCACCTGCTGCTCAATAAGAATAGGGACCTGTCATCTGTTGACTAGGCTTCCCTCCCAGCTGTGCCTGATGCCAGATGATCTAGGAATGAACAGCTATATGCTTCCATCAGAACAGACCAGGAAAAATCTCTCCTTTGCAGTGCTTCACAGTTGTGCCAGGGTGCCCCCCAATTTCCTATATCAACTAGATTGGTGAATAATATTTCTTCAGTTTGTTGGTTGCCAAAGATGACCTTCACCAGGTTTATCTGAGGACCTGGCCAATAAGTCCATTTCCAGTTAAAAGGAATAGAGGAACTATCCCCATTATCCCTCCTGTCTCATTGCTGGGCCAACCAGCCACAGCGATGACTGGATCCTTGTCTTCTCAGAACTAGACCTCCAGGTATGGAACATAAAGAAAATGAAGGCTTCGATCAAGGCCTCAGCCTTCCTAGCCTTGTCTTGGGCATCATGTTCAAAAACTGAGAAACACCAGGACTCTGTTTTCACGGGTCTCAAGTCTTCTAATCCTGGGCCTCTGACTTTTTTTGGGCCCAGTGACAACTTTTGCTAAATCCCAGCACATCTGCAGAGCAACTCTACCAGCCATGCAACTGTAGGGAGCCAAAGCCAGAAGATGAAATGGATGTTGGTGATTTAACTTACAATGTTTTCTGCAACACAGTTGTCTCAGTTTCTACTGACACCAACTACAGCTGACCCTTGAACAACTCAGGTTTGAACTTTGTGGGTCCCTTTTATATGTGGATTTTTTTCTATAAATCCTGTACTTCTCTCTAGGATTCTGACATAAAAAACCAGGTGGTAGGGCCTACTGAGGGAGTATTCCACTTCCTCAAAGATTGGCCCTCTTATTCCCAGAGGTGCCCAGCTATAATTTACTCAAGTCGGGGAATGGTAAAGACCTACCCGTAGTTTTTTTTAAATTTACTTTTCTAACACATAATGTTATTTCATTTATTCCTTATAATAAGTTTGTGTGGAGGGTATAATCAATCCTATTTCACAGAAATGCAATCATTTGTTCTCATCTAATATAATAACTCACATTTAGTCAAGCCTTGTACAAAGTGTGTGAAGTGCTATACACATAAAAGCTCTGTGAAGTGGGTGCAATATTATGACATTTTATTGAGGAAAGAAGGCTTAGGATTTTTAACAAAGTGACTGAAATTATTACCAATGTTACTAATGGCCTTCCATGTTGTCAAATGCAGTGGATTCTTTTCTATCCTCATCTTACTCAACCTTGTAACACCAGTCAATCATAGATTAGCACTACAATTGCCAGCTCTTTTCCCTATCTTATTGATTTTCTTTCTGTCTCTTCCTTCTTTATCTTAAATCTCAATGATGAGCCTCCTTAAGACAGGGTCCTGTCCCTTTTCTTTGCTCTCTCTGCTCTCTTTCCCTAGATGATCCTAAACATTCTCATAATTTCTATTAAAATGTGGGTGTCTACAGCACTTATACCTCTGTCGAAGACCTCTTCTCTGAGCACCAATTTATCTATCCATCAGTTTACCTATGATATCACCATTTAGATGATTCATGGGAATCTAAAAATTACATAATATTTCCAAAGCTGAATGTGTGACCTGCCTACAAATCTGCTCCTCCCCATTCTCAGTGCATGGCACCACCCTTTATCCAGTTGCTCATGTCATTCTTTTCTTAAAATGCCTATATCAATTCTATCACCAAGTTCTATCAATCTCACTCCAGAATGTCTCCTATCTTTCTGTCTTTCTTTATCTTGACAGCTGCCGTATTCGTTTAAGCCCCAATTAACTTTTCTTTGAAGTACCACAATAACTTCTTAAGAAGTTATTCCTTATTTATAACTTCCTCTGCTTTGCCCCTAAATCTGTTCTCCATCTAGACATTGCAATTCTTTTTTTCTTTATTTTTGGTAAAATCTTTACAGAAATATTGCAGGAAAGTACACAAATCATAAATGTATAGCTCACAATTTTTCACAGCCTGAACATACCTGTAGAACCAACACTCAGGTCCAGAAGTAGAATGCCATCAGTACCCCAGAACCCCTGTTCCATAATCCCTCCCAGTCATTATCCCCCAAAGGTAGACTGACTTCTTTTGCCAAACATTAGTTTTGCCCATTTCTGAACATTATATAACTCATATTAACAGGTTTGAAACATAAAACAACTTGTGACACTACAGCCTAAACTACTCAAGGGCTTCCTTTATGCTTAGACTAAACGCAAACATATTGCTGTGGCCTACAAGTCCCAAAACAATCTGGCCTGTACATACTTCCCCAAGCTCAAGCCCTGCCATTTCCCATTTACTCAGTATGCTCCAGCTCACTTGTTCTCATTTTAATTCCTTAAATATGCCAAGCTCTTTCTTGACTTGGGGCCTTTGCACATGCTGTTTCCTCAGTTAGAAAGCTAGTTCCAGCATGGCTCGTTTCTTCTCACCCCTAAGTTCTCACTTAGCATAAAAAAAATCACCTCCCCAGAGAAACTGTCTGTAACTACTGTATCTCACACACTTCTCCCATCCTTCTGCACTGGGATCAGGCTTCTGTGTGTAGTTGGAATGGCTCAAGTCTCCTGTGCTTGGCAAACAAAATGGCCATACGAAGATTTTTTTTCTTTGTTTATTCTAGCAGCTGTGCACATATACCATTTATAGGGGTATTTCAATGGGTTAGGTCTGGTTTAAAAAGGAAGTTGGAAGAATTAGAGAAGAAGTACCAAACAGAGATGGCAGCACGTGAAAGGCCTGCTCTGCTGTCTTCCAGGAGGCTAGCTAAAGCAGATCCTGTGCACTTCATTTATCACCGATTTTAAATTCATTGTGGGAAAGGGGGGCTACAGCCCTTCCTTTTAAAATGCAAACATAAAGTACATCAGTCTATGAATAATTACAGTTACATTTTAGTGGAGAACACTGGACACCTGGCAGGCAGAGAAGTGTGTGGGAGAGATGCAGACTCCTGCATATTTGCCCATTTTCCTTAGGAGCCAGGTGATAGATTCCTGGGGAAACCCCTGTTCTATATAAGTTGAAACACTCATCACCCTATGTTAATTATGTACATATCAATTTGTGTGACTTGCACTTTACCACACTGGAATTCCACTTTACCATATTCCCTTGTTTCCTCCTACTGTGATCAAATAGTTTCACACAGTAAATGGCTGCATGTGCTGTTGAAATAGACATTTGGGAAGAAGGGAAGTGGAGAGAAGAAGGGGGATGGGTAGTCGGCCCAAGGACACTATCCAGTGAAGAACACCTGTCCTTGAGGAAACAGATACAAAGTTGTCTTCCATGGGAGGCCACAGTGCCACGCTGTCTTCAGTGCTGTTAGGCAAGTTCCCCAGTCTGCACCCTCCCATCACATACAAAACCTTGACCAGATCTGTGGAATAAGGACGCACAAATAAGTTTCCTGAAAATTGTTCCCCAGTTTCACAGAATGCTCCAGTGTGAATAGGATTTTTGACTGAAGTACCTCATGGAGGGTTTGGGTTAACCTTGGAGAAAATAATGTCCAGGTTTATTCATGTGAAAGTATTCCATGCTCCCAAAATGTTTGCTCTCATGTAGCATAGGCTTGCAGAGAATACTAAAGTGATTATTTGTTTATTATAATAATTATGTTATTATTATTAATTTACTATTGTTAATAATAATTTACCGTATAAAATATATTAGACTTTTGTTATATATTTCGGCTTTAGTTGGGCTGTTTTCATTTCAAAAGGCAGAGACTGACTCCAGTTCCCTCAACTAGCTGAGGTATGAGTTGGGTGGAACAGAAGCTGTGAGGAAAGCAGTTCTGCCCTGGTGTCAACCAAAGGGATTCACTCACTGCCCAGGTGTTTCTAGTGTTGGCTGTTGAGGCTTATCTTTGTTTTACTTCAACTTGGGCTTCCTCCTCTTGCCTCCGAATGGTGGGCAGGGAAGGAGGAGGGCTGAAGGAATGAATGTTCCACCATCAGGGACCATGGCCTGGCTCTATGCTCAAACCAGTTCCTTGACTCTTAATTTCTCTCTCAGGACCTCCTGCAGCTCCCATGGCATAAATTTTAAGTTTTACCTTCTACGCAGATTGATTCATTCATTTAATGTTTTTCATTTTAAATTCCTAACAGAGAAAGACAGAAAGGGGGAGGGAGAAAAAGATGGAGGAGGAAAGAACGTGAATGGCCTATTCACTCTTTCAAGCCCCATCATGCCATGGGTCTCTAGTCAGACTATGAATTTACTGTCTTTTCAACTGGGACTGGGACATGAGTTGAAGGGGGTCATGTAATACATGTACCTAAAGTCTGCCCTTTCAGGAGGTTAGGGGGGATCCATCTTCCTTAGAAGCAACTGTGGTTGCAGCAGGCAGTGTATTTGGCATTCCTAGTATACTGTCATCAACAAAAGAAAAGCCTCAACAATGAACGAAATAGGTATAAAACATACCAAGTAATCTATCTTTTTTACTTGATGTTAAAATATATGTGTATAATGATGGTAGATATTTTTAAAGAATACATTCTTAAAAAAAAAAAAGAAAGCTCTGGTTTGGAATGTTTATTTGACCCAGCTGTAGAGCATTATACTACTGATTCAAGAAATTAATATATTCTTTAGAAGTATTAGTTTTATAATAGTCTATTCCTGCAAGCAATAAAAAACAGACATAATGGTTGATGTAAGGGTTGTGTTTTAGACACCTGGACTTCGATGAAAAAGAAGGCTTTGATAATAAGGCTTTGGAGAGGCTGTTTTATGTTCTAGCTACAGTATTCATAATACATGTTAGGTATTTCTAACCCTTTTCTGCATTATTTAACATGAGTTTAACCCTGTTTTTCCTTAGGCTCAATGGAAAACAGGTGTCAAGGGAGCAACACGAAGATGTTTTTATCTTCCTTAGCTAGTTCTGCAGTGATAGAAAAAAAACTTTCTCACATTCTGAATGAAAACAAGATTATACATTTCCATCAATCTTTTCCAGACAAAAACCTAGAAACTATCTTTGATTTCTTCTGTCCTTTAGTCCCTGTTTCCAGCCTACCCCTCATCAAGTCCTGGTGGTTCTACTTCCAAAATATATTCTGAGTTTGACTGCTTCTTTCCATCTTCACAGCAACCACTCCTGTCCCCGTCTGAACTACTATAATAGACTCTGTTAGGAATGCATTTAGCAGCAAACAACAGAAAACTCAACTGGGGTAGCTTTGACAAATAGAGGCTTATTTGTCTCTCATAAAAATAGTCCAAGAGTAGGCAATCTAGGTCTGGAGTACCAGCTCCACAATGCCACCAGGAACCCAGGCACTATCTTTCTTTTCTATCATCCTTAATGTATTGGCTTTCATTCTCATGCTTGTTACCTCATGGTCTCCAGATGGCTGCTACAGTGCCAGGTATTGTATCTGTGTTCCAGATAGAAAGAAGACTATGAGCGGGGAATGATTTTCCTCATAAGTTTTGTTGTTCTATTCAGGAAGGGAAGTCTTTGCCGGAAGACTGTCCCTCACATCTCATCAGCCAGAACTGGATCCCATTCCTATTCTGAGACCAATCAATATCCAAAGGACTTAAATTGCTGAGGTAGCTATTATAGACTTGTTTATACAGTATCTCTTCTAAACCTCCTTCTACTGTGTCTTCCTACAGCTAAGACTGAAAATATAAAAATTACATTCCCCAGACTCCCTTGCAGCTAGGGAACGAAATGAAGTGAGGAAAGGCAGGTTTAAGCTGTCTGTTTTGCTAGTGTCCATTAGCAGAGGTAGGGTGGTTCTGGAGTGGTTAAATAGGCATTTCTTTGATTGCCCCTTCTTTGTAAAATGACTTAAATCATTATTATTCCACTCAGGGTTGGGTTTGGCTTTTTTTGGTTTTTGTCTCTAGATTTTTCAGTAAGGTGTATTGCAAATTTAGGTAAACCATAATAAAGCACTTTATAGCATATTTGATTTCCTTACAGTTGATTATGCTTAGAGCAAAATAAATTACTTTGGTCTCAGAACTGCAAACTGCTGGGCTTATCCAAAGGCACCAGCCACTGCTGTTTGCATTATTTTGATGGTGGTGTGATTTTTCTAAATCATCTGGACTTGTAATTGTGACCAATGGTGTTTTCTTTCTCTTCTTGACATTAAAAAGGTTTAAAGGCAAATGGGTAGCTTTCTTCCTGAAAGTATAGCCTTCATTGTACATATTTTGTGTGCTAGCCTCATTTCTGATCCTATCTTTTCTACTCTTTTTCTCTATTTATTGATTCCCTTATTTTTTTTATTTCATTCTGCTGCATATTTTTTCCACATGGCAGAAACTCTTTTTAAAAATAAGATTATAAGAGTATGTCTGCTAAAGAAGAAAAACTATTAAGTAAAGACATTTGATCTCTCAAATTAGAAAAACAATTGATATACTAGATGTCAAAAGCAAAATTGTGGTTAAAGATTTCATAGCCATAAAATAACTTTAGTAGAATATTTTAAATTGGTCCCAAACATAAGTCTCTGCTTTGTTCCTCATAAAATACTGACTTTCCTCCATATGTTTGCCATAAACTTGTGAATAAGATGAATATAAAAGATGAATGCTCAGTGTTGACCTTAAATTATCTCACTATAGTGATAAGAACCTCACACATCATAGAACTGAACTGGAAGTGTTTGTCACTAACACTTTAGAAAAGATAAATGCAAATAAAAATGTTTTAAACACTGATAGGCTGTATAGCAAGGTGAGAAACTTATAACGAAATGCTGGTGGTATTGTCTGAGATAATTTAAAATGGAACTACAACCCATTTGGAGTGAAGGGTGAATAGCCCAGAGAGACTGCTTTGCAGCCGAGGTCTAAACTGCAGAGCCCTGCCCCAGACCAGCAGTTTCACAGGGCGCCATTTTCAAAGCAGGGAGATAATATTCCTTCAGAGCATCTGGGTGATTCTGCTATTGCCAAGTCGGTTAAAAACATGAGTGGCCATCCAATTAACAAATTCTAAAGTATATAAATGTGTGTTTCAGGAAATCAATAAGAAGCAAAGTTTCAGCCTCATGGCTTTAGAATCAGAGCAAATTTTTGATCCCGTATGATATTAACCTGCTCCATCAACTTTGTTTACTGAACACATTTCCTCTAAATGGTTTCTGTTTTCCATCCCCACCCCAAAATTAAATCCACTCTCACAAGCATTATCAATATTGAGCATATTCAAAACAGTGAGCAGAAAGCAATTTAACAGGACATCTATAGTTCTGAGTAAAGGAGCATTATCGTATGAGTTTATAACCTGTGGGAGCACTCCCTCCTTAAAAATCATTTCTTGGCTTACCAATGCATGCACAACAAAGCCCAAAATCATTGGAATGGTATGCAAAATTCTTTATGAGCCTTGCTTCTCTTCCCAGCTTGTGGTCACTCCATATCTTGTGGCCTGACAAGATCCAGCCATACTGAATTATACGTTACCTTGTAAATATGTCACATGCTTTTCTGCCTCTAGGCCCCTGCACAGCCTGGAACACTAACCCATCATCCCTGTCCATTCTTGCTGTCTAATGGCTCTGGCTAACCTTTCAAGACCTGCCTCAATCTTCACTTCAACCAGGGAAGCTTCTTCCACACTCATGATTTGTTTTGTTTTTTTCATGGTACATAGTGCTTACCCTGGTATAGTGCTTACCTTGAAACTGACCTGAAGTCGCCTGTGTACTCTTTTGTCTCCAACTGTAAATTCCTTGAAGGACAGACTGTTAATGTTTATCATTGTATCTCTAGCACCTGGAATAGTGCCTGGAATATGCGAGGTACTAGGTACACACTTACCAAATGAATAGAGTTATTCTGAAGGAAATGATTCATTTGAGTGGATAGTTTTGTTGTGTTTGAAGAAAATCACTCATCTTATGGACATAATTCATGCTGTATCGACATTCACGTTTCCTAAGTACTCACAAAAAGTGTTGTCATCTAATTTAATAATCTTACTATTTGCATTTTTATCCCACGTTAAATTTATGAAAACTTCAACGTAGCTTAAACAAGAAAGTTACAGTAAAAATATTCATTTTAAGAGTGAATATACTCCCTAGAGCTGGTAATTAAATTATAACATAAAACAAATGTTAGTAATTGTTCCCTGTAGAATAGGAACCTAGTCATGTTCTTATTCTACAAAGAGTAAGTGGCTCCTTTTCAAGCTGTGAAGAAAAAATATTTAGAACAAAAGTTGCCACTGTCTTTGGTCTGACCTGATAATGATAGTAATAGTAATTTACATGGTTAAATGTGTACTGGGTCTCAGGCCCTTTAAATGAATTCTTTCATTCAGTTCTTACAACAATACTATCATTACCTCTACTTAAAAATGAAGAAATGAGTTTTAGCTAGGTTAAATGACTTTTTCAAATTTACACACTTAATGAGTAGAGTCAAGATTGAAGTTCCCACAGTCTGACACCAGAGCTTAGGCTCTTTCCTGACTCTGGCAAATGAAATCTCATGTTAAGCAACATAAGATGCAACATCTGAGTTTTGGTGAACTCCTACTCTATATTTTATATAACATTACTAGTTATAGAGTAGAATATGGTCTAAAACTGGCCCTTCTGAGCCTCCATCCAATAGGCTTTAGTTATTAAAGTGTCAGAAGTTACATTCTGTATTACCTTTCTTTTGCTATATAACAAATTACCCAAAACGGGGCAGCTTAAAACTACAAATACCTCATAACTTCTGAGAGTCAGGAATCTGTGGGATGGTGAGCTTGGTGGTTTTGCTCAGAGTCTTTCATGAGGTTGCAGTCAAGTGGCAGTCCAGAGCTATCGCCATTTCAAGGCTCAATTGGGGCTGAAAGACCCACTTCCCAGCTACCTCTTGTGGGTGATGGCAGACTTCCATTCCTTGCAAGATATTGGACTGTAGGCCCCAGTTGGTCTCTGGCTATTGACCAAAGGCCTCCCTCAGTTCTTCACCACATGAGTCTTATAACAGGGCAGCTCACAATATGGGAACTGGCTTTCCTCAGAGTGAGAAATCTAAGAGAGAGCAAGAAACAGGTGACTTAAGAGGAAAGCAGTAGTCTCTTATAACCTAATCTTGGAAATAATACACTATCACTTCTGCTGTATTCTACTCATTAGAAATGAGTCACACAGTTCTGCCAAACTCAGGGGGCTATGCAAGAGCGCGACGACCAGAAGATGGGGGTCACTGGGAGCCATCCTGGAGTCTGTCTACTGCATACGCTTTAATACGTTACAAAGACATAGGTGTCTTGGTTTCACTCCTGAGTTCCAGGTTTCCACGTACCAGTATTGGCTTTTTCTCTTTATTCAAATGAAAAAAAATTCGATTATTAGACTCAAATGACAAATCTCAGCTTTCCAAAAATAAAACCTTTTACTAGTGGACAAGATTGGAAAGGTGAAGGAAAAATTTAAGTATCTTTAATTCACAGTTACATCAAAGTGCTGATAAATTTCTTAGCAAATATCAAATTCTCTCCTAATATAGTTCAAATGTAAGTCCAAGCTATAGTGGGCCCAAATAAAGACCACACAAATAAGCAAAGGGCATTTAAAAATACTGTAGAGTTAATAATTCCTGAAAATCATTGTGTGTTTCCTGTACTTCCCCTTTATTGCTAACAAATTTCTGAAATCACTGTGATAAGTATCATGCCAGAGACTCCTTAGGGACAAGCTGAGGAACACTTATTTAAGATCAATTTGAGAAAAGGTGTGTTACTGGCTTTTAAGGTAAAATTAATCATTTTTAGAATCTTTTAAATCAGTTGTTTTAAAGATGAGATATTCACTTGAGACTCTGGCTAAATTGAAGTAGTGATATTTCCAAATTTTAAATCAATTTGGAATGTTACGTATTTTCATGCTTGGAATCAATCTGCCTCTGCATTGTTTTAAGTTAATACCTTGCAATGCCATTATTAGAATAAATACTCTTTTGTTCTGTAAGTTCGTTAATGACTGTGACCAAAACCCTTAAAATTCTGATCTGAAATGGCATGAATCTTATTCATAAATGTGGCTGTACTGTCTTATGAAGGACTGTAAGATGTTTGCCCTTGACATATAAGGTGAAAGTTATACATGCTTCTCATTTTTTTTTCCAGTTAATCAGGAATTTAGAATCACCAGCTGACATATGTTTGACCCATGAACATTAAAATCAAAGAATAATGCTTTTCTTCTTCCTATTGCTGAAAATTTGTATCATATGTTAGCATAATTTTTTCCAACAGTGAAATTCATAACAGCACTACAAATGTTATATACACTTTGTAACTCCAGAACAGAAATTGAACACAGTAAGCTGTGTTGATTGCTTTTCAGACTTGATCTATGACTTCTACAGGTCAAACTTGAACTTTATAATATTATTTTATAATGATATTATGAATTTATACTTAGTCTACTTTATCAGGAAAAGAAAATATACGCTGTCACTTAATTGGATATTCATATGAAAGCTTTACAATCATATTTTGAAAAACAAAATGAAGTATATGTTAACACTTTGTTTTTAATAGCCAAAAAAGTGAAGCCTCATTAATTTAAATCTTGGGAATTCTGAATTTGTGGTTTCTCTTACTGTGATTATATATTTTCACCTTTGAATGCTCTATTAAAAAAGGTTTATAATATATCTGAAATGTAGAGAATGTTTTCATACTTAAGATAATAAACTTGCTAGGACTTTAGAAGTATTTTAGTCAGGAGTACTTATTAATTAGTATTATTGCATCATTACAGTGCTCTCTAAAGGATTGCTGTCCATCAGTCCTTATCAGCATGGCACTGAGAGAAACTTATCTTAGTGAAGACATATTTGTTTATAGTATAATTTAGTCTTCTCATTAATTCCCATAGCCTTTCTCACAATCAATTCCAATTATCTGGTTTTATTTTTTCAAAACTTTGAAGGTGCATTATTATTCACTGTAACATACCAACAATACAATCAGAAATTTGAAAAAAACTCCAGTTCAGATGAAAGTGGATTGCTAGGCTTTTCTAAATAACATAAAACTAAAAGTTTCTTAAATTGTCTTCAATTTCTAACTCCAAGTTAATTTTCAAAAAAAGAACTATCAATGTATGTTTTTATTTTTATTGCAGAGAGAGTATTCCCCCAGAACTCATTTTAAAATGGAGAGATACAAGTAGATAGGCATTCGGTCCACTTCAAAGTGATACGAAAAATAAAATTAGATGTATAGCTGGACACATCATGTAAACAAATTTTCAAAAAAGAATAAGAAAGGAATTAGTTTATATTTAACTCAAAGTTATAGAATATAATTCTGCATCAATCAATCCATCAATAAGTACTTATTGAATATCTACCATGTCCCCAGGCCTGGGCTAGGTTGCTATTTGGTGATTATATAATAACAACTAACCATAATTAAATATAAATATATGTATTCCTGCATTCAAAGAGCTTATAATTTAGTTGGGGTTATAAGATTTAAACAGCAGAGTTAATTTTAAATGGAATTAATTTAAAAAAGAAACTGTACATTAAAAATTCAATAGAAGTTGGAAAAAAGCAATTAACAGACACTGGTGTGTTCAAGTAAAGTTAAAAGGAGAGGGTGAACTTTAAGCAAGAAGTTAAGAAATGTAGGATTTCAGCAAGAGACTTAGAGTAAGGAATGGAATAACGAGTGTTCTCAAATAGAGTAAAAGAATAAACAAAATAACGGGTGGAAATTCACAGGTTTTGTTTCATGGGCAGTAAGGAGCTTAACCTGATAGAAGTGAAAGTTCATTTGTGAAGTGGTAGAAATTACCTACATTGGTTACCCAAGTGAAAGAATCTACTGAAAATCAAGTCAGAGGAATTCAGATTTAATGCAGAAAAGAATAGGGACCCACGACAGGTTCCTAAAAAAAAGAGTAGCGATGAGAGCATGTTTTTAGGAAGCTTTTCACCAATGACTTAAATAAAACTATAATTAATTAAATAATTATGAGCCTCTTTTTTATTTGGCAAAGGTGATGTTAAAAGCTTACCGAAAGAAAGCAGAACTTCTTAGGTTCCATTTGCTCAAGTTCAATTATATCATCTTTATTCCAAAAGAAAGAATAAAGTTTAGGAAAAAAATAAACATTAGGAGAGTGATATCCAAAACACAGGAAGGGAGTAAGAAAGGAATTACTTTCACAATTTAATACAAGAAAGTATTGAGTCCCTCCTACTTGCAAAATATAAAATATGAAGTAATAAAACAAAATAAAATCTAATTCTTGTATTCAAGGAGTTTACAAGATAGTAGAAGTGTTAAGGAATGTATATCAGATCTTTTTTATAAATGTCATAACAGGGGGGCATATAAAACCCCATGAGTGTTCACAAAGGTGTGAAGTCACCTTTCAGGTATGTGAATTAGAGCAGATTTCATGTCTTTTGTAAATCTCAAACTGAGTATTTTGTCATAAGAAGTGGCGAGGGAGCTTCAGAAAAGTACTGTTTATTCTGGGTAGTTTTGTGTCTGTTAAAAATCATGAGTTACCATAGAAAAAGAAAAGGGGACAGACCAGATTTCGGGGCCAATAGAAGTGTCTGTCACACCTGGTTTATATAGAGACTTTAGCAGGAAGGTGACATCTGGCTGATATGCAGAATTCACATGTATCCTGCTGCCCAAAGTGGTTTGGAATATTTCTTTAACAGGAATGTTCTGGCTAACAAAATGTAGTAAAGGAGTTACTCAAGTAGAACAGTATGACGAATGAGTTATGAGTTCACCAAGATGAGGAGATAGGAAAAGAGCAATTTATCTAGCAGGGGGTAAAACTTGAAGAAGTGAGGAATGTATCCTGTGAATTTACCCCAAGCTCTTCCAATCTTGGTTTTGCCTTTTTGTCTGCCAATCCTCTTTGTGTAGTCAGTCCTGGGGACTAAAGCCCTCATTTCCTCATTCCCTTTGCTGTCTTTATATCTTGTTCCCTAGAAATTAAAATTCAAGTTTCAGGGTTGGCCATACTTTTGCTCCAAACCTTTTATTATCCAGCCGCAGTGTTGACATACTTAATCTCCTTTATGTGACAAGTAATGAACTCAATTAGATGGAAAACTTTATCACGGAGAGAATAGACAACTCTCATGATATAATTCATATACACTTCCATTGATTCACATCATTCCTGCATTAAAGACCTTCCATGTCCCCAAAGATCACTTGGTTCCTCACTAAAACTAACCATAGAACAATCTCACCTTAAGCGTATTTACTTAAAACACTAATATCTAAATTAGACTGGGAATTTAATTTGCATACTCAAGCTAGAATTGTTTATTATTAAAAAACAAAACATTTGACCTTCTAGAGTGGACTACAAAATTTCCCCAAAGGTCAATTCATTCTGCAACTAATTACCTAAATATTTAGTTGTACTCAAACATTGTACTAAATGGGCTATTTGTTTGTAAAAAGAAACAATGCCACTTTATACACAGCTGTCAAGTTTTTGATAAACAAATATAATGTTTTGGGGATCCGATGAATCTAATTTTAAACAAAATAAGATCTTCTTGTGCCTCTTCCAAACAATGGCGGTGATTTTCCACTAATTTTCCTCCTGATGCTTTTCTCAATTTCTTTAGTTGCTCCCTCTTTATCTCCTTCAAATAAATGGTGATGTACCTCAGGCCTCAGTCTCTGGACCTGCCTTGTGGGTTGATTTCAAGTAATCTCTAGACTTTAAGAACTACCTCTACGTCAACAACTCCCAATTTTATATCCAGCCCAGACTTCTCCCCTGAACGTATCCTACTTATCCTTTTGCCTATGCGGCATCACATGGGTGCCTAAAAAGCATTTCAAACCTAATTTCTCAAAACAGAACTTCCAGTTTTCCTCCCTAAATAAAAACTGTTAATCCCACTGTCTTCCCCATCTTTTTTTATTATTATTAATTTCAGGTGTACAAAACAATGCAATAGTTAGACATTTATACCCCTCACAAAGTGATAAACCCCCTCCCCCAATCTATGACCCCTCTGACATCGTATATAACTGTTACAGTTCCACTGACTCTATTCCTTATGCTGTACTCCACATCCTGTGACCATATATATTTAATTATAGTTGACGTTCATTATTGTTCAGCTTCAGCTTCAAGTCCATGAAGTGGTCCCCTTAATAGGACAAGTGTCCATCAGATACCCTATAAAATCTTTACAACATTATTGATTACATTCCCCAAATTGTTTTTTGTATCCCCATGGCAATTTCGTGGTTACCGATGGGTAACCCCTCACCTACTCCCCTCACCTTCTCCCTCATCCCCGACCGCCCCCTCAGTTTTTCCTCTATATCTCTGAAACTGTTTCTGATTAGTTTGTTCATTTATTCTATTCTTTAGATTCCACATATAAGTGAGATCATATGGTATTTGTCATTCTCCATCTGACTTATTTCACTTAGCATAATGTTCTTTAGGTCCATCCATATCGTTGCAAATAGTAAGATTTCATTCTTCTTTGTGGCCGAGTAATACTCCATTGTATAAATGTACCACAGTTTCTTAATCCAGTCATCTACCAATGGGCATTTCGGTTCTTTCCATGTCTTGGCTATTGTGAATAGCACTGCAATAAACATAAGGGTGCATAAATTTTTTCGAATTAGTGTTTTGGATTTCTCTGGATAGATACCTAAGAGTGGAATTCCCCATCTTGACATACTTAAACCCCATCCTTCCAAATGGCTCAGGTCAAAAACCCTGCTGTCATTCTTGACTTCTCTTTTCTCTTACACCTCCCACATCTAATCTGTGAGGAAATCCTACTGGTTCCACCTTCATAACCTATCCAGACCTCGATCACTTATCACTACTTCCCTCGGAGTGCATGCTGTCATCATCTCGTGCCTAAACTCCTGCAATAGTCTCCTAACTGGTTTCTCCACTTCAGCCTTCTTCCCCAAAGCCCCATACCTAAAGTCATTTTGAATATAGCAGCCCAGATGATCCTTTTAAAACCTCCTCCTCTGCTCAAAACCCTCTGAGGCATTCCTATCTCAGACAGACTCACTGTTAAAGTCCTTACAAGTGGCTCAAGTGCTCTTGGTGGTCTGTTTCACACCCTCCCCCACCTATGCTCCAGGCTATTCCTCCAGCACTCCGGCATATTCTCTCCTCCAGTCATTGCAACTGTTGGTTCTCTACCAAGAACAATCTTTCTCCAGATATACTCATAGATATATTTAGGTTTTTGGAATCAAAGTCATCTTCTCAGTGAGTCTTCACCTGACTAACCTATTCAAAATTGCAAGTCCCACCTCCCCCTCAGCAATCCCTGTCTCTTGTCTTTTCTCCATAGCATTTATTACCTTCTGATGTATATTTTACTTAGGCATATGTATTTATTGTCTGTCTCCCCTCATTAGAATGTAAGTTCTTTGAAGGCAGGGAATTTTGTTGGTTTGGTTCGCCTAACACATAGTAAGTGCTCAAAAAATATATGTTGAATGCATAAGTACATAAATAATGAGTGTTTATGCCTAACTAGGGCAAAAGCATAATTAACAAGAATGCTCACATGAAGGATAGACTCCTTAAGAGGAGCCACTGTGCCTTCTCCCTTTTTGTAACTCCAGCATCTAACAGTGTCTGCCATTTATGTGGGCATTCAGTAAATACTTGCTGAATGTTTTTTGGAGAGCACAGACAGAAGCTAGATTGCCTGTATTCAAATCCCAGCTCCTCTGCTTACCAGCTGTGTAACCTAGGATAAAACACTTAACTTCTCTGTGCCTTGTATCTTTATAAAATAGGAATAACAATTATGATAATTATACTTGAGGTTGTTGTGAGGATTAAATGAGTAAATATATTTAAAATAGAACAATGCTTGGCATGTAGTAACTGACGATGATGATGATTGTGATAATAGTCCTATGAAATCATAATGAAATGATAATATTCTGAATAAGCTAAAGCAACCTGTTTTTAAAATGTGAGTAAGCTACATGAATGTGATCAAATAAGCAAGTTATAGCATGTCACTCTGCAACTGAAAATGTGTGAATAATTACTACTACCTCCATGATAAAATCTAAATGATTAATTTAGCATTTGAGGCCTGGTACAATTTGAACCCAACATTTAATTTAAAAGTTAACAGAATTTGTTTTCAAATAACAAGGTAAGGAATTTTCCAGAAATGTAAGACAATGATTTTTCTAAGGACAAATAATGCCTCCTTTTTACAGCCCTATATGATTTTCAAAGAGCTTTTACATAAGTCGATTGGTTTAGAACGGTGACCACATCAAAAAAGAAAGCAGGACAGGCATTATTACCTTCATTCCACAGATAAGCAAAGTAAGATTCAAAGAGAAAAGCAGTTTGTTTGAGGTTTCATAACTGGCAATTGGTATATCCAGAACTAGAAAACTGATTCTTCTGATACTGAATTCAAGGTTGCTTTTACTACAACCTTCTATTAATAAATGCTTGCTTTAATAAGTGGTTTTTATATTTCCTTGCAGTGTTTAGCATATACTGGGTATATAATAAGTGTTTAATACATGTTTACTAATTGTTTAAGGTAAAATATATACTTATGTTTTAACTCTGACCTACCAGACTTGTCAGAGAAAAAAGATAATTCATATCATTTAGCAGAAAATAAACTAATTCCAAATCTTGCTAATTGTTACTGATTGGTTCAGTACTTTTTTAAGGTGCAAAAGCTACTGTAATGGGCCCATGATTTCTATTGGTATTCTTAAATACTACTTGTCTTTCTAACAGAAAGACACCTGATCCATCTCCCAAAAGTTTTGCAAGATTGATGCCTGGGTTTCATGACTTGAATCATTTTCTTCTGAACCAAAGAATAAGACGTTGTAAGATCTGTTTCCTTCTGTATTTGTGATTCTAGTCCCTCTTCTCTCATATTTGAAGGGTCAGAGATATTTGACTTTAAATTGTCTTACACAGGGGTTTAAAGATCTTATGCTTAATATTCATTTCATCACCTACTCCCAACATTTTCTACGTATGATAAA
The DNA here is from genome assembly GCF_964194185.1 of Rhinolophus hipposideros. NCBI lineage: Eukaryota > Metazoa > Chordata > Mammalia > Chiroptera > Rhinolophidae > Rhinolophus > Rhinolophus hipposideros. The sequence goes on along the minus strand of NC_138047.1, from coordinate 15,014,920 downwards.
ATACAGGAAATAGAATGATATTTATATTTAAGAACTTATGTTTGAAATCATCGTGTTTCTAACTGAGCTATGACCAATAGCCTTAGAAGAATTTGCAGATACTACATAATAGACTTTTATCTTTTCTATTTCAACCACACTAAGAAGTAGTTTCTCTAGAGGCTGAAAACACTCAGTAAACCTATTGTTTTTCGAAGCCTGATATGAAGAGGCATCACAAACAAAAACTTTTTTGAAAAAAAGAAAACAAAAGAAATCCAGCCTTTTGGCTTTTTGGATAATTGAAAGGAGCAGGCAGTCTTTGTGGGTCAGTTGTCTGCTGTGGTTGATCTCACCAAAAGGGTAGAGATAATTCTCCCCATTTACCACGGCCTTGCTGACACTCCTGTGATGATCTCTGTGGCTCACCAAGGTAGCTGACCCATGAAATTAATCTGCAGGTTTAAAAGAGTAAAAACCAGGAAGCTCACTTTCTTCAATCTCTTCTCCCCAACCTTCACTATTGGTTTCCACATTTTATCCATCAAGAACATCTGATCCAATAAAGGGAGGCACACAGTGCCCAAGTTTGGTGGACACAATGTCTAGACCATGGGCAGAGAATGCATTTACATTGTACAGGCTGCTCGTGTAAACTGTGATTCCCTGGCACTTATGCACTAGGGCGGGAGTCCAAACTGGTAAGTGGGCGGCAAGCCATGCCAACAGATGGGCCCAGGGATGACAGCCAAGGGACTATGTATGTGCATCCAATATAGGTGTTGAGAACAGGAACTCCAACTGAGAAGATCAAAATGACTGTCTGTCTCAAACTTATGGTTAAGAGCTTGTCAATTCATGCTTTGTTTAATATACATGGAGTGGAATTCAAGAGAATTGACAGATTTTGACAAAATCTTATTTTTATTTTTTCTAAAAATATAAAAATAACTTAGACATTTGCAATAAATGATTTGGTGGCATTTTGTAAACAGAAAGTGTTTCAACTTTTCCAGAAGCTTTCATGATCATTAGATCTCTTAAATATAGAATTGGACCTTTTAATAGAATTAGTTGATTAGCTTCTCATATGCTGTTAAACTCCTTAAGTACATTTAATTCTATTATTTCAATGTCATATATAATTCTTTAGGAAATTTACCCTAATAGATCAATGAAATTGAAATTCCCTAATTGAATCATCTATTAAATTTCACAAATGCCTAAGATCCACTCTACTTTGTCCTTAGTATAGGGAAGAAAATTAAGGGGTAACTGTTTTTCTTTCTAAAAATAATTTCAAAACTTCAAACCCTAAAATTATATTTGAATCATAAATGGTAGAAGGGGAGATTCAGAATCTGTTAAGATTGCACATATGAACAGAGAAGAGAACATCCAGTTTATATCATTTAACTTCTCTGTGCTTTTTTCCTAAATAATAAAATAAGGGAATTTTTCTAAGCTATCTCTAAGGTCCTCTCCAGCTATAAAAATTCTGTATTTCTAATGCAAACAAATGAAATGGAGTCTCCTTTCAAAATAGGAATCAAAATTCTGAGTGGAAGTCTCCTTGTGGTTATTATAACCTCAAAAGAAGACAGGGCACAATGGTCCCATTACACAAGCCAAGTTACCTCGGATTCCTAAACTTTTTAAAGGTTAAGAAAGTCTTGATTCACTAAAGAAAAGAATAAATCAATGAACTAATCAGAAACAGTCTCAGAGACATAGAGGAAAAACTGAGGGTTGCTAGATGGTGGGGTGGGGATAAGGGGGAAGGTGAGGGGATTAGAAAGCACAGTCGTTAACCACAAGATGGCCACAGGGATACGAAAGTCAATTTGGGAAAGGAATCAATAATGTTGTAAATATTTTGTAGGGTATCCGATGGACACTTGCCTCATTAGGGAGACCACCTCAGGGATGATGTAGATGCCTGATCACTGCACTGTACACCTGAAGCTGAAGCTGAACAAAAATGAATGTCAACTACAATTTTATGTATATATATATGTATATATATACATATATATATATTATAGGTATATATATGTATATATATGTGTATATATACATATATATATATATATATATATATATAGTTACAAGCAGCGGAGTACAGCATTAGGAATAGACAGTGGAAATGTAATGGCTGTATGCAATGTCAGAGGGATAGTAGATGAGGATAAGGGGGTTGTCACTGTGTGAGGGATATAAATGATAAATGTCTAACTATTACATTGTTTTGTGCACCTGAAACTAATTAAAAAAAAGAAAAGTCTGATTCATTCCCACTCTTTCAAAGGCCCTTAGAAACAGGTTTCCCCTATCATGCAAAACTTCTTCACAAAGGTATTCTTAAATTTTTTATTGAGGAATAATATAAACAGAAAAAAGACACATATCATAAATGTACTCATGTAGTTCATGAACCTACATAAACTGAATACACCAATGAAAACAGCAACAGACCGAGAAAGAGAACATCATCAGCATCCCAGAGGCACTTCCACCCTTCCAGTCACTGCCTCCTCAACAGCAAACACTGTCAGGACTTCCATCAACGTAGATTAGCCACAGGTGACTATTGAATTTTATATAAATGGAATCATACAGCATGCATTCTTTTGTGTTTGGCTTCCTTCACTCAATATTATGATCATGAGATTCCTCCACATGCAGTTTTAGAATGTTATTCTTGTGGCTGCATAGTAATCCATCTATCTATTCTACTGTTGACAGGTGTTTGGCCAGATTCCAGATTTTGATTATTACAAATAGTATTCCTATGTATATTTGAGTACATGCCTTTTAATGAACATATGTAAGCATTTGGGCGGGGTATACACTAAAGAGAAGAGTTGCTGGGTCATAGGGTTTGCATATGGTTCAGCTCTAGTAGATATTGCCAGTTTTCCCAAGTAATTGTAACCAATTTACACATCCACTGCCAGTTTATGAGAGTTCCTGTTGCTCCACATCCCTGCCAAAACTTAGTATTTATGTTTTTTGTTTTTTTTTCAGTTTTGCTTTTCTGGTGGATATCCCAATGTGTGTGAGTGGTTTTTTTGTTAAACATTTTTTTACTGAGGTGAAATTCACATAACACAGAATTAATTTTTTAAAAGTGAACACTTCAGTAGTAGTACACTCACAATGTTGTACAATCACCATCTCTGTTTAGCTGCAAAATATTTCATTACCCCAAAAAGAAATTCTGTAGCCATTAAGCATTCACTCCCCATTTTTTGACTCCTCACCACCTGTCTATGGCAACCACCAATCAGCACTCTGTCTCTATGGATTTATCTATTCTGTGTATTTCATATAAATGAAGGGATTCATCAATATGTGACCTTATGCTTCTGGCTTCTTTCACTTAGCATAATGTTTTCAAGGGTCATTCACATTATAACAGACTTCATTCTTTTCATAGCTGAATAATATTTCATTCTATGTATATACCACAATTTGTTTACCCATGCATGCACAGATGGACATTTGAATTATTTCCACCTTTTTGCTATTGTGATTAGTGCTGCTATGAATATGTATGTACATGTATTTGGTTGAGTACCTCTTTCTAATTCTTTTGGATACGTAGGTATATATAATACCTAGAAGTGAAATTCCTGGGTCACATGGTAATTCTATTTAACTTACTATGGAACTGACAAACTGTTTCAGCAGCAGCCTAACCATTTTAGTCTCACCAGCAATGTACAATTTCTCCATACCCTCTGCAGAAAAACAACACTTGTTATTTTCTAGATTTTTAAAAGAATTATTATTATAGCCATAGGCATTCTAGTGTGTATGAAGTGGTACAGCATTGTGGTTTTGATTTGCATTTGTCTAATGACTGATGATGTGGAGCATCTTTCCATGTGTTTCTTGGCAATTTGCATATCTTCTTTGGAGAAATGTCTGTTCCAGTCCTTTCCCCATAGTTAATTGGGTTGTTTGTCTTTTTGTTGTTCAGTTGTAAGAGTTCTTAAAATATCCTGGATACTAGACTCTTATCAGAATATTTCTCCTTTATATATATATATATATATATATATATATATATATATATATATTTTTTTTTTTTTTTTAGTTTCTTGATAATGTTTTTGGACATTAGTATATGTGGGTTTTTTTTCAGCTTTTTTTTTTTTTTTTTTTAAGATTTTATTGGGGAAGGGGAACAGGACTTCATTGGGGAACAGTGTGTACTTCCAGGCCTTTCTTCCAAGTCAAGTTGTTGTCCTTTCAATCTTAGTTGTGGAGGGTGCCGTTTAGCTTCAAGTTGATGTTCTTTCAGTCTTAGTTGTGGAGGGCGCAGCTCAGCTCCAGGTCCAGTTGCCGTTGCTAGTTGCAGGGGGCACAGCCCACCATCCCTTGCGGGAGTGGAACTGGCAACCTTGTGGTTGAGAACCCGTGCTCCAACCAACTGAGCTATCCGGGAGGCAGCTCAGCTCCAGGTGCCGTGTTCAATCTTAGTTGCAGGGGGCGGAGCCCACCATCCTTTGTTGGACTCAAGGAATTGAACTGGAAACCTTGTGGTTGAGAGCCCACTGGCCCATGTGGGAACTGAACCGGCAGCCTTTGGAGTTAGGAGCATGGAGCTCTAACTGCCTGAGCCACCGGGCTGGCCCAGTACATGTGTTTTTAATTTTGAAGTTCAATTTATCTATTTGTTGTTGTTGCTTGTGCTTTTCATGTCACATCAAAGAATGTATTGCCAAGTCTAAGGCCATGGAGATTGACAACTATGTTTTCTAAGAGTTTTATGATTTCATTTATTTATTTTTTTAAAGTTTTATTGGGCAATATTGGGGAACAGTGTGTTTTTTCAGGACCTATAAGCTCCATGTCACGTCGTTGTTTTCAATCTAGTTGTGAAGGGTGCAGCTCACTAGCCCATGTGGGAATCGAACTGGTGACCTTGGTGTTAGGAGCACTGTGCTCTAACCACTGGACAACCGGCTGCCCCAAGAGTTTTATGATTTTAGTTTTTATATTTAAATTATTGATCTATTTTTAATTAATTTTTTTGGATTAAGACATTTTAATATACACAATGTATAGTACTTCATATAACTTATTAATGTCATTTGCTATGGGACACTGTAATTGATTCAGTGACATCAATATTGACCTCATACAGACAAAGGATGAAAGCTGGGTTTTCTTGTGTACCAAGTACAGAACATGTACTAAAGTTATCACACACAACGGTTGTAAGAGATCAACTTTAAGGATGACTCAAGTTTACAGTAGTTGCTTCACACGGTTTTCCCTCAAGACTTGGATGCCACCCAGTGTTGCCGTGTCTGTGCAAATGCCAGCTCCAGACCACCCAACTACCTCCTTTTGCCAGCCCCACTTTTGCCTGTTTTACTGCTGCCGCCGCTAGACTTGCCAGATGATTTTGAAGAGAAGAGTCTTGTCATGAACTCAGAAACATCAGGCAATTCATGGTTGGAATTCAGCATGTGCATTGACTGCTCCATCTCATTCCTCATGTCAGGATCACTTGTGTTGACCACTTTTGGCAGAAGCACAAATATCAACAACGGAAGAACCATCATCATAACCATTGGGTTCATCAGAAAGTCTGTCCAACCCCATGATTCCCTTGTAATAAAGTAAGAAGGTGGACCTGAAGATTTCATTTGGAGAGGATAGGGCAGTCTGACCACTTCTGATGTTTTGATATAATTCACGTATCTTGTTCTCATTTTTCCTTTTGAAGTAATATCCACTCGGACCGGATCAAACCTGTAAGCAGGAGATATAACTTCCACTACATATAATCCAGAAGGTATATCATGGACCACAAAACTCCCATCTGTCTTAAGGAAGCCGACGTGCTCTTCTCCGTCTACCAGCACTCGGGCCACCGAGATCCAGTCCTGGGGCTTCACCCCTGGGACAATCGCACGCCCTTCGATCTTGAAGCGATCTCCTAGGCCCACCCCAATCCCTCCCGAGCCCTCGGCAGAAGCCCCGGGGCACCTCCGAGCTCTGGGCATCCCCTGCTAACAGCAGCAGGAGGGCGGAGAAGAAGCCCCACAGAGTAGCCGCCATGACAGCAGCTCTCCGTGGACCGGCCTGAAGCTCCGGAAGCCCTCCCCGTCTCCCCTAATTAGTTTTTATATATGGTGTGAAGTAAGGGTCCAACGTCATTCCTTTGCATGGGTATCTGGTTATGTCAGCACCATTTGGTGAAGAGAGTATCCTTTCTCTTTTGAATGATCTTAGTACCCTCGTTGAAAATCAATTGACCATAGATGTATGGGTTTATTTCTGCAATTTTGATTCTATTACATTGGTCTACATGTCTAATCTTATATCAGTACCACACTCTGTTGGTTACTATAACTTTGTAGTAAGTTTTAAAATTTGGAAGTGTGAGTCCCTCAACGTTAGGGGTTTTTATTGTTTGTTTATTTTCAATATATTTTGGCTCTTAAGGGCCCTTTGAAATCCTTATGAGTTTGAGAATTGGCTTTTTCATTTCTGTAAAAATTGTCATTGGAATGTCAATAGAAATCACACTGAGTTTATAGATTGCTTTGGTTAGTATTGCCATCTTAGCACTATTAAGTCTTCCGTTCAATGAACATAGGATGAACTTCCATTTATTTAGACCTTCTTTAATTTCTTTAGCAATGTTCTGTAGTTTTTAGTGTACAAGTCTTTCACCTCCTTGGTTAAATTTATTACAGGTACTGTATTACTTTGGATGCTCTTGAAAATGAAATTGTTTTCTTAATTTCCTTTTTGAGTTGTTCATTGCTGGTGTATTAAAACACAATCATGTGTATGTGTGTGTGTTGATCTTGCACTTTGCAACTTTACTGGAATTCGTTTATTAGCTCTTATAGATTTTTTTTATGGTAAAGTCTTTGAGATTTCCTATATATAGGATCATGTCATTGTGAATATATAGTTTTACTTCTTCCTTTCCAATTTGGATGCCTTTATGTCTTTTCCTTACCTAACTGATCTTGTTAGAACATCCAGCACATTGTTGAATAGTAATAGTTAAAACGTGTTTCCTTATCTTATTACTGATCTTAGGGGAAACGTTTTCAGTCTTATTACACTGAGTATGATATTCGCAATATATTCTTCATAAATACCTTTTATCATGTTGAGGAATTTCCCTTCTACTCCTAGTTTTCTGAGTGTTTTTTTTTATCATGAAAGGGTTTTATATTTTGTCAATGCCTTTTCTGTATCGATTGAGATGATCACATAATATTTTACCTTCATCTTATCAATGTGGTATATTACATTGATTTTCTTATGTTGAACCACCCTTGCATTCTGTGATATTTCCTACATTGTCATAGTGTGTAATCCTTTTAATATGCTGTTGGATTTGATTTGCTAGTATTTTGTTGAAGATTTTTGAAATACTTATAGGAAATATTGATCTGTAGTTTTCTTTTTGGTATCTTTGTATGCCTTTATTATCAGGGTAATACTAGTATTATAGAATGAGCTCGTGTTTCCTCTTCTTCTATATTGTTAGAAAAGTTTAAAAATAATTGTATGAATTCTTTTTTTTTATTAGTTTCAGGTGCACAAGACAAGGTAATACTTAGACGTTCATCATTTATATCCCTCACACTGTGGACACCCCTCCCCCCATCCCCCCATCCACTATCCCTCCGACATCGCACTGAGCCATCACATTATATATATAAAATTATAGTTGGCATTCATTATTGTTCAGCTTCAGGTGTGCAGTACATTGATCAAGCATCTACATCTTCCCTGAGGTGGTCTCCCAAATGGGACACATGTCCATCAGATACCCTACAAGATCTTTACAACATTATTGATTACGTTCCCCAAATTATTTTTCAAAAACCCTGAGGCCATTTTGTGGTTACCGACTGTTTTCTAATCCCCTCACCTTTCCCCTTATCCCCACCTCCCCCCGCCCGTGTAACAACCCTCAGTTTTTCCTCTTTGTCCCCAAAACTGTTTATGATTAGTTCATTCACTTATTCTTTTCTTTAGATTCCACATGTAAGTGAGATCATATGGTACTTGTCTTTCTCTTTCTGACTTATTTCACTTAACATAATGTTCTTTAGATCCATCCATGTTGCTGCAAATGGTAAGATTTCTTTTTTCTTTATGGCTGCGTAATACTCCATTGTATAAATGTACCACAGTTTCTTAATCCAGTCATCTACCGATGGGCATTTCGGTTGTTTCCATGTCTTGGCTATTGTGTATAGTGCTGCAATAAACATAGGAGTGCATACAGATTTTTGAATTGGAATTTTGGATTTCTCCTGATAGATGCCTAGGAGTGGAATCATAGGGTAGTTCCATTTTCAGATTTCTGAGATACCTCCATACTGTTTTCCATAGGGGCTGCACCAATCTGCAATCCCACTAACAGTGCACAAGCGTTCCCTTTTCTCCACATCCGCGCCAGCACTTGTTTGTTGATTTATTGATGACAGCCATTTTGGCTGGGGTGAGGTAGTATCTCATTGTATGAATTCTTTAATGTTTGGTAGAACCAATGGGGTTTTAGTTTGCATTTCCCTATTGTCCAAAGAAGTTGAACATCTTTTCATTGGTTTATTGGCCATTTTCACATCACCTTTTGTGAAAGTCAGTTCAAGTCTTTTGTCCATTTTCCTATTGGTATTTCTGTCCTTTTCTTGATTTGTAGTAGTTTTATGTGTTATGAACGAGTCTTTTGTTATTATATGTATTGGTATATCTTCTCCCAGTATCTGGTTTTCCTTTTCATTCTCTTAAGGGTGTCTTTTGAGTAACAGAAGTCTTAATATAGACCTAGTTGTCATTTTTTTCTTTTGTAGCTAGTTCTATTTGTGTTGTAGTTAAGCATCTTTGCTTACTCTAATGTTCCTTCCTTCTGAAAGCTCTGTAGTAATTTTACCTTTCACATGCAATCTATCTGGAACTTATTTTTGTGTAAGGTGTGAGGTAAGGGTTAAGACATATTTTTTTCCATATACATATCTACTGACCTAACACCAATTCTTTCCCTACTGGCCTACAATATCACCTTTGTCATAACTCAGGTAACTGTATATGTATGGATCTTTTTCTGGATTCTTTATTCTATTTTATATGGTGGTTTGTCTATATGTATTAATTGTACATTGTCTTAATTATTATAGCTTTATAATATAAGTCCTAGTGTCTGACAGTGAAAGTCCTCCAACTTTGTTCTTCAAGATTGCCTTGGGTATTCTTCATCATTTGAATTTACATATTAATTTTAGAATCAGCTTCTCAATTTCTAAAAAGGAAAAAGAAAAAGCCTACTGGGATTTTGACTGGGAGTGTTTTGTTGCACAGGGCTTTGGAAGCTGAAAAATATATAGGACACAACTAGAATTTGAGGACAAGATCAGAAGAAACATTGTCTAATTCAATAAAATTTGTTCAATTTCTGATTTTAGTCATGCCCTCTACGAGGTGTGGCAGTGTGTAGGGATAAAGTGGAAAACAAGACACGATACCTGCACCCAAGGTACAGTCTTGCTGGTCTCTGAATTCCACATGGAAAATCTCCATAGAATTGATGCAGTCTGTGTGTTGCTTTTTAATCATGACAGTTTTATAAGGGGTGATATTAGACACCTGGTGAGGCATTTTATGATCGTTTTGTAAATGTCTTCATGATGAAATTAGGCACTTTCCAAATCCTCATGAGGTTTCACTTAAGAAATAGAAGCTCAGAGCTTACTGAGTTATTAATATGTGCCACTATGCACTTTACAGATTTTTAAATTTCATTCTCATGATAACATTACTCAACAATGAGGTAAATAATACTTATCCCTATTTTCACAGATGGGAAAACTCAATTTAAAGAAATTGAGTAATTTACCCAAAATATACAATAAGTATACAGATCTAGGGTTGGAACCCAGGTATTTCTAATTCAAAAGCCAGTGCTCTTAACCAGTACAAATCAAAAATAAAAATGATATAAAATTACTTATCCCTATGATTTAATTTCTTGCAATGTCTGCACGTGCAATGTCATAACAAAATCCATGATATGAATGGAGATTTAAACAAAGATAGCCATTTATGAATATGTTGTTTCTGCACTGCTCAATGGAAGTTGGTGATGGTGGTAGTGGCAACAAAATATCTATAGTGATAAAGAAGCTGGGATTAGTTATCTGTCCCCGTTGGGACTGAAGGAAGTAAAAATCTAACTAGTATTGAAGGATAGGATTTTGGTATTACATGGCACAGTTAACCATGGTCACCTGGCATGAAGTGCTATTTAATAAAAGGCATTGAGGGACCCAAGGGCTATTCCTAAGAAAGAGTATGAAAGGCATGAAGAATTCAAGGACTACAGGGTAGTGTAGGTGCTTCTAATGATATTGGAGAGCTTAAAGAAAGACAATGGTCAGACTCAATGTTCTAGGCTCTCAGCTTATGTCAAAGTCTAAAACTAGGGACTTCCCATGATTGTTCTTTTTTTTTTTTTTTTCAGTTCAAACTCATTTCCTTTTTATTAAAGTCCAAGTTACCATTACATGGTTTGGTACTCAATAAAGGAAAACTTGTTCAAATAAGGTAATATGTTATCATCAGTATTTCCAGGTGATATTTTACATCAAGTAGCATTATCAGTAAATCCTTGGAAAGCCCAGCCATAGGGTTTACACTTTGTCAAGGCCCAGTTCTTCTGGAGTGGAGATTCCCAGTTCATTTAAAGTTGGTCTAAGTTCCTGGATGACATAAGGGTAGATTTCCTTATGAGGTCCTGCTTTGTCCTTAACAACCTCTAGGATGCGAACAGCACTAGCAAAATCATTTAACCGTCTGCATGCCCGCAAAGCAGCACCAATGATTTTGGGTTCTGGAACCAGATCGTAGTCAACAAGTGTGTTCATCCCTTTACGCAATTCCCCGGCATCAATATCTGGTTTGTTGAAGTATGTTACCCAGCGAGCACCAAACTCCTCATCTGTCTCCTGTGACCCATGGGAGTAGCAGCGAACTGACTGGAGCGCGGCGGTGGAGCTGGGGGCCAGAGCGGGCAGTGGGAGGCCTCTGGGGCTGGCCCGGGCGGCTGCGGCTGCGGCTGCGGCTGCGGCTACGACGCAGTGGCGGAGAGCGCGGCCAGCATGACTGCGATGGTGGCGTGCAGGCTGAGGCTCCCTATGATTGTTCTTAAAAGATATCTTACCTGTTTTGCAGCAGGGCTGATGGACTCCAAAACAGATGCTGAGATTACTGAAAATCAAACATCAACTTAGATCTTGTGAGTTATCTGATTACAGTATCAGTTCAAGTGCCAGCCTCACCAGATTCCTCATGTTCAAGTTGAGGCACTGAATGAGAAAGTGTAGGACCTTGAAGATTGAAGTACCGACATATGGGAGGATTAGACTAATTCAATAGACTGAACCTCCAATTCCCATTGAATTTCCCTTGCCAACTGAAGCTGATAAGACTGTTCTTTCCTTGCCTGAAGACTCTGTAAAGACCTATACTGATGAGAAATGTTTTCCTCATACCTTACCTCCTCCTCCCCTCATTGATTTTATCTGCCTGTATAGCTACTTATATAGTCAAACACACACACACACACACACACACACACACACACACACACACACAAACGATCAGACCATTAAGTTCACGAACTCATCCTATAGAAAAAATACTACATACTTCATTGCTGAATATCACCATGGTCACCTTCCAAGTACTCCCCTTGGGAAGCTATGCACCAACACCAACGCCTAGTCCACCCTTCAAAGCAATTTTGGAACTCTTTTTCTGGAATAACCATCAGAGCTGTCGTCGTATTACCCTTGATGTCCTCAATGTTATCAAAATGTCTGCCTTTCAATATTTCCTTTATCTTTGGGTAAAGAAAGAAGTCATTGGGGGCCATATCAGGTTAGTAGGGAGGGTGTTCCAATACTTATTTGTTTACTGACTGAAAACTCCCTCACAGACAGTGCCATGTGAGCTGGTGCATTGTCGTGCTGCAAGAGCCATGAGTTGTTGGCGAAAAGTTCAGGTCATCTAAGTTTTTCACGCAGCTTTTTCAGCACTTCCAATAGTAAACTTGGTTAACTGTTTTTCCAGTTGGTACAAAGTCATAATGAATAATCCCTCTGACATCAAAAAAGGTTAGCAACATCGTTGCAACAAGTTTGCAAACTTAATTGTCAAACCTCATATAACTACATAAAATATAACTACAAATATATACATAAGTAACTAAATATGCAGGTTATGGAATATATATATTTTTATATAAATATATATATAGTATATAGTTACATATATACATCCTAGCATGCCTTAGTGGCGATAAGCTATAACAAAATTCAATAAGAGAAATATCAACAATACACCAAAAGAATTGTAGAATTGACTAATTTATATTGGTAAACTTTGGAAATGGATTCTAAGGGGTTTAGGCCAAAGACAATGGAACAAAATTTTAGGTCAAGCTGTATTTATTAAGTGTGCTGACTCAAGCAGCTGGGACTGGTTCTAATGGTTTGTTCAGTTGGTTGACGGAAACTTAGCTAAACAAAGTTGAGAAAATTCCTTGATAGAATGTCAAGGAAGGAATCCAAGAAGAAGGGAAATAAACATGTTGAAGTGGATTGATGATCCAGAGGCTGTTCCAGCATTCCCTTACAGGGTCCAGAAGATATTTCTTGGTGAGGGGAGTGCCAACATTGGAAAACAAATGAACGCATATCATACTGGTGTTTCTATGTAACCTGGGGCTGTGCTGGGAGAAATGGACTCCTGATTTCATTCCCTAGTGAACTCACAGTGGGAATACCAAGGTCCCAGGGTCGTATCACCAGGTTAGGTGTTTGTGGTGGCCTAATGGGAGTGGCAAACAGAGTGAGCCTCCACGGATCTTCGTTAGCAGCTATTTGAGTATTCAGTCCCTAAAACCAAAGTAGATGGTCAGCCCATTGAGGTTCTCTTTGACCTAAATAACCAAAAATGCCTAAATCTGGTGAATAGATTTGCTATGAGGTTGATGGTGGAAATTCAGAGCTACTCACCCAGTTCCTGTAGCTGAGTCCGTTCAGTGTCCCAGAGTCCCTGCCTTGTAGGGGAGGCTGTGGTTCTTGGAGGAAGAACGCAAGAACAACACACGTACGTACTGTGAACCTTCCTCCTGGACTTTTCCAAAGGCACCTGCAAGTCATTGATCAGGGTAAGTGTACACTGTCAAGGCAAATGCCTTGATGATTATGGGATTATTAATTCCTGAATTAAGCTGTGGTTTACAGGACAGAATGAGATCATTCCTTTGCTTGCTTTAATCTTAGCTCAACTAAGGCCTTCCCTGAGCACTCTATATAAAAATGCAAACACCTCCCCATTTAGAACTTCCTATCCCCCTTCCTTGACTTATTTTGTTATTGACCATAACAAAATACAAGAGAAATAACAACAATACATCAAAAGAATTGTTGCTTTCTAATCGACCATATTATTTATTTAGTTAGTTTATTGTCTATTCCTTTCTTTTAGAATAATAAGCTCCATTAGGGTAGGGATTTTTGTCTGTTTTTTTCCTTGTTTTATCCTAAGTAGTTAGAACAATGCCTTCCATATGTTTGATACTTAATAAGTATTTATTGAATAAATAAAAATGAGAAACAAAGTTTTTGATCTCAATTTTACTCACATAGGCCTGGTAGGACCCTGAGTGCATACTGTGTTTAGTTCCTCTGTTGCAAAGAGTATAAAAGAATAGATGAACTAAAAAGCCAGAAGAATCTCCACAATGACCCGTTATCATAGCAAGAGCAAGAGCTATTATGGCAGGAAAGGCCACATTCTGAGCCCTTGTAGCATCTCCTGTGTACCCCACTATACCAACAAGTCACCAAAAAGCAAAACCCTCTCCCTTAGGGATCACAGAAATAATGGTCATCATAAAAAACCTAACAAATGCAAGGATAATGATTCCTTTCACATCTCTGTTTATCTCACCTGTATAGTCAGTAAAGTTGATAAATGTTTTTAAAAGGCAGTATATTATCAAAAATTAAATTCCCTTTATAGGAGAAGAAATAAGACAGAGAGCTAATATCCATAGGGTTTAGTTATCATGTATACATCACTCAGAAGAAACTGGCATTACAGAATAGTGGAATATTCTGTTGAAGACTTAATAATATATATCCTTGATATAGAGGTGTGCTCTCTTACGAAGTGCAATAAATGTTATTAACCAATCGTTCTTAACCAGTAGTTCTCCAACAACTAGAATGGATTTGGGAACCAAAAGATATAAGTAAGATTGGAACGTAATGACCCACCTGCAAAAAATTTGCTTTCTGACCATGACACTGGGCTATGGCACATAGAGGTCTTAGTACGCAAGGAGTGATTGCTTTCATTAGAGGTAAACCTTTGGTTCCTTTGAATTAAGCTGAGAATGTTACAAGGCCAATTCAGCCTTCTCATGTCAGGGAATAGCAGTTCAATAAAATATAACATTGTCTTTGAGGGTGAATACTACTTACTACTAAGAAAACATAAGGTTGTCACTAGATAAAAGGGAAGGGAAGAGTATGCAATGATTCTTGAAGATAGATCATGCAATGGTGAAAATTGTAAAAACCCTATACATGCAAAACCATTAAGGGCTCAGATCTTTCAGGAATGTTGGTTTGAGTTATCTCTTTGGGTTAAGAATCCCAACCAGCGAAAGGCAAAGGGAACATTGGAACATGTGGTAGAGGAGGAAAATCATAACATTTACCCTGGCCTGGTAATTCATGATATAAGTAAAGGCTATTGTCTTCTTTCCTAAGTAAGGTATATTATCTATGCATTTTAACTAAGTTCCATTTTCTTCCCAAGTCTCTTTTCCCCACTATTTTATATAAGCAATAAATTAATCTAATGATTAACTTTACAACTTAGTCTACAGGTTACAGAATATTGAGATGGGCAAGTGATGAAACTGGAAGAGGAATGCACATCATCCTGAGGTCCTGAGTTGGGACTGGATGCAGTTAATGAGACTTTGAGTTGACCACTTGGGGAAGGAGGTGAACATATTTTCCATTGAACTGGGACTTACTTACTCATCATGTCAGTTAGAATCATTTCTTTCCTTTCAAAATCTTCTCTCTCTCCCTCCTTCCTTTCTTCCTTTTTTTTTTCTTTCTTCCTTCCATTTTTGGAAATTTAAATATGGGGAGAAGACTGTATGTTGATATTAGGCAGTCAAAGGGGTGAAAGGTAGAACTGGGTAGATGCCTGTTATTATTCTTGCCACCCAATAGCTGAACTCTTTTTCTGTATTTGGAGAATCTCTCATACTAAGCTGAAAATGTGAAATACTTCTCTTTTTTTTCAGATTCCTCGCACATAAGTGAAAGCTGTCAATCAGAGGCATCTACAAATTCAAAGCAATGCAAAGATTTGGGGTGCTGTTTCGTGGCTGGGTGGCCTCAAAGCAGTGGTGTACTAGAGCCAGCTGTACCAGCTTATAAAAGGCAATTGCTAAATTTTCAGGAATTTTGTGAGCCATTCATTAAATGTATTAAATTATATAAACTTACAATTAAAATTTTTTATTTCAAACAAAGTTAATAGATACTCAAAACTTATCACTTCCTAATTTTTTATTGCTATCTATGGACTTAAAGATATTTACCTCTATTGTATATGTATGGTACATGTATTCCCAATTTCATGTCCAGTGACATCACATTGAGAGATCTTGAAATCAGCTATGATGGGAGTATTTACACCACAGAAATTGGCAAACACCACAAATCAGGGCTTGATTTATTATTTTGTTGATTGTCTAGAGTTTAAGTGATGGTAAAATGTTAATAATACAGATTACACTTAAAAGTGTGTCATGTCTATAATTATTGATTGTAAATACATATTAATTGTAAATATAGATTAAGAAAGCACTTTTTTTTTTTTCCCAGGGAGCTGGTTTCACCACTCAAAAGCTTTGTTCTCTGATCCTCCCAGGGATTCTGAGAGTAACCTAGTATCTTTTTAAAAAATCCTTTTCTGAATAAATTAGTCCTGTTTCTAAGGATGAAGAAACTACTTAGTTGCACTAATTGGAATCACTACTCTGTCTGTAATAGGACAGATATATTTTCAGTAGCATGTAACAAAAGTCTCTAGATGAGCCCACAGTGTTCAAGTGAGGGCAGGATTCTGCCTTTCATTCTGCTTTTCATTGAAGTTTAGCTTCAACCTGTAACAAGAACATTCCAATCCTTTGGACAGTAATCCAGTTCCTATTTAAAATTATTCATCTTTCTACACATCTCAACTTAACTGCAACATCTCTTCCACACATTATAACATATACCTAGAATTCTCAATTGTAAGTTTATATTCTGATTTAACATGTATCTGAAGAACTAAGCTACTCATATTAGAAGTTACAAATATTTATTGAGTACCATCAATTTGCAAAATATGGTAGCAGAAACTTTGGAAGAATAAATTAGAAAGTTTTGTTTGGTCTTTGGATAACTTAATCCAAAGACCAGTACTTATAGTACTAAAGATAATGTATACACAATGACTGTAATTGAAAATCGAATGTATTAGGAAACATAAAAGGGGTTCAAATTGCTATGAAACGTATGTATTTCAGCAAGATAACCAGTAAGCAATCATACTATCTCTAACAATAAGCCATGCTTGATAATGAGTATCATCCCAACAAAAATCTTAATTGATATTTTTCAATGTGAGAGGAAGACTGATATGAACCCAGGAGCCAGACAGAGCTGGGCTTGAGATTCATTATAGGGATTACCATGTTTCCCCCAAAATAAGACCTAACCAGAAAATAAGCCCTAGCATGATTTTTCAGGATGACATCCCCTGAACATAAGCCCTAATGCATGTTTTGGAGCAAAAATTAATATAAGACCCGGTCTTATTTTCGGGGAAACATGATAGAACATACACAATTGTGGTAGGAGAGCTATGTAAAGAAGACAATAATTGGAGTATTAGATAAAGTTGCTAACCTGAGAATATGACTGGGAGCCTCTGAAGAGCTCTGTGGAAGGCTGATTTCTCTGCTGGTGGGCTTGCCATCACTGCAGACTGGCAGGGCAGGCTGTGGGTAAGAAAAGCTAGATATGAAGTGGTGGAAGGCAAGTATACCTACTTGCGGCAACAGTGCGTTGGCTTTATACTGTCGCTCACTATGTCTACCCTGGCCCCGCCTTGCGAGTCCCTAAAGGAGGAGATTACAGGAACTAAGGGAACCACTGCCTGAAGCCAACACGGTGGTGAGCCAGGAGATCAGCAACAGCATGCTTTGAGTGTCATGGCTGCTGCCTAACTTCTAAATTCCCAATCTTGCACAGATTTCTCTTGTGGCCAACTTTAAATGGAAACTATACAAGTCAGGGAATTTGGGGAAGCATAATTCCAACTTAGCTAAACACAGCATAAAGCTACCAAATTATGTTACCTCGAGTAAGAGACTAAAACCCTCTTAGCCTCAGTTTCTTCATTTCTGAAAAGGGAATAATAGTACTTGCCTGGAAGAGTTGTTATGAAGGTGCATATCTTAAGGTTTAGCTCTTGGTACTTAGTATTAGTCTATATTATGATTTATCACACAAAACGAATTACTTGAAAGCCTATAATGTCAGTTTTATGGTACTTCCTTCTATTTTTTGCATTACCCTTTCTAAATAAGATTATCATTATGATTTGCTATTTTTAAAAGAAATTACACTTAATTTTCTTGAATATATTTTAATATTGTGTTTAGTATGTCATTTCCTTTGGTTAAAAATGATTTTTAATGTTAGTGAGAGCAAAACTCATATGCAGTTAGCATTTATATTTAAGACCACAAACTTGAAATTGACATATGATTTGGATAACACGAGTTCTCTTTAGTCATCAACAGCCTGGTTTTCAGCCTATACTGATTAGAATTTTTAGATCTCTCCCCAAATTTTGTGATCCTCTTTTTTGATGCTCTCTCTTTCCTTTGAGGTCCTTGAGATCCATGTCCATGGTGAAATCAAAGTTCTCAGGCACTAGGGTTTCCAGATTTAGCAGTAAAAATATAGGATGCCCAATTAAATTTGAGTTTAAGATGAACAATGAATAATTTTTTAAGATAAGTATGTCCAATGCAATATTTGGGACAAACTTATAAAAAATAATGAATGCCTTATTCATTAGAAATTCTAATTTAACTGAGCATCCTATGTTTTATATAGCAACCCTCTCTGATTCTATAATCCTTCTGAGGTACCCTGACCTCACTAATTCAGGAGTTTCTTCTACTGTAATATCTCCTAATACTATTCTGCAATTTCCATAACAACTTATTTCACACTCAGTATATCCCAAGATGAGGCATGACCTTGACCTCTAAAGTGGTTACCTTTTCCATTAAGTCATCTGTGTCTCCACTATTGACATTCTTCTCATCTCCGTAGAGAGAATCTTCAGCTCATTCTTGAGTGCCCCTCTCCATCTTTACCTACTTCTGGACATTACTAAATGCTGTCAATTCTTTAGTAACGTCATTTCCAAGTGCTCACTTTCTTCTTCATTTTCACTACTACCACCTTTCCCTGACTCTCATCAGCTAGATCGTCTCCTTAATTCCAGTCTACTTCTTTGATCCTGTCTGATTTACACTCACCTTCCTAAAACACTAATGTTTCACTGTTTCTGTGCTGCTAAAGAACTTATAACCACTTGCTATTCCATTAAGTACTATAACTAGTTTAAAATCATTTGCTCTTTGAAAGACAATGTTAAGAAAAGTAAAACACAAGTGACAGTTTACTCAAGAAAAAGCAGGTTAAAAAAAGAAAGAAAAAAGAAAAAATAGATAACCTGAATAGACTATACCCACTTTAAAAATAAATTCATAGCTAAAGACATTAAAACAAAGAAAACTGCAGGCCCATATGGATTCCTTGGTGAATTCTACTAAATATTTATGGAAAAAATAATACTAATTCAACACAAACTCTTCTAGAAAATAAAAGAGGAGGGAGATCAGTATTACCCTGACACCAAAGGGAGACAAAGACATGAGAACTACAGACCGATATACTCCATGAACATATTTAAAATATCCTTAACAAAATATTAGTAAATCATATCTACCAACATATAAAAAGTATAATACATCAAGACAAAATAGGCTTTCCTCCCATGAAGGGAAGTTAGTTTTAAAATTTAAAAAGCAATCAATGCAATTCACCATATCAACAGAGTAAAGAAGGAAACCTTTATGATCATCTCGGTAGCACAGAAATAAGCTTTGAAAAATTCTACGTCTGTTCATGATTTAAAAAAAAAAACTGTCGGCAAACTAAGCATATAAAAGATGTTTCTATGTTGCTCAACCTAAGAAAAGATATCTATGAAAAACCTACAACTAATATCATAGTTAATAGTAAAAGACCAACGCTTTGCCTGAAGATGAGAAACAAGATAAAGGATGTTCACTTTCACCATTCCTATTCAACATCATACTGGAGATCCTAGCCAGTACGAAAATAAAGATATACAGATTGGGAAGGGAGAACTAGAACTACCTCTATTTACAGAAGACATGAATGTCTACACAGAAAACTCCCAAATGAGGTCTATAAAAAAGCTACCAGAACTAATAAATGGATTCAGCGAGATCATAGAATATAAGATCAACATACAAAATCAGTTGTATTTTTATATACTCACAATTAACAATTACAAAATGAAAAATCTTTAAAGTATCATTAAAAATAGCATGAAAAAGCATAAAATGTTTAGCGAGAGAAAGTAGATCAGAGGTTGCCTGGAATGTGGAGTGGGGCAAGTATGATTGCAAAGGGGAAGAGGGAAAATTGTTGGAATGTGGCAACGCTCTATATCTTCAATGTGGTGTGGTTACATGACTGCATACATTTGCCAAAACTCATTGACTTGTTCAAAATTTTGGAGTCGTAGAGTTTAAACTGTCACCTTCCAAATTGTGTGTGCTCCATTCCATTGTAGGGAAGAGTTCTTTTTTTCTTATTGTTTTAAATTTGTTTAATCTTCTCAATGCTTTATGAAGCATGTAGCTTTCATGGAAGATGTTCCAAACAGAGTCAAAAGATCACAAATTATGGATCACTCTAACTAGAGTAACTCCCTGAAATTAGACAACAGATGCTCCACAGGAACATTGGAAAGCGTCTTGATTTTGCTTCCAGAAACTTTCTAAAGAGCTGCTAACCAAAGGAAATGATTCAAGAAAAACTAGAACCAGTGGGAAGAGAGGGAATGGCCCCACTAGGCCTACTTAAGAGGGAGGTGTTTACAGGTAGGCTGACCATAATGGACACTGGCCTGGATTCTGATATTCCAAGGGGATCAAGAGGTAATTATTGTCATCAAGGTCTTTGAGGGCCTGTTATGACTGTTGCTATTAAAAGAGCTCTGTCAGATTCACTTTAGAGTCCCTGAAGGTAAAGAAGTGCTAGGCAGCCCAGAAGGTTTTTAATTTTCTAAGGAGGGGCTTATGTGCCTGGGGTCCTCAATGGTTATATCATGTGCACAACAGCTGTAAATTTGAATGAAAAAACCTATGACAGTAAAAACAAAATTCACAATTACAGAATAACATCATTTGGTTATAGTTGCATGCATGGAGCACATCCTAAGGACAGGCTCTGAATGTTTTTTCCAGAACCATGTGAAAGA
Organism: Rhinolophus hipposideros; assembly: GCF_964194185.1. Lineage (NCBI taxonomy): Eukaryota > Metazoa > Chordata > Mammalia > Chiroptera > Rhinolophidae > Rhinolophus > Rhinolophus hipposideros. The sequence goes on along the minus strand of NC_138047.1, from coordinate 14,994,211 downwards.
GTTGCCATTATTTCTATTGTACATTTGAAGAAAATGACACTTAGAGAAAATAAGTCCAGTCATAGAGGTAGGTGGGATAATGTTTTGAGCTTCATTTCCTCTGACTCCATGTTCTATACTACCTTCACTGATTAAACAAATGTTCTTGGCTATTATGTACCAGGAATTTGTCTAACAAAAGGACTCTTAATAAGCACAACAAAGTGAAAAAGTAAAGAAATAACAGCCATAAAGGTTTAAATCCCATGAACTTCCGTATACTTTAATAAGGCATTGTAACTTATTTATGTGACTTTATAGTGATCCTTACAGTTAAGATAAAAATAAACTTTTAAAGCAAAGTTATGAAAATCTCCCTATTAGAAACAATAGAATACATCTCTGGATAAATAGCCTCAAAAAAGGCTTTTTATATTTTTTTTCAGTAAATCTTGTTATCCTAATTGAATAAGTTATTCAAAAGATTGATGGTCCATTTAAAACTAAAAACAAACTCTAATCCTTAAATTTGTCATTTAAACTCTTATATTTCCAAAAACAAATCTGAACAATTGTTCAGATTATCTTAAAGGGAAAAAAGGGAGTATTATAATTATTTTCATTCAAAGAATGTACAATATTATTCCAATACACAAAGTAGCATTATCTATTCTTCTGTTATTATATTTAGCTGGAATAATCATTTAAAATTTTTGCTTCTATAAAACTATGCCTGAGATCTGATGACATTTCAATGCAAAGGTGTTTTTTTTTTAAAATCCATTCTAGAAATTATGTAGAATATGTTCAAATCTAACCAAAGAGAAAAAGCTTAAGACAAACACAAATAGTTTGCCTTCATGCCGTTTATGTCAGATACTCAAGACTTAGTTAAAGATTTAAGTCTGTTACTTTATGACATATGCTTACCCTCCTCCGCCTGCCATTACCTGACAGGATGTTTGCTTGCAAAATGACTACTTTCCTATAGTCACTCTTGATTTTAATATAACAGACTATTATTATGACTCACCTTGAACATTAGTCATCATGGAATGTCATAGTCTCTACAAACAGACAAATATCGATCACAGAATAAAAGGAAAATAAAATTAATTTTAAAAGTATTAGTTCGAAATTGCATTTAGGTTCCTATAAACACTTTAATTATTGGTTAAAATAGTTCACAAACATCCGTATTTAAGATTTTTATTCACGTCCACCTTGTTACAAAAATAATGTAAGGCAAATTTCAAAACTACAACACATACAGTAGAATGTTGTTTTCCTACTATTGTAATTGGTAAATGTAAAAATCAGTATTTCCAGTGTACACTATTGAAAGAAAGAGTTCTTTGTAAAAAAGAATGCATACTGTCTGCAGAAATTTATTAAAATATGTCCCTTTACTGATACATTGGTCTTATAAAATGATTCATTTTAATTCTCAAGTATTTTAATTAAGTTGCTATTTTAACAAAAACAGGAATTTTCTTAAACCTCTGTCGACTATTCACCTATATATTGCTGTTGGGTCTCATTAAAAATTTTCTGTCACCTTCAAATATTAAGAAAAGCATGAAAGTTCAGAGCTTTCCTAGGCCTCATTTGCCGACGTATTTCTATCTACACCTTTTCTTTATCGAATTTCTCATTTCTTGGTGTATGATTTATAGAGCACTGCAAGTCAAATAAAAGTTGCCAATATCTGATTAATTTTGATTTAGAATACTGTTGCTCCAAATCATCCAGGACTATTTCTTTTAGAGCAAAATAAAAGGAAAATTAAGTAATTATCCAGATGCTAGTAACTTAGGTCCAAGTTACTAATTACATGAACTAAATCAACTACATTAATACAATTCTCCTTGTGACCCTGTTGCTGGTCATTACAGATGCTCCCTGACTTACGATGGTGTTACAGCCAGATAACCTATAGTAAAATTGAGAATATAGTAAGTTGAAAATGCATTTGATACACATAACCTGCCAAACATCATAGTTTAGCCTAGCCTACATTAAATGTACTCTGAACACTTACATTAGCCTTCAGTTTGGCAAAACTCATCTAACATAAAGCATGTTTTATAATGCCTAGCATCACAAGAGAGTATCGTACTGCATGCATATCGCAAGCCCGGGAAAAGATAAAAATTCAAATTTTGAATTATGGTATCTATTGAATGCATATCATTTTCACACTATTGTAAAGTCAAAAAATTGTAAGTCAAACCATCATAAGTCAGAAATTGTCTGTATTTTCTTGGTATTTTATGACATTAAAAAGATTTTTAAAATTTTGCACCCAATCCCTTCCCATAAAATATAGATTAAAATGCTTACACAAAGAAATGTGATTTTGAAAATAATATTTGAGTTAGGACAACTGTATTTATGTTTTAATTTTAATAAAACAATCAAACAAAAGCTTAGGGAGAAAAAACTGAGTCTATGGGGGAGAAATAGAAAAGTTTCATCTATTTCATAAGTGTTAGTTTTCACAACAGTCTATAAAATTACTTTCTGAGCACTTATCATGGTGTAAAACTCAGTTATATATTAACTAAAGTATTTTCCAAATAGTTATTTCTATGCAAAAAATACAAGTGAGATAGTTAAACACAATTATTCTACTAAAGTTTTTAAACAGTATTTTTAGACTGAATTTTGCATAAAATTTTTCAAGTCTGTTTTATTTGACAAGGGAGATACAATATGTTATTTTCAAAATAACAGATTCAAAACAGCCATAATTAATATGTTAAATTGTTAACTAGTATTACTTAAAATATCATACATATTTCAAAATATTAAAACACTCTTACGTAGGCCTTTCTTTGCCAGGTAAGCTCTTTTAAAACATTAATTTTAGTTTAAATGCTTACTTTAAATGAGTTAAAAGCACACTTAGTATAGTGTTTTCAGTGTTTGTAATGTACTTAATTCAGATCATGCATTCTTATACACATAACTTTCATTCTGAAATGATTCATTTGCTAAATGATTGTCAAATCTTTCATTTGATAAGCAAGTATAAATTACTGGTACTTGAGTGTTAGTCTATAGAATACTCCTTTCATTTTTTATTTCCATTTTTATTTTAAAAATTATACTCCTTTAAACAAGGTAAGTATAAATATTTGTATATTAATTAAATTTCAAAATTTAACATGTAAAAAGCATGCTCTCAAAATACAAACTTTTAAAAGTTATTAGCTTTAAACAATAATATTTCATGGAGTAGACCGATTTGTTCCATTTTTTGCTGGAATTCATGGATGTGACCAAAACTCCAATTTCCGAGGTATGAGAAAATACAGTATTAGAATAGAGATTCCAAAATCAGAACCAAAAAAGGAAGGTAATGTTAGATATTCTCTTTTGTTGTAATCTAAATCTCAAGATGTAGGATATCTTGAAACTGATTAGGTTCGGGACATGACAGATGATCTTCCAGACCATTTTGAGCATTATTAAAAGGTTCAGTTGAATTCAGTGTAGCTAAGAGAATCCAACTAATGGATTGTGTCAGAGAAAATAAACAGTAAATAAGCTTTCTGTGATATTCTCCTCATAAAGGGAAAAACTATCTTTCCTCCCTACTTCTCTTTGTTTTAAAAAATATTCTCTCTCTCTCTCTCAAAATATGCTAACAATTTAAAGTACAGTCTGTATACAAATGAAAGAATTAATTGGATATATTCATCAAAGTAAACCTGTTTCAATGTGTCCATGCTTCACTTTCACTCTCTTATAGCTAAGCCATGGGTCATTCTGGCTAATACCAGATCATGAGGTGGGAAAGGCAAATGGTAATCTTTACAGTTTATGTAGAGAAAAAACATCAACCTGCTGTTGAGGGGAAAATGTGCTTAGTACCTAAATTGTCTATTTGACAGAATTTATTGGATAATTGGTCAGCTCTTAATTTTCATATCACTTAACAGGTGAAGTAAATATAAATTATGTTTAAGGAGTAAACTTGCTTTTTATAATCCATACAAAAAAGAAAATTGTAATCGTTTAAATCACTTATTGAATTTAAAGATAAATTGTTAGTTTTTATTTGTCTACAAAGAGAAATTCTAAGATACATAATTCAACTTGTTTTATTCTCATTAAATGTAATACGGTGTATGATTGTTTTCTTTATTCTAATTTCCTAGCCTTTAAATTAACATTTTCCTTCATTCCTTGTCAAATTGCATTTGTTTATTTTAATTTTCTTTAAAAAATCAATTCCTCATTTCTTCCTATCTGAAGACTTAAGAATTTTAGTCTGTAAGACTCAGATATTCCCATGTGCTTTGCTTCAAAATAAGGCATCAAACTTCCTAACGGAAGCCCTAAAGAGCAGATGTGACTTTTCTAATATGCACAAAATCTTTTCAAAACTCTAGACTGGTTAGATACAAAGATTTTATATTAAAAATTATAATTTGATTCTTATGTACATATCTTTAATAATACAGAGTCATCTTTTTAAATTAAATTTATTGGGTGGCATTGGTTAATAAAATTATATAGGTTTCAAGTATACAATTCTATAACACATCATCTGTATGTTGCATTGTGTGTTCACCACCCAAAGTCGTATGTCCTCTGTCACCATGTATTTGACCCCATTTACCCTATCCTGCTTCCCACCCCATGGCCCTTTCCCTTTGGTAACCACTATACTGTTGTCTGTGTCTATGAGTTTTTGTTGATAGAGTCATCTTATTCTGACCCATGTAGCTAACAGAATCATAGCATGACACTTGACGATAGCTCCCAAATTTCAATTAAAAAATTTAATTTTTCCTTTTTTGACAATATCTTGAGTATAGAATTTCCTATTTGTCAAATTTAACAAAATTAATTTAACAAAATTAAGAAATTTAACAAAATTTAAAGTTTCCTAAATTCAGGAAATGTTTTGAGATTTATCTTTTTAAGAAACTCAATTTCTAAGTGGTGTGACAATTTAACCCGTTAAAACTTAGATTCAAAATATTTAATTTTGCTTATTGTTGTATCACATTTTGAAGTTTTATATTTGATGTTTCCCTGATACAACTTTCTAAAAAATGAAAATTTTAAATGATACTAAATTATGAAAATATTATTTAAATAGAAATTGTACTATATAAGCTAACTGTTTTGAATAAAAGTTCTTGGATGAAAATCCAAAACACTCGTGCAAAACCATAGCATAAATTTTCTAAGTGTTTTAGAAAACATCGCATCATTGATTTTCATTCCTGTGGTTTGTTTCTTTAATGTAACCAGTATTTCACGTTAAGGCACTAAATCCACGGAAATGAACTTTATCTAAAAGTCCACAGATACAAGATGGGATATACTATGTGAGGGGAAAAAAGGCTATATTTGCCTATATTAATTATTGTATCAACGACTATTTAGAAATGATCAGGGATTGGATTATAAATTTAATTTGAAAATAAATGCTTTGTTGCCCCTCTGAATACTCAATATGGTCTGTTCGACAACATATGTGATATAAGATTCAATTTGAAACCATTGAATTCTGTAATTCCAATTCCATTCAAATTCCAAGTCCCAATCGTTGCCTTACCAATTTAAGATATTTAATAAAAGAATGTACATAGATTTATGAACGTCACTGAAATAATTCTAGCTTAGACTCTCAAATGTCATGTATAACTCAGTTAAGTATTCCTCCCAACTGTCTGTTTGTGGTTAAAACAGCTTTCAAATGGTAAATTTATTTTCATTAATATTCATCTGAAGGCTTTAATATCACTAATCATCAAAGAATCAGTGTTAGGGGCAGAAAGAAGATGGTTTCTTGTGTATAGGTAATTTAAAAAATGTTTTTAACTTTCTTTTCTCTAGAAAATTAGCAGGTAGTCCATGGGCAGTGATAAAATAGAACCCCACTAGAACACACACCGTGCTTCCCCGAAACTAAGACCTAACCAGAAAATAAGTCCTAGCAAGACTTTTTCAAGAGGACATTCCCTGAACATAAGCCCTAATGTGTCTTTTGAAGCAAAACTTAATATAAGACCCAGTCTTATTTTCGGGGAAACAGTAGATTATATGCCAGTTAAAACTTCTGGATATCTCATGGGCACTTAAGCATATTGGCTTTTCTTTCTCCCCATGGATGTTCAACAAACTCTTCAATCTAAAGGAATACTTTCCTTCAGTTTTCTTTGCACAAAAGCAAAAGTACATATACAAATTTAAAAAATAATACTAGAAAATATTTTACTTCATAAAATAAGAAACCCAATGAGGCCTTTGGTAAAAGCTGAGCACATAGAGCCTATAAATTCCCTAGTACATTTTCATAGTAGTCACAATACAGAAGCCAATATTAATGGGTTTCTAAAAACATTAACCAGTTTAAAGGATACAATGTATTTTTAAAATACTCTAAAATGTTTAAAATGATACTTTCTAGTGTTTGAATAATTTCTAGATTCTCAAAAACAAATTTATCAGCATTGTCTACCTTAATATTTGAAGGTTAGAAGGAAAAATATATTAACAGGAAGATTTTTAAGTATTTTGTTATTTTCAGCAGCACATAATTGTTATTTTTAAAAGTTCTGTGAAGCCAAATTTAGTCTATTGGCTTTAGCCTGCAGAAATTTGTAAATTCTAGTGAGAGCTCCAATACTGTTTTCAGTGATCAAAGCAAACATTTTAAATAGTTTTTTTTTCCCCACACTTTCAAATGAGTTCATACATGGTTTTTCTACTAATATAAAATACATAGATTTTTGCCTCTGCAACCAAGAGAGTCTACATCTGGATAATCATGCCATTTTAATGATCATACTTCAATGTATTTCAATGGCTTACTTGTCAAAGACACACATATTCTGTCTGCATTGAAACAAGTACTTAATCCCGCGCCTACTTCAAGGGGAATTGAAATAAATGTACCCACAGTAGAAAAATTCAGTTTTTCTAGCATCAGAAAACATTATGGTTAAAATTTTGTGCGAGATGGAAAAGTACCCATCACTTGGGCCTAACACATAAATATATTTAGGCAGAAGAGGACAAATGCCCTATAAGAAAAAGGAATTATATATGTACAAGAGAGGAACATAACAACTATTATGGAAGCAATCCTTGTTAATTTTCTAACTTTCATGCCCACAAACTCACCACCATTTAATTGCATTTACTTTTCTCTTTAAAAGTAACAGTTTAAAATCTATGCTCAAGCATTAATGCTTTCTTTTTCAACACCAGATTGAGTATGATTACAATTATTGACTCAAATTCTATTAAGAGTATTAACAATCAATGTTATATATTTATAAGGTCATAAAATACATGTGTAATAAACATAATGAGTTAATATTGTTTAACTTTTACATAACTCTGCCCTGTAAAATATCCCCCTTTTTAAATCAGATATGTGGAAATTTGTCCACTGGCATTTTATTACTGATGAGAAATAAGTTTAGAAAGAAAATGAGATGGGAAGAAAAGATGAACATGATGACTAGGTGTTTGTTTCATAAACACTCTAGGGAGACTCTTAGATCCCACTGCTCCTATCCTACACGCTCACGGAAGTGAGGAGCTAATTCACATGCCTTTCAAAGCCTTCAAAGAACTGAGTAGTTACTAAGTCTGTTCCCGATGCTAAATTATTCCACTTGCGTCCTGTTGTGATATCACATACTCTCTATATATTGGTGCAAAGTTAAATATTGAGTGTATTGATTAGAAACAATTTCTTTCAAATTAGCATCTAAATTTTGCCCAGGAGTCTTTCACGTTGAGGCTGTTTCAGATAAACTCTCCTGAAGACTAAAACACCTTTCTTGTTCCTAATCCCTCCCATTCACCCGTAAAGAACTTGCATTTTTGACTTTTCCTTTTAATTTTGATCAAAAATGCATAATCTACTTTGCTTTGAGGTTTTTTTTTTGTTTTTAAAGAACCTTGTTCTCCAACTCCGCGGAACTATAAAAGGGAAGTTAAACTTTATACATTGTTTAAATCTTTAAAGTTATGGGTATCCAAAACAGTAATTTACTTCTAATAAAATCCTGCCATTCCTATTTAACTAACTTCTGATACCTGAGGAGTCTTTGAGTAATTAAAACTGGACCCATACATGTACTGAGTACATTAGAACAAAATTTGTATCAGTTTGCTTTTGAAAGGTATTTGCAGCGACATACCCAAATTTTAATAATTCTGTGAAATATTTTCGTGTATAATTTATTACTCCGTCAACTGCTGAGGTTCACTACGTATACAAGCGCGCTATATGTATTATACTATTTGTGTACAAACACACACACACACACACACACACACGCAGGAAGGGATCAATGGCCGTATCCCAGAAATAACAACAAAAAAGGAAAATTATCCAGAATTATACAACTGGACGTCTACAGTGTCACTCACAAAAGGGCATGCCGGGCGGTTACGCTGTTCCATAAAAGAAACGCCACAAACTAAAAAACAACCAGTTGCCTTAGGTTGGAGCTTCCCGCAGGCTGCCGCGCTGAGCGGTGGGCGGGGAAGGCGTATTTTCGGCGGAGGTGGGACCGTGATCCCGACACCATCCACCACCTTCTAAGGGGGTCTCTCCGGGGACGCGGCTGCGGAACCCCCACAGCCCGTGACAGTCCTAGGTGAGCACCGAGGGGAAGAGGAAGCTCCGAGCGCGTCCACAAGGCGCCCGGGGCCGCCCCTCTCACTCGGGCTCGGCAGCTCCTGCGGCTGACGCGAAGGAATCGGCGGCGGGCGGCTCGGGGCACGGGCGAGGGCGCCGACAGGACGGTCGGCGGCGGAGGCCCGGGGCGGGGAGGCCGGCAGCCCGCGTTGCTGCTCCGAGCCGCGTGCGCGCGCGGCCGCATCAGCTGAGCGCGCGGTGCGTATCACGTGGTGCGCGTGTCGAAGGTCACAGCGCGCTCACAATGGAGCTCTCGGAGTTCGTGCAGAAAGGCTTCCAGTTACTAGCGGACCCCGGTTCCTTCGACTCCAACGCCTTCACGCTTCTCCTCCGGGCGGCTTTCCAGAGCCTGCTGGACGCCCAGGCGGACGAGGCCGTGTTAGGTAAGCCGCTCGGCTCTGAGGTGGATCGGCCTGGGTGGAGGGGCGCTCGGAGGAGAGCAGCGAGACCCAGCGAGAGGGGAAAGCCCCGGGAAGAGGAAGTCTCCGGGCTTTGCCCTTCGCTCCGGACGGAGTGTGGGGATGTGGCTGCCAGAACCCAGAGCGGACCCTGAGCATTGTTTTGTCCCCACATAGCCAGCCACAGGTTCCTAGCCTGATATCCCCAACCGGGCTCTTTGTTCCTTTGTAAAGCCCGTGTTTAAGCCTTGTTTGTGGCCTAAACATCTAAGGTTGCCAGCCTTGTTTGAGGCAAAGGCTGTTTGACACTTGCACTTGGGGGGAGCACCCTGGCAATTCAAGCTTTCAGTGCTAGGCTAGCAAAGGTTTTAAACACTCTGCTTCCAAACTAATTACTAGGTTAAATAGTGTTGACATTTTCCAGTTTAGAGAATACCTGAAGTTCCTATGACCACTCCAACACTCTGGTTCCATGTGTTTTGCATAGGTTTCACGCCTAGAACGTTAAAATACGGTACATTGTGTTTTGTTCCGCACCAGTTATCAGGGGGCGAGTCTCTTTTTAAGTGATGCGGTCAGTGATTGCGGAGTGCAGTGTTTGCATGGATTGAAGGCATATTTTAAGACGGATCGCTTTTAGATAAATTTTTTAAGTATAAATACCCTAACAATTAAAATTCTTGTGTTTTTTTTTTCTGTAGTGTCATGAACTAAACACTTGTACAAAAGGTATGAAAGTGGAAGTTCTTTAAACGAAAATAGTAACCACCACCTGGGTTAATCTAAAAAAAAAGGATGGGTGTCAAAACCTGAAAATATTTTGAAAATTAGATTTAATATTCTGAACTCATGCCCACCCCTCCCTTGATGTAGTCATGTCCATGGAGCTGTTTACCCTGAAATTAATCAATCTTTAAGGAATGTGTATTCATTCTTAAATTTGTGCCCTGTGAAATATTTATTTTCTTATTTTCCTCTGAATTTACTCTATCCAGTGTTAGAAACCACAGTATAGTTAGTAATTTTTTCTTTGGGACTATAATTCTTTAAAAAACAGTAAAAATATTAAGGCAAAATAAAGGAAGATGATTGAGACCAGAAAACGGCAGAATTATTGATGTGTGCTCTATTGTTTTGCCATTGACCTTGTTGCTCATCTCATTTACTTTTAATTGCCAGTCCTTACAGTGGAATCCTTATTATCTTGTTAAAGGGGTTTTTTACCCAAATTAAAATACCCTTTTTAAAAAGAAACCTGACTATAAAGAATTTATTATCACAGGCATCACTGGCAATTGATTTATTTTAGATCACCCAGACTTGAAACATATCGACCCTTTGGTGTTAAAACATTGTCATGCAGCAGCTGCAACTTACATATTGGAAGCAGGAAAGCAAAGAGCTGACAAGTCAACTCTAAGGTACAGGATTTATTTAAATTCCATTTATTATCAAATAGTACTTTTATGATTCCAATTTCAGTTTTTTTAATGGGAACTAAACGTTGGCTTCTTTTTTCCTTTAGCACTTATCTAGAAGACTGTAAATTTGATAGAGAGCGAATAGAACTGTTTTGCACGGAATATCAGGTTACTTCAAATTTTTTAAATTAACAATTACTATTATTCTTCTACTGTGTTTGCAAAGATGTGTTTTCTTTTTTTTTTTCACCCCTCAGAATAATAAGAATTCTCTAGAAATCCTACTGGGAAGGTAGGTACTATTACAAGGTGTCAAGTTGAGCCACTTTTCACTTGCAGGTATGAATGGAGAGTGCTGGTGTGAAACAAAACAGGGCAAAAAATAGGGATCTTGACCGAAAGAAAAGGGGCCAAAGGGCAAGTGAAACAATTGAAGTTAAGCTAATGTTTTTAAAGATAAAGTTTATTGAGATGATTTTTAAAATGCTCTTTTATTATTCAGAACTTGAAAATAAAGTTTAACAGTGTTTTAGATTCAGAATGGATGAAAATTTTGTTGGGGGTAGGCACCATTTTTAGTAAAGAAAAATACTGAAAGTTTTCTGTAGATATTAAGTACAAAATTATCATTGTATCTTTCAGTATAGGAAGATCTCTCCCTCATATAATTGATGTTTCGTGGCGTTTGGAATATCAGATAAAGGTAAAGTTTAACTGTTTGTTCTCTAAGGGTATTTAGGAGACTTAAAAGAAATAGAGTTAAAGACTGAAATGTATGTGTTGTGTTGTTTTAGACCAGTCAACTTCATAAGATGTACAGACCTGCATATTTGGTGACCTTAAATATAGAGGTATTTATACATGTACAGGTATTTATACATGTACAGGTATTTAAGCCCTGTCTAAAAATTAAATGTGTAATGGACTTTAGGTCTGATTTAAATAAACTTTTTTTTTTCTTCCCTAGAACACTGATTCCCAATCCCACCCAGAAATTAGCTTTAGTTGCAACATGGAACAATTGCAGGTACAGTATTAGGGTCTGTGAATATGCCTATCTTTTAATAGATGTTTAATTGAGAATTATGCTTTTGGAAAGTTCAAAAGAAAAATGATTTAACCATCTGTCAGTAGATAATGAAGGCTGGTTAAGGATTTAATGGGCAGGGGACTTCAAAAGCAGTATTTTAATATAGGCTTCACTTTTGAAATTAAGATGTTACTAATAGAGAATTGATCTACATTTGCTGTCCTCTCCAATTAAAATTTCTAAAGTGTAGGGTTGAATGTAAATACCTTCTATTTGTGATGGGTTTGATTCAAAAGGACAAAGCAAAATTAAGAGCGTGGCTTTGAGAAGTCTTCTTTGCTTTCAGACATTGAATTAAACTTTCAAAACAGGATTTTTAAACAGTGGTTTTAAATGACTTTTGATAAAGGGGGAAGTATACATAAAATTCTAAAACTGTTTATATTGCCAATGTAAGACTACTGCCAATGTAAGGGGAAATTCAAAACTATACTGATTAGTGGACATGAGAACGAATTTATTTCTTACCACTTAAAAAAATGAAGATTATTCCTTGAAATGTTGATGAAATTGAATTTTCCAAAAGGAATCTCCTGCAGAGTTGTTTTAATGTAACTATTAAGTTAACTTTAAACTTTCAGAAAATGTGCATACAGCATAATCTTTGTTAGATAACTTGAGAAATTTAGATACTCCTTCCTGTTAAGAAGAGTTGGTTAGAAATCATATTTCAAGTCTGAGGGCAAGTAACCAATTTGAAGCTGAACTATTTTAAAGGAAAACCTTTTGAAGGATAATGGTTTGTCTAAGGTTAATATCCTTGTGTATTTTAAATTTGTTTAGAAAGTGTCTCCCGACTTTTTTCTTGCATCTTTCTCAAAGTTGGATATTTCTTTCCTATTTTATCCTAAAAAACGTGACATTATATATGTCTTTTAGGACTTAGTGGGGAAACTTAAAGATGCTTCAAAAAGCCTAGAAAGAGCAACTCAGTTGTAACTCGGGGAACTTAGCGATCTGCCCGGGTCTAGAAGACCAGGAACGCCTTGCCGTCGGCCGAACCATCATTTGTGCGAGCTTGGATGTCCTTTTCAGTAGAAAATGGTTTTCCTTTTGGATTTATGCCACTCATCAATTTTGACACTCATTTTTTTTACACTTGTGAGAGTTCAGAGGGAAATTCTGCCTAATTATTTGAATCGTTAGTATAAACTGTGCATTGATCCCATTTTGATCTTTTTTCAAGTCTTACAAAAAAAATAGTATTTACACTCCGAATAAATAAGTTAACACCAAAAGTGGTGAGCGTTTGTTTGGATTTGAGTTTGTGTGTCAATTATTACTCTGAAGACAGAACGATTAGATTAGCGTTAACTTTCAACGATCGCTTTTTCTCTGGATGAAACCAGAGAACCACAGTGGAAAAGGATGCGATCTCCCGGGTTTACTGAAGACCCCAGTTTCGGGATTTGGGGAGCTGGCGCGGTCTCCCCGTGGCGGGAAGCCGGCCCGTCCCGTTACCTGCGCGGGAGGACTCGCCTGCAGGCGGACCCTCGCCCGCGGGGAGCCCTTGCCCGGAGCTACCGGCTGCCCGCGCGCGCCCCGCCTCGGCTGTGGCGGGCGGGGTAGGGGGCCGGCGCGGCCGCGGGAAGGCAGGGGCGGGCGCTGTTGTTTCCGCGAGCCCAACTCGGGCGCAGGTTCTGCGCCGCGGCGCCAGAGTCTGGGCCACAGCCCATGGGGACAGCAGGGCCGAGCGGGGGGCAGTGACCGGTGGCCCGCTCTCCTTGGCGGGAGCCCCGTGGACGTGTGCGCCGCAGGCGGAGGCGGACGGCAGAAAGAAAGAAATAACGGGGGGTGGGGTGGGCTGAGCTGCGTGCGGGGCCGAAGCGACGCCCTCGCCGAGAGCAGGGTGGCGCGTGTGGCATTGTGGAGAAATGTCTCTGCAGCCGCGCCAGCGCCGCTGCACCCGCGCAGGGCGAGGGGGAGGGGGCCGTGTCGCGCTCCTCGGAGGGGAGGGGGCGGCCGCGGGCCCGACTACACCGACACTAATTCCCAGGCCGCCCTTAAGGAATGAGGGGAGCACGTGACCCAGTGGGGGGGCTGCGGGGGGAGGGGGCGGGCAGACTGAGCCATTTTGGAGCCGGTGTCAGTTTCCACTCTGCCTTCAGCGGTGCATTTTTTTCCACCCTCCCCTCCCCCCCTCTCATCCTTCCTCCCCTCCCCCAGCCTCTCGCACGCACACACACGGCGCCCCCCACCCTCCCTCCTCCCCCCCAGCAACTATGAAATAATCGTAGTATTAAAGGCAGAGATCGGGGCGAGACAATGGGGATGTTGGCGAGGGAGCCCCGATCCGGATTAGAAACACCTCCCAGCCCCGCAGAATAATACTGATCGCGCCCCCTCCGCGCGCTCCCTCCCCCGAGTGCGGAGCGGGAGGAGGCGGCGGCCGAGGAGGAGGAGGAGGAGGCCCAGGAGGAGGAGGCGTTGGAGGCCGAGGAGGAGGAGGAGGAGGCCGAGGCGGAGAAGGAGGCCGAGGCGAAGGAGGAGGAGGAGGCCGGGCTGGGGAGGCAGCATGAGCCGAGCGCAGCGGCCGCGGCTCCTCTCGGCTGCGCTCGTTGCCCATTGACAGCGGCGTCTGCAGCTCGCTTCAAGATGGCCGCTTGGCTCACATTCATTTTCTGCTGAACGACTTTTAACTTTCATTGTCTTTTCCGCCCGCTTCGATCGCCTCTCGCCAGCTGCTTTTTCTGGGTACGTAGGAGGCGAGGCGCACCCGGGCCGGGGCCGGGGGCCGGCGGGGGCCGCGCGGGGCTCGGGACGGCCGCGGGTGGACGGGGAACGGCCCCCCCGCGCCTCGCCCCGCCGGCCGGGAGGGCGCTGACAGCGTGGGCGCCGAGCCCCGCGCCGCCGCCCGCCGCCGCCACCCGCCGGCCCCGCGCGCCGCCCGGCCCCGCGCGCCACCCGCGCCCGCGAGCGCGCGCCCGCGCCGCCCGCCGACTCCCGCGGCGCCGAGACCGACCCGCAGCCCGCGCCGCGCCGCCGCCAGCCCGGCTCGGCGCGGCTCCAGCCGCCGCCCGCTCAGCTCCGGACGCGCCGCGCGCGGCCCCACGTTTTAGTTCCTTTCTCCCCCCAGCGCCCCTCTACACCCTTGCGACGCACATGGCCCCCGAGAAGAACACTTGTGTTTGCAGCCTCTGCGGCTCTCGCGGCCACGGCGCCCTTTGTTGAGAGGTAGATTTTGATGAAACGGGGACGGGTTCCTGAAATCGGGAGCTGCTTGGGTCAAGTGGCTTCCCTCCTCTCCCGAAGAAAGGGCTTTGGAGGGGTTTAAACAGCCAGAGAACTCCCCCATTTTATAGGGACGGGTTACGTGGGGGGTAGCGGTCCCGCCGAGGTGGATGTTAGACTGGAGAGAGACGAAACAAAAATGTTATTAACTTAAGTTGGAGGGACACTTGTGTGAAATTGGATGGCTTGTAAGATGGCGGTTCCCAGTTGTTTCCAAGGTCTCCTGCATTTGTGTTTAAAATGGTAAAGTTTCAAGGTGTTATTTGTTGGTAGCCTTGAATAAGTTATCTAAACATCACTTGGGACGTGCTCACTGGGAAGTGGGCATTTCAAATTTGGAGCTTTTTTTGGAGTGATGATGGTGACTGGATGTTAGTCTTGCAGGAGGTTTCCTTTCTTTCTTTCGAGCTTCTTTTTCCTCTTTTTCTTTTTTTTTTCCCTGTTGGACACTACAGTTTTTCTCTCAACCTCTACTATGGGAACCATGACTTAAGTCCGCTACATTTTATAGATTTTGCTAAATGTCAGGATAGGTCATATGGTAAAGAGATGCTTGGAAAAGAGGCACTGAAAACTTGCCTGAATGTGTTTACGCAGTCTTTTGGGTTTGACAGCGATATAGCATGATCTTTTCCCAGATATTTACAGTTAATAATTGGAAGTAAACAAGTAGAGAAACTTTGATCATTCCCAATTGTAGTGAAAGGATTTAGTGGGCTTAGTGGTCACGGTTCAGTATTTGAAAGAGAAGCATGCATTAACCCCTCCCCTTAAAGTAGGCAAAATTCTGGGCATATTTATCCAAGTCCAAGTGTAGGTTTGTGTTACCTGAAATGTTATGAGTAGTTCAACCTATATTTCATAGGAACCTTAACCTCCAAGTTTTGGAAACACATTATAAGCTACATTAAACACTTGAAACTTAAGGATGCAAATTGTTAACAGTATATACTAATTTATGAGATTGTATTAACATTTGAGTTTTAAGTAGATTAATCAGACTCCTTAGAGGTTGATTTTATGGGCAAATATATATATATATATATAGTAGATATTAATTTTATGGGCAAATATATATATAATAGATATTAATACTTGAGTTCATTCCCATACTTCTGCCTTAGTGTGCAAATGTGTTTGAAATAGTCTACCTGTTCAAGTTATACACCTAGTAACAATATCTTTAAAGCCATTATAAAAGTAACTGTGTGTGCACGGGTAGATACACATTTTTGTAAGAAAATTGAGCATTTCATTGTACTTGATAAATCCATTAATACTCTACTACCAAGTTCTTGGATGCGAATTAAATGCCCAAATAGGCAAAATTTTCCCTAGAACCCAAATTAACTCCTACTTCACCCATACTTGTATTAGGCTGTGAGCCCCAAGTGGGGTTATGGAGTTCATTTGCATTTCTTAGATTGTAATAGTCAAGCTGATTGTTAACATAAGAACTTTTTTCTGTTTTCCTTCATTTTGACATTACTGGTGTTAGGCCTCCAACCAAACTGACAGACTCAACTGAGTACGCTGTAATGGCAAGTTTTAACTATTGAGTATTTTTACTATTAAGTATTTGGTGCATTTTTGCTTGCCTAACTGGCAGTTACTATGTTGGAACCTAGAAGGTTTCCATTTCTGAGGTGCAGATGTTTCTTTAACCTTATCAGCATGTCAAACATTTTCAAAGTCTTCATTAAGCTGCCAGTACTTTCAAGTGGTATAAAAAGACAAAGAACTGATTTTTATATAAGTAACAAAGTGGTACTTAACTAGCATTGTAAATGATAATAGGGTTGTGGCCAAATTCTTCTGAGCTGAGGTAGAGGAGTTTAGGAATTGTGTGAATTAAGGCTTAAGATGAATTTTGAAAGGATTTTGGTGAAGTATATGTAACTTAAATATTCAAAGCCAAACAGTAGATAATCCCTCACTAAAGTTTGATTGTTCTCTGTGCTCATATTTGTGTTTGTCTGGTGGTGTTGGTTTCCTGTAAGGTAGAGAAGTAAAGGCAGCAATTTTTATTGAAGCCCTTAACCTAAACTTCATGATCTGTGGCGTTAGTGTGATGTGATTTCACAGGCAGATAGAAGTGTCACTTTGTTAACGATCTTTCTAGGAAAGGTCCTGCGGTGTCACAAGGAGACTTTTAAGAATCAAGAACGCTTGTCTTTAATCATCAAGTACAGTGGATTTAAATATTGCTACTCTTTAGGAACACTGCACCACCCACAACTCCTCTGCAACCCCACTTAGATTTATATCGACAATATGTTGACAATATTCTTCTAAACAAGTAACCTAGAGATAACTGAGGAGTCACACATGAAGTTTTCTGGTTGAAGTCTCTGGTTGCCACTGTAGGCACTTTGATGAAAGAGATTTTGTTTTCTTCTCACCGTTTTTTAGTACTCTAAAGCTTTTAGTTTCAGTCATTGAGGTATGTTGATTGATATTTCCCTCTTGTGCATTAAAATTTCCTAAGAATTAAAACCTGATACATCTTCAAGTTTCACAAGCTCCTAGATTTCTACTCAAGTTTTGAAAATGTACTTCAGACAGATCTAGCAGCTTAGTCTTATTTCAGGTTCTGAAATGAATGAAATGGGGGTAAGAATTGTATTTTTCAAGAATACTACATGAAGTAATTGACTTCCCTGATTGTCCGCTGGTTTGTTGTTGCTGACAGTTCCCCACCATGAGTCTTTATAACATATGATATCTGTTGGGAATATATTTCATCGTGTGAGGGTTTGTATGGAGGTTAGGCTGAGAAAATGACATTTGTTTTTCTCTCCTATCGTTGCTCTGGGTTGACAAGGTGTTGATTTAGTGTTGTGAATGAGCTGGTCACATGGTTCTTTACATACTGTCACTATCTTAACCGATTCAAGTAGTTTTTCTTGCCTCCAGCATAGCTCAAATGAAACACAGGGCTTTGCTCCCTCCTTGTCTTCTTGTAAAACAGATTTCAGTTTTCAGCCTTTCCAAAACTTTGTATCGCTTATCTAATCTACAGGAGAAGTTCATATTAGAGAAGAAAGCTTTAAAGAGGTTCAGTTCAATAAACATCTCTGCAATTTGAGCCTGACGGTTTCGGGCTAAGTGCACAATTGGCAATTCTCAAAAGATCCCTTCGTAAAAATTTTGACCTAGTGATTGCTAACAGGGGAGACCAAAAGAGTCAAGATCTGAAAGCTCTTCGCACGGAGTCAACGTGGAGAGAGGCCCCCAATAGTGTCCGTAATGGCCGGGAGTGCGGGTTGCATTTTCATTTACCACTCGCCAGCTCCCGGGTCCCTCAGGCTGCTGGCCGGACTGCCGCGGGCAGGGATCCAGCTCCCCAGCGCCGTGGGCCTCGTGGGGTTGCCCCACCCCTGCGCCGCATCGCCCGCACCCCACCCCGCCCCCGCGCCGGCCCCGCCCCCCCGCGCCGTGCCGGCCCCTCCCCCGCGCCCTCCTCTGCTGCTACCTCCGCCGGGCTGCCCCGCACACCCGCCGAAGCTCCGGGCTCGGCCCGCTCCGTGCAGAGTTGTAGCGGTGGCCGGATGCCAAGTGTAAGTGTAAGTTGCTATGGAAACCCCGACAGAGGCCAGTTCCGAATCCGGAGCGAGACGGAGCCCCGGGCGCTGCCGCTGCCGGATCCGCCCCTCGCATCCCGGTCCCGGTCGTCGGTGCACTCAGGCCCTAGCCCGAGGCCGACTTGAGGTGTTTCTCTTGCGGCCCCAGCACCCAGCTCCGGAAATGCCAGGGATGCAGATAGAGCAGAATTTTTTTTCCCTTTGTATTGCGTAAAAACGTGCCAGGTTCTGGTTGCTGGAAGCGCCTAAAACAACAGGAACCCCTGGAAAATCAGGGCAAGCTCCGGGATTTTCAATTGAAGATCGATAAGAAAGTTTTACAATAAATTTGGCGATCCTGAACAAGCTCTAGCGATTGGTAAATATCTACGGGGACTCTGTGGCGTCTGCAGAAGCTGTGGGGCTGTAAGGCTGGAGGACAAATGGGAGAAAGAGACACGAATATTCTTAGCTCCCAGCCCCCACCTCAGACCTTTTCTTCACCCTGCTGGAATGACCTGAAGGACCACAAGTTACTTTAGTTGGAACCTTTTTCACCATTTCAGTAGAATTGATTCAAGTCTGATTAGTAAGTTTTCTTCTGTAGAAAACGTTTGGACAGTCTAGCTGCTAACAGTGTTAAATGAGTTTTATGAGCTCCTCAGCATTTCAGAGTGTATAGTTACTAGGAATGGGAGATAATGTTGATTCTCTTTGCGTGAATTATAGTCAATATTTCTGTCTTGCAGAATCTTTTCTCAAGCAGAAATGCATCGAACAACCAGAATCAAGATCACTGAGCTAAATCCCCACCTAATGTGTGTGCTTTGTGGAGGGTACTTCATTGATGCCACAACCATAATAGAATGTCTACATTCCTGTAAGTACAAGTTTTAGACCTTTTTGTGTCACGTATATTTACTATTTCATCCTGAAATAGGAAAACCAACAATTTGCAGTCCTTAAGAATGCTAGTACAAAATGATGGAATAATTTTCTTCTTAGGCATTTAGTGACTTTTAATCATATTTAGTAAAATATAAGTATGCAATGTATAAGTGTTCTCAGGACATTAATTTAGTTTATTTAATAGGAAATGTCTTTTGGCATTTATCATTTTGCTATTCTTTTCTGAGACTAATTTTAATGTTTAGCATATAATTTCTGAACTTACAAAATGTGTTTCTACTTCTAGTCTGTAAAACATGTATTGTACGTTACCTGGAGACCAGCAAGTATTGTCCCATCTGTGATGTCCAAGTTCACAAAACCAGACCACTGCTGAATATAAGGTAGAAAAATGTTTAAAATCATTGTTTGAAATTGTTATTAGAATTGCATCATTTAGTGAAAGTTACCCTGTTTATTTTTTACAAAAATTTACCAAATCCCCACCTAATGTATGAGCTTTGCGGTGGGTAACCTTTAATTTCTTGCCACATTAATAACAACTAGTTTTTAAACAATGTTCAGTGCTATTCAAGTGATTCTAAGATTTTTAAAAACCATCTTTTAAAAACTGAATCAGTTCTCCATTTTTGCATTGTTTTATTGACTTCATGACAGGCAAATAAATGTGTTTAAAGTGCTTCCATTTTCTTTATTTTTTTTCATGTTAGCTAATTTAGTAACTTGACTCAGTGAAATGTGAATAATTTATTAGTGAATATAAGTAAAGTATTTTTCTACTGATTTAAAAGAATGCTACTACATAAAGAACTTTTATTTTCATAATTGTTATTGACTTAGTTATAGACAGTGTCACAATCAAATAAAATTTTATAGCAACGAGAAAACAGATTCTATAATTTATGTATATTTTTAGTTTTTGTCATCTTAATTGATAGTTTACTTTTCTAATTTATTATTTTTCAGGTCAGATAAAACTCTTCAAGATATTGTATACAAATTAGTTCCAGGACTTTTCAAAAGTGAGTAACTTGCTTAAAAAGTGAATTTTTAAAAAGTATTTATAGGTTTTACCCACTATACCAAATGTTTAAGTCTTTTTTACTCCCTTTAGATGAAATGAAGAGAAGAAGGGATTTTTATGCAGCTCATCCTTCAGCTGATGGTAAACTCTTTGAAGGGGGGAGGACATTTTATTTGGAGGGAATACTTATTCAGTAACTTATTAAAATTGAATGTAATCTCAAGTACCACTTCTATTTTCCTACATGTATATACTATTTAATTAAGTATTTAATTTTTAAAAATTCAATTTCAACATGTCTTTATAGCTGCCAATGGCTCTAATGAAGACAGAGGAGAAGTTGCAGATGAAGATAAGAGAATTATAACTGATGATGAGATAATAAGTTTATCCATTGAATTCTTTGACCAGAACAGGTAAATTCTTTAAGAAATGTGTTTATTATGTTTATATGTTTATTAGATACATTGTTCCACTAATAAATTATCTGTTTCTTAGATTGGATCGGAAAGTAAACAAAGACAAGGAGAAATCTAAGGAGGAGGTAGGTTCCATGTCACAAAAACATGAAACATAGTTTAGATTCTCAATTTTATGTGTGTTACTCTTTAGAATATTCCAGGGTCAAATGATGCTGTCAGAAGAAAATTGTCATGTTTGATGTTTAAGAATGATCTATATCTGATAGTTAACATATAGAATTTATTTTATATATGATTACTATTCTTATAAAATATTTTAAATAATTAATGTTTAATGCGCTGATATACTTAAAGTTTTTTTTTTATTATACCAGGAATCAGTTCATTTAGTATTTATAAAAATAGTATAATTGAGAATTTAGTCACATCCCAGTTTGGGGGATGCCTTTTACCTATTCAGGCAATCTAATTTAAACTTTTTTTAATCTGAAAGTTAAAAATAAAAAAGTTACTTTTCTAAATGTACTTAGGTGAATGATAAAAGATATTTACGATGCCCAGCAGCAATGACTGTGATGCACCTAAGAAAGTTTCTCAGAAGTAAAATGGACATACCTAATACTTTCCAGGTATCTATTTTATAGTCTTCATGCATTTTATGTAGATTTTTTAAAAATTCAGTCACTTTTTCCCTTTGGATTCTGAACCCAAAATGCAACAGAAATTTTTAAAATTTAATTTAGCACTTACCTTGAAATATCTCAAAATGTTTAGTATGAATTCTGTTTTATGCTATGAAAATAAATCCCTTAATAACTTCAGGAAATATTTCCCCTTATTTGAGGTTTAAAGAGGGATTCTTTCTTTGTCCAAATGTTTGGAGAAGATGTTTTTTAAAGCATTTTTGGATTATGTTTAGATGGCCAAAAAAATCTAGATTTATCTTTGTTCTTTGTGATACTTAATAATTGAAATACTGTTTTTCAATAGATTGATGTTATGTATGAAGAGGAACCTTTAAAGGATTATTATACACTAATGGATATTGCCTACATTTATACCTGGAGAAGGGTAAGTAGCATGTCTAATACTTGCAGATTATTGTGGTGAACTGCATTTAAAGAATTAAGGCTGATTTTTTTTCCTTTTAACTTTGTAGAATGGTCCGCTTCCTTTGAAATACAGAGTTCGACCTACTTGTAAAAGAATGAAGATCAGTCACCAGAGAGATGGACTGACAAATACTGGAGAACTGGAAAGTGACTCTGGGAGTGACAAGGCCAACAGCCCAGCAGGAGGTATTCCCTCCACCTCTTCTTGTTTGCCTAGCCCCAGCACTCCAGTTCAGTCTCCTCATCCTCAGTTTCCTCACATTTCCAGTACTATGAATGGAACCAGCAACAGCCCCAGCGGTAACCACCAATCTTCCTTTGCCAATAGACCTCGAAAATCGTCAGTAAATGGGTCATCAGCAACTTCATCTGGTTGATACCTGAGACTGTTAAGGAAAAAAATTTTAAACCCCTGATTTATATAGCTATCTTCATGCCATTACAGCTTTATAGATGCTAATACATGTGACTGTCGTCCAATTTGCTTTCTTTTGTAGTGACATTAAATTTGGCTATAAAAGATGGACTAGATGTGATATTCATATGGACGTTAATTGAAAAGAAAGATTGTTCCTATAAAGAATTGGTTTCTGCAAAGGCAGGCAAGAATTTTTTTTTCTGTGTGTTAGGAAAGGTATGAAATGGTTTCTGTAACCGCTGTTTGGATTTGAAAATATTCTGCAGTGGATATAAACGTTGGGCCATAGTTTGTTAATCTCAACTAACACCTACATTACATTCTCCTTGATTGTTCTTGTTATTAAGCTGTTTTGTGAACCTGTAGAAAACAAGTGCTTTTTATCTGGAAATTCAACAAACAGAAAGAATATGCATAGAATAATACATTCTATGTAGCCATGTCACTGTGAATAACGATTTCTTGCATATTTAGCCATTTTGATTCCTATTTGATTTTTACTTCTCTGTTGCTACGCAAAACCGATCAAAGGAAAGTAAACTTCAGTTTTACAATCTGTATGTCTAAAAGCGGGTACTACCGTTTATTTTACTGACTTGTTTAAATGATTCGCTTTTGTAAGAATCAGATGGCATTATGCTTGTTGTACAATGCCATATTGGTATATGACATAACAGGAAACAGTATTGTATGATATATTTATAAATACTATAAAGAAAATATTGTGTTTCATGCATTCAGAAATGGTTGTTAAAATTCTCCCAACTGGTTCGACCTTTGCAGATACCCTACGTTTGAGCCTCATGGGCATAGAATATTTTTAATATGGATATCTAATTCTAAAGTCTTTTTCCATTGGAAGCAATTGGCAAATCATGATACTGACTTTCTCTAGTGATACATGTTTACTTTTAAAAGATATTGTTGCAGTAAAAAAAAACCTTTTAATTTGGAAATAGTGTCTTTATTTCCTGTTGCTTATGATGAAATTAATGTGTTTTTAAATGCATATTCATCACTATAATCCTAAAACAAATTTTTAAGTAAACCAGCAAATTGCTGGAAGAAGGCATTTTATCTAAAGTTATTTTAATATGTGGTATAGCAGTAATATCAAATTTAAGATTTTGCTTTTACAGTTAAAACAATGGCATATGCTGTCTCCCTAATGTCTGGAAATAGAAGCAATTTATTATGAGCTTCTATAGGTATTAATTTTTAAATAGAGTGAGCATGTTGAATTTAAAATATGAATAACCCCAACAACTTTCAGTTTGTGTTTTGCTTTGGTCGAACTTGGTGTGTGTTTATCACCCATCAGTTATTTGTGAGGGTGTTTATTCTATATGAATATTGTTTCATGTTTGTATGGGAAAATTGTAGCTAAACATTTCATTGTCCCCAGTCTGCAAAAGAAGCACAATTCTATTGCTTTGTCTTGCTTATAGTCATTAAATCATTACTTTTACATATATTGCTGTTACTTCTGCTTTCTTTAAAAATACAGCAAATGAAGTTTTATGAAACCACAAAATACATATATTTTTATTTTGACCTAAATTTGTACAGTCCCACTGTGTTTCTAATTATAGATGTAAAATTTCATTTGTATTTGGGGAAAAAATCCAATGAAAAGGATATTCATTTAGAAAATAGCTAAGATTTTAATAAAAATTTGATATGAAAAGCACAATGTGCAGAAGTTTTAGAAACCCTATTGTGGATAACAACAGGTAAAAGCTAAAGAGAATCCATTGCTGTCTTAAGTAGTGATGTTGCTAAGAAGTATATGATTTGTTGTATGATTGCTTGAAAGCCCAATTGAAAGATGTATGTTTATTTACTCTCTAATCTTTGAAGTAAAAATTCCCCATGTTTGCCAGTTTTGGTGAATTTAACTCATTTTTCTAGGCCTCAAGTTTTTCATGATGTTATCTAAGACAAAGAAGAGTTTGTTAATTGAAGTTTCAAGTGGTATTTTTACTTTGGATGGTCATGTGTATAAAAAAAGAAAAAATATTTTTCAAAGGCTAAAAACTTCAAATGTTAGTGGACTGTCATTTGACTTAACACAAAGCCAAGTTGTAAGATCAACATGGAACTTAAACTTTACATCGCAACCTTTTTTATGATGGACCTTTGCATTTATGGCTTAACACTTATACTTGAAAACATGTCCATTTATTTTATTTGAAAGAGGATGTTTTTCCCTACTCAATTTGAAAATTGCTTAAGCGTTAAAGGTTATTTCAGCTAAAATTTGTCTTAATAAAACAGAAGCAAGACTACAATGTGTCGCATTCTCCCAGAACCAGCCATCACAGTTGTGACAATTAAGATTTAAAACTTTTGCTAAACTACCACTTAAAAAAATTCCAACCAAAAATCCATATCAAAGCTGCTAACTTTGTAACTCTTAGCAGTAAAAGTCGGGTACATGAAAAGTTGGCTTTAAGTTTGGCTTTTGCTTCTCAAAAGTATTCTAGAATTCTATAACGCAAAGTTAGTGCTAACAAAATACTCCACAGAAAATGCCTAAATTGGTTTCACAGATTTTAGCTTAAATGCAGAAAGAATGAGGCTGGTTGCTGTTGTGTAAATAGTGATCCGTCTTGGCTTTACACTAGCATACTACTTTACAAGTACTTTGTGCTTTTAAAATTGCCGGCCGTTAATTAGACTAAGTTGAAAAAAAAAAGTTGCCTACAGTTGACAACTTACCAACGTTTTGCTTGCTGCGGCATCCGACCGTGTTTTGTACAAATGTTGGGATCTCTGGAGGTATGCAACAGGCAGAGTAAACTGGTACGGGATTTTCTTCATCTTTTCTTCTTACTCTCTTCCCAATATTTGGAGTTTCAGTTCATTTGTGAAAGTCTTTTTGTTACACTCCTATAGGCCTACCAAGATAAAATTTTGATACGAAATCTTAATAGGAATTTAATAGGAACCCATGTAACCTACTAGCACTGGCCAACAAGATATGAGTATGTTTGGTTTTTTTTTAAATAGCTTATGGTAATCTTTTGAGGGGATGGGATTTTACTTTTAGAAACAATTTATATAGGGAACCTAGTCTCAGAATCGGGGTGGTGGAAGTGTTATTTTTCTCGTTTTTCTTTATATTTTAAAGTTTTGATAAATATATATTTTTTCTTTTCATTACCGCTGGAATGACAGTTGGAAATTCTGATTTAGTTTAGTGCTTCCCCCATACAGTCTAACTCACATTTTATCCAAAACCAAAGGTCTAAATTACACTTAAAATGAACATTTTAAAAAACATACGGTTTTAAAGACATTTAATGGCGCAAAAAGCACAGAACGCAGTTCCAGAATAAGGCTCTTGGGTTAGATAATGTCATTTCATTTGAGGATGTTTCTTCAAGTATAAAATTAACAGTACAACAGGTGATTCACTCTAAAAAAAATTCTAACTCCAAGATAAAACCATCAACTAAACTGGTACCACAGAATTCATATGGACAGGTCCTTTACAAGGAAGAGAAAGTCGCCTATTGGAGCCTCCCAGTAAATCAGATTTGGGAAGTACCACGCGAAGACCTTGAGCCTGTAGATTTTCAAGATCGTCCAGTTTTGATTATGAAAGTCTCCGAAAATGTTTACACAGTAGAGTGTTTCCTGTTTCCGCAGTTAATTTTTTTAACGTCTTTTCTTCTTTTGGTTCTTGAAACGGATTTCCTTTATTTGCACCAGTTTCTTTTTCTTAGTGTGCAATTTCTAGAGGTCTCATAAAGACCTCACTATCAACTTTTGTCTTCATCAAGTCGTCGGCATCAAAAGTTAGTTATCCCTGGAAGGGCTACTCTAAGATCCTGTGGGTTTTCTGAAGAAGTTCAAGTGCACGTAGAAAACTCACCCCCAAGTCTCTTTTAACCCTTCAATAAATAACAAGCACTCAATAAAAACTTTTAGTGAACGAGTTAAATTACTCCCATTCTTTTAACTCTTGTCTTAAAATATGCCTTCCAGAGACTATCAAAGGAACTCCCCAAAATAGCAGGTGTTGCTCCCTCAGAATCACCTACATTTCGACACAAATGCTACTTTTTGCTCTGTTGGATATCATCACAATATCCAAACTTCACAGAGAACGTAATTTCTAAGTATCGATTCGGCACTCTCCAACGCTCTGTCCTCGTAACTTAGCTAGAACCCAAGTTGAGGGAAGGACTTGTAAGGACCAGGGTATTCGAGAAACACGTCGAAATTGGGATGGAAGGAATGAAAACATTACCGCGATGGATAAAGAGGTCACTGGAGATAAAGAAGTCTGTCCAGGGACGAGTCTTAAGTCTCAATACCTCCAAGAGGGAAAGACAAAGCCGAAGACAGGTGCTCACTGCGCGGCTGGGAAGATAAAGCCGCAGTGGGGGGAGTGGGGGGGTGGAGAAAGGTGGGGGGCTGGGACCGAGGCTAACCAGACCAACGGCTTTCAAAAAAAAAAAAGAAAGAGAGGCTTTTTATGTTCTGGTGCCTGGTGGAAAAAGCACAGGATGCCCGCCTGGAGAAAGTGACCTTCCTTTCCAGAAAGCACTGGCTTCCAAAAGGACACGTTAGGAGGAAAGGGCCCTTCCCCCCGTCCTTATTTTTAACTAGCAGCTCTCCGAGGAGTGAAAAGAGCCACAGCTCAGACCTCGGTGATCCGACCCTTCACGCCGCGGGGGTTCGGCCTGGCCCTGCGCGAGCCCGGGCGGCCGAGCATCAGGAGGCCATTTTGCGCCTGCGCCGCTCGCCTCGCGCGGCGCTCGCTCGGTGCTTTCGCATCCCGCCAAATTTGAAAGCAAGATTCTCAGACCCTGCGAGGCTTGTCTGGCGGGGAAACGAAATCGTTTCTCCAAAGTCGGAGCCTGTGGCGATCGGCGGCAACAGAGAGGTGCGCGTGGCCTCATACGGTGGCCCTCCTCTGGCCGAAGGCTCCTCCACCCGGCGAGACACCAGCGGGTCCGCCCTCCTGCCGAGGCGGGGGCGACCGGCCCCCGGGCCTTGCGCTCAACGCCCGCAGAAAACCGACCCCCTGCCGGGCAGGCAGCGGCTTCACCTGCAAAGCCCCGAGAACCTCATTCTTGATGGGCCATGCCAGATAATCGCCTCGCTCAAATCCTATGCCCTTTCTCCTTCAATAACGAAGTGTCCTTGGTGGACAGATTGTAAACTAAATAACAAAATATAAAACTGCCATGTTGAGGGTTCCCGATGGCTGCGCTTCGTGGGCAGTGACTGGAAAGGCCCATGGGAGAAGGTCCTCCAGTTGGGCTTGTTTGATGGATAGAACAGGCTCTAATCCCCTGCGGAGAAAACTT
The DNA here is from genome assembly GCF_964194185.1 of Rhinolophus hipposideros. Classification (NCBI taxonomy): domain Eukaryota; kingdom Metazoa; phylum Chordata; class Mammalia; order Chiroptera; family Rhinolophidae; genus Rhinolophus; species Rhinolophus hipposideros. Next base: position 14,966,637 of record NC_138047.1, on the reverse strand, counting down.
GACCGGGTGACAGTGTGCAGGAGGGGTTGGCTGCGCGACAGCACCCGAAGGCGGGGCCTATCAATGGGTCTCAGCGCAGAGCCAACCTGGGTGGTGCGGCACTCTCACAACCCCGGCGCCCTCACGACCCTGGCGGGGCAGAGGAACGGGAGGTCCACGGCTGGGAGTCGCTTCCGAAAGCTGCGGGGACACAGCTGGCTTCCTGTAGAGCCCGCGCTTGCCTGATCCCCCTGGTATAAACGCCTCTCTGACCCACGAGTCCCACGTGCACCCAAAAACCGACTTGGGGAGGAGGGTCGGGGTAACGGCGGAGAAGTGAAAACGGCCTAAAATGGGCGACGCCGGGCGAGTCCTCTTTATCAGTGCAGCCGACTGCAGGAGCCGCCATTTGGTGGCGGATTTCGGTATTTCAGTAGCACGTTGCGCTGAACGTCACAACTGGCTTGTCTACGTGGCATGATCCTTTGTACACCGCCGTTTTTAAAACTGTGAATTTCCCCTTAGGTTCCCCCTACCCCCAACGGTGAACCCCTCCCACAATCCCCGTGGAAGGCTCCGCGGCTCGGCTCGCCCCTCGACCCGGGTGGGGAGACCTTTCCTCGGGGCGACACCGGCCTCGCGCGATAGAGCCCAGCACAGACCTAACGGGGTATTTTTTCCCCCCGTTTCTCCGAGGCTCGGGCGACTCCGAGTCCGCAGGTTTCCTCTCCCCAGGGAGGAGAATCTCCTGTCCTTGGGGTCGTGCTGGGCATTGTCTCGTCGCCCGCCCGCGTCTCCGCCCGGGTCTCCCGCCTCACACCTCTCAGCTGGGAGGCGGGGAAACGGCGACCTGGGCCTTGCCGGCAGGAGGCACCCCGACGAGAGGCGGCTCCAATGGGAGCGGCGCGTGGGGAGCCCTCGCTCGCGCTCCCAGCTTTGCCCGGAGCCCTCCTGAGACAAGGAACGCTAGACAGCTCTGTGCAGTGCTAGGTGTCCTAGCCCGATCGCTGAGTCTTCGAGGGCATTCATGAACAGCCCCGGAGGAGTGAGGTGCCCACTGAATGCAGAACAAAGGGCTGAGGGGTGAGGGTGAGGCGGGTTCGCGCGAGCGGCTGCCGGGCTCCCAGTCGGGGGTGGGGGGAGCAGGGCGGGCTCTCGGTCTGGAAAGGAGCCGGCGGGCGCTCTGCGGGGTCCACGACCCTGGCTTCCTCCGCAGACTGAATGAACTCAGTCTTCGAGCCCCAGCTGCCATGTTGCATTCATGGAGGGCTCCAGTAATGTGGCGCTCCGGAGGCAGCGACACCCCCAACCCGGGAGCCCTTTGGCCCTTCGTGCGGCACCACTGCGGTCAAGGCTGGAAGGGACCGCAGGGCACGGGCGTGCGTGAGAGGCCCGCGGGCGGCGGAGCCCGCGCGGCCACGGCGCCTCAGCCGCTTTCCCTTGCCACCTTCCTTCCAGGGGCTGCGGGGCTGCGCGCTCGGCGGAGGCTCGGTTGCTAGTAGCAACCACACGACGGCGATTTGCAGCACCGGTCGCCGCCGCCGCCGCCGCCGCCGGTACCGGGGTCGAGCATTTACAACTCTGAGGGTGGCCCTTGCTGACATCTCTCGCCCCCACCCTGGGTGCTCGTCTTCCAGGACCGGACCCTCAGCTCTGCTCAAAAGCCAGCTACCCGGCTTGGCCCTGCCCCCATGCAAACAATAGGGGAGCTGGGAGCGCACACTGCTGCGCGCGCCGCCCTGATCAGGCACCTGAGCCCCCGAGAGAGGGGACCTTTCCTTAATCCCAGCCCGAGGTACCCTCGTCTCCACCTTGAACCGAAATTCTTTGTCAATGGCCACTCCACTAGAAAGCTTTTCTTGACATCAGAAATAAGGATGGTGGTAAAGAAAGAAGTCAAGACCAGATGCCCACTCCCTTTCTGATAACATCCACACAAAGAAGAGCGTAAGGTTGTGTGTGCTGTTGGTAATACTGGCTTTCCTCTGGGTGAGAGCCACAGGCAAACGCTATCTTCCCTCTTCTTTGTCTACCACGAATATTTTGCACAAAGTCCATAACATACCTTTCGTGTTAGCTCAAACATTGCATACAGACACTTACTCTTTTTACACAGAAGTGTACGGAGCACTGCCCCCACCCCTTCATTTCATTTGATGAACCACATCATCCCTTGGCTGTGTGGACTGAGTGGTTTGATACACAAAGAAAATGATTGACGTTAACCCTTACGAATCTCTTTGCCTTTTCTATGCTTTGTGGTTCTAGGACACTGATTTAATTTTTGAGAGAACTCTTGTTAGTGTTTTAAACAGGTTTTTATTTAAGAGAACTCTTCAAGGTACACAGCAAAGTCTTTTACTTAGCGAGTAGGATAACTCCGGAAATATGTGCACTGCCAAATTTCTTTGCTCTTAATAATTGTCCATAATTGTCCTGGCTTTGAACAGTTATTTAGTTGAGTGTTCTTCATGGATTAAAATTTCATGTAAGTCACAGATGTGCTGAAATTCCTAAGTTTAAAGCTCCTTGAGGACAAGCACCTGTTTTATTTATCTTTGTATGCTCCGGAGTCCTTTTTACATAACTCAACAAATATTTGTTGAATTTCCAGACGATTCCAAAAGTTTAACAACCCTAATTAGAAAAAAAAAGCTTACTACTATTAAGCTTGGATGTCTTTAATGAAATCAATGGAAAGCTAAACATTTCCAGGCTAGTGGCAATAATCAGATATCCTTGTTCATGCTTATTTTTACCTCATTTTATTTCAAATGTGGTAGATTATACTAAAAAATATCTGACAGATGTTTCCAGAATTCTAAAAATGATAAATTGTATAAAGGAATTTGTAACTTTGCTATTTTCCCACCAAAAGTGTTTGAAAACTGGTTAATAGCCGTAAGTAAGATGAGATTTTAATGTGACTTTCATACTTTCATAGACCACAGACATGGTATTAACTATCTAAACAGTTCAACAGGAACGCTTAAGGGGCTAATACTGAATATTGCAAATCTAATAAGATGATGCATCTTGAAATATTCTATTTAATTGAAATAAACTTCAAAACATATTGAAAGTAGTTAATATGTCTTCATCATATCTGATGGTAAACTCAAATCAACTGCCTCCTAAAATGACTCTTAAGTATGTTTTAAAACGGGTTCAACTTTAAGATTCACAAAAATGTCAAGTTCACTACATAAGACAGTTTACTTCAAAGAAGAAAGTTAGCATAACTTGGTTCCTGGAGGCAACATAATGACCTGTAGCTTGCCCAAACACCCCCACCACCACCTTAAAAATAGGAAAGCAAGGCTTTAGTGAAAAGTTCCTTTCTATGGTCTTTCAAGAAAGAAAAGCTCCAACAACTTGCTTTGGACCAAGTTAAAGAGATTATCTTCCTTTTTTCATTACTACTGTGTCTTTCAATGAATTGAAGGCTAAGATCAAAGTGCATTCATATTCATGTGAATTATCGCTATTGACTTGAATAATGATGGATTTCATTGTTTTATTTAAACTGAAACCAGAAATGCTACTGCTTTTGAGCCTACACCTCTAAGGCTGTAGAATTTCTTCTGTGAGGACTCAAAAGCCAAGCAATTAGGTCTGACAACCACTTCATTTCTATAATGTACTTCCATACAGAGGACTTTTTATTGGAATTGGTTACATTTCTATAGAATCTTACCATGCAATTTTTGACATCTTTCCAACTTCCTCAACAAAACTCCTGAGTTCAATAAACACACTTCCAAAATACTGAAGTATAAATTGTACTGGCAAGAGAGTAATGTTTAGAAAGCATCTAGCTGTTCATGAATCAGAAAATTAATGTTATCAGTAATTAACTCAGAAGAATGTTTTTGCTTTGAACATGATTCATTAGTTTGTTTTCTAGTGTAACTGAAGAACTCAGAGCTTGCTTGGGAAAATGTGTTTACCAGCTGTTTCTTTCTAAATATTCCTCATGACAATTTTCTTAAAATATTTTAACTTGGGTTCTCTTCAAACTATCCCCTTATTTTCTAAAGAAAAAGAGGTAATGAGATCCAATGGACCCCACTCAATTTTATCAAATGATCATTCTGCTCAAGTTATTCACCTATTAAAATTTTTGTCCCTTTGGAGAACACTTTTAAGGAAATTCATTACAATAAAGTAAATTTACAATAGAATGAGATAAGCAACCTTTAAAAAAAGATTTAAGAAAATGCATTTTAATGAACTTTACTATGAACACAATTCAAATATGAACTTTAATGAACACAATTCTTATAGGCTCTCTAAACTTAAAGAGAGACTCTAGTGCAACAGAAGTCTACTATATTATCATGGTCTGCAATGGGTTCTGGGAATACCCTTTCCCAGAAAGATAACTGATACCAGTTACTTGTATTACTTAAATACTTGCCATACATATAGAGTACTGTGTTTAAGCATTACATTAATAAAAATCAATTTTTAAAAATCCAACTGTGCTACAAGAAGTCTCTAGCTTCACTGTCCCCATTTGGTGTACTTAGTATTGCAAAGCACTCTTTAAACAAAAAGTCTGTAAGTTTGCTTTTCTTTAGGATTTGACTATAAACATACTGGCATTATTTGTAAACTTCCAAGACCTTTACCCTTGAGTTATAATTAAAATGATAAGCGATTAAGTATTATTTCACCAGGAAAAAAGCATTCCTAGAAAAAGCATTTCTTTATAATTCATTTCCTGTTTTACTAATAGGGAAAGGTATTTCTTCTAACAGGTGGTCATTAATCTCTTTTTATGTTTTTCATATGAGGAAAACATTTATTCTTTCATATAAAGTATCTTTATTTTCCACTTTAAAAAATAAATATGGGTTAACGCTGGAGTAGAAGGCAAATTAAAGTAATCCAGCTTTACCAGTATTCAGTCAGATGTTTCCTCTGATATATCAAAAAATGACAGGAGTTGGAGTTGCAAACTGTAGTGCAAGTATCTCCTTTTAAAGAAGGAGATGCTGTGCTACCGCGTCTTCCAATCTACTCTGCACGTTAGCAGAACTCACTCTCCGCTGATAATCTCTGTGGGGACACGCAGAACGGATAGATAGCCTGTGCTAGTTTTGTGAAAGCAGAAATCTTGACAACCTTCTCTCTCTACTTTCGCAGTATTTTCTAGGAGTCAGTGCATACGGTCGATTATTCTTCAAAGTAATCAGTAAGCAAGAAGTTTTGGCTTGGGACTTGATAAAGCGAAATGACGTAAAAAAATGAAACTCGCACATGCGCAATGAGGTGCAGCTTTCTTTCTTTCTTTCTTTTTTTTTTTTTTAAATCAGCTTTTGGCTGCTCACCCAGCCTCTGGGATCCGGCCTGTGCTGCTGGGTACAGGGAACTGGCTGATGAGGCGGTGCAGGGTTCCCACACCCCAGTCCGGGCAAAGAGCGTCCGGAGTGCGCCTACGCCCCCGCCCCTGCCCCCTCCCCGGCGCTCTCGGGTTCTAAGTGCCGAGAGGAGCAAGTCGGGGAGAGCAGGGCCGAACGGAGCGGCCGTGGCGAGCTTTTCTGGCCGCGCCAGCGCTTCGGGGCCTCGGCTCCCGGGCTCCGGCCTCCGCCCGCTCCGGGCTCGGCCCTGCGGGTCGGCCGCTCGCCTCCCTGGCCCACGGCTCAGCGGCACCGCGGCCAGGCTCGGGCCAGGACCTCTCGGCGGCGGCCGCGCGGGGCCGGGTTCCTGCACAGGCCTGGCCGCGGGACCAAAGCGAAAGGACGGAGGCCTTCTTTACCCCCCCCCGCCCCCCCCCCCGCAGACGCCGGCGCTGCGGGACCCGCGGCCCGGGGGAGCTGCGAGGCAGCCGCAGAGGGCCCTCCCCCGCTCGCGCGCACCTCGGGCCCCGCGCCCCCCGCCCCCCGCCCGCCCCGGAGCCGCCCCGCGGGAGGGAGGCCGCCGGCCGAGCCTGCGCCGCGCTTCCGCACTCGCGCCCTCGGGCCGCGCGCCCCCGCTCCTCCCGCGCCCCCTCCCGCGCCGCCCGCCCGGCCTCCCCGGCGCCCTCTTTTCGGCCTGGCCCGGCGGGGGCGGCGGGGGCCTCGGGGGTTTTAACGCAAACCACAGCCTGACCCCAGGCCCAACCGGTATCCGGCGCCCCTCTCCCGCTAGAAAGTGCGCGGAGAGCGCGGAGGTGCTCCTTGAAGTTCTAGAAACTTCGGGATAAAGGAAAAGCCGTGGACGTCCCGGAGGACGACACCCTTCCCTTCCTCTCGGACCCCAGCCGCCCCCGTGAATGCAGTCGTCTGCCAGGGCCAGCGCCCTGGACCCGGGAACCCCGCGCCCACGACACGCGGGGACCCTCCCGTGTGTCACTTTGCGGCGTCGGCGTGGAACCTTCCGTTCGGGGGTGGCAGGACTCGCACCTGTGCGGGCCTCGTCCTCCGCGGTCGTGGCCCGGGTGCGGGCTTCGTGGGCTCTAGAGGTCGAAAGTTGCCTCTGTGGCACCTCCCATCTTTGTCTCTTGTGTCCTGTACTGATGAAAAGGGAGGAAGGAATAGTACCCACCGTCTCCGAGACAAGTCCAGCAACGCCGAGATTCTAAAGGGGTGGTGGGTCTGGGCGGTGCTGAGAAGGAGCGGCTGACGGACTTCTGCGGCGGGGCGCTTAGAGGTTTCTATCTGGTGGTCGAGGGTTTGGGTACAATTTTTAAGGAACACCCACGTAGTCTTTAGAAAGAAGATATTCAACACACACACACACACACACACACACACACACACACACTCCAAGTAGAAATAATATTTTTTATCAGTGTCCCATTGTCTTAGAAAATGTTATGCTGTATTTCAGACTTCTACTTTAGAAGCATCAATTTTTAGTATCAATCACTTTATGTTGTATGGTGCCTTTGGAGGTGAAATTATTCGTATGCGGAATCCCCCTAATGACAGTTTACTTTGGGAGTGGGAAAGATGCGTTCAATCTCTGCATCCACTGAATTAGTGGAAAAGGAAGCCATGTACAGGTGTACCTTTAGAACTATGGGGCCCGCTAAATCACTGCCATGTTAACATTTTATTGGCCTTAACACTAAAAGAAACGTAAAAACTTTAAATTGTAAAGAGTTGACTTAAAACGGCTTGAAAAACAAAGAATTGGAAATAAGACACAAACACAACTCAAGCACAGAAATGTTAATCGTTCCTTCCTAGATGGAAGTGTCCGAGTATCTCCTGCCCTGTTAACAAACTTCATGGAACAATTTGGATGGTCTGCTCAGACGTTTTTCCCAAAAGAGGGACAATGCAACATTTGAGATGTCATATGTTTGTTTTCCTCATTATAGATACTATTTTGAGTCCAATAACTTGGTTATAGCGTATGTAATGCTTTTGTTTTTAATTCATGTAAATATGGAGTTATTTCAGTAATTTTAGATATGGTGTTGGTAAAATTTTAGATTGTGTTCTCATAACTTGAACAATTACAAGCAATTGCCAAAATGAACGTCTATTTAAAGGCTAACACTATGTTTTACTTCTTTGGGAGAGGATGGAAGGAGATTTCACATCTACATAAAATTCAGCTAATTTTTCTTAAAACCAGGATTATTTAAGTGATGTTTTAGGTAGTCTCATCTCTTCACATAGGTTACTCTAAGTCCCTGGTCTTTGCTCCCAAAGCACTTTCCGTTCTTAGAGCAATCACAGCCTTTAAAACAGGGCAGGCTGCAGTATATGCTGGTTGAATGAATACTTTATTTACATGTCTATTTCCCACTAGCTATCATGTGCTAGAAGACAGGCACATTCTGTTATTAGCAAAGTGTCTGGCACATACTGATAATTTAATATGTGTTTCGCTTGGAGGAATATGTATACACACATTTCACTTTGATTTACATCAAGAGTAGATTTTAAAATGTGGATGTTAATATCTCATTACCACATATAAAGCTTTAATTTTTAAAATTCAGCTAGGAGCAAAGGAAAAAACACATGTATGTTAAAATTAACAGTTTCTTTTAGGCATGTGTAGAATATATACCCATAATAATGAGATTTTCTGAATTTCCAAAGCAGATTTTAAAAGAGAAACAGAACAGGATTTTAAAACTGGCTTTATACTGATATCTTTTTGAGTCTCATTTTCATACTAGAAGGATTGAAGGCAAAGATGATTTTGAAGTTACATATGATTAGCTATTTACAAAAGAGCCAAAGTCTTCCAAACAAATCTTTCCTGGAAACATTTTTACAAGTTGTTCAGATATGTTTCATTCTCAGTCAAATGTATAATATGTCAAGTACATTGTATATCTATATTTAAAGTCAGCTGGTACTTTAAGAACTTTAAGTATTCTTAAATAGCATTTAAAAAACCTTGACATATCCCTTTATATAGTTTTCTTTCTCACTGCTTACCTGTTAGGAGTATGAATGTGATAACTTTGTAAAACATAATGGCATTTTATTTTAAAGTTAGGAAATTGAAAGGTGTGTCAGAAAATACAGATTGGATTTCTTGTCAGTAAAAGTAATCTGTTGCCATATTTTATATTAGAATTACTAACAATTCATTTATATGTATATTATGATCGTTCTGTTACATTTATCCATTTAATTTTAAAGACTTCTAAAAAGGAAATATAAAGAGCAAGGATCTAGTTTATTTAACATGTCCAATTCCAGATATAAATTAGGAATTCTATATTGTGTTTTATCAGGAACAATACAATTTAACCCACAGATGTTGTTAATGATCCTCAGAATCTATAGTTAAAAGTAATTTAGGTAGCATTCAATTTTAAGTTTTCAAACTTTGTAGCATTCCATAAATAGATTTATATTTATAGGTTTAGACCTTTCCCCCCACCACTGAGTTCTTACCTCAACACTTTTAAAGTAGAAAATACTTAGTAAAACAATTACTAAAAATGGAAGCTGTTGTAACTTGGGAGTTTGAATTGTTTAAGGACTGAAACCAATTAGGGAACATTTTAGTTTTAAGGGGATTTTTTTCCGGAAAGCAACAAGGAACTGAAAACAAAATTACAATGAAGGTTTATTTGCAATTTTAATTATTTGCTCAATCTGTTTCTCCCCACATCTCTAAAGAAATGGGAACACACAAAAACTTTAATTTTAAAGGACCTGTTTCCTTAGGGAAACATGGAGATCATTGTGAAACTTATGTCTTAGAGTTAAGTAAAGGCACTGGCTTCTGAACTGGAGCAAAAGACAGGCACCTGCTCTCAGGGTAGCAGGGATCCGCCTGAACACACTTACTGCTCTCTCTGATGGCGGCTCCATTCTCCTGCTACTTGGGGCTCCACAAAATATCAGGACTTTATCAGAGAGCTCAAGTCAGAGTGAGATCCCCAAGATTATTTCATAGGACTCACCCAGATATGAGAACCAGCTAAGTTTGCATGTTCCCTTCTATTGAAGATGAGATAATCAAGGTTTCCTGTCTTGGCACTACTCAGCAGCAGATGTGGCTACTTACGCCACACCTGGTGAACTTGTAGTTTCTGATGGAGAAACATTTAACTTTGACACCTGTCATTGAAACGTTTGGTATACTGTTTTCAGGGAAGCTAGAAACCAGCGATAGACTGAGGAGTTAATTTTTGTTAAATGAGACTGGGTAGAGTTAAAAGTATATAAGCTAGGGAAGTCGGCTAGCTTATATTCACAAAATGAAGCCTAAATTTAAAGGACAAGTCAAAATGTTTAAAAATCACATAAAAGTGAGTACACAGCAAACCTAGTAGTAACAGGAGAAAGTCGGTAAAGACAGGACATTAATCATGTTTCTCGTCTGCTTCTCTTGTTGAAGCTCTAGGAGTGCTTATTAAATGCTTTCAACACAACATCTATAACTAAGTGTATGCACACGGCTGTCGTGCGGCTCCGGGACTCCCGAAACCCCAAAACGCCAGGTCTATAAACGCTGGACCACAGGGGAAAACATGTGACTTGAGGTTTCATTGAGGATAATGTATCAGATTGCACGAGGCCACACACAAGATTTCTCCTGACCGTCCAAGCCAGGACGACTTCATCGCGCGTTTCCTTGTCTCGCCGCACTTCCACGGGGTTCTCCCGGCGCGTGGGGCTCCGCGGCCCCGACGGCTGGCGCGCAGTCAGGCAGTCACGCGGGTCTGGGGTCCCTTTGTAAAGGACCTGTCCTGCGGGCGGACGTCGGAACCTCCAGGACAGTGACACGCGACAGTGCCGCACCCGTGCAGCGGCTGGGCGCGCGTGGCACGTCGGGGCGCCCCTGCAGGCGGAGCCCCCCCGGGGCCGGGCGTCCCAGCGGGCGGGGGGCCCCGAGACCGTGACGTCACTCCCGGGACTCACCGTTGCGGCGAAACCGCCGCGTGGCGGTTCCGGTCGGTTGCCTGGGAGACGCGACTACACAGGACAGTTTGCCGTTGGAGGCCGCGTGGCCTCGGCAGTCGCCCCTTCCGAGGACGCGCTGGCCCGGCGCACACGAGCAGCGGCGCCCCGGAGGCCGTGGCCGGCGGAGAGCTGCGGGCGCCATGAGTCAGAAGCATGTGGTGCAAGGTAGGGCCCGGGGCGGGCGCCCCGACGGCTGGCGGCGGGAGCTGGGGACCGCCGGGCGGCGCCCCCACCGGGTCTCTCCCTGCAGTGTTCGAGCAGTACCAGAAAGCCCGGACCCAGTTCGTGCAGATGGTGGCAGAGCTGGCGACCAGACCCCAAAACATCGAGACCCTGCAGAACTCGGGTGAGCCCTCACCCCGAACTCGCGTCGCCTCACACCCGGCGGCCCCGTGTCACCTGGTGCCTTCGCCTCGCCCTGCACCTCAGGTCGCCCCGGTCCTCGGCCCTGCCTCGCCCCTCACCGGTACCCGGGCCGCCTCATCGCCCAGCGTCCCTGTCCGGCCCTCCACGCTCCGCTTACCCGGCCTCCCTTCCCGCGTCTGCGCTCCTCTGTCTGCTGAGCTTTTGGGGAGCAGAAGGATGGGGACTGGAGGACGGCGTCCCTAAGTTCTTCCAGTCCTCGGGGAGGGCAGTAGGAGCATTCGGCCTCTTTAGCGGGACTTCAGGGGCGAGGCCGAGAGGGTTAAGCTTCCACATGGGTCCCGATTTCCATCTTTATGGCAACCAGAAAAGTGTCTGTTGAAAGTCAAAGCCAAACGAATTGCCTGGAAGTCATTTTACGTGAATGGGAATCTACCCTAATCAGACCTATTTTACCCGGGTGCCGTTGCCTGTCATCCTGCCTTTGATCACCTTCGACTTCTTCACACCAAAGGAATTCCAGAGCGGTTGCCACATAATTTCTCGTTTTGCAGTAGTGAAAGAGCAATGATATGCTTGAATATTTTCCAAGAGATTCAACGTAGGTAAAGACCTAGTTTTGAGATACCTTTCTGGTGTTCTCATTTTACCCTTCAGTTCGAACTCAGGCAGACTCTAGAGAGAGGAAGAGTGTGTGTGTGATTCGCTTCTTACCTATTAACATAAAGAGAGATGATAATGGTTTCTCTCTCTCTCTCTCTCTCTCTCTCTCTCTCTCTCTCTCTCTCTCTCTCTCTCTCTCTCTCTCTCTCTTTCTCTTTCTCTCAATTCCTCCACCATCTGAACTTAAAGATAGCATTTTAACACTACTGTGTCATGAGAAACCTTTAATTTATAGGATATGATCTTTAAAACGCATTTAAATTAACATGAAATTAAAAGAAAATTAAGAACATATGGACAGGGCAAGCAAACAATGGTTACTCTAGTTCTTTGTTTTGGTTTTTCATTTTTGGAGAGTAATTACTACTGCACGGTCATGGTAATTTTTTTGTGTGTTTTTATTTGGGGTCGGGGTGTATTTAGAATTGAGAAAGTGTATTTTACAATCATTTTTCAAATCTTTTTATTTTGAGATAACTTTAGATTGACATATATTTGTAAGAAACAATGCAGGACCCGGTGTACTTCCAAACTGTAGTGTGACATCACAACCAGGATGTCAGCACTGATAAAATCCATTGATTTAATGTAGGTTTCCCCAGTTTTATTTGTACTTATGTGTAGGTGCGCATGCATGCTATACAGTTTTATTCTGTGTGTATGTATCAGCACCCTAATAAGATACAGAACTCTCATCACCTCATGCCGTGTGTTACTCTTTCATAACCACTCCCACCTCCCTGTAGTCACTAACCCTGGGCAACCACTAATCTGTTCTCTATTTCAAAAATTTTGTCATTTCAAAGTTGATAATATTTTGTTCTGCAATTATTTCACGTGGATTAATTTTCTTCTGCATGTGTGTATGTGCTTGTATGCAGGCAAAGTAGTCCTCCAAGTACGCAGAGCAGTGTTGGACACACTGTTAGTATATATACTGACTGAAGTTTATTAGAGCGTGTTACATTTTTAGAATGCACTTAGTGTTTAGATCTTTTTTCCCTCTGAGTTCTATCCAATGGTCTTTGTGAATGGACACTTGGTATTTACAAATATTTAATTTTTGGAGTATATGTAGCTAAACTAAAACATTTTTAAAAGGGAAAATGATTGACATTTATTACAAATTTGATACTATAGATAACACTTAAGATACAGAATATCACGTTTTAGTATAATAGAGGCAGGTTTCTCTTCCCATACATGTAAAATGTAGAATATGTTATGGAATTTAATCAATTCAAACTGTTAAGCTAAGTGATCACTAAAGTATTAAGTGGCTTAGATATGACATTTTAAATAGCCACCTACTTCACTTCTGGTCTGTCTTGTGAAGGGATGGAATACAAAAGGAATATAAATTAATATTTTAAAGTTATCTGCACGTGACTAATAGTATCTTGATGGAATACTAAGGTTTTGCTCTTCCTGAAAAATTTACTTTAACGTACTTCATGTTATCTAGATTCAGTTTAAGCACTCCTTTAGTTATTTTAAATAGATACATATAATGAATATTCCAATATATTTATTATTTTTAAAATAATAAAAATATTAAAAAATAACCTGAAGACTTTGTTATGAAAACTTCTTTTAATAGTCAATTAACTATTCAAATTAGTTTATCCTTTTCTAAAACAATCACCATGGGTTTAAAAATGCGTGTGAACGAGCCAACACATGTGTGCATCAATTATATTTCTGATCAAGTTTTCTTCTTTTTTTTTTTTAGCCAAGTGACTTCATTTTGCTAGCTAAGACACCATAATCTCTGCATATTTGGGAGGGTTTTGCATCCAAGATAAAGTGAAAAAATTTCCATATAGGCATCATGATAAGTCAATAGTTCACTGACATAAGAGTTTTTGAATTGATTAACTGAAAAAGGAACATTAAGGATGACAATGATCAATGGAGTTTTATTTTATTTTAAATCTCTGCTCTTTTTCATTGTGTTTTTGATTATGCTAATGAGACAATTTGCCCTATTAAATAAGTTTAAAGTAATTACTAAAGCTAAGTCTTGCAAGATATCTTCTTTAGAGTGTTTGGACAAAAATAAGTTTGATTTCTAATCAAAATTGTTACTAGAAAGAACTGTACAATGTGTGTATAACTGAGAGTTATTTTTTTCTCATTGAGATTTTATTCTTCTAAATCAAAAGAGCATACATAAAAACATTAAAAAGTTTAATGTTTGTTATAAAGTCTCTTTATGCACCCTCAAACCTTGTATGTTCGAACCATATCTTGCAGAGATTTAAAAATGAATTTTGATACTTCCCCTCTTTGAATAATTAGTAACACATGACTGTAATAGTAGAAATAATATTTTGTTACTACCAATTGTAGAATTTCAGTAATTACAGGTGGTTGTTTAATTATAAAATATAAGAAACATGTTTTATGGCATATTGGAATACCAGGCCACTGTTGGGTTGTTTGGGAGTTCTTTTGAAATAAGTTAATGAAAGCTTCAAGAAAATTACTTTTAAACTGCTTAGCTAAATAAAATAAGCTTATGAAGCAGCTATTTTTATAAGAAAAGTGGGGATAAAATATAAAATAATCCTTCATAATATATTCCATATAACCTATAGTAAAACAGTAAACATGGCAAATCAGTAGGTATGCACATTTTTAGAAGAGTAGAAATAGAAAAGTTTGCATAACATTATAAATATGCATCTATATAAAGCTAACTTGCAAGTTGAATCAATTTAATGGGTTCAGAATTCAAGAAAATAGTAACGTGTTTACAAAAATGATTTTAAATTACATGTTTCTGGGGCAGTGTAAAAATCTTCAGCTTAATATTCTACTACCTCAATTTACTATGAGAAGGAAAAGCCTGTGGTGTTTATAATGTATTTAAAATATATCCTGGTAGGTAAAGGTACAATAATTCTCTTATAAAAACTACTGTTTCATAGGATAAACAGAGTTAGTAGAGCAACTTGAAAAAAGTTAGCCAATCATGCTATACAAATTGATGCGTTTTGTTAATATAAAAGGAGTCTTCTATTTGTAAATGTGATAATCAACTTGAAGCAATCATGATTTTTAAAGATTTTTTTTAACATATGCTTAAGTGGAAAATATTCTAGGGCACTATAAAAATTCTGAACTTGTAGCACCTAACAATGTGTCCTAAAAACAAGATTATTTAGAATTTTATTCTGTGTTCTAACCCATAGTCCCTACCTGGCTATTATCTGTTTTGTTATCTAAGCCTTGATGCATAAATAGAAAATAATATAATGAGGGCTAGGTTCTCATTGTTTTCTTAGGACAAACTGGACAATTAAAAAAAAAATCCAACCTGTAGATGAGCCTATAAGAGAGGTGCTCAGAAATGGCAAATTGTGTGGGTTAAATTGAAATGTTACACATTAAATATGTTTGAAAAGTTAAATATTTCCTAATTCCACTTTACTTTTGAATGTTTTTTCATGGCCTTTGCTCCTGTGACAAGAACTTCCCCTACACTTCTTTGTCTAATTAATTTCTACTCATTCTTTGTAGCTCTGTTTAGATGTTGATTCCTCAGGGACACCTTCCTTGAGCCTCATAGTAAGTCAAGTCTCCTGATTTATGCTTTTCTTATTCCTAATATTTCTCTTTCATAATACTTATCAAAACTGTAATGATTTAGTTTCTGCTTTCTCCACTAACTGTAAATTCCATGCCTAGCATAATGCTTAGCATAGAGCAGATGTTCAACATATTTAAATAGAATACAGGAAGGAGTAATTATTTTTCTAAGTGTTTTTACATCTCTTACAAAATTAGATTCTTATAACAGCTCAGGCAGGTAGAGTAGGTATGTTCTTCAGTGTGGATGCTTAAGCCCATAAAGGTCAGGTAATTGTCCTCGTCACAAAGTGACTTTGTGGCCAAACTGGGATTGAGACCTGTTTCTTAATTGCTGCAGCCTGACCTTGTGCTCTTTCTGCTTGTAGATATTAGTAAATTATTTCTAAATGGTTCTAGGAGTTCCTAATAAACCTCAATGTTAACTGTTAAAACAAATTGTCTGTTTAGCCCTTTGGGTACCAATGGCTGTCCAGTAATTGAACATAATTGGTTTTGGGGTCTCCTTGAGGACCATTTCGGGAGCTTCAGTGGAGGCCAGATGCAGAGGACTAACTTTGATAAATACCTGAAGATTTGATAGAGTAGAAGTGTATTTAGGGCTTAAACTGGCCTGGGAGCTCTAGAGAACCTTTCAGCCTCCTGGTTTCTAAGGAAAAGCCTTATCAAACCTGAAGCTTGTTAAGAGCATCTTGGGAAAAGTGTGTAATCCGCTGGGAGTGGTAATCCACAAAGAGTTGTTGGACTGAGACCCTGCCAGGATCACGGAAAGTGCAGAGGAGACTTCATCAGAGCCCAGGGTGGTCAGCTGGCGTGGGATTGACTGCCTGCTGTCCTGGGAATTTTGAGAACACACAAGGTAGAGCACAGGGAAGGGGAAGCACTTGATAGTTATTGGTTGATTGATGTGAGTGTGTAGTTAACATTTCTGTTTGGTTTGCATTTAATCATACTTTATATGAAGGACTTTTCTTCCATGTTTTTTGGGGAGAGGAATTTGGGATTTCTGTTGAGTAGATGTACTGGCCCTAGGAGAAATCCATGGCCACATGTAGAAAAAATTGGGCCTTCTCTTGAACACAAGTCAAATTTCCCTAATTTACAAAGTGAAATATGCCCTAATTTTTTTTATCATAAGGGTAATTCAATTTAAAATTTATTGTTCAAGTTCTGTTAAAAGTCTAGCTAAAAACAAGTGATATTTGTACTTGTGTCTATGTTTTGTTATGTGCCCCAATGCTTTTTATCATAAGGGTAGCTCAATTTAAAATTTATTGTTTATTCAAGTTCTGTTAAAAGTCTAGGTGAAAACAAGTGATACTTGTACTTGTGTCTATGTATGTATGCATGTTTCTCCAAAGGAAATGATTTCTATCCACTTATGTATGTATTCTAAATTCTATCTCTGTGTTTTTTTCCTTTCTTAAGATGTATATACATTTTTTGGCACCCTCTGTATACACGATAAAGTTAATGTCAAATGGTGATATTTGGGATGTCTGGGTGAAAGGTGTATGGGAATTCTTTGTACTATACTTGCAATTTTTCTTTAAGTGTGAAATTATGTTAAAATAATTAAAACTGTATTAAGTTAAAAAAATAAATAAATTCTATCTCTGTGTCAAGATAGAATCACTATTAAGTTGTGTATATTGACTATATTGCATTAGTTTTCCATTAGAAATGTCTTTATAGGATTAGCCTAATAATATGCCCTCTTTTTAATTTTTAAATTGGGGGTTATTTTTTAAATAGACAATTTCCCCATAGCCTTAAATCTGTCATTCAAGACATTATCCATTTTATTATTTTTTTGTATAAAGATGTACTATTTTATTTAACCAGTTTTCATACATTATTATATATCAAGCTAGTCCTAGGTATGAAATTTCAGGAAAAAAAATTGTTGCTACTTCCTTCATTTCACAAAGTGGTTCGCTTTTTACTTTTGCTGCCAGGAAGCTCAATGCTCTGTTGAGAACTCAATTGGAGAACTATCCCTAACCTATGTTTTTAAAAAAATTGTTAGTCCCTCTCTCCAAGTCTCCACTACATGGCTCTTAATAATGATCTTTGTTATGCATATCTTTTAGAGTAAGCCATCCAAAAAAAATTTAGAATAGGTGGCATATGAATAAAACAAAAATTAATTCTATTTGAAGATATAATTTTGAACTGACTGCGTTACAAAATTTTCCTCTTCAGATATTACTCATGAAACCTTTGGAGCAGACAACCCTTTTAGAACTGTCCTATTTATTCTCTATATGTTAGTTTTCACAGTTTGTTCACTCATTATTCAATAAACATTTATTGAGTGTCCAAGTGCCAGATGAATGTTTAGACTCTGATCATGCAAAAATACATAGACTCTGCCCTTAGGGAGCTTATTTGCTAATGAGGAGACATAAATAAATAAAATACCGTTTTGTAAATGTCTGAAGATAGACATATGGAGCACATGTGAAGGGTACTTAACTCAAGCTTTGGGAGTGAGGGGCTCTGTTCATGGCAGTCTTTTAGGAGGATTTCCTAGGAGTTAGCCAGATGAAGAAGGGGGAGGGGAAAACTGCATTCAGGAACATTATGTGTAAAGGCACAGAGACAAGAGAAACCGTGGTGTGTACCCGATAGAAAATGCAAATGTTTAGGTATGGCTGGAGCTTCTTGGGGTAACTTGGCAAGGGAGAGGAGAGTCAGTGGCTAGAGGATGTCAGCCTTAATTATGAAGGACCTCATTTGAAGTTGGGACTCATCCCAAAATTGTCTGAAAGCCATTGAAGAGTTTTAATTAGAGGAATGATGGGATCTATTTTGTGTTTTAGAGAGATGATTTTCATAGTAGTGTGGAGAATAGATCGGAGGGCATTAAAACAGGATCAGGAAGTCCAGTCCATTTTTGCTCTAGCAATCACACTGGATAAGAGTTCTGCAGGCCTTGTGACTTAATAGAAGGGGGTAGGAGCAGGTGAGGAGAGTGCCAGATGCCCCCAGGCTTCCGCTTGCTTAGGTGCATTAGAGCCATTCATTCATGGAGAAAGAGGATACAAGAAGCAGAGGGAAATGATGACCTCACTAACGGTGCTGACTGCGGTTATAGTGTGTTGGGATATCTGTGTGCCGGTGACTACGGTAAGCAGTTTGGGTATGTAGGGCTCTGGAGCACAGGAGACAGGTCTTAGTTGGTAATAAAGGCTTGGATATGTGGGACTTACATGTTCATTTGAAAAGTACAAGTAAAAGCCCATTTTATATTTCCTCATGTAATTATAAACGTAAGTTCAAATTGCTTTATCTAAAATGAAATGTAAATGGAACTTGCTATAACTTGTGTGCTTTACATACTCAGAATCTCACATATAGGTGGTGATGGCTGTGACCTAGTGGAGAGACAGACAGTTGCCCTGGAAGAGTGAATGGAATTTCGGTTTAATACAGTAATCATAGAAGACAACCACAGTGATGTTAATGGTAGAATAATGTGAATTCAGCAGATTATGCCCTTTGCATTCTAAACCTGGCAATAGGCCAGTTTGCATTGGGAAATAATAAATGCTATACAGTGCATATTAAATGCATACATACATACATACAGGGATTCCTTGCCCTCTTAGAAGAGTTGCTAGTTGCTCCGTGAGTCAGTAGTCTCAGTCCCATTTCCTCTCATCCCTTTCCACTCAAAAATGACATGTCAGGTGTGGTAGCCCTTCACTGATAAACAACTGTGTTAACAATGAATCACCAAACAAAATTCAGAAGATATTATAGTTAATGAGAATAAATTTGAAAGAAGAAAGTAGATTATTCTTGATCATAAGAGTTTCTTGAATTTTTTACCATTATAATGGAATTCTATGTAAAAACACTATACATGTTTTGTGATTCATTCTGACTCTTTTAATAAATTGTAAGACTTTGTTGTAAGGGATATAACATCTAAAATCATAACTGACTTGATAGTTATGACAGTGAAAATGTATTTCATAGAAAACAAAGCAGACATGTGGTACCAAAATTTATGATATCTTAGTCAAAAGCAGAAATAGTGGCCAGAGGTATGTAATCATAAAGCCTGCAAGAAAACAAAACAAGGCCTGAAAATTCTTGTTCTGAAAAAAAGGAAAAGGAACACATACTTTCAAGTAAAAAATGACTAGTGAAGGAAAATGAGAACATGTTGTAAAATTTACAGTCATGAGACTTGCTTCAGAAAGTTTATAGTCATGTATTTGTAATATTATAGAAATAAAAAATTTTAAATCTATTAAAATTGTTAAGTATAATTGGAGCTACTTTGTGATGAGAGAAAACTTAGTGCTTAGAGTAGAAAAAGCTAAGTGAATGGTGGTGTCTAGAGTCAAGACCACAAGTTTTTCAGTAAGAGCCAGTTGTGTCTTCAGAAGTATGCTAGATAATTTGAGAAATAGAAAATGAACATAAAACAGAAACTCTGCTCTAGAGATGCTTATTATTTTACTGGGGAGATAAGACATTTGTTCACATAAAACAAAGTAGAAAACCTCATAACATGCTATGTCAAGGAGGGCTGCTATGCTTTGCATAACTTCAGGAGTGCCGTTTATATCGTGATCTATGTGAGTGGCATCCCCTGGATTTGTGCAGTACACAGCCTACCCAGCTATACAGGGTGGACCTGGCATTATTCAGAATCTTCATTTTCTTTTACTTCCCTGAGAGTAAGTGGTGTAAACAATAAAGCTCCCCATGGCTTCCCATTTCACTTAGAATAACATCACTTCTTAACATCACAATCTTAACTTGACCTATAGCCAAATTTGATCTGGCCCCAGCCAACCTCTTTAGCTTTATCTTTTGTTACTTCTCTGACTTTATGTTTCTGGCCAGTGTGAATTTATCATGGCTTCTTCAACTGTCTGCAACAATCATACATCCCTTATCCAAGCCAGAAACCTGGAAGTATGACTGATTCCTCCATCTTCTTCACACTAATCAGTTTGTCTCCTAAATGCCTCCTTGGACCTTTCACTTTCCTCTTTCCCTGTTGCTACTGCTGTTCTCCAGGCTATCTTCATATCTAGTGTAGGTTCCTGGAATAACTTCCTAAGTGGTCTTCTGCTTCCCATCTTGTCTCTTTACACGCTTTCTTTCCAGTGTAATCAATCACTTCTTTACAAAGTGAGCATTTGAGGCTCACTGCATCAACATTAATGTTAAGATACAATTCAAAGTACTTAAAATAGGTACCCTTCAGGACTTTTTAGCTTTCTTTCTCTAATCTCCTTCCTCCCCTGTTGTACAGTAGTCATACTGTGTTCTCAGTTTTGTCAATATATCAAACTTTGTTATTGATTCTGAACTTCATTTCTATAGTTCCTTCTGGTTGGAATATTCTCTGATCCTTCTCTCTGGAGACTCCCTCCATTTTTCCAGCAAGCAATCTACCTGGAAGTCTTCAGATCTCAACTTAGATGTCACTTCCCCTGGTTTGCCTTTCCTGTGTCCTTCAGAATCTGGGTTAGATGCTGTACTGTATGTTTGCAGAACACACTGTACTTCTCCTTTAGTTGCATGCATCACAGTGTTTTGCATTTGTTTATCTCTCAGAATCCCTTTATAAGTTCCTTGAGGTCAAGGACAATTGTGTTTTCAACACCTTGTATATTCTTAATAGATATTTCTTGAGTGAATGGTGAGTGAATTATTCATTCCATAGTAGTTCTAAAACATGTTTGAAAAGGCTCAATCTATGGGACCATAGAATACTAAATAGTTCTTATAAGAGTGGAAGGTATTGATTAATGAATGAGTCATATACACTAATAATAAAAAAATGTTGATGAAAAACATGGACAACATAGGGAATTGATTCCTTTAATTACCACTTTTATTTATCCTATACTGAATGGTGTTCATTACGTCCCAACTCATCTTCCTAGCACTTTAGAAATTTTAACTAATTGTAACTCTTACAAGAGTTTTATGAGGTAGTCCTAGAATTTACCACTATTTCACATATGAGGAAACTGAGACACAGAAATGTTAACTAATCTTACTGAGTCCCACAGCTGGAAAGTGACAGAACCCAGATTTGAAACTAATCATTCTCCTGCCAGATACATGCTTTTAATTACCTCAGTCTGTTGTCTTTTACAATAGGCAGTCATGTAACAAGCAGGGCAAGTGAGTCCTTCTATTTCTAAAGCATAAAGTTTCTTTTATAGTCTCATTGGACCCCAAACAGAATGCCTGAGTCAGATGATAACACTGACAATCAAAGGTGAATTCTTTGCTGTGTATCGGTTAATTGTATGCAGAAATCACTTTTTCCAAAACTTGAATAAACTATAGTGGCAATTTCATAGTAAATAGTCAGAGAAAGTAGTTTTAGATGAAAATGAAACATATTATTGGAATTTAAATTTGTAAAGCTTTGCAAATTTACAATAATAAATCTTCATCATATAAGTCTATGATGATTTGGGATAATTTTGAATAAAATTGGAATGTAAAAAAAATATATATGGTAGAAATCACTTCATTTTAAGTCTAAAAATACAAACAAGGTCATCAAAGGACACTATGAAGAGAGTAAAAAAACAGCTCACAGAACTGGAGAATATATTTGCAAAGCATATATCTCATAAGAGATTAATATCCAGAATGTATGGAGAACTCCTAAAATTCAACCAGCAACAAAAACCAAACGACCTGTTTCATAAATGGGTAATTTGAATAGACATTTCTCCAAAGAAGATATACAAATGTCCAGTAAGTACATGGAAAGATGCTCTATATTACAAGTCATTAGGGGAATGCAAATCAAACCACAGTGAGATACCACTTCACACCCATTAGGATGGCTATTATAAAAAACAACAACAAAAAATAAGTGTTGGTAAGAATGTGGAGAAATTGGAACTCTAGTGCTTTGCTAGTGGGGATGTAAAATGTTGTAGCCACTGTGGAAAACAGTTTGGTGGTTCCTGAAAAAGTTAAACATAGAATTACTACTTGATGCAGCAATTCCACTCCTAGGTATACACTCACAAGAATTTAAAACAGGGACTCAAATTGATACTTGTACACCAGTGTTCACAGCAGCATTATTCACAATAACTGAAATGTGGAAACAACCTAAGGGCCTGTCAACAGATGAATGAGCAAACAAAATGTGGTATACATGCAATGGAATATAATTCATTTTAAAAAGAAATGAAATTCTGATGCATGCTGCAATAGATGAATGTTGAAACATTCTAAGTGAAATAAGCCAGGAAAAAAAGGACAAATACTATATGATTCCATTTATATGAGGTATCTAGGTTGAAAAATTAAGAAAGACAAAAAGTAATATAGAGGTTAGCAGAGACTGGGGGTAGGGGGAAATGGGAAGTTATTGTTTAATGTGTATAGAGTATGTTTTAGCAATGAGGAAAAAATTCTGGAACTGATAGTGGGTGATAGTTACACAACATTGGGACTATACTTAATGCCACTGAATTGTACACCTAAAAATGGTTAAAATGATAATTTGTTTGTAATATGTGTTTTGTCACAGTAAAAATAAATAAAATGTTTAAAAAATTGAAAAACAAAACCAAGAAGATAAATAACCAGAGAAACCAGAAATCTTTACCATGACTTAAATGGGCCCAACGGTCCAGTTTGTAGATACTTGTTTTAATTTTTAATTTTATTAATTTTATTATTTTTTTAACTTACCCACCTAGATACCTTGTTTTTAAAGAAACAAAGTTGAGATGTTAACTATCTTTATAAATAGAAGACAGAGGTAATATGTATATAAACTACATACATGTAAAATGAGACTTAATGAGTAGTATTTTTGTCTTTGGAAATGTTTGCCATTTTCTTCCTGACTTATATATGCAGTTGGCATGCAGAATCAAAGTATTAGGAATACGTTGCATTAAAAAAAATTAAATCAAAGAATGGTGATTATTTTGAGGCTATTTTATAATCTTCTTTACTAGATTATTAGTTTCTTGAGACGAGGAGCTGCCTTAATTCATGTGTAGTCTTAGTCCTTGCTCCTTGGTAAACCCTGATCTGTGTTTTTAAATAAATGACTGTGGACAGGATCAGCGAGGTGGTTTCTGTTTGGGGTATAACTAGACTGTCGTGTAGGTATTAGCAGCAATGTCACGAGTATGGCACAGGAACAAGAAAAATAGAAAAGGAACTCAAGATTATAAAGTTGGGGGAGGAGGAGAATTGTAAAGATTCATCCTACAATTTAAATTTCAGAAATAGTTACACACCATTTTATCAGTTTGTATAGAGTAGACAGAATTGTTTTATAGATATTAAAGTACAATATATGAATTATTATTTTAACATGAGATATTAGTACTTGTTGGCTCCTTCAGTGGAGACTCTAGTGAGGTCATTAGCTGCTTCCTCGAGACTTGGTGTATCAGATACTATTCAGGCTGCTGCAATTTATGGATTCTAAATTTTCATGCATTCGCTCACCAAGGATCATTCACTATGGATTCCTAATGGACAGGCAGGTAAGGAAAGTTTTCTTTTTATGTTATATATACTTCTTTTGTCTTCCCTTCCTTCCTTCCTTTCCTTCCTTCCTTCCTTCCTTCCTTCCTTCCTTCCTTCCTTCCTTCCTTCCTTCCTTCCTTCCTTCTCTCTCTCTCTCACTCTTTCTCTCTCTCATCATTATCTGCATTTTTAGGACAAACCTGTAATTAGAAGAATAAAATCTCCATGCTTAATCTGCGTAAGAGACAAAACAATGTCCCTGGGGACTAATGATTACGAAGCACTAGGAGGCAATTCAAGGACTAGAAATTAAGGGCAATATTTTCTCTAATAAGATTGATGTTATTCAAACAAAGATATTTTAAATGGAAACTTTAGCTTTTACTTTTATAGGTTCAGAGATTTAATATTTTTCAAAATTCTCATTGTGTTACTGTCTGAACTAAGGAATATAGGAAAAGTATGTAGCGCAGAAGCATCCATGTAGAAACCTAACTTGGATATAGAAGGAAACTGAAGGAAAGATATTGTGTGTCAATTTATTGCACTATTTTTCCTTGGCCAGATGCAATCGAAAAATGAAGGAGAAAACATATAAAGCAGAAAATTCCTTTGAGTATATGGACAAATGAAGTACCTTTTTGTGTGTAAAGTATTTTACTACTAAAATTACAAACTGAAATTTTCCAAAATTGGGAGTATTTTGGTATATTAGCTAAATACTGTAACTAATAATAAACACTTATAATTTAATTAACTTTTCTAGGTCTAGACAGATGAATTCATTCTTCAAATTCTTAACGAAAAAGTTCAAAGTTCTTGAGATTTTAATTCAAAATATCTACGTTGAATACCCCAGTATGGATTGATTTCCCAATTACATTTCAAAGGCAATAAGTCACAACCTTCACATAAATTTATCAAGTGAGGGAAAAAATACACAACAGAATCATCAGGAAAAAAATGTGAAACATAATTATGATTCTCTTAAAACTATTCTAAGCATACTTATACTTTATATCCTTTGGCTTCATTCTTGTATTTATTATGAAACTTAAATGGAACTATGTTAACAAATTTAGCTTTTCTTTTAAAAAATATTAACTTTACTTAAAATGGTGCATATTGCTTATCAATTATGTCAAATTATATTCAATAACAGCAACAAATAACCCAATTTGAAAATGGTCAAAGGACTTGAATAGACATTTCAAAAAAGATGTACAAGTGGCCAATAAGCACATAAAAAGACGTTCACCACCATTAGTACTAGGAGAAATGAAAATCAAAACCATAATGAGATACCACTTTACACCTATTATTATTTTAAAAAGAAAGAAAATAGCAGGTGTTGGTTGAGGATGTGGAGAAATTTGAATACTTCTACTTTGCTGGTGGGAATGTAAAATGGTGCAGCTTTTGTAGAAAACAGTCTAACAGTTCTTGGTGATGATTATACATCATTGTAAATGTACTTAATTGTACAGTAGAAAATGGTTAAAGTGGTAACTGTTATGTGTATTTTGTGACAACTAAAATCTGTAAAAACGTTTAATAAAGCAAACTACAAAGAAGAGATTGGCAAATTGTTTTAAATCCAACTTTCTAGAAGGAACCCATGTTAATATTTGGTAATAATTCTAATACCTTATTCTGTGCTTTAAACTTTTTGTTGTGAGATATATCAGAAATTATCTCTATAAAAAGTATAGAAAACAATATAAGCAACATTTATGAGCAAACACTGGGATTTGTTTCACAGGAGCTATTGCATGGACATGAGTAGGAGGGCTTTATGGCTGCAAAGTTAACTAGCCTGAGTGGGATTCAAACTTGTAAATGTGGCCTTATGTAAGATGTTCTAACTAGGTTAAATTAGACATAAAAATAATCAATAAATGAAGTTGGAAGTTATGAAAAGCCACAGGTCACATTATTAAATGTATCTGTGATAAGCATCATTATTCTGTTTAGGTTATTTGGTAGTACTATTTATCTTATTTTTGTCTAATCCTAAATGTTACTGTGAATGTTTTCCTTTTATTCTAGTTAATGTTTCTGGACATAACATTATGAAAGAATATTAGTAATATTTGCTTTTATAGATCACTGGGGTGTGTTTTTATAGAAAAGATGTATAATAACTTAAGTTGAAAAGCCTGATGTAAATGGTGTAAAATTTAGAAAGTCAAGCAGCACTTTGTTTGGACTCTGTCATTACCTTTTTTGCAACCTTAGACTAAAACACCATCATTAAAGCACAAATAGCAGTCGACTATTTTGCATATTTTATTGTAAGGCAAAATTAATATAAAGAGTGGGAATATCCAGTAAAATGACCAAAATGCAATTATGATTTGTCTCCCTTTCTCCACATCCTCAATTTTTAATACATATTATTTATTTAGCAATTATCAATTAAGAATGTCAGAATTTCTAACCTTCCTCCACCATTTATTAGTGGTATGATGATTTCTTTAACCTCTCTCAGCTTCCATTTCCTCATCTGTCAAATAGGCATAATAATAGGGCCTACTTCATAGGTTTGTTAGGAGAGTTCGATGAATTAGTATGGAAAACAAGTCCTTAAAACAATGTGCATATAAGTGCTCCATAAATATAAGCTTCTTTTATTATTGTTGTTGTGATGATATACCTACTATGTATTCAAACCTAAAATGAATATTATGAGAGCTAGTAATACGATGTACTTCCTTATCTCAAAGAATGTATTTATTTGGAGATAATGTCAGAAATCTGAGTTGCAGCCCTTCATGAATGTGAGGTCCTAGCCAAATGTCCACCTAGCCCCCCGGCTCTGAGATAGATCCTGGTACAATTTCTGTAATAAACTCTAAGTTCATTTGGAATGAGAGAAAAGACCCAACAGTTGGAATCAGAGAAAAAAAAAAAAACAAACAAGCAGAAGACTTCATTGAGAGGAAGGGATCTGAACCGAGCCCTGGAAGATAGGATTTGCAAAGGCTGGGAGTGGGGTGGGGGTGGGAATCTACCACCCCCCGCCCCCCCATGTTGTAGGCATTGTACTCTGTGCTTCACAGCCTTTCTCTGCGTTCCTCATGACAGCCCCGTCAGGTCACATAGCCAGTGTTTGCCAAATCAGGGATTTTAACTCTTATCCCCAAGCCTTTCTTACTTCCATGTTATGCTGCTGCTTTGATAATTACAGGTTGTATTGTTCTTGTCTTGGTCAGCCATATGCTTCTAAATATCCCTTTAGTTTTTAGTGGGTAATTTTTTATTTTTATTTTTGCTGATTTTCCCCTTAATTTTCTTATCTGCATATATGCTGAATTGTGTGTTTGTTTTTTCATTTAAATTTTAATTTAAATGTTGCTGATTTCTGTTCTTTCATAACGTAACTCAGGTATAATGTCTTTGCTGAGGCCTCTTCTTCTGGATGTGGTCCCAACAATTCAACACACTGCAGCTTTGGCTCTTGGGAGACTGGCTAATTCTAATGATGACCTCGCGGAAGCAGTTGTGAAGGGAGACATTTTTCCACAGCTTGTTTATTCGTTGGCAGAACAGAATGTAAGATTAAAAATAATAAGTTATATGTTTTTGTAGTTACTACCTTTGACTTTTAAAAATTTGAAGTTTGGGTACAGTTGCAAACTTGTAGGCATTAGAATTATTAAGATGTTAATACATCTTCAATTCTTTGAACTGCACATAATATCTTTAGGCTTTTTTACTTTGGGTTGATATGCAGCTTTTCTCAATTACTGTTACTATGAGGAGAAAACAGACTAAAAATTGTAATGAAATTATACATAAAGCAGTATTTCTGTGTATTGGGAGATTAAAGTTATAGGATCAGCCTTAGATAGGTATATGCTTGTATGAAGCCTAGGCAAACAAAAGTTGTTTTCAACAATACTTATGTCACAAGCTTCTATCTTGTTCACCTACCAGGCCTTGAACTCATTTCTCACAGAAGATTTAATCTCTCTTTATGAGGTACAAAGTCCTCTGCGTTTGCTTTTTTTTTTTTTTTAAGGAAATTATTTTGGTGAGTAGTGGGAGACAAGGGAGGAATCTGGGAGAAAAGGCGAATGAGATCAGAAAGTGTGAATTATAGGTACTGTAATTAGTAATGACTATTTATGACCAATAAATTGTCTGTGAATTTGAAAATTCTGCAATATAAAAAGTCAAATTACTTACGTTAATGACAAGAAATATATCATCATTATTTTTCCACAATTACAAGAAAAAACTCTTCTAATTTTTACAATAAATTAATAGATATTTGGTTATTGACATAAAATTAGACTTTACAACAAATATTTTAATATCTATATATGTTATATTTAAGAAGCTAAGGAAATACACAAAATCAAAACATTATTATTAACATAGCATATTATATCTTCAATATATACCAGGTTTTGAGATACAATATATTAAAAATATACTTGATGTATTTTCTTTCTCTCTCCTACACAATTTTTACTGTACCTTAACATGTTAGACTAAGTAAACAGAATGCTTTCAAAATGATTGCTGTAGTCACCCAGGGACTTTTAAGTAGTCACTGTAAAGAAACTTAGAATCTAAAATAGGGGATTAACTGGGTTCTATTAATGAAAAGAGGCAGGAGACCATTACTGTGTTATTATGTGAACCATAAAACCACAGTGGGTGTTATAGCTAAATACTTCCTAAATAATTTTTTAGTTGTATGAAGAAAATTGTTTTAGTTTTATTTTCTTAGTCTGATAAATTTATATATACGAAATACTATAAATATAAAGCATTACTTAAAATTCACATAATGGTAAGTCATTTGTATTTACCTCTTTAAAAAAGCATTTCTAAAAAGGGATAAATAACACATCCCATTGTTTGGACAGTTTATTTGCCAGGTTAAGTTTTAAAATGTATCAGGAATATTTATCCAATTATTGGTAAGTGCATCTCAAAACATGGTTGTTATTTCAGGATAATTTAGGACACCAGAAAGATTAGTTGAGGTCATGAAAGGCCTATCATGCTTAGAGACTGAGGGCAAGTAAAGGAAACAAATTTATCAGTTGACAGTTTAGTTGTACATGTTACGAGTCTATGAGCTCCCATAGGTCAAACAAATACATTTCAGTGTAATGCAGATACGTAAAATCTCATTATTTTATGAATTTGTAGGAAATATAGTAAGTAGGCAATATAATATTTTATAAATGCATGCTTTAGAATAAAGCAGTTGAAATGTAATATAAAACACTGTTTTAGTTCAGTTATTGAACAAAAGCTATGGGAAACATGAAAAATCAAAATGATTTTGCAGGATGTGTTTCATCCTTTATATTTAAATGCTGTTGAGCTTTATTACAGTAATGTCATTCTTACATTGGTTTTGGTCTATGTTAACTTTTGGTTATATAAGTGCTCAACTCACTTTGAGTTTTATCTATTTTATCCTTGTAGCATTTTTGCAAGAAAGCAGCTAGCTTTGTGTTACGAGCAGTTGCTAAACATTCTCCTCAACTAGCTCAGGCAATAGTTGATTGCGGAGCACTGGATACGCTTGTGATATGCTTGGAAGATTTTGACCCTGGAGTCCTAAAAACAGCACAGAAAAAAATTCATAAGAAAAAGCAACTATGTGAAAAGCAAAAATTGTCACCCCAAATTTTCATGTTAAAATATTCAAAGAACTGCATGCACATAAGCCTTATACATATTATTAGAAAGAACCGTGGAAAAACAGAGGCGGAGAGAAGTGTGACGGGATGACCCTGCCACCACCCCTGTCATAGTCCCACGGAGGAGGCTGCCTCAGCTCCTTCACTCAGTAATGAGCTATTTGTGAGGCCCAAAAAAACTAGGTATTCCTTTACTGAAAAGAACTGACCATCAAATCTGGGGGCTGTGTATTTAATTGTACATATTTGTACAATAGATGGTTTTTGTTATTTATGAATAAGGAAGGTGCTGTTGGATAGTTTATGCTCTCTGACAATTTGCAATCTAAGAAATTGTTTAAAAAGAATATAGCCCTTACCATTTAAAAAATGTAATATTTTAACTTAAATGTAAAAAGGGCGTGGATTAAGGCAAGAGGGAAAGTGTGAAAAAGTAAATGGATATTTCTAGTGTATATTAGTAATTCTTTAAAGAATAATTATAAACCTTATCTTAATATTTTCTTTAAAGGAGACATACAGTCCCGCCATCATGAACACCCTAAGGAAAGGCCCTGGGAAGAATTGAAACCTTCTTCTCACATCGCCATGAGTGTGCTTGGAAGCAGATGCCCGAGACCCATCAAGCCTCAGATAACTACAGCCTCATCCTGCTTGCAGCCTCGTGAGAGGTCACAGGCTGAACCACCCAGCGAAGCTGCTCCCAGATTCCTGACCTACAGAAACTATGAAATCATAAATGTTTCCTGTTTTAAGCAGCTAAGTGTGGTATGATTTATTACGCAGCGGTAGATAACTAAACCAATTGTAAACAGCTGGGTTAGACGAAACACTAGATAAATTTGTTCTACTTTGGAAGAGACGTTCCTAAAATAACACTAGAGTAGGGTCAGTGTATAACCAGTTTTGGCAATTGCAACACCATATTTGTTTTCACTATAATTTTACCAAATCGTAAAAACTGTGGTTGAACGGGGTGATTATTAAAACATAAGATTAACATAAGTGGTAGCCAAATTTTAAGTATATTTTTAACCTGCTTTAAAGGTTTTGAGGTGATACAGCTATGTCCTCTACAGCCAGAGGCAAAACCCAGCGTTTCTTTAAACTGATAAATAGGTGTACCTGAGTGCAGAGAAATGATGATTCATCACTTTCCTTCACTTTTTTTTGGGTAGCACTATGGTTTATCAAGCTCTGCCTTAGTATAGGTGCTGGGGCTTTCCCATGGGGCTCTTGATATATAAAGCCCGGATGTTCTGCCAGTTCTTTGACACCAGCAATGACACCAGAAAATTGACAGCTAAGTGCATGTTGTACTCATCATCCGTCATTGTCATGTGGCCAACAGCCACTGCCAGACAAAGCACCTTCTTCATCTGGAACTTGATGGTGGATTTCACTTCATTGACTTTGTCCACCATGTTCTCATTGTGGGTCAGCAAGGAAGGGAACTCGTTGGCCTTATTCAGGTCTGGGCCCAGGATTCATGGGATCTGCTTGATCAGAGACTCTGAAATCAAAAAGGCATCATACTTCTTGGCCAGCTTTTTGACCAGTTTCCCGTTCTTGTTGAGTTTCTTCAGCACCTCAATATCTATGTGGGGGATATCCAGAGCCTGGGCCTCGTCACTATCCACTTATCCTTGGGGGCAGTGCTGCTGGTCCCCCAGAACACATACGAAGAACTTGGGGCAGAGAAAGGATTTAAGCCTGACGTGCCCAAGAAGCATTTGTCCTTCTGAGGGTCATAGTTCTTCAAGCTGATCTTCAGGTCCACCACGTCCATAAACTTCCAGTGCTTATGCTGGTTTCTGTGCAGAACTTCCCGCACCGCCTCGTACAGGGTGTCGCGGGAGACTTTGCTGCTCATGTTGTGTCACACTGCAAAAGCTGGAAAAGAGGTTTCCTTTCCTTTTTAATGGAACAAATAAAATATAACTTTTTGTAGGGCTTAGGAACAGTGAATTAAAGGCAATGGTTGAAAAATAAAGAGCAATAAAGTTAAAATATATTAGAGTTCCTGAGGTGTTTGATTTGCCTAATTATTTTTGAATTAGTGTGCTAAATACACACATACACACATTTTTTTCTTTAATTTCTTTTGGAGAGCCTCTTCACTTTGAGTACATTTTATGAGTTCTCATGATGGATCAGTTCATTTTGCTCAAATTATCTCCCACATCTCTGTTGTGAGCAGAAAAATGGAGTATTGTATGTTTAGATTAATCCTTTTTTTTGCAGGCCAATGATTAGGTTTTCATTAATTTCTTGGAATTCTACTCTGAATTTTCTTAAATAACCACTAGAGTGGTTCTTCTTTTATGACTCAAAACCATGACTGAAGAATCAAAGTTAGAAAGAACATCACCTTTCCACATCCAGAAAGACCCCCACAGGCTGTGTTAGAAAGTGTGAGGTTTAAGCCTATGCTGTAAAATGGCAGTTGCAGGCTGTAGCTGGCCCACAGATCGATGTATTTTATTTGGCCTGCACTACATTGCCTTACACAGTCTCCAAAAAA
Source organism: Rhinolophus hipposideros (assembly GCF_964194185.1). NCBI lineage: Eukaryota > Metazoa > Chordata > Mammalia > Chiroptera > Rhinolophidae > Rhinolophus > Rhinolophus hipposideros. Next base: position 14,934,973 of record NC_138047.1, on the reverse strand, counting down.
GAAGGAAAAGAAAGTTGTCAACACTTAAAAATTGAGAAATTTCACATTAAAAATCAGATTTCTGGCTTCACTTGAAAAATCAAAAGATCTGACAACATAGGCCTGTATTCCTACATGGCCACACTGGGCTGAAGCTGAGTAACTGCTGTTCTTTGTGGCTGGTGCCTATACTTTTCCATTTCACTGCTGCTCCCCAACTGGGTATTTTTCTGACACTCTCTGGCTTTACTTATTCTCGTTTCTTGCGTGGGCCTCGTGGACATTTCAGCTTACCACTCCTGATCTAAATAAGCAGTTAGCCATAGATAACAGTTAAGAGGAAGGGTGGAGGCCATCGTGAGCACTATTGAAGCAAAATTGCTTCGCCTGATTTGCGTAGTTTTACCTGTTACAATCATGCCTGTTATATGCTGGAGGGCATGCCTGTCTGCTGTCTTCCTTTCTAGTCAGCATGAAGTCATTTCTAATATTCCACTCATCAGTATTAGATAGTACTAATTTTATAAATAATGTTGAGCTTAAAAGTCAGCCCTTTTATCTGTGTGTTTTTTTATTTTAAAATTAAATCTGAAGTTACACCGATCTTTTTTTGATGATGCTAAGTTAAGATTTGAATCCATTTAAATGGTGACACTTCACACCTGTTAGTTAGAGAGCACTTCAAGTTCAGTCTTTATTTTGTTAGAAAAGAAAACCCCAAAACCAAAAACCCAGGTCCTAAAAACACCATAGAAGAAAATTCATAAAAAAAGGCAACTGTGTGAAAACCAAAGATTATCACCCAAAATTTTCATGTTATAATATTCAAAGAACTGCACGCACATAAGTCTCATAAATATTATTAGAATAAACTGTGGAAAAACAGGCAGAGAGAAGTGTGATGGGATGACCCCGCCACCACCCCTGTCACAGTCCCACGGAGGAGGCTGCCTCAGCTCCTTCACTCAGTAATGAGCTATTCGTGAGGTCCAACAAAACTAGGTATTCCTTTACTGAAAACAACTGACCATCAAATCTGAGGACTGTGTATTCAATTGTACATAATTGTACAAAGATAGTTTTTGTTATTTATGAATAAGGAAGGTGCTATTGGATAATTTATTCTCTCTGACAATTTGCATCTAAAAATTGTTTAAAATAAATATAATTCTTAACATTTAAAAAAATGTAGTATTTTAACTTAACTGTAAAAAAGGTGTGGATTAAGGCAAGAGGGAAAGTGTGAAAAAGTAAATGGATATTTCTAGTGTATAGTAGTAATTCTTTAAAGAATAATTATAAACCCTATCCTAATGTTTTCTTTAAAGGAGACATACAGTCCTGACCTTTTTTTTTCTTCTTACTTCTATTAGCATTTATTTATTTGATGCTGAATTTAGCATTTATTTATTTGATGCTGAATTTAGCATTTATTTATTTGATGCTGAATTTACTCCTGGGCCATAAGTTTTTGTTTTTTCAGTTTCTTCTGGGATAGCGTTTTCTTCTGTGTAACTGCCTCTTCTGGTTTAGAACAATCTACTCTTTCTCAGTCAGGAACATTTCAGTGTGGGAGGGAGAGCTCATGTATGGGGTTATCCACCCATGAGGGTCTACATCTAAACCCTTAAGTTCAGCATTACTCTCTGCAGTTTTAAGCACGTGCTGCAAAAATTCTGCACTCTTTTTGAGCCACTGACCCTGTGTCCAGCCCCACAGTTTGGCCTGGGCACAGTTACTGACTTTACCATTGTAACGACGGAACAGCACACACTGCTTCTGTAACTTGACATCTTTTAGATACTTGGTGACTTTTCGGATATGCATGCCCTTGATGGCCTGGGCAGTTTCACGAGTGTTCTTAAAGTGAATATGAAGATTTGAACCTTTTGATTTGCATGATTTTGTGGGGTTCTCTGGGTCAAATAAATAGCAAATCATTTTTAGAGGTCACCTCAGGCCACTTACAGGGAGAGTATTCCCACTACTTTTTAAAAAAACTTTTCTTTATTTAAGTGTGTTTTTCCAGGACCCATCAGCTCCAAGTCAAGTACTTGTTTCAGTCTAGTCGTGGAGGGCGCAGCTCACAATGGCCCATGTGGGGATCAAACCTGCAACCTTGTTAAGAGCACCGAACTCTAACCAACTGAGCTAACCGGTCCCCTTTTCCCCCGACCCCACTACTTTTTAAAATAAGAAACTTTCTGCCCTATTGAGAAACTAAAATGTTTGTATTTATTTTTCCTTTATAATAGTAATGTTAATATAGTTAGCCCCAGCAGTAGCTATAAGTATGGACAGAAGTCATGTTCATATTTCTTTTATTTGAAAAAGTATATATAATCACATTGAAGACAATTTGGCAAATAAAGAAGAAAACTATATCGACAATAGTACCATCAACCTAGTACAAATCCTGTTAGTATGTTGGTATAGGATACTATTAGATTGGTGCAAAAGTAATTGCGGTTTAAAAGGTTGAAAATAATTATAAAAACCGCAATTACTTTTGCACCAACCTAATAAGTTTTTTCTCTGCATTTTCTTTGCATAACTACTTCTAATCTTGCTTGTTATTAACAGTATATGATTATGTCACTTGTTATTCCACAATAAAAAGGTGTGCTTTAAAAAAAATTTTTTTTTGAAGATTCACTTAAAATTTAAAACAATGCTAAAACATTTTCAAAGATATGGGAAGATAAATTTCTTGGCTCCCTGCTTTTTCTGAGGGGAATCAAATATTTTACGAGCCTCTAAGTCTGTACACGTCAATCTTTGATTTAATAAGCATGATAATTAATTGAACCAAAACTCATTTCCAAATTAGAGTTTGAAAATGAGCTCTGTGAATTTCTCCTACGGGTAGATATTTTTACATGTATCAGAATTTTGTATGTTTTGGTTACTACTGCTTTTTTTTAGCGAAAGTATAGGGAAAAAAGAAAACAGCAAAAAGAAGTAAGGTGGGAAGCACTGTTTGAAATGCACCCCAATATACATTTTCACCAAACACGCCACAGACTTGACTCCTAGGTCTGCTCCATACTTGCAGTGTTGTATTTGTATATTCATCCTGAGCAAAGGCTTCTAGAACAAAACAATGTTTTACTCTATTCTGCTACGCCAACATCTAGACAGATTTCTAGCACATAGTAAGCATTTAATGAACACTCAATGACTGAAGGAAGAGAGGAAAATATACACATACAATGAGCACGAGCGAAAACAAAATTACCTCAGAATGTATTTTGGCTGTAAGGTACAGAATATCAACTACAAGTGGCTTAAACAATAAAGATATTTTATTTCACATGACACAAAATTCAGATCAGAGCATCTCCAAGCTTGGTTATGCGCTGAACAGTGTCATGGAGGACCCAGATGTTTCTCATTTTTGTACTCAGCCATCCTCAGCATATTGGTGATTTCTTCCATTATAATTGCAAGATGGATGTAGCAGTCCAGATGTTATTGGAAGACACGACTATGCCCAGCAAAGAAGAGGCAGTGTTTCCTCCTGTGTATCTCTGTTTATATCAGAGGACAACCTCTCACAGATGCTTTTAGCTGACTTCTACTCAGGTCCCATTGGTCAGGATTGGTCCACAAGTCCATGCCCTGGCTGACAAAGGTTATTGGGTAGACACCAACAGTCACTGGCATAGAAATGCCAGAGGAAGCAATAGTAGAGAAGAGAAGCAAGATATGCCATAGGAGAAAGAGTAGCGATAGAGGCAGGCTAACTAAAGAGGTAGCTATAGCATGTGTAATATGGTATGTTGTGCATTATTTAGGCTTATTGTATTCTTACCTGTATGTACTACACCATCTTATACCTAATATATGTATGAAGGTAGTAGAACAATGTCATTTTAGATAACAGTGTGTGCCAACCAGGAGCAGATGCCAGTTTTTTTTAGTATAGTGTTAATTTGGAGACGTAAACCACTACTCCATATACCTGAAATTAACATAAAATAATACTTAATGTCAACTGTAATTGCAAAATTTAAAAAATGGGGGTAAAGGTGATGGGGAATAAGAGGTTCAAATTTCCAGATATAAAATAAGTCATGGGGATATAATGTACAGCATAGGGAATATAGTCAATAATATTGTTATAGCACAGTAAAATGTCAGCTAGTTGCTGGACTTACCATGGCAATCACTTCTTTAGGTATATAAATGTTGAATAACTATGGTATACACCTGAAACTAATATAATATAGCATATTAACTATATTTTAATACAAATCTTTTTTAAAAATTGGAGATGTAAAGTGTATGAAATCGCAAGTACAAAGTTGCTAGGCCCAATGCAAGTCTTTGGAAGATTCATTACCTTCATGGCGAATCTTCCTCCAGCGCCATTCCCAGCCTTTCCCTCATTTAACATCAGAACTCTAGAGAGAAACAAAAACAGCTTAGGATGGGATTGGGTAACAAGTCAGAAGAGCAGCAGAGTTTGCTTCCTTATTAACATTACATGGTTCAGGGAAAAGAGGATATGGCACTCTGTTATTCAAGGAAAGGATAAAATGTGTGGGGATAATGAAGATAATAGGTTTTTTTTTTTAAAAAAAGAACCTTAAGTTTTTATTAACAGCACTTTGAAACAGTTGTAGTTTACTGTTTATTCTTCACTCTTAGAAACTGTATAAAAGTGATAATACATAGATGAACTAATCGAACTAATCCTTATATTCTCTTGAAACAAAATTTTCAGCCAATTACATATATTCTAGGTACCCTGAAATATGTACATAGAAAGTTGATATTACCATACGAACACCTGTGTACTTTGGACTGGATTGAATAACATGTTCGTTAACATAAAATATGAAAATTATATCTAGAAATTTCGTATAATATCACACTTTATCTTTCTTTCCATTTCCCTTAGATGAATGGGGGAGGGGAACTGTTTTACCTGCTGTCTTGATGGTTTTCAGGCAGTTGAGATAGAATCACAGAGATGCTTCTGAGGAAAGTGTTGGTATTCTAGTCTGTTGTTGCTGTTGTCTTTTTTTTAAATACTATTTTTCACATATCTGCCTCTAGTTCTTGAGATTACATATTAATTTACCATTGTATTTCATATTTCACACCACAGTTTAAAGATTGAAACTATTTGCTAACCAGTGTAGTGTTAATTTGTAGAAGTCTGTCATCTGCACCAGAGTTGAAAGTGTCTGGCAAGTAGTAACCTTCCATTAATACTTGTTTAATGAAAGAATGAATGAATTGTTTATACAATATTGGGACTTCTAAGATAATTATAATAATTTAAGTAAAACAAATATTGGATGTTAACTTGTATTTTCTAACATTATTTCCTTTTAGAAAATATAATATTACCAGTATTTTGAAAAATTAAACACCATGTTTTCTTTAAAGACCTTAAGTAATATGCTGAAGATGTAACTTGGCTATTAAGATCTAAATTGTCAGGGCACTACAAATCTGGGAAAATGAGGACATAATAGAAATGGGCATATGTGATTCAGTAAGAGAGGCCATGAATACAATCAAAGTAGAATCTGTAACTATGTATTGTGTTTTATGCTTCTCAAAAGACATTTTTTACATACATGTTACATGGGTATGCCTGCTGTCTCTCATTATCTATAATTTAAAATATGTTATTATTTTTGTGGCTATTCTTCTTCAGCACACATGTAAATCAACATGTATATTCAAAAAATGTTTATTTCTGACATGTAAAATGCTTAGGATAAATTTACTCCTTTATCTAAACATTAACATATATATAAAGTATGCTGTTCAGTTGTACATCTTGTTTTTGAAAGTGTTTTTATATGTACAATAAAAATGCACCTTTTCATTTTGTATAAAATTTTTAAAAATCTTTTAAAAGTACTGTAAGATGAAAGAAATTTAAAAATTGACATTATTGGCACAAGATTCATATTAATGTTTACTCATGTAAATAAACACAAAATACAGCCTAATTAGTGTGGTTGGTAAATTTGGGGGTCTTTAATTTTCTGTTATTGGAAGCCATGCATAAAATGCTTTCCTATTGAGAAGTACAGAATTGTCAGAGCTTTAAACAGCTGACATCTGCTTACTCTCTTAAAAAAAAAAAAAAAAAGAAAAATGAAAAAGAAAAAAAGAAAAACAAGCCATTTCAGCCTAATCTACCTCAAATGTGTTCATGTAAATGGAGGTCCATCTAGTGACCTGTATTCTTTTCAGCTCAGGATTGGTCCACATAGTTTACGAAACCAGGAAGGCTGATTTGAAATGCAGATGTCGAGACAGTGAAGCACACCCTCCCCTTTTTTCTTTGCTGTATCTGTCAGGGTGAAAAATGGCTTGCACAAGGGTCAGTCACCCATACTCACTTAATTACTTTTCTTGGGCCCACAGAACTGTCACAAGCTGTGGTGGACGCGGGAGCGGTTCCTCTTTTAGTACTCTGTATCCAGGAGCCAGAAATTGCTTTGAAAAGGGTTGCTGCTTCGGCTCTCAGTGATATCTCAAAGCACTCCCCAGAGTTGGCACAGACAGTGGTGGATGTGGGAGCGATTGCTCACTTAGCCCAGATGATCCTGAACCCTGATGCTAAATTGAAGGTATTTTTAAAAATAATCAAAAGCAAACCAGTCTTCTGTTCATCTAAGAAAATGGAAATGTGTATAGATTAATATTGTACATTTAAAATAATTCGTAAATTATCACTGAAAACAGATGTGATTATATGGTGTATTTGGCCTTGTAATATGTGAAAATCATGCTGTAAAGATTAGACAATAGACACATGACTGAGAAAGGTATGTGCAAGGCTTAAAATTAGAAGTAACATCAGTATTAACATTAATCACTAAAATAAGGAATCACATAATTGAATTTCAGGGTGGGAAGGGACCTAAAGGTTTTCTAGCCCACCACTATTTAAATTTCTTAAGAACATTGTCATATTTATATATTTTTTTATAGCTTTCTAAAATAGTCACCGATTATACTTTTATATTGTAATAGTTATATCCTAATAAGGTTTTTAAATTGTTAATATGAACTACGCAATGTAAAGTTCTTTGAAATGTTATCAGCATCATGCCAAAAATAAAATGTTAGTTCTGCTTGATCTTTTTCTATTACCTTACCACATGTATCATAAATTAACAATTTAAGTATTACATAATTAAAAAATAGTATTCATCCGAAGGTCATATTCTTAGATCATCTGTGGTAGAGATTAAAATAGTCCATAGAAAACTAAGACACTTTATTTGGAAATTAGGGACTTTAAGAAATTGATTATTTAGGTATAAGACTAAGATGTGAATGTTTTGAGACTCAGAAATCAGGTTATGTTAGATATGCAATTGGTTTATCTTTTTATAAAGGTATTTGACTATGTAAAAAGGTGTTTAAACTGTGTCTGAACTCTACAGTGGACTCTACATAATGTTTTGTTTTATTTTGGTTTTCGCTTAACAGCGTCAGTTCCTTTCAGCTCTCAGTCAGGTTGCAAAACATTCTGTGGATCTGGCAGAAATGGTGGTTGAAGCAGAGATATTCCCAGTTGTATTTACCGGTGTGAAGGACAAAGATGAATACATGAAGAAAAATGCTTGTACTTTAATTAGAGAAATTGCAAAACATACATCTGAAGTTAAATAAAAAAAGCTTTAAGTGCAATAATATGAGTTAGTTTTCATGTTGAAGTAAAACGTCTGTTTGTACACTGGGCCCAAGTGCTGTGCCACATGATCTGGTTAGGTCAGGGTTTCTCATCCTGAGCACTATGGACATTTTGGACAAGATAACTGTGATGGAAGGGGGGGGGGTTCTGTACACTGTTGGATGGATAGTTTGCAGCATCCTTGACCTCAGCCCATTAGAGGCCAGTAGTACCCCTCCCCGCGTCATGACAATCAAAAGTGTCTCCATATACTGCCAAATGTTTTCCAAGGGACAAAACTGCCCCCACCCCGACCCCACTGAGAACCATTGGGTTATATCCATGGAGTTTGAGACTGAAATCTCAGTTTTTAATCATTTCCTGCTTTCCATGTCTAGATTCTGGGGACCATGGACCTTGGTCATCCCTGTCATTTTAGGTCAGCGGGGAGTAGTGAGAGGTTGTACAGTTCCAGGTTGGGAGAGACCACCAGGTCCCCAGGCTAATGTAACCACTCAAGTAGCTGCTCTTATACCCTGGTTTCCATTCTGAGTTCTTAGACGCCAACAGAATAGTGATGAAGCAAGCCTGAGTGGATTCTAAAGTTGTATATTTTTCTATGTATATTTTGAATAATCAATTTCATTTCAATAAACTTTAAAGTCCTCATTCTCTATTTTATCTAACATCTTCACTTGATTGAGATTTTTCATGATTGAAGTGTAATTAGCTAGTGATCATTGCTCACAAATGAGGGATAATTAGGCTAGAATATTTCAAGTCTGACATTGTCTTTCAGCATTCAATGATTAATCTGCTTCATATTCACACATTGTGATTGGACTTTCAGTTTTTAGCTACTTATGAACTAGCCCTACGTGTAATGTCTAGGTGAGGAGTTTTAACATCCATTATAATAGGTATTAAAGCTGTGTCATCAGTGCATGAAAAATTGAAGCACAGAGTAAAGCTACGCATGGTGAGTATATTTGCACATTTGAAATAGCAGGATTATTATACTTGTATATTTCTTTTTTGTTTTACTTTTCATTCTTTTTTAAAATTAGTTTCAAGTGTACAAAACAATGTAACAGCCATTTATCATTTATATCCCTCAAACAGTGATAACCTCCCTTTCCCACCTACTACGCCTCTGACATCACATACAGCTATTTTATTTCCACTGTCTCTATTCCTAATATTGAACTCCACTTCTTGTAACTATATTTAGATTTCTTTATAAGTATAGTAATTTCATGAAATCATATTTCAAATTTTACCAGATATTTTTAGGTCCTTAGTTAAAAAGTTTGCAATACTAAAGTCATATTTAAAGATCATCTTGTGCTTTACCATCACAATTACCTAAGTCTCCTTCTTTTCTCTCAGCTCTCACAGTTGATAGTTAACACAGGGGGAGTTGCTGCTGTGATCGATTGCATTGGGTCCTGCAAAGGCAACATAAGGCTGCCTGGCATCATGATGCTTGGTTATGTCGCGGCTCATTCTGAGAACCTGGCGATGGCGGTGATCATTTCCAAGGTTTGTTCTTGCTTGATTTTCTCAGAGTTATTGCAGTGAGATATTCTAAGACAGAACCACAGATTAATAGTCTCCCATTGAGTATAAAATATAACTGACAGGAATGAAAGAAACCTGAAGACTTTTTCAACTTGTTTTCATCACTTGTCAGTATGTTTCTGAAAGCAGTGCTTGAAGTAAGGTTTACTTTGCAGGCAGTTTAAAGTTTTACTCAGTATTTAATATTGACAAAATATCAATACCTCTGCATATTAGTATCATCTGTATTGAAATATTCAGTGTACTTGTGTCTTGAAGGATTGACTGTACATATTTACTAACATGCAGAGCATACTTTGATTAAAGACAACTTATAAATGAAATGCTGGGAGTTGTTTTCATTATGCTCAGAGGTCTCTACATTCTTTCCCTTTTCCTGTCCCTTGGGTAGGAGATGACAATGACTAGGACATCCCTTTTTATCCACTTTCTCTCCTTCAGCTTTCATGAACTAATTTCTCTTTTTAGATGTAGACAATTCAGAGCACACAGCAGACAGCGAGGTGTTGTGTCCTTGCTCTTGGGATTTGGCCTCCTCTCAATTTACAGCTTGGTATCAACCCTCCCTACAGTGCAGCGCTGGCACACAGTAGGTGATGCAAAACTGTTGGTTGAATGAGTAAATATCGATAACCTGAAGAACGCTTCAGAAGCTGTGTGCTTACAGTGTCTCCAGAGACCTTCTAGGGTGTGGGTTTCTTATCAGCACGGAAAAGCTGCTGCTGTATGTTAAACAGTGTGGAGGTTTTTTGTTTTATTCCTTGCTAATCCTCAGAATGAAAAGGAGCCTCAGATCTTTATTTCTACCTATTCCTTGATAATTCTTTGCTCCACTCGCATTTTATCCTGTGCTTTTCCTTTTGTTCTTCTATTACAAAGACTCTGATAGTGACTAGAGCAGTACTGCTGCTTTCTGAAGGGTCACAGTGGGATGTTACCGGGATTTTTTTTTTTTTTAAGATTTTTTATTGGGGAAGGGGAACAGGACTTTATTGGGAACAGTGTGTACTTCCAGGACTTTTTTCCAAGTCAAGTTATTTGTCCTTTCAATCTTAGTTGCGGAGGGTGCCCTTTAGCTTCAAGGTGTCCTTTCAGTCTTAGCTGTGGAGGGTGCAACTCAGCTCCAGGTCCAGTTGCCGTTGCTAGTTGCAGGGGGCGCTGCCCACCATCCCTTGCGGGAGTCGAGGAGTTGAACTGGCAATCTTGTGGTTGAGAGCCCACTGGCCCATGTGGGAATCCAACTGGCAGCCTTCGGAGCCAGGAGCTCGGAGCTCCAACCTCCTGAGCCACCAGGCGGCTCCTGTTACAGGGATTTTTGATTCTTGGTTCTTTTGTGGATCGTCAGAAAACTTGCACATAGGAAGAATGATGAAAGAAGCAGCAATTGCTTTTGCTTCCTACATTTGCTCCCCAAACTAACCAGGAGGCAGTCCCCTCCTTTGGCCCATGGTTGCTGCTGGCCTCTCCTGCCTCATTGTCCCTCAGTTAGTTGAAGATCAAGGTGACGGCAGTAGTTTGTGGCAAACCGTACAATACTGCGTCATTCTTTCTTTTTCCTACATAGTGCTGTAAGAGCTAATAAAGTACTTATGATTCTCAAAGCACACTGATGTTCCTTATCTCATTTGCTATTCATAACAACTGAGGCCAGTAAGTCAGAGTTTGGAGGATACAGTGGAGGAGGCTGCTTTTCTTCCTGCTTCTTCAATTGTGGTACGTCCCTGAGTATGGACTTTCTGGAAGGTTGTCTCATTCTGAAGAAAGGTCTGACCTTTTGTATTGCAGTCACACATTTTTAGCTGTAAAAAAGAAGCCAACGAAGAAATATGGCAGGTCTCTTCAGGAAACTGGTTTTAATAACCGAATTTAAAGGTAGAGGGTAAAAGAAGTGTCTATGATCATTTGGCCTTTGCTATGGTAGCATGACGATGTGACGTTGACTTTTGTGGCACTAAATTTAAGGTGATAATTATTATAGTCTCAAATTAGTTAGAAAATTATACAGAATCTGGAATTATAATTTGATTTGGCTATTTGATTCTTTCTTGGATCTATAAACTGTGATGTATATGACACCCTTGATTTAATTCTGGTTTGATTAGTTAGATAGATAAGCCTAAAGTACAAAATATAAGCACATGCTATCTGTGTTACAAAAGTAATCATTTCTACTCTGACATTCAATCATGTTAAAATGGGCAAAACTATCATTTAAAAGTTGGCCAAAATTAATGAAAATTTTTTTACTATTTCAGGAAAGGTTTCAGTGAATATATTTCATCTAAAAGCTACTTAAATAGAATTCTTGTTCATATTATTCATTTGATTTCAGACCTATTTTGCAGTTATTTTGTTCTCAGTTCTATTATACTTAGTGAAAAGGTGATTTTAAAAGGATTCTAAATTACCTTTCTTAACAAAGGAAATAAAAGGTTTTAAAATTCTAAGCTTTTTAAATTTGTCACAGTGGAATCTGGTTTTGCTTAGATACTAGTCTGTGGCATCTGTTGTTTGGTTAACTGCCTCTGTATTTGGGAAGTAAAGGCTAGCAGAGAGAGTCTTAGTTTAGTTGGATTGTTACAGATAATTGAGGTAAATTAGTTCTAGTCATTTTATTGACTTGAAAAATGACAGCCCCTGTGTTGTGCTCGTTTATTGAACCGTTTAGGGAGAAAAGGATCAAGGCCAAAATGACTTCTTCTAATGTTTGAGAGACATGGAAGACGCTTTAATCCTGCTCTAGCGTCATAACACTTGCTCTTTTGATCAACGCTGCAGGGTGTGCCCCAGTTGTCAGTCTGCTTGTCAGAAGAACCGGAAGATCATATTAAGGCTGCTGATGCTTGGGCCTTGGGACAGATTGGGAGACACACTCCAGAGCATGCGCGGGCTGTGGCAGTCACAAATACTTTGCCAGTTCTGCTTTCTTTGTACATGTCAATAGAAAGCTCAGAGGATCTTCAAGGAAAAGTAAGTGCTTAATTCTTACCTGTTTATGAATCTCTGTTAGATTTTGACTCATTCTTAAAAATACGTAATTTATAATTTTCTAATCTTTTTATGGACAATATTGCTTTTATGAGTTAAGAAATACAAATTTATCAGAAGGACTGAGGTGACTTCTTTGAAAACAGATTACCCTTGTCTCTAAAAATCAGTGATATATTTTAAAGAAAGTTTTCTGCAAGTGCAAAGTTGTTTGAAAAATAATGTCTGGTTATTGTCTTCTACACTGGTATTGACTTAAAGAATAGAAACTGAAGAATAATAGAATTTTGGAGTTGGAATTGGCTGGAGAGAACTTTAATCCATTTTACATTAAAAATTTTTTAAGTCCAAAAGAATTGAAGATGCTTTCAAAAGTATAATGTAAGTGGAAGAGGGTATTCAGGAAGCCATGATCTAACTTTCCTAACTCCAAATGCCTATTCTTCTAATTATATGTCTTATATTTCTTCTTCAAAACAAAAATGTGTATAAGATTTACTAAATTAAACATTTTTAAATATACATTTTTTAAATCAAGCTTTCTGAAAAAATATCACTAGCTACTAAAATGATTCACAAAACAGGAATATAAAGTAGGATGGGTTGTTTAATAATTATAGGATTTCAAAGAAAGAAAAACATATTTCCCAGCATACTGCCTTATTAGGAAACATGTAACTTTTTGAAAGCTGCTTTTAGAATTAACTTGGATTGAAAGAAGTACACAGAAAAGCCAATAATTCAAAATAAAATAAACAACAGTAAGTTAAATTATATTTAAATTTTAATTAAAACAATAAATTAACAAGTAAGAAAACACACTTGCTGAAACTTTAGATGTAATGAGGCAGGAAGTTTATTAGAAGTGTATAGTTCAGGGACTCTGCAAGTTATATATAGTGAATAATTTATTATCAAATTATATGTTTACAAATTTTAAATTTTATAAAAGTGGATTTACGTATATTTGGTTATGTTTATGTGTTATTTCTCTACAATTATTTCTATATCTAAGTAATGGTTTGATAGATTTAGGGCTTCCCTTATATTTCTCCAATGTTGAATGCATTTCTTGGCAATGCTTGGCAGGGAGAATAAGATTGACGACGTGCTTAGGCCTTTCCCCATTTAACAATTCTGTGATTCTTTGACTTTCTGATTGAGAAACCCCAAGTCCATTTGCAGTTTTGAGTTGCCCAGTACAGCTGATTGACATATACATAATTTTAACCTATATGTGTAGTTCTTTTTTGGTCTCAAATTTCTTTAACCCATTATTGTTACTGTCTTTTCTTCTATCCGCTCCCCCCTAAATTCCTCTTCTTTTCTCTTTCCTCTTTATTTCTCATCCTCCTTTGCCCCTTACCTCTACTGATCCAATGACTATGGTCTCCTCTGCAGGGTGTCTACAGGCGAAAACTGTGCTGCCCAGGCTATAATAGTAATTATGTTCAACTTCTAGATTATCAACATATAAATTGTTAATATCCTAAAAAAAGTCTCTATCGCTTTTAGGTTCCTGCACTTAACAACTGTTATTTTCCTTTAAGTTTTGTAAATAAAGGAATACATGAGCTAGAGCACAAATAACTAATAGTGGAGTCAATAGTAGTTATAACTGAGAAACCCTTGCAAATAGTCTCAGGTAGCACTATATACATTATATACTACCAAGTTCATATAACTTGGTTTTTAATGAATTATTATGATGTTAAGAAATAACATCACTGCAGTAAAGTAAGTTTGAAAATGTCTTAAAGTAAGATCACTTTTATTGTGTTTTATTTTAACGAAGGTGGTTTTACTAAAAACCACCTAAAGATCCCACTTTTTTAGGTTTACTAAAATAGAAGTTAAGGTTCATTCTGACTACATTTGGTATAATATTTATTTTTAGGAAATACACTGAGTATTAAATTAAGAAGTGAGATCTTTACCAATCATTGTCTTGTTAGCAATCTTTTCAAGGCTTTATGTCCATATAAATGTTTTCTTATTGTAGGGACTTGATCATTTTTTTTCTTTCCCAAGAGCTCTTGGATTTTATCAGTTGTTGTTTTAAAGGCTTTAGGATGAAAGTCCAAGTCTGTTTGATCTGACACTATCTCAGTAGGGAAAATGCATCCAAGAGATTCAGGAACTATCTAATGGTATTTCTCGTTTGTTACTCTGTGGCAGCTTTCACATTATAAGGCTATGTTGAAGTCCATTTTGTCCCAAAGGCATGTCAGCTTCTATAAGCATTCCCTAATTGGTTCTGATCCAATTAGAACCAATGAGCAGCCCCTTGGAATTTCTTGCATATTTTCACATAGCCTTCCTATCTGCCTGTGCCCATGTCATATCAAATACCTTATTAAAAACTGAAAGAATAAATCTTTTATCTAACAAGCTCACCTACTTATATTGAAAATATTCAGGCTTTTGTATTTTCATTTGTTTGATTTAGAGGCATCATATTGAAATGTTCCATGTTAGTTTTGGCATTTGAATAAGTTCATTCTATCACCTTAGCTATAAAACAGTTTCTAAGTTAATTATTTGATTTAATTATTGTATTCCTATCATCATGGTTGTTCGCCTTAACTTTTTAGTGGCTTTATTGAAATATAATTCATAGACCATGTAATTTACCCATTTAAAGTGTACAGTTCACTGGCTTTTATATATTCACAGAGTTGTGCAACAATCACCATAATTTTAGAAACTTTTCATTCTCCCATTAGCTATATCTTCCCTGACTAGCCCAAGGCAACCATTAATTTACTTTCTGTCTCTGTGTATTTGTCTCTTTTGAACATTTAAATGGAATTATACAACATATGTGGCCTTTGTGCCTGGCTTCTTTCACTTAGCATAAGTTTCAAGGCTCATTCTTGTTATATAGTATATTATCAATATTTTGTTCCCTTTTATTGCCAAGTAATATTCTATTGTATTGATATACCACATTTTACCCATTCACCAGTTCATGGACATTTGGGTTGCTTCTACTCTTCGACTATTATGAATAATGCTGTTATGAACATTATTGTACAAGTTTTTGCGTGGACGTGTTTTCATTTCTCTTGGATAAATACTTATGAGTGTAATTGCTAGCTCCTATGATAATTGTATTTAACGTTTTGAGGAACTGCCAAACTGATTTCCAACGTGAGCACCATTTTATATTCCCACCAGTAATGTATTGAGAGTTCCAATTTTCCACATCCTTGCAACACTTACTATCAGGGTTTTTTGTTATAGCCACTCTAATGGTTTGAATTGGTATTTCATTGTGGTTTTGATTTGTATTTCCCTAATGTTTGATGATATTGAAAATCTTTTCATGTGCACATTGCCCATTCATATATTTTTTTTGGAGAAATGTTTAATAGACCCTTTGCCCATTTAAAAATCTATCATTTTATTATGGAGTTGTAAGTGTTCTTTATATATTCAAGTACTTATCAGATATATGGTTTACAAGTATTTTTTCCCAATCTGTGAATTCTCTTATCATTTTTTGATGGTAACGTTTGCAGCCAAACACTTTTAAATTTTAATGAGATTCAATTTATATATTCTTTCTTTCGTTGCTTGTGCTGTTGGAGCCATATCTAAGAAGACTTTGCCTAACCCAAGATCACAAAATTTATCCCTAAATTCCCCCTTCATTTTAAAAACTATAACTCTTTGGGCCTTAATGCTTTCAAAACAAAATTAACTGGAGTGACATCATATGAATTGCGGCAGTGGGGCTCACTTTTTGAGTTCTCATCTGGATCTTATCACAAACGGGACAGATAACCCATCAAAGAACTCTCTACTCATCACGCAGAACAGCTAAGAGACTCGTACCAGGATTACTTGAAGGTGTGCAAATTGGGCGAGCGGGGGAAGAGGGAAGGGAGCAGAGTGGAGATGGGGTCCCGCATCTGCGGATGTGGAGACACGGCCAGCATCCGCAGCTGCAGAGACGCAGGGGATCCCAGGAGGGAACAGAGAACACAAAAGGCAAGAGGTGGGCTCTTTCCCTGCATCCCACAGCTGATTTCTCCAACAGAGGGGGCAGCTAGTTGGTCCCTAGGTCGGACAAAGGACACAAACTCCATACCCGGCAGCCTCCCCCCCACTCTTCCAATCCTACCCCCACCCTTCCAGAGATTTAAACTGGCCCCTGAACTGAAGAGTATGTCAGATTACAGAGGAGCCTTAGTGCTCAGGCTCTGGGAAGACTGGCAGGCAGCTCTGACCCAGAGAAGAGGCTGGGAAGAGTGTAATTTTTGCCGGGCTTAGAGAGAAGAGACTTCTTTACCCCCAACCACCACCTTTTCTGGCCTGCAGGAAGAGTGTGACATGGCTGGGCTGGGAGAGAGAAGACCCCTCCATTCCCAGCCCCCACCCTGTCTAGGGCAGGGCAATTACTCCCAGGGATCAGAAGTAAGCGGCAGACGCAGCTCCCAGGTTTCAGCAGTTCAGAAATCTTCCTTCCGCCACACACACACACACACACACACACATGGAAGAAGTGCCCTAAGACTCAGGAGAACTGGATACAGGGCTGGTGGTGCTATTTTCAGTGTGCATATATGTAGGCAAGGGCAGAAAATGCACTGACTTTGTAAAAACTACCATCCAGACCCCTCAGCCCTGAGCATCTAAACCTGTAGTCCCAAAGTCACTCTGGACACCAGGTGACCAGCTCTGCCTGCACAATACGCAGGAGACTCTTTGGTACAGCAGAGGACAACCTGGAGATTACTCTGTGGGCTTAAGCCAAGACTGGCGCTGCTTTTTGTTTTGCTTTGTTTTGTTATGTTTTGTCTTTATATCTTTGATATCTTTGCCTGTGTTGAGTAGGGGTTGTTGGTTGTTTTTACATGTGAACATATTTGATTTTTTCTTTGTTGTTGTTGTTGTTGTTGTGCTTGGTGATTTGCTTTGTTCTGAAATTGCCCTACCAGGGCCCAGCTTGAGAGGCACAAGATTCAACATATCCAGAGGCCAACTCTGGACCAAACCAGAGTACTACAGGGTTTGACTTATAAGTCACACACTGGACCACACCCAGAGGGAATTCTGTATAGGCGCAAGAGCCCATAGAGGCCAAACCACATTTAAGTGGTCAACCCTCATGCAGCAGAACACGCTGCGGTGGGCAGAGCCAAGTCTCACAACTAGTCAGCCTAGGAGTTAACCCTACTCACAAGCGAAAAGCAATTAAAGATCTTCTTTAACAGGACAATATACACAACACAAGAGTCACCTTTGGAGCACACTCAGAGGAGAAAAACGAAGTAGTGCTAGTCAAATATAAAGGACACATACTACATAAGATAACCCAGCAAGAACTAAGAACTCTAGGGGATCTACCTAATACATCAAAGCAAACAGAGAGAGTCAGCCAGAATGGGGGAACAAAGAAACATGTCCCAAGTAAAAGTACAGAAGAAACCTCCAGAAGTGGAACCAAATGAAGCAGAGGTAACCAACCTATCAGAGACAGAGTTCAGAACACTGGTGATAAGAATGTTTAAGGAGCTTAGAGATGACATAAAGAAGGATGTAGAAATCATAATGAACAACCAGTTAGAACTAAAGGACACAATTACCGAAATAAAGAACTCACTTGAAGGAATTACCAGCAGGTTAGATGAAGCAGAGGATCGAATCAGTGACTTAGAAGACAAGTTAGCAGAGATCACCCAAACAGAACAACAGAAAGAAAAAAGAATAAAAAACAATGAAGATGCTTTAAGAGATCTCAGGGATAACAACAAGTGCAACAACATGCGCATCATAGGAATACCAGAAGGTGAAGAGAGGAAGCAAGGGATTGAGAACATATTTGAAGTAATAATGTCTGAAAACTTCCCTAACCTGATGAAGGAAAGCAACATACAAGCCCAGGAAGTGCAGAGAGTTCCAACCAGGATAAACTCAAACAGGTCCACACCAAGACACATTATAGTTAAAATGGCAAAGCTTAAAGACAAAGAGAGAATCCTAAAAGCAGCAAGAGAAAGACAGAGGGTTACATACAAGGGAACTCCTATAAGACTATCAAATGACTTTTCTACAGAAACATTGAAGGCCAGGAGGGAGTGGCAGGAGATACTCAAAGTGATGGAAAACAAAGGCCTACAACCTAGATTGCTTTATCCAGCAAGGCTATCATTTAAAGTAAAAACCCTTAAGAAAGTGGGAATAGAGGGATCATATCTCAACGGAATAAAGGCCATGTATGATAAACTCACAGCTAATCAATAATCAATGGGGAAAAGCTAAAACCATTCCCCCTAAGATCAGGAACAAGGCAGGGTTGCCCACTTTCTCCACTTCTATTCAACATAGTGCTGGAAGTTCTAGCCACAGCAATCAGACAAGAAAAAGAAATAAAAGGCATCCAAATTGGCAAGGAGGAAGTAAAATTGTCATTATATGCAGATGATATGATACTATATATAGAGAACCCTAAAGACTCCACCAAGAGACTATTAGAGCTGATAGATGAATTTAGTAAAGCAGCAGGATACAAAATTAATATTCAGAAATCAGTTGCATTTGTATATACCAATAATAAAACATCAGAAGGAGAAATTAAAAAAGCAATTCCATTTACAATTGCTCCAAAGAGTATAAAATACCTGGGAATAAATTTAACCAAAGAAGTAAAAGATCTGTACTCAGAAAATTATAAGACACTGAAGAAAGAAATGAAAGAAGATATAAATAGATGGAAACACATACCATGTTCATGGATAGGAAGAATTAATATACTTAAAATGTCCATACTGCCTAAGGCAATATACATATTCAACACAATTCATATCAAACTACCAATGACGTTTTTCACAGAAATAGAACATATAATCCTAAAATTTATATGGGACCATAAATAACCCCGGAGGCCTCAGCAATCTTGAGAAATAAGAACAAAGTGGGAGGTATAGCAATACCTGACATCAAATTATACTATAAGGCTACAGTAATCAAAACAGCATGGTACTGGCATTAAAACAGACACATAGATCAAAAGAACAGAATAGAGTCCAGAAATAAATCCATGCCTATATGGATTTTAACCTACAATTCTAATCTTCCATTTATTCTACAACAATGGAAGCAAAAATGTATGGTGGGGAAAAGACAGTCTATTCAATAAATGGTGCTGGGAAACCTGGACAGACACATAAAAAAAAAATGAAGCTGGATCACCTACTTACACCATATGCAAAAATAAATTCAGAGACGTCATCAAAATGGCAGTATGAGGTGAGCCTCTATAAAGCTCCCCTGGAATTTACATACAATCGAACAACAATAACTCCACAAAGGACACCCTGCACAGCAGACAGGCAGGACAAAGAGGCCCACTACTGAATTCACCTAAAGGTGGGAGAATCGCGCGAGCAGGGGAGGAGGGAAGTGCGGAGAAGGAGGTGCACAGGCACAGGACGCAGACCTAGCTCAGTGCTCTGAGCTCGCTGCATCCCGGAACTACTGCAGCTGCAGGAGAGGGAAGAACTTGGACAGCTAGGGCTCTGCTTATGGCCCACAGGGCTGAGGGGGCAGCATATAACACGACTGAACCCAATGCTCATGGCAGAGACCTCGGAGAAAAGACTGAGGGAAGATGGCTGAAAATGGTAGTTCTGGCCCTCACTGCCGAGCAGAGAACGGAAGGCTTAGGCACTGAGACTAGCCGCTCCCTCCTTACTCACCCAGAGCTCACCCCGCCCCAACCTGCCCAGTGCTAGAAGCCGGAAGTAGCACTGTCAGATCAAAATAACAGAATATTTGCTGTTCTGAGAACTGTACGGCACACACAGATTAGCAGCCGAACTAGTTCTGGAAAAGGGGAGGGAGCTGTGGAAGCGGGATCCGCTGTGGTGGTGGTCGCCGCCATTGCTCTGGGCCACCTCTCACAACTCACCCCGCCCCTGGCCGCAACTATCTGGGTGGATCCCTGCAGAAGTAAACAGAACTGCTGAAACATACAGGCTCTGAATCTGGCGCAGAAAGAGCTTTGGAACTTCAAAAGCTCTCTGAATCCCCACAGGAATGTGGCGCCCTATGACCCAGGCGAACTGTTAACAGAGGAGAAGCCAGTCTCCCAGGGAATCCCCCCATTGTGTGAGAAGCTGGAATAGTGCAGAGAAAACATAGCACTACCTTGTGAAAGAGGAAAAAAAAGGCTGCAGTCGGAGAGAAAACAAAACATTCTACTAACAAGTATTGGAAAACAAAAGAAAGATCTCTTCCTATGAACCTGTTGCAGAAGCCACTCTTGTAGATGTCTAGGAAGAGAAATAATAAACCAGTAATTGCCAAGAATAACCAAGGCAACAAGACAGCTCAGAAAGAAAGTGAAAAGTCTCCAGAAAAGGAACTTAAAGATATGGAAATATGTGAATTAAATGACAGAGAATTCAAGATTGCAGTTCTGATAAAACTCAACCGGATGTAAGAAAACACAGAAAGGCAGTTTAATGAACTCAGAAACAAAATCAAAGAACAACATGAGCGTATTACGAAAGAGATTGACATTTTAAAAAAGAACCAAATAGAATTTCTGGAGATTAAGAACTCAATAGAAGAAATTAAGAATGAAATAACCAGCTTAGGTAGTAGAGTTGACCAGATGGAGGAAAGAATTAGTGACATCGAAGATAGAAACCTGGAAATGACACAGATGGAAGAAGAAAGAGATTTGAGACTTAAAAGAAATGAAAGAACTCTACAAGAAATTTCTGACTTTATCAGAAAGAGCAATACAAGAATAATGGGCATACCAGAAGGAGAAGAAAGAGAGAAGGGAACAGAGAATATATTCAAACAAATCGTCGATGAGAACTTCCCAAACTTGTGGACAGAACTGGATCCTCTAATCCTAGAAGCAAATAGAACAGCTAATTACCTCAATCCCAACAGGCCTTCTGCAAGGCACATTGAATTGAAGCTGTTTAAAATCAACGACAAAGAAAGAATCCTGAAGGCAGCCAGGGAAAAGAAGACGGTAATCTACAAAGGAAAGCCCATTAGATTATTTGGATAGATCATCCAAACAGAAAATAAATAACGAAATAGCAGTCCTAAATGACACATGAGATGAATTGGACATAATTGACATATATAGAGCACTACATCCTAAAACATCAGACTATACATTCTTTTCTAGTGTACATGGAACATTCTCAAGGATAGACCATATATTGGGACATAAAATCAGCCTCAGCAAATTTAAGAAGATTGAAATCATGCCAAGCATATTCTCTGATCACAAGGCTTTGAAATTGGATATCAACTACAAAAACAACACAGGAAAAAACACAAATACATGGAGATTAAACAACATACTTTTAAAGAACGACTGGGTCAAAGAAGAAATTAGAGGAGAGATCAAAAGATACATTAGAAACAAATGACAATGAAAATACATCCTACCAAAATTTTTGGGATGCAGCGAAAGCAGTTTTAAGAGGGATTTTTATATCATTACAGGCCTATCTCAAGAAATGAGAAAAATTCCCAAATAAATAACCTCATGTTACACCTTAAAGAACTAGAAAAAGAAGAACAAGTGAAAACCAAGGGCAGCAGAAGAAAGGAAATAAAAAAATCAGAGCAGAAATAAAAGAAATAGAGAACAAAAAGACAATAGAAAAAAATAATGTGACAAAGAGCTGGTGCTTTGAAAAGATTAACAAAATTGACAAACCCTTGGCTAGACTCACTAAGATAAAAAGAGAGAAGACACTAATTAACAAAATCAGAAATGAAAAAGGGGAAGTTATCACGGACACCACAGAAATACAAAGTATCATGCAAAAATACTATGAAGGACTATATGCCACAAAATTCAATAACGTAGAAGGAATGGACAAATTCTTAGAAACATATAGCCTTCCAAGGCTGAACCATGAAGAACTGGAAAATCTAAACAGACCGATCACCAGTAACGAAATTGAATCAGTCATCCAAAACCTTCCCAAAAGGAAATGTCCGGGACCAGATGCCTTCACGAGTGAATTTTACCAAACCTTCAAAGAGGATCTAATACCAATCCTGCTCCAACTCTTCCAAAAAATTGAAGGAGAGACAGTACCCCCTAACTCATTTTATGAGGCCAACATTACCCTGATACCAAAACCTGGTAAGGACAACACAAAAAAAAGAAAACTAGACCAATATCTCTGATGAATACAGATGCAAAAATCCTAAACAAAATTCTAGCAAATCGAGTACAACAATGCATTGAAAAGATTATTTACCACGACCAACTGGGGTTCATTTTCGGGACACAAGGATCCTTCAACATCTGCAAATCCATCAATGTGATACATCACATAAACAAAATAAAGAACAAAAATCATATGATTATATCAATTGATGCAGGAAAAGCATTTGACAAGATACAACATCAATTTACGATTAAAACACTTAATAAAAGAGGTATAGAAGGAAAATACCTTAACATAATACAGGCCATATATGACAAGCCCTCAGCTAATCTCATAATGGTGAAAAACTGAAGCCATTTGCTCTACGTTCAGGAATACCACTGGGCTGTCCCCTATCACCTGCTTTTTAACATAGTGTTGGAAGTCCTTGCCAGAGCAATCAGGCAAGAGAAAGAAATAAAAGGCATCCAAATTGGGAATGAAGAAGTGAAATTATCACTCTTTGCAGATGACATGATGCTATATATAGAAAACCCAAAAGACTCAACCAAAAAGCTATTAGAAACAATCAACGAATACAGCAAAGTTGCTGGCTACAAAATCAATGTACAAAAGTCCATTGTATTCCTATATACTAACGATGAAATCTCAGAAAAAGAAATACAAAAAACAATTCCCTTTACAATTGCAGCAAAAAGAATAAAGTACCTAGGAATATACTTAACCAAGGATGTGAAGAACCTATATGCTGAAAACTACAAGACATTTTTGAAAGAAATTGAAGAAGACACAAAGAAATGGAAAGATATTCCGTGCTCACGGTTTGGAAGAATCAACATAGTTAAAATGTCCTTATTACCCAAAGTAATATACAGATTTAATGCAATCCCCATCAAAATCCCAATGGAAGTTTTTAAAGAATTAGAACAAAAAATCATCAGATTTGTTTGGAACCACAAAAGACCCCGAATAGCCAAAGCAATCTAAGAGAAAAGAACAATACTGGAGGTATCACACTGCTTGACTTTAACTTGTACTACAGGGCTACAATAATCAAAACAGCATGGTATTGGCAGGAAAAACAGACACATAGACAATGGAATAGAATTGAGAACCCAGAAATAAAACCACATAAATAAGGACAGATAATTTTTGACAAAGAAGCTAAAAACATACAATGGAGGAAAGACAGCCTCTTCAATAAATGGTGCTGGAAGAATTGGATAGTCACGTGCAAAAGAATGAAACTGGACTGCTATCTGTCACCATGTACCAAAATTAATTCAAAATGGATCAAAGATTTAAGCATGAGACCTGACACAACAAACTGCATAGAAGAAAACATAGGTACTGACTTATGGACCTTGGGTTCAAAGAGCGTTTAATTAATTTGACTCCAAAGGCAATGGAAGTAAAAGCTAAAATAAACGAATGGGACTATATGAAACTTAAAAGCTTCTGCACAGCAAAAGAAACCTTTGACAAAATAAAGAGGTAACCAACTGAATGGGAGAAGATTTTTGCAAACAGTGCCTCCGATAAGGAGCTAATATCCAAAATATACAAGGAACTCATGAAGCTCAACAACAAAAAACAAATAACCCAATTGAAAAATGGGCAGAGGACCTAAAGAGACATTTCTCCAAAGAGGACATACAAATGGCAAATAAGCATATGAAAAAATGCTCGACATCACTAATCATCAGAGAAATGCATATAAAAACCACAATGAGATATTACCTCACCCTAGTCAGAATGGCTATCATCAACACGACAAATTGTAACAAGTGTTGGAGAGGCTGTGGAGAAAAAGGAACCCTCATACACTTGGTGGGAATGCAGATTGGTGCAGCCATTATGGAAGGCAGTGTGGAGGTTCCTCTAAAAATTTCGAATAGAATTACCATATGACCCAGCAATTCCTCTCCTGGGTATCTACCCAAAAAAATCTGATAAGTTTTATCCACAAAGATATATGTTCTCCAATGTTCATTGCAGCTTTGGTTACATGGGCCAAGACATGGAAACAACCAAAATGTCGTTCGATAGATGAATGGATAAAGAAGTTGTGGTATATATATATGATGGAATACTATTCGACGGTAAGAAAAGACGATATAGGAATATTTGTGACAACATGGATGGATCTTGAGAGTATAATGCTAAGCAAAATAAGTCAGTCAGAAAAAGCATAGAACCATATGATTTCACTGATATGTGGTATATAAACCAAAAACAACAAAAGAACAAGACAAACAAATAAGAAACAAAAACTCATAGACACAGACAATAGTTTAGTGGTTACCAGAGGATAAACGGGTGTGGGGGGTGGAAGATGAGGGTAAAGGGGATGAAATATATGGTGTTGGATGGAGAACTGATTCTCGGTGGTGAACACAATGGGATTTTAGATGATGTAATACAGAATTGTACACCTGAAATCTATGTAATTTTACTAACAAGTGTCACCCCAATAAATTAAAAAAAGAAAAATAAATTTAAAAAACAAAATAAATGAACAAAGAAAATAGAAACAGACTTATAGATACAGAGAACAAAGTAATGGTTGCCAGATTGGAGGGAAGTTGGGGGACTGGGTGAAAAAGGAGAATGGATTAAGAAGTATAAATTGGCAATTACAAAATTGTCACCGGGGTGTAAAGTATAGCATAGGGAATATAGTCACTAACATTATAATAGCTGTGTGGTGTCAAATCGGTACTAGATTTATCAGGGTGATCACTTCATAAGTTATATAAATGTCTAATCACTACATTGTACACCAGAAACTAATAAAATATTGTATGTCAGCTGTAATTAAAAATAAAAAAATATTTTAAGAAAAGAATGAAAGAAAAAAAATTAAAAATGGCTTAAAGTCTTAAATGTAAGATCTAAAACCATAAAATACCTAGAAGAAAATATAGGAAGAAACTTTACAGACATTACCCGGAGCAAGATTTTTACTGATATATCTCCTCGCGCGAGGGAAGTAAGAGAAAAAATAAACATGTGGGATTACATCAAACTAAAAAGTTTTTTCACAGCAAAGAAAACCATCAATAAAACAAAAGGGATCCTACTGAATGGGAAAAGACATTTGCAATATTATATCTGATAAGGGGTTAATATCACAAATTTATGAAAAACTCACTCAACTCAACTTCAAAAAAACAAACCCAATTAAAAAATGGCCAGCGGACATGAAGAGACATTTTTCTAAAAGGACATACAGATCGCAAACAGACATATGAAGAAATGCTCAACCTCACTAACCATCAGAGAAATGCAAATAAAAACCACAATGAGATACCGCCTCACCCCAGTCAAAATGGCTATCATCAATAAATCAACAAACAACAAGTGCTGGCGCAGATGTGGAGAAAACGGAATGCTTGTGTACTGTTGGTGGGATTGCAGATTGGTGCAGCCACTATGGAAAACAGTATGGAGGTATCTCAGAAATCTGAAAATGGAACTACCTTATGATCCAGCAATTCCACTCCTAGGTATCTATCCGGAGAAATCCAGAACTCCAATTCAAAAATCTTTATGCACTCCTATGTTTATTGCAGCACTATACACAATAGCCAAGACATGGAAACAACTGAAATGCCCATCGGTAGATAACTGGATTAAGAAACTGTGGTAGACAATAATTTAGTGGTTACCAGAGGGTAAGGGGGTGGGGGGTGGGTGATGAGGGTAAAGGGGATCAAATATATGGTGATGGAAGGAGAACTGACTCTGGGTGGTGAACACACAATGGGATTTATAGACGATGTAATACAGAATTGTACACCTGAAATCTATGTAAATTTACTAACAATTGTCACCCCAATAAAATTAATTAAAAAAAAAAAGAAAACAACAACTTGACATGGGGCTGATGGGTCCTGGAAAAAAACATGCTGTTCCCCAATATTCCCTAATAAAAATTAAAAAAAAAAAAAAAAGAAACTGTGGTACATTCATACAATGGAATATTATGCAGCCATAAAGAAGAAAGAAATCTTACCATTTGCAACAACATGGATGGACCTAGAGAACATTATGTTAAGTGAAATAAGTCAGACAGAGAAAGACAAATACCATATGATCTCACTTATATGCAGAATCTAAAGAAAAGAATAAGGGAATGAACTAATCAGAAACAGTTTTCGAGACAAAGAGGAAAAACTGAGGGTTGCTAGATGGGTGGGGGGGTGGGGATAAGGGGGAAGGTGAGGGGATTAGAAAACAGTCGGTAACCACAAGATGGCCACAGGTTTTGAAAATTAATTCGGGGAACGAAATCAATAATGTTGCAAAGATTTTGTAGGGTATCAGATGGACATGTTGCCCATTTGGGAGACCACCTCAGGGATGATGTAGATGCCTGATCACTGCACAGTACACCTTAAGCTGAACAATAATGAATGCCAAGTATAATTTTACATATATATGTGTATATATATGTATGTATATACTTAAGAAGCGGAGTACAGCATTAGGAATAGAGACAGTGGAAATGCAATGGCTGTGTGTGATGTCAGAGGGATAGTGGATGGGGGGAAGGGGGTTCACACAGTGTGAGGGATATAAATGATAAACGTCTAAGTATTACTTTGTTTTGTGCACCTGAAACTAATAAAAAAAACACACAAAATTAACTTTTGAATTGTCCAGAAAACTCTAATTTATAGACAGAAAGTTGATTAATAGTTGCCTGGTGGATTGTGGGAAAAGTGGGGCAAGGGATTAGGGAATGACTGCAAATGGGCATGAAGTTGCCTTCTGGGATGATGAAAATGTTCTAAAATTAGAATGTGTTGATGTTTGTACAACTCTGTAAATGTACTAAATATCCATTGAATTGTGCACTTTAAATGAATGAATTTATGGTGTGTTAATTGTATCTCAGTAAAGTTGTTAAAAATATTAAGCCCAGAAATTGACAAGTAAACAAAATCTTAATTAATTAATACTAATATTCCTTTCATGCTGGACAATAGAGCGAGTATTAATCATGACACATATTCCTACCTAGGAGTATGCAGTCGTAAATCTAGTATATCTCTTAACAAAGGATATAGTAAAGCTCAGTGAATTTCTAGTGTCGTTCATTAGAAGTTCTAATCCTCTAGAGTTCTTGTTAATAACTTGACAGTACATCACCAACTTGGAATTGTTAGAATTAGAGTAAGGCTGTCTGTATGGTATGGTGAATGTGATCTCTGCTATACTGTTAGTGGACCTTGTCACCAACAGCAGTTAAGTTAAATTTGTTGGCCTGGTAAGGTCACCATGATCCTAAGTTGGTTCACAAAGGTTTAACTAGGTGTGTTGGGAATGGAGAGTTTAATTCCGGCTTAGGCTATACAACTTGTGGAAAAACTTTGGACTGCATTTCTTAGTTCCTTATTCTATTTAATTTGGTTTATAAAACAATATTTGAAGACAAACGTGTCAAAAGATAAGAGATTATACAAGACTGCTTAGCCTGGATCTCTGGGAAACCACAAATTCAAGAATTCCTTTACAGAGAGCCCAAATGTGATGAAAGTTTTTGCAGAATCCACTTACCAACTGTAAAATTCACGATGTGAAAATCAATATGCTCTGTGACATTCAAGAGCATTGCTAAACGTTCAATGCAAGATCCCAGAAGAACAAGTCAACTACGGCCTCAGAATAAAAATAGGTGATCAGAGGAAAGGCTGTAAGGATACAATAAAGCACAAAACCACATACTTACAAATGGATGTGGATTTCTAGTGGAAAACAGCTGTAGATAAACCCAATTGTGAAGCCTTCCAAAGTGAAGGGGCCAGACTTTAATACAAAGAAACAGAATCACAACCAGCCATGGCCTTAGAGCTGGGTGCAGGGATGTGCTGCAGTCACATCAGCCCTTCTGCAGCCATTCTTGTAGCGCCACATGGTGTCACCATGAAATACAGAGTGCTGGGGTAGAGTGGGAAAGGTACGAGTGGATACCGATTCTTTCGCTTGTGGGTGATACACTCCCTATTGTCGAGCTTTTGTCTACATTCGATCTGTTTTGCTGCTATGTGTGAATGGGGCAATTTCTACCTGTGACGTACAGCAGCATATCTGCAAGTGTACATTGAATAATGTACATAGACTATTTCTGAGTATATACATAGAAGCCATGAAATCTTTTGGAGAACACAGAATGCCTGATAATGGTTTTCCATTGTAAACTAAGTATTTTTCTCATATTTGTTGTTTGGGAGGAATAGGACCTTAGTTTCATACATATCTCATAGTTTCATACATATGAATTTTTACGCTAATAAACTATAATCCATATTAATTTACAGTCTATAGCTTTATGATTTATAATCTTAATTTCCTCACAGGTATTTTAAGATCTCAATGATACACTATATATTTTTAAATTTGACATGAAGACAACTGGCAGGGTGTTCTATGATAAAACCAATGAAAGGAAGTTTTTCTGACAATTGTTTTAAAAAATGAAACAACTGCATCTTAGACCAGGAAATTGATTTCATTTTCAATTCCAGGAACATGAGACATGAATTTTTGTCAAACTTTCATGATTACTTATTTTGGTATGTATTTTGCTTTTGTATTTCAATAGAGTAAAAAAGCCATAAAGACTATCCTACAAAAATGTACCTATTTACCAGCCCTTGAGCCATTTCTATATGATGCCCCTCCCAATATTCTGAAGCATGTGGTCGGACAGTTCAGTAAGGTGAGAAGTGCTCTTAGCCTGGAAATGGGGGAAGAAAATGAAAATGAGTTAACTTTTTTTTTCTATTGGGTCAATGTTTTCTTCTATAAGGGGTTGGGGGCAGTGTTTTGTTACTTAACTCTCACTGATTGTATTGACAGGAACAATAATGTAGATTCATAAAATTAACACAGGTTAATGAAATTCACACATATATAATTCACACTTTCTTCTTCTGCTCAATCTCTGTACTGTCTTTTTTAGTGTTCTTGGGGGTAAATAGTAGGTTAACACAAAAAAAACTCATAAAAATATTTATATTGATAAGTAACCTTTAGTAAATTTCCCAGTGTCCATTAGGCTCACTGATCTGGGAACACTGCAATGGTCTTATAAAGAAAAAGAAAAAGGTCTCTGAACCACTGAAATATTTTCCACAAAGTCCATGCATGTAGTGGACATGCTCTCAGACAATGATGTGAAGTTTGTTGACTTACTTTATGAACAATTTTAACCAATGTAGCTGTTATATTTCTTAGTTTATTGCAGATTGAAAGTAGTAAGGCAGGAAGTCAAGCTGCTAGCAGTGGGCAGCAGCCACCAAGACTGACTACTGATGGCAAAACCTGAGAGACAGTGGCTGCGTGACCACAGCCATTGATGGTGACCCGAAGTATCAAGAACTGGTTAAATTGTGCTCAGGAGATTTGATTGAAGAAAATGGAGTCTGTGGAAATAGTATCCCAGAGTGGCTCTGAGCTCAGGCTGTGGAGTTGGGGTTCCTGGATTTACATTTACCAATATTTTTAGCAAAATATTTTTATTTGCTAAAAATATCAATATTTTTAGCAAAATCTTGAGCTTTCTAAACCTTAGTATGATTGCCCATACTAAGTTAAATGAGATGTTATATGTTAAATGAGATGTTATATGTAAAGAGTTTAGCTCAATCCCAGGAACATAGTAAACATGTGCGCGTGCAGACATGCACACACACACACACACATACACACACACACACACACGATTGTTTTTAAGATATTAAACATGGAATGGTTAAGTCTGATTTAAAAAATTAACGAAAATGAATGGGGGACCAATATTATTTGAATAGTCAGTTATAATACTATATAAAGGAGGTACCCCATTCTGCATACTACATATATTTCTACAAACAATAAACAAAACTATATATTGGTATAACTTACACTCTAAGCCCTACAGTTAAGTGGGCCTCGTTTTAGGTACTCCACTGAAAGACACGCTACTAATAGCCATCGCTTCTCTGAACTCTTTCCATGGTCTCCAACACTTGGCTGCCCCTCAAGCACCATAGCCACTGGACAGTAGGTTTTACATTGCTGAAACCGCCTCAGGATACAGTTCTGTGTGTGAAACACCTCCTTCTAAGAAAATAATTAAACTATTTTTTTCTCTTTTTTTCTGGGAGCTACGTAAGAAACTGACCCCCTAAGAAAGTGGGAAAGTAAGGAGCTGAGTGGATCATCTACAGACACAGTCATCAGCTCTCGAAAATTGAGAAGTTGACATTATTTCTGAAAGTTTCATTTTAATAGTCTAATCTCTTCGGCTACTGGGATATTCTAGTTTTATTGAACTTGCTATAAAAATAAAAATGAAAACTAACCCAAATTAGGAGTGGCAATCAGTCACTAAAGTAAATAAAAATAAATCAATGCGCTTTGTGGAAGGTTAGATAGGTAAGATAAAATAAAGACAGTACCTCATATTATGTACTGTCATAAATGTGCCTCTGGCAATATTTGCTTTAGGCAGAATTTTGTGTTTTCTTAATCTAAGGATACCAGAGCAGTAGAAACAATGGGAAAACAAGGTAGAAGGTAAAAAGATAGTTTAACGTGGCTGGGGACAGACATAGGAGGTATGAAAACTCTCCATGCCAAAAATATATTTAAAACTGATATATCTGGGTAGTGGGGTTGTAATAGCTGCAGCAAGCCCAGAGAGAAAGTCACTGAAGTACGTGAATTCTCGCGGCTGTGCAAGCGTCTAAATGCAACCATTTGGAGCAAAAGGGCAAAGACCAAGACCACCAAGAAGTGCCCCCAGCACGCAACATCCAATGTGTTCGCTGTGTTTGACCAGTCACAGATTCAGTAGTTCAAAGAGGCCTTTAACATGATTGATTAGAACAGAGATGGTTTCACTGACAAGGAAGATTTGTATGATATGCTTGCCTTCCGGGGGAAAAATGCAACCAATGAGGATCTAGACGCCATGATGAATGAAGCTCTGGGTCCCATAAATTTCCCCATGTTCTTCACGATATTTGGTGAGAAGTTAAATTGAACAGATCCAGAAGATGTCATCAGAAATGCTTTTGCTTGCTTTGATGAAGAAGCAACGGGCACCATTCAGGAAGATTACCTGAGAGAGCTGCTGACAACAGTGGGAGATCTGTTTACAGACGAGGAAGTGGATGAGCTGTACAGAGAAGCACCTATTGACAAAAAGGGAAACTTCAATTACATTGAGTTCACGTGCATCCTTAAACCTGGAGCAAAAGACAAAGATAATTGAAAAGAACTCCAAATTCCATCCAAACTTTCCTATTAGCCCCTTTGGGTATTTCTGAGAGTTTCTCTTAGAGCCTATAGCATGCTCTAAGCTTTACAGCTTTTGCCTTTCTTGTATTTATTCTCAGCCATTTTGGGCACATGCATCTCTATAATCAGACTGGAAATGGGACTTTTTTTTTTTTTTTTATTAATTAATTTATTTATTAGTTTCAGGTGTACTTTTTTTTGTCATTTTCAAAATAGAAAATAGGGTAATTTAACTTACCTCCCCCAAAATAACTGCAGTCTACACAGAGTCAATGTATTTTTTCAGAGAAAGTTATTTACTCAATTTTTTTCTGTACCATAATTAAACTTTATGATAAAAATAACCTGATAGATCTGTAGACCACTCCATTTTTTATAAATACATACTAGTGTAATATTTTATAGACCAGTTGATATATGTTAACATTCTTTTAGCCAGATCCTTTTGTAGTTTTAAATACTTATTGAATGTCTACATGTACCCTTTTGAGAATAGATAACAGTAAGACAAAGTTCTTTTTAAACGAACATTACACTCTAGCTGGGGAGACTAGAAAAAAACAATTAGAAGAATCAGGGCAGTAACGGATCAACAAATCCAAAATAAGTTTTTAAGAAGCAGCCAATGAGAACTAAAGAAAGTCACTGAATTTGACCGTGGATGTTTGTGTGTCAAGAGAAAAGAGCCAGTGGAGATGAAATTAATTATGCAAGACAGCAACAACTATCCAGACTTGGAAAGTTCTGGAGGGATGGTCCGCAATGTGGGAATTCCCCCTCTCTTCCTTGGTCATTGCCAATATTCCCTTTGACACAAACACCTTTTCTTTGCCCCACCATTCTTACTTTTTCTTCAAAACCAGCTTTTTCCAATCATACTTCCTCTCTGAATTACCGTAGACTGCATTCATTTATTCCTTCTTTTTAAAAAAAAGTTTATCATGAAGTCTAGTACATTGAAGTATTTTCTACCTCTTTAACATTTCAATTTCCTTTCTCTGCCTACTCCTTTGTATGTTCATTCATTTGTTAAACATTTATTGAGCATCTATTAGGCACCAGGCACTAGAGAAATAAATAAATGATTGAATGTACAGTTTCTGCCGTGATGACATTTAACTAAATGTCGTGTGTGATAGGCATATAAACTGATAACTAAAATATTACATGGCAAGTACACTGATGTGGTTTAACAGAAAGCTATGAGAGAAGAAAAGTACCTAACTCATTCTGGTATAAAGAGTAGGGATGTCTCAGATAAGTTTCTTAAAGTAAGTAACACCTCAGCTAAATCTTAAAAGATGAGCGAGAGTTAGCCAAGCAGGTGTGGGGAAGGAAGAAGGGCATTCCAGGAATGGCAACAGCATGGGCAAAGGCAAGAAATGGCCTGGCATGCACCCTTTGGGATAAAGATTGGTGGGAAAGGAAGCTGGAGAAGTACTTAGTACTTAGTTGCTGGGTCACAGAAGGCTTTCTGGGCCTTGTTAGGAGTTTGCCTTTAATTTTGTAGGTAATGGGAAGATTTTGAATGGGTATCAGCAAAGAGGGACACCACTTTACATTTTATATATAAGAGTGGATTTCCATTACCTTTGCTTATGTTCATTTGCCTATATTCCATCTCCACAACAGGAAAAGGTCAGACATTTCTAAAGAGACTGCGTTTTACTTCCACTCATCAGCAAATTGAGGCTCATTATGTTACAGGTATATTGGACATAAATTCTTTTTTACAGTTCCTCAGATATATTGTTACTTTTCAGTAATGATAATCCACCTTGAAAAAGAAAACTGACATTTTCATGTGCTTCCTTTTCAAGGTGCTGCCACGTGATAGCAACGCTTGACAACTTTTTGTAACAAATGGTGGCTTTAAAAGGTTCAAGTAATAAACGCAGAACGTGGTTCTCTCCTTCAAGAATATATTAACAGTATTAACAACTATTATCCACAGGAAATAGTGAGGTGGGAAAGACAGCTTTGAAAAGTTCAAAATTATGTAATGTTTCTGTTTTCAGATCTAGATTTTATATTCACTGTGTCAAAATGTGGACTTTGAAATACGACATAAAACCAGTGTATCCCTTTGTCGCGTCCAGCTGAACACAGGCAGTGAGTGAACGAGAAGGAGTGGCGAAGGGTTAAGAAAGAAACAGAAATCAAGAAAGTTATGAAACAGGGGGCCAAGGGTCTCACAGCCTCAAAGAACTGAGAGCCCCGAATCAGGCCCCTTTGTGGCTTTTAGTGATGTACACACAAGGAAGTAGCATTGTTTTCTCCACCATCTGTGAGTCTCATACATCATACCAGAAAACTGATTCAAACCAATCACCCTTGCCTTTAAACAGCCAGAATCTAAAAGTCCCGTGATGTCTTAACAATTATGGTATGTGCGTCTCTAGGGACAAAACCTTTATGCTGAAACTTATTGATCAGTTTGGAGGGAGAACTGATGTGATCACATCATTGACTCACCTCCCAAGCAGGTTGTGGGAAGGAAAATAACCACATAGGCAGAAGCCAGGGGAAGGTGGGGTCCGTACCCACCTCTGTCGACCCTGTGAATTCTCCCGGTGGTCCCCACTCAGCTGCGCCTGGCTTGGGTTGTTCCTTCCGTGGGGAATCTTACCCATCATTGACTGTCCAGCCATCTTTTGGGGG
Source organism: Rhinolophus hipposideros (assembly GCF_964194185.1). Classification (NCBI taxonomy): domain Eukaryota; kingdom Metazoa; phylum Chordata; class Mammalia; order Chiroptera; family Rhinolophidae; genus Rhinolophus; species Rhinolophus hipposideros. The sequence goes on along the minus strand of NC_138047.1, from coordinate 14,900,650 downwards.
CCAGAGAGACATGAGGTGTAAGTACAAAGGTGAAGCAAAGTTCCTGAAAGGATCAGTCTCACAGACTCTTCTTTCTTTAGGGGTAGGCACGAGGGGACAGACAAGTAGGCTGCTGCATAACAGCATACCTTTACTTCTGCTCTTGATCTCTTTTTTTTCTCAAATAATGTTCTGATTAACACACACATTTCCAAATCAAACTGGAATGTCATTTGAGACATTTCTGTACTAATTTAAGACATATTTTATTAAAGAGTGCCCAAATACAGAGTTCAAATTAAATTAATCTTTAATGTGAACCTGATTTAGAAAGGGCCTATAGATTCTGATTTTCATAGTTCCCTGCATATTATTTTTCTGCCTTAAGCTCACATTTATATTAATGGGAGTATTAAACTAGAAAAGAAATGTTGAATGACAAAAAGAAAGTTATAATCTATATTTGAAAAAAATAATGTTGCTTATGATATGCAGGTGCTGCATAGTAATATAGCAGGAAGCTATTTTCAAGGTTAATTTTTTTTATGTTTTTTTTTTTTTTAAATGTAAAGGTCCTTTTTTTTTAGATTTTTATTGGGGAAGGGGAACAGGACTTTATTGGGGAACAGTGTGCACCTCCAGGACTTTTTTTTTTCCCAAGTCAAGTTGTTCTTTCAATCTTAGTTGTGGAGGGTGTCGTTCAGCCTCAAGTTGTCCTTTCAATCTCTTAGTTGTGGAGGGCGCAGCTCAGCTCCAGGTCCAGTTGCCTTGCTAGTTGCACGGGGTACAGCCCACCATCCCTTGTGGGACTCCAGGAGTTGAACCGGCAACCTTGTGGTTGAGAGCCTACTGGCCCATGTGGGAATCGAACCGGCAGCCTTCGGAGTTAGGAGCGTGGAGCTCCAACCGCCTGAGCCACGGGGCCGGTCCCAAGGTTAATTTTTTTTAAATGAGGTTGATTTTCAGAGCTTTGAAACTAAGCCTCAGTTTTTGTCAGCCTAACAGAGAACTATACCACTAAACCCAAAACAAATAAAAGAAAAGTTACCAAGAAAAGACAGAATGATTTAAATAACTGAATCTTGAAAAATGCCCACAGCACATGCAGAATTAAAGGCCATATTTTTCTAATCCTACATGCATTTCTTATTTTCTGTAATTAATATTAGAGAATATAAATTTCAATGTTTAAAACTTATATAAGTTTTAGAAACCATTCTTCCTACTCAATATCAGTGATTTTTAATACATATGGTAACATTGATTTTAAAAATACAAATACAATTTTCTTTAAGATAAAAATTTATTTTCTGTTCACATATATTCTGCAATTAATTCTTTCCAAGGATACAAGTTTATGAACTTTTGAGAGGCTTGTGAAACCTCCTTGACCAAAAGAGTTCCAATAAGTTTCAACTGCTTACATTTGCAGTTAATACCCAATTTCAAAGCCTTCTGATCAGAGAATATGCTTGGTACGATTTCAATCTTAAATTTGTTGAGGCTAGTTTTATGTCCCAATATATGGTCCATACTTGAGAATGTTCCATGTACACTCGAAAAGAATGTATAGTCTGATGTTCTAGGATGAAGTGCTCTATAAATGTCAATTATGCCCATTTCATCTAATTTGTCATTTAGGGCTGCTATTTCTTTATTTATTTTCTGTTTGGATGATCTACTCATAGCTGTTAATGACGTATTTGGGTTCCCTACTATAATTGTGTTTTGGTCAGTTTCTCTCTTTAGTTCTGGTGGTAGTTGCTTTGTATATTTTGGTACTCTCTGATTGGGGGCATAAATATTGATGACTGTCATGTCTTCTTGTTGTATAGGCCCCTTTATCATTATGAAATGTCCTTCTTTGTCTCTTGTTACCTTTTTTATCCTGAAGTCTGTTTCATCTGATATCAGTATGACTACACCTGATCTCTGGATACCATTTGCTTGGAGTGTCAATTTCCACCCTTTTTCTTTGAGTCTATGTTTGTCCTTGTAACTGAGATGTGTTTCTTTGAGGCAGCACATGGTTGGGTTCAGTTTTTTGATCCAATCTGCTACTCTGTGCCTTTTTATTTGTGAGTTCTGTCCATTTATATTTAGGGTGATTATTGCTATGTCAGGATTTCCTATCATTCTATCTTTGGTTTTCTGATAAGACTGTGTGTCTCCATTGTTTCTTTGCCTTTTTGTTGTTGTCTATTATTTCTGTGTGGTGGTATTCTATGATTTTCCCCTCTGTTTCTTCTTTTATTACGTTACATATTTCAGTTCTGGATTTTTTTTTGAGTGATTACCATTAAGTTTATGTAAAGAAAATTTTATTTTTTTAGAGTGTTCCCTTTTCTTCAGCATGCTTACTTTCTCTATTCCCATATTTTGGTTCAGGCATTTACTCTCCCCCCTTTTATGTATGGTTGTCACAAATTATTCCTATTAATGCTGGTAGAATAGTTTCCTTCAGTATTTCTTATAGTGCAAGTCATTTGTTATAAAATTCCCTCAGCTTCTGTATGTCTGGAAAGGTCTTTATTCCTCCTTCATATCTAAAGGATATCTTTGCTGGATATATTATTCTTGGCTCATAATTTCTCTCTTTCAATAGTTTGAATATTTGGTTCCACTCCCTCCTGACTTGTAGAGTTTCTGCTGAAAAATCTGATGATAATCTAATGGGCTTTCTTTGTAGATTACTGTCTTCCTTTCCCTGGCTGCCTTGAGGATTTATTTTCTTTGTCATTAATTTTTGACAGCTTCAATACAGTGTGCCTTGGAGAAGGCCTGTTGGCGATTAGGTAATTAGGTGTTCCATTTGTTTCTTGGATTCGATGATCCAGTTCTTTCCACAAGTTTGGGAAGTTCTCTCTGTTTCCTGTCTCTTTCTTCTCCTCGTGGTATGCCCATTATTCTTATATTGCTCTTTCTGATGGAATCAGCAAGTTCTTGTAGAGTTCTTTCATTTCTTTTAAGTCTCAAGTCTCTTTTTTCTTCCATCCGTGTCATTTCCAGATTTCTATCTTCAATGTCACTGATTCTTTCCTCCATCTGGTCAACTCTACTACCTAAGCTGGTGATTTCATTCTTAATTTCTTCTACTGAGTTCTTAATCTCCAGAAATTCTATTTGGTTCTTTTTTAAAATTTCAATCTCTTTGGTAAAATATTCATTTTATTCTTTGATTGTGTTTCTTAGTTTATTAAACTGCCTGTCTGTGTTCTTGCATGTTGTTGAGATTTTTAAGAACTTCAATCTTGAATTCTCTGTCATTTAAGTCACATTTTCCATGTCTTTAAGTTCATTTTCTGAAGACTTTTTATTTACTTCCTGAGCTGTCTTGTTACCTTGGTTATTCATGGCAATTAATGATTAATTATTCCTCTTCTAGACATCTACAGGAATAGGTTCTGCAACACATTGATAGAAAGAGGTTTTTCTTTTGTTTCCCAGTAGGTGTTGGTAGAATGTTTTGTTTTCTCTCCAACTGCAACCTTTTATTCTCTCACACTGTAGTTTTATATTTTCTCTGCAGTATTCCAGCTTCTCACACAATGGGGGGATTCCTTGGACGGCGGGTTTCTCCTCTGTGAACAGTTCATCTGGGTCATAGGGGACAGCCTCTGTGGAGGGATGTGGAGAGCTTCTGAAGTTCCAAAGCTCTTCCTGTACCAGATTCAGAGCCCGTGTGTTTCAGCAGCTCTGTTTACTCCTGCAGGGATCTTCCCAGATAGGTGAGGACAGGCGCATGGTGGGTTGTGAGAGTGGGCCAGAGTAATGGTGACACCACCATAGCAAGTCCTGTTTCCAAGGCTTCCTCCCCTTTGCTGGAACTAGTTGGGCTGCGAGTCCATGCCTGTGGACCACAGTTCTTATAACTGCAAATATTCTGTTCTTTTGATCTGACACTGCTACTGTTCCACTTGTAGAACTGGGCAGGTGGGGGTGGGGTGAGCTCTGGGAGGGTAGAGAGAGGGTGGCTAGGCTCAGTGCCTAAGGCTTCTGTTCTCTGCTCAGCAGTGAGGGCTTACACCACCGTTTTCAGCCTTCTTCCCTCAGTCTTTGCTCGGTGGTCTCTGCCGTGTATGTTGGGTTCAGCTATGTTATGTGCTGTCCCTTCAGCACTGTGGGCCATAAGAGGAACTCTAGCAGTTCAATTTCTTCCCTTTTCTGCAGTTAAGGTAATTCTACAATGCAGTGAGCTTGGAGCACCGAGCTAGATCTTCATCCTGCGCCTATGCAGCCCCGTCTCCACACTTCTCCCTTCCATCCTCCCCCACTCTTGCTATTTGTCCCCCTTTAGATGATTTCAGTAGTGCACCTCTTAGTCTTGCCCGTGTGCTGCACAGGGAGTCCTTTATGGAGTTATAGTTGTTCAATTTGTTGTAAATTCTAGGGTAGATTTCAAGAGGCTCACTTCACACAACCATTTTAATGATGTCTGTAAATTTTTAACTTCTAACATTCTGTGAGCAGGGATTTTATTTTTTAAATTTGCTAATTATCATGAAGGATTTTGGTTACATGACTTTTTCAAGTTTCTGATATATTTTTTAAAGCATTAGGTTTTATAGAATGGTGTTTTATAGAAATCTTTGAAACATTGTCTTTCTATGAAGAAAGACAAATATAATTTAAAATGGTTTTACCTATTTTTGCAGCCATATAATTCTCAAGAATTACTTGGTGAATATTTTAAAAGTAATTATTCTTTATAGGACAAATTATCAATGGTTACATTCTCTCAGCTATTATCAGCCTAAAGATTTACTTCATATTGCTCTCCGATTTTATCAATCTTTAAAAATTTCTAGTAAATGTATTTGGTATGATGAGACAAAAGGGGCCCAGGACTAGACGTGAGAAAACCCAAGTTCTAGTCCTGGTCCACTCCAGAGCCAGAGGTATTTTTGGAACTCTTTCGTCTTCTGGATCTCTGCCTAAACGGGAGGGGAAGTTGCTTTTAGGAAAAATCTAGTTTGGGGAGGGAGGCATGCATGCATTCTTCCATTCGGCACATCTGATATGGTAACTGTATAATAACCCAAATGCTACGTGGGTGTAGGACAGCAGTAGTGGGGTGTAAGTACTAAGCACATTTCCTTCTCCTTGGAGACTCCTGGAGATTGTGGAGTCTCTGAGGTCCTTGAGGAGAGAGGTACAACAATGGCAGTTAGCTTGGCAATTAGCCAGTAAAGCCTCGAGAATTATTGGTAGATCCTAATTTATTTGATGGGGATCTAATTTTAAGGCAATACAATTTAACAGAAGTAGAAAATGAATCACATGTTAATTTTAAATTTTCTTATAGCCCCATTAAAAAAGTAAAAAAAATAGAATAAATTTTCATTTTATATATATATATATATATATACACATATATATATATATATATATATATATATATATATATATATATATATATATTTTAAATGTATACACATGACTTGTATTTTATTTTTAAAGATTTTATTGGGGAAGGGGAATAGGACTTTATTGGGGAAAGTGTGTACTTCCAGGACTTTTTTCCAAGTCAAATTGTTGTCCTTTCAATCTTAGTTGTGGAGGGCGCAGCTCAGCTCCAGGTCATGTTGTTAGTTGCAGGGGGTGCAGCCCACCATCTCTCGCGGGACTCGAGGAGTTGAACCAGCAACTTTGTTGTTGAGAGCCCACTGGCCTATGTGGGAATCGAACCGGCAGCCTTTGGAGTTAAGAGCAGGGAGCTCTAACCTCCTGAGCCACCTGGCCGGCCTTCATAATATATTTTTGTTACCTCAATATATCAAAACATTAACATTTCAACTTGTGATAAATATTAAAATTATTAATGAGCAATTTTATATGTTTTATACTCAGTTTTTGAAATGTGGTGGGTATTTTATCAATTCCTGCACACCTCAATTCAGATCAGAAATACTTTATTTCTATTTAGATAATATAAGGTTTACAGATGAAAAAATAGATTCATGAGTTTTTCCAAACACACCTAAAGTAGTTCCAGCTGAATTGGGTACAAATTTTTATTAAGATTAAATATGAAAAATTTAGTTCCTCGGACATACTAGCCATAATTCTAGTGCTGAATCGCCACATGTGGTTAGCAGTTACCATATTAAACAAAACAATTTTTAAAGTTTAGGTTTTTAAAAAATCTGTTTCTTGCCATTTACATAAAAATACTTATTTTGTACCTGGCATATTTATAATGCCTATGGCTTAGGAAGGTAAGGCCTACTTTAAAATTTGTTGAGTAACTCAGACAGAAAGAGAAACAGTTGTGAATTCCTCAGTGTGTGAATACTTTGAAGAGACCCACTGTTGCGGGCGATTTTTTCCAGAGTAGGAGCCTGTAGAAGAAAAACATTCTTTCAGGTAGCTGTGTGTGTGTGTGTGTGTGTGTCTGTGTCTGTGTCTGTGTGTGTGTGCATCTGCTTAAGTATGACTACCTATAAAAGCACACTATTGAGAAAATACAGTTCTGTTTTATCTACTGTAACATGACTAATTGTGAAAGAAATTAGTATACTATAAATTAAGAGTTTGTAAGTCAAGCACCTGAGCAGATAAAGATAACGAACAAAGGACAAAGCAAGTCTCAAACATCAGATTTTATCTGGAGAAAACATCGTAGGAGGCTTAATTATTTTAAGTGTTTTGGAAAAATTTTAATTATACTTACTTAGATTTTTTATTCATTTATTATATTCTGGAATCTCTGCCAAATTTTATTTGATGTATTTTTATATGCATGTTAATTCTTTCCATGGTATATGAAGCATCCCACGATATAGTAATAGATTTAATCCTTTTATACTAAATCTTTCATAAAATGTTCAATTTATAAATATAAATTTGTAGTACTATAGATGCTTAAGAACAAATGAAAATGATTAATTTCCTAGGATTGTAAGATGGAATATTTGTAATCTATGAGGAAAATACTTCTTTAATATGAATTATGCTCCCAGAAATTTCATTTTTATGGGTGACCAGATCTGATTAAAACACACATTGAGAATAATCTCTAAGGCAATCAGAATGCAGAAGTTGATTAGTAATGATAGACTGTGTTGTTTAACTTACAAAAAAAATATGTTAGCTATGATCATGAAAGCAACATCAGTCACTTGACATAATAAAAACAAAGTTTTTGTAATAAAATGCTACCACTGGACCTTGCTTTCAAAATACCCTTTCTTTGCCACTGCATTGACATCCCTTAAATGTTTTGCTATTTATCTAGCACAGTCTTGTGAGTTGGTGTGCTCTTTCTTGATAGTCTCTATCCTTTTGCACAAAGAATTACTGGAGTATAATTATTTATGGTGTATATGAAGTTTCTTTCATAAAATTATTTCAAATAAATACCTTATATTGAATCTTTTGTGCCTAGTGTGCTAAATCTTTGCACAAGTATCTAATATAAATTTTTCTTTTTCAGGTATTATTCTCGTGGATATTCAGATACACTTCTGCAGAGAGTGGACAGCTACCAACCACTTACTAACTAAGCAAAGTTATATTTTTACAGTCAAAATCACAGCAGAGTATTTATGAATATCAGTTGTTAAAGCTCTTTCTGAATATTTGAACTAAGTGCATCCTAGATTTATTCAATGTGAAATACCTTTGGATAATATTTTCTAAATTTATGTAATACTTTAAAAATTAGTGGCTGTGTAAATGACCATGAATATGAGAAACTGTTCATGATCATTTACACGGGATTTACTCAAAAGATAGAATTTTAAAAAGACATTAAAGGGTTTTAAGGCATTTGTTATAATTCTGTTAAAAACCATATATACACATACATACACACCTCCAACTAGATATAGAAGAAAGATGGTATTCAAAAACTCATAGTATTTTGACCACTTCCTCATAAGCGTAGGCAAGGAAAGCTAGCCTTGCAAATTCCACAGTAGAATATAGAAGGGAAATAGTTGAAAGGGGAAACTGATAACAGAAGTATAGGGCACTTGAAAGAGACTCTGTTGCTGGTTACATAAATGCGTTAACTGAACACACAGAATCTATAGATAACCTGTCAGATTTTCTTAAGAACTTAGGAAACTCTTCTCTTCATCTCAAATTTTCTAGGCTCTTTTCTTACCCTACCTAAACTATTCCTTACCTTTCAAGGGGTTGGAGAGGATAGAAGTCAGCATTAAGCATTATATTACTGCAGACATGCTTTCCATTTTCACTGAAAGGTTTCTTATTCTATTCTAGCTCTGCTCATGAATAAACAAGGAAGTAGGCATGTAAAAAGGCTCCTCAGTATTCCTATGTCCTAGCTTCACTTTCCCAAGTTTCAAAAGTCACATATTTTCAGAGATTTAAGATATAACTGGAAAAGAATATCATCAGGCTCAGACTTGACATGTATCTTTACTTAGGGAGCTAAAAAGGTGTGAGAGGGGGTTTCAATAAAATTTTAAATAAAAACAGCATTAGAATTGTCCTTTTCATTTTCCTATCTAGTATGTTTCTGACCCTGAGGAATATGTCATTAGGTTTAGGAATCTTGGATAGTTAGCATGTGTGTGTCTTTTAATCTAAAGGGAGATCTTTACAGTGATCTCCCCTGGAAGGTTAGTGATAGGAGAGGAGGTGAATGATAACCAGGGAGCCCCTAGGCCACAATGTTTCCAATCTGGCCGACTTTCAGATTTCCTTCTCAAAAGGATCCTACCCATTTATTTTTGGTATTTTCTGGATTTTTCTCTGTCATCATTTCCTAACAGTGCATAACTTTGTTACATCTTTTTAAATGTTATTATACCCAAGATTGTCCCATTTCTTTTTGCCTCATAGAAGCCTAGGATTGCTTGCAGTTTGACTTTTTAATACTTCTTTGTGCCTATTTTGTTTCCTTGCAGTAATTTCTTTGACTCACTGCATAAGAAAATAATTTTTATTCCCAGTGTTGTAGCTTTCCTTCCTCTCCTTCCTGCCTGCCCACTTGTCTTATGAATTTTTAACAATCTGAAAAAATAAAGGTAGTTTTCATCTTTCTTTATTAAAACCTTTCTCTTAGATGACCATGTTGGTAATGAAGAAACTGGTCTATCTAGGATAAAACCTCCTCGGATGTTATAGGAATAGTAAATTTCCTGTTATGTATTTCTTGCCATTGTGTATTGAACTTGAAGGTTTTCACTTCATACATCATTTCATACTTATCAAATAGTATTAAACTAAGAAAGTAATAAAACATTTAATGGTGCTTAGATGGGTGCTACAATTTGATCACATGCAATTTGGAAAATTTAGGCTATGAAACGTTTCTTAACATAAAATATTTAAAACAAAATGAAGTTTTATTTTTTTGAAAAGTTTATTATGAATATTTTTAAAACAAAAAAAAATATTTTGTGCTAGGGCAAAAATAGTGTCTCTCATTGGTGGTACTCTTTGGTATTTTCACCCTGGTTTGATTTTTGTCAATTCCAGTTCTCTAGGCAGACCGACCCCTGTCCCACTGCTCCCCCTCCCCACTGCAGTTTATTTAAAATTCAGTTATCATTAGGATATCTCATTTAACTGAACAATTTATTTTTAGAACTTCAGTTCAGGAGTAGAATTGGTTGAATCTTATTATTGGTTGACCTTTATTATTATTCATTCATTTCACCTGTTGTGGAAATAAGTGCATATGAGTGGTGCGTGAAAGAGATGTTGAAAATCTGGGTTCTAGTCATATCTGTTAAGTAGTAAGGGTGATAATACTTGCTCAGCTAACTAATAAGATGCTTGTGAAAATAACCTGCAATGATGTGTGTAACAGTTTTGTAAACTGTCCCATTCTGTTCAAACCAGCATGTGATTTATGGGCAATGACCGTCACAGACAGATTATATGTTTGGGCCAAAAATCAAGCATTGGGCAGACCAGGCCCCATACTCTTAGATAAGTAGATTTATACCAGATGATTTATGATAAAGAAAAGCTGCATTTCCTACCCTCATGGAGTTTTCTAATATAAACACATTCACCCAAACACAGGTAGTAAAATAGTCACAAGACATGAACACAAAACAGGCATACTTCATTTAGTATATAAGACAAATGACAACCTCATATTTACAGGAAGTTGACCTGTTTTTCTAAACTTCTCCTCTCAAACTATCTCTTTAAAGAAAGGATTAAACGATTGCTTGTTTCTAATTTGATTTGAGGTCTTGCTTAACATAAACCTGGACTTTAAATTCTTGGGTGAGTCCCTCTCCAATCCAAGAGGTCAAGTTTAAAAACTAACCTTGAAAGAATGAAAGATTTGTCTGCTGTGGTTTCAAATTGTCATCCCCCTTATTTTTTTAAATTAAAGTTTATCAGAGTGACAATTGTTAGTAAACCCTTTTGTTAAATTCATAAACCCTGACCTGAAATTCCTGGGTGAGGCCCTCTCCAATCCAAGATGTCAAGTTTAGAAACTGTCCTTGAAGAATGAAGGATTTGTCTGCTGTGTTTTCAGATCGCCAACCCTTTGATTAAGTCAGGTGCTAGCAAATGTTGAGGCTTGTGTTTACTCTGGCTTAGCTTGCCACAAAATTCATTGTCGAGAAAATATTGATTTGTAGTTATTCTGTTTCAGAGATTAAAAAGATCAAGACAGTCTTAACTATAACTATTCCATCCACCAATTGTTTAAGGGACTTTAGACTTTTAACACTTGATTTGTCTATAAAGTTATTTTTTCTAAAGGCCATAAAATTAGACACATATTCAGTGATACTAGCTTTATAGCATGGTGAGTTTTATTATGTTTATGAAAATCAGTAAGTTTTTTAAAAATTTAGGCAATATATAAAGGATAAAGAAGAAAACATTACTCCAAATCTCACAACCCAGAAAATAATTGTTATTAACAAGTAAACATAATTCCAAGTCCCTCTCTGAGCATTTGTACAGATGGAAAAAAAATTTGAAAAGTGTATTCATTCTATACATGCTATTTTAAAATAAAAAGCAAAAGTGTATAGCAGTTTGCTTGTTTCACAGAAGATGGAATTTTCACTTTTTGGTTTGTTTATTTTAGTGGGTTTAGGTAATAGGTAAATATTTATAAATGACCTTCTTTTATTTTTTTAATTTAATTTAATTTTTTTATTAGTTTCAGGTGCACAAGACAAAGTAATACTTAGACATTTATCATTTATATCCCTCACACTGTGGACCTCCCTCTCCCCATCCATTAACTCTCTGACATCGCACCGAGCCATCACATTTCCACTGCCTCCACTCCCAATGCTGTACTCCACCTCTTGTAAGTATATACATACGTATGTATACATATATATATAAAATTGTAGTTGGCATTCATTATTGTTCAACTTCAGGTGTACATTGCAGTGATCAGGCATCTGCATCTTCCCTGAGGTGGTCTCCCAGATGGGACACGTGTCCATCGGATATCCTACAAAACCTTTACAACATTATCGATTATGTTCCCCAAATAAATTTTTTGCCTTCTTTTATTAATGATTGACCAGTATTTGTTATAGAGATTTTAACCTGAGTGCTATTTATGACTTATGAGTTTTACAACATTGAATCAAGAATACTATACTAATAATATATCATTTTGCAAGGTAAGTTTTTATAAAGATATTTATGCATTTTAGAAAGTTTTCCCCATGTATATAGAATTAATGCAGTCTTTAGTATAGTGGTAATGCAGTCTTGCTAAAATTTATACTAAAATATACAATTTATGCATTACTGATGGTGTTTATTCAATATATTTTTCATGTAAAGAATTCCAACTCTTTGAGAAATATTGTAACCTATATCGCGTTCTCTGGTTTTTGAATTTCTGTAGCATGTATAGTTTAAATCATATAAATGTAATTAAAATACCAAAGAGAATTTCATCTGCTCCCATTTTTTTTCTTTACTAACTCAGACTGACGGTTTCCTTGGATGAATATTAATACCCTGCTCGCTTCAGCCCCCAATGGCATCCGGGGCTGTGGTCAGCACACACAGCACAGGCGGCAGTCTGGATGAGCGGCAGGGCAGCAAGAGTCTCTGGTGAAGTCTCTTTAAATCCCCAGGCCATAGTTTTCTGAAATATCATCGCTCAGTGCAGAAGAGGACAGGCTCAAGAGTTAGAGACCCACATTACACTCTTGAAATTACTACACCCTGACTCAGTGGCCTTAGGCAAGTTACTAACAGCACCCATTTCCTAGGCTCCTGAGGATTAAACAAGGGTAGGTGAGAGTAAGCCCGGGAGTGTAGAAAGCAGTGCCACGGGGAGTCTATATGAGATCTTTACGTGACTAGAAGATGTACAGTCTTTAAGACACTTTATTTCCATTTGGCAGAAATTGTAATATTCTGATTTTGTTCGAGCAAGATTTTACTGCCATCTGCTGGAAAATTTTCTTAATAAATATGCAAATAATGATGTCTACAATGTCAACCACACCCCTTAGATGTGCTGGTACCCTTGTGCAATACACAACCTGTACAACTGTGCACGTAAGGGCTCAATAGATCACATTTGCTATTCTTCTTTTCACTTTTGTAAATGGGGTTTGGAGGAGAATTCCAGATAAACAGTGCTGTTGTAGGAAGCAATTCATTTTAAAAAACCAAGGAGTCGAAATGAATCTCTTTAGAAAGAATGAGCATTTTGTTATAAAACCTGGAAACATTTGGGCTTACTGCTTCTCTCACTTCCCATTTCCCTACAGAAAGTACCTTCTACAATGAAACCTTCAATTTAAGTTAGCAGAGACACTAATTAAGCCATTACCCTTGCATTTATAAACACTGAATGTAAGACGAAATCAGGGGTCATTTTATTTATGCAAAAGCAAAGCACATTTTGGATTATGTATCCATATAGCCTCTCAATCTTGATTTTTAAAAGTGGATCAAGAGAATTATATCATTATTGCAAGATGGTAGATCTTTGGAAAGCAACTCTGCTGGGGCTCCATTCACCTTTCTTCATCCTGGAAGCTGGGCTGAGATAGTCCTAATTGAGAGACCATTGTAGTACTTTTTTTGCACACAAAAGGGAAACGTTTGTCACAAAACGTAGCAGTACAATCATGAAGAAGGTTGACTAGAGTTAGATTAGGGAGAATTTATTGATAATAGGAACACTCTCCCAAGGTGCAGGATTTATCACCTGAACAAGTACCCCTGGTACGAGGGTGGCTCTTGCAACTTTGGAGAAATTAACAGCTCCCACTAAATATAGTGGAAATTCCACAACTGCCATAGCCGAGTGGATGAAGAAATCAAATGGCTCATAGGAGTGGGCATGCTGGAGTGCATACCCTATGTAGGGACGGAAGAACCCCCAGCTGACTCTGTTCTAAGAGAAGTTCCAGAGAACATATCATTTACCGAAGTGATAAGTAATGCATTGTTAAGAGGAATGATCACTGAGAATCTCAGGGTGACACTTTTCTGTATGCCAGGGTTGACTGGAGGAGAGAGTGTTACGGAACTGGCCTCCTGAATAGGGATGATAGGATCCTGACACAATAGAGGCCAAGTGACAGTACTTAACTGTCAGAAGCAGGCTGTGTGCAATTATTGCAATGAGTTGCAAAATCAGTGTGGCTTCCAGGGACACAATTCATAGAACTATAAAGATGGTTAATAGAACTCAAAGATCCTGAAGGCAAGATAGATAGGCAGTCAATAGGGTATCAATTTATAAAGTAAAATCAAGAATTGATGGTCAGGAGACTAAGGGCAGCTATGCCAATAAAAAGTCAGTCACTTGCCAAGTTTCCAGACCTGAGTCAATTTTCAGATCCAGAACCCATTGACTGAAGGAGAGGCTGGTCCCTATGAGAATGGAGGCTGAAAGACCTCCATTAGATGTATTCAGTAGTTATTTCCTATGCACTTCATATGGACTTGAATATTATTTCAACACTTTTACCAGATGACAGAGCTTGTAAAAGACAGCAGGTCTAGGCGCTTGTGCAAGAAGCCCTGCCATATCACTCAGCCAACCTTATGGTATTAAAGGGATCTGTGGTGGGGAAAGATGTCATGTAGAGAGTTACCCATGATCCCAATAGGAAAACCACAGCATAGATCCTAGTATTCTGGAGCAAGGTTGTACCATCTGTAGGGATGGAGTCCCAGAGAGCAGTTTCCAGGCTCTCGACCTCACATGGACGGGTGCTGGCTCAGGTAGTAAATGGCCATCAGCTGTGATCAGATGGCCATCAGCTGTAACTAGTTGGCCATCAGGTGTAACCAGTTAGCCATTAGCCACTGATATAACTGCCGTGGCTAAGCTAGCAAGCATGGATTGCGGTTGGCAGAGAAGCAGTCTGTAAATTGTGGCTAGCAAGTGCGGTTAGCAAGCGGATTGTGGATTGCAGATCGTGTTGATCCTACTTCCTTTGTCTTGCCCGGCAGCCAGTGAGGTGGGGGTACTGGTGGATGTTTGCTTTTGTCTCGACCAGCTGCTATTGAGAATATAGTGGTATGACTCCCCTATCTATGGCTCCGTTGTTCCTTTTTGGCCTCACCACATCCTGCGTTGTCATGCGGGCAGCGGGAGCTGAGTCCCTTCATTCCACTATCACTAGTAAGGATCTGTACACCATTTGAACAGAAGTTCTTACAGATTGATGGGCCTTGATTGAGATGGGGTATGTGACCATAAGACAAGTAAACCTGCAGCCAGAGATCGTCATCATGAGCTGGGTTCTGTTAGATCCAGCAAGTGATAAGTTGGGTGGGCTCAACCTTATCCAAAATGGAATCCAAAATGGATTTCAAAATGGAAATGGCAATCCAAAATGGAAGTGGCAGATATAAGATTGGGCATGAGCAGGGCCAGAGGACAAAAGAAAGTTGTACCAGCCGGTGGCCCAGATCCCCATGTCATCTGCCACTATTGTGCTGGTGTTCACAACTATGGTGTGATTTGCCTCGACCAGCATGGTTGCTAGCTGATGCTGTGCTTAATTTAGAATGGGTGGTGGAGAATGGAACAAAATATCAGTTATTTCAGCCTTGAGATTCATTGCAGCTGCAGCAGCTGTAGTTTTCCCACTAACCTTTTTGTGTTTCCTCAGCAATGAAGGCTAACCAGAGTCCTAGAGTTGCTGGTTACCAGGTGGGAGAAGTTAGTATAAGAAGCAAGTGCATCAGAGCATCACAAGGGTGAACTACACTCTACTGCTCCACCCAAATCTCCTTTTCAGGGCCAACGGCCAATGCACCCATCCTTCAGCTGCTGCTATGTTCTAGTCACACTTTTTATAGCCTTCCCACACATATGAACTGAATTAAGTCCTCAACCGACAACTAGAATGAACCTTAATATTTGCAAAAACTTAAAATTAACACCTTAAGTTGAATGGAAAAAAAAAATTAAGAACACTTAGGCAACTAGTTCAAACTGGAATCAAACCAAACCAGAACAGCAAATTTTCTCAGATCTAAACCCAAACCAAACTTCCACATACTTTGCACATATAGCACAAGTAGATGTTCTGTGGCCTTAGCAGCTCTTGCTTATTAGGAAAGCGCCTGACTTTCCTCTGGTCGTTTAGCTGATAAATGTCTTTCAAATTGTGGTCCCACCTGAGATTAGAGGAAATGGATAGAATTTTAAAAAAATTAACTTGCACTCATTTGTTTGGCTCAGATGGGGAAGAAAACAGTTATTTTTCAAAAAGTAATTCCATACCCACCCAACATCATACCCTCCGTCACATCATAAAAATAAGTGACACCTGGCTATGGTTAATTGTGACGCAATCTCAGTTCTCATCTGATGTAGCCTAATTCTCTGAATACAGAGAGTAACATCTTCACCTCATTAACAATGAGATTGCATCACAGCTGAGGCAAAATCCTTTGGGTTTTTCTTCAAAGAGGGTGAGGCAGGGAGTTAAAAAAACAGTATGTAAGTAAAAAATTATTCTTAGAAGCCTTTACATTGTTGCTCACACAAGAGACACATGTCTAAGTTCCATGAGGGCAGAAGCCATGCATCTTTGCAGCCAGCATATCACTTGAGCATAGTGGCCTGGCAATCAGTGGGCGATCAATAAATAATGACTGCATGAATGAATGAGTGCTGCTGCAGAGTTCCAAAAGCCAGTCGGTGGTTGGCACCCTTTCAGGGGACTTTGGCAAGCACATTTTGAAAGTGTAGCTCACCCAAGCAAGAACAGGCTCTTTTCAAGCTCTGTTTTGTCAGGACTGCTGCCACTTTGTCTGGTCACATTCGGCATCGGAATCTGGCTGTGCTGTCAGCCACATCCACTCAACTCAAGTTAGTGCCTGAAGTATTAATAGATCTTCTTCTTAGGGCTTTAAAATGGTAGCAAAAAGGACCAGTTTCAAAGGAATGAATCCACAGTAGGATGATTTTCAGAGTTCGTTAAACAGCATGAGCTTGAATACATACGTGTGTGTGTGTGTTTGTGTGTGTGTGTGTTTGTGTGTGTGTGTGTGTATCAGATTGTCCTGGGAATTTTGGATTTAACAGTGTCAGTGACTGGGAGTTGGTAGCTAAGTTAATGGCAGCTCTTTGGAGGAATTAGTGGATTTCAGCCTCTGAGGTCCTGGGAACTGCCCTGGGCCAGCTCTCCCTGAGGAAGGCTTAGTTGTTCAACTCTTCCTTGGGTTCCATGAGACACCCAAGTATTCGTCCAGCATGTTTAGTTTTACTTAAGTTCTCTCCAGTTGGTGTCCCTTATTTGCAAAGAGAAGGAAAGCATTTCAGAGGAAACCAGTGTGTCTAAGTTGGATGCTGGTGTTACTGAAGGAAGTGGTGAGATGTGGCAAGGAAAGCTGAATGGAGAGCTGGGATGAAGGCCCTAAAAACAATCACCTTTCTGCTGAGAATCAGTTATGGACAAGAGGCTGTTAACTGTTGACTGGAGCTCAGCAGAGGGCTTCCAGGGGCCACACTAAGTAAAATTGGTTTTTAAATACACATTTCAACAGCTGAATGCATTCTCTCTGTCCTCTTCTCTGTTTGGGAATCTCTCCTGCAGTTCTTGCCTCCAACTACTTGTTCTGAGTCTCCCTACATCAGCTTTTCTTTACTTTCCAAGGTGCTAAAATTGCCAGCAAGAAAGCCACATGGTCTTCTCTTTGACTCCAGGATACCTCTCTGAATTATTTGCCTTTTTACTGAGCCCAAGGTAGGAACTCAAATGGTGACTTAATCCTTCCTTTTTTTCCTCCATCTTCCCAAGTATTTCATTGTGAGAATGTGGAAAGCAAATCCTGCCTCTGGTTCAAGCCACCTATTTAGATGAATTTATTGGATGCTACTGGGAAGGAAAGGCTAAATTAGGAAGAAAGTCGTGAATTTAAGAAAAGTACACGAAATCTGTGTGGGAGGAGAGAAGGAAAAGAGGAGGAATTTGGATCATTTATTTGCAGCATGTGTTACTGACAGTTAAATACAGTGGTTTGTTCTGTTTTCTGCCACTTGAAGGTTATTTAATTAAATTCATGACCTAAGATGCTAACCAGCTCCACATCTAAAATAATTGCTTCTCTGTTGGTGAGATGTAAAGCTGAGATTGATTTCCCCTCCCCCGGCCGGCCTGGCGGATAGCTCTCCTTTCTGAGTCATGAATGTCATCTCCACTCTCCTCCCCACGTAATTTGATCTCTGTATTTGATCCCTATTTAGTAATACACTTCGCTAAACAGATGTCTCAGTAATTAAAATCCCAAGTGGGCACACTCATCAGTGAGTTACATCAATTTAATAGTCAAGTTAGAAAACTTTTCACCCTGGGCTCTTTTCCCAACCTGGTGTCATATGGCCTTTACTGGCCTTCAGCAGACTTCAAGAATGAGAGTTCAAACCTGTTATGTTTGTTTTCCTGCATTCAGAGAACATTTCTTTTCATTTTCTGACTGCATTTTTCTTACAAGCCCCTGATCTCTTTTTCCTTCAACTCATCTGGATTTTCTATACAGTTTTCTCCAGCATTCAAATTTTCATTGGGTGACTCACCCTATATTTCATTCATGCCAGCACCAGCAATAACAAAACAAAAAAACAGAACAATGTTGTTAGAACCAGGATTAAGAGTGTCTTTTATTTTTTCCCCCTGAGGCATAGCCAAATATTTCAATCTGAACCATCCCTCAATTTTTTCTTTTTAACTATTTGAGATCAAATACTGGAAATGTGTTCCGTTGCTACAGGTCACTGAAGGATTTCAATGACAAAGAATTATAGAAGGAAAGAATGCATGTTTGGAGCAGAAACGGGAAGTTAGGAAAGGCTTAATGCATGGAATTTACTCACTGCTAAGAGAGGATCTAGATAGAAATTTATGAAAATGTTTATACCTAAAGAGATAAAGTTCTTATGATAAATTTAATGAGACTGATATGACATTACATAAAATTTGAGGTTAATGCTGTAATTTACAGTAAGGTAAAAGAATTTCCCTTGTAGTTGACAATGCATATTAACTTTAAGAACATTTTGAAATCAGAAGAGAATGTATATATGTATGTTTTTTTTTTTTCTGATACTTACCAATTAAGACTTGAACAAAATCAGATAAATGAGTGGGCAACAGTCATAATGCAAAAGAATTCTTTATTTTTCTACTTTTAAATAGATGGAGGTCCAGTGCGTTTAACAGAGATCATTTTATAAAAGTAAATTTCTCAGAACATGCATATTTCTTGTGAAGTTCCTTTGAATTCACAGTATTGTGAAACAAAAAATAATGAAATAAAAAAGCAGGCAACAAGTTTAAAAGTTAATTAATACTCTTTTAGTTCTATGTAAGCAAATTCTAAAAGTATTTCTATAAACTTTACTATCATAATTCTATTTAAAAACTGGGTGAAAATCCTAGTGTGCAATGGGAGCATCAGTGGGGGTTTATACACACCTCTAGCCTTGTTATCTAAACTAACTAAGGATAGGTAAATGAACAGAGACAAGTTTAATGACAGGATTCTTAGACAAACAATGACCTGGAATGGGAACTAATATTTCAGGACGGTGGCTGAGTTCAACATGATGGGAATGATGTGGATGCTTTCTTTCACTGATTATCATCCAGCTTCATTAAACCTGATGCCTCAGGAACTGAAATGATTTTCATTCTCACTGTGCTCAGGATAACCTCCCTTTGCTCATTCCCAGATCCCTTCTTCTCCATGCAGCTTGTATTTAATCCACTTAAAGTCTAGGGCATTTCTTCCTCTGATCCAAGCCCTTAAACCTTGTTTTCTCTCCAGTCATTCCTTATCACATGTCCATCCATGCTCTGCTGTCGGCTTCTTTCAGATCATTAAAAAGAAGAAGAAGAAAAAAGATTACTAATTCCAAGAACCCATTTCTGTCTTCCCACTTCCTTAAGTGTAAATTGGGGAGAATATTTCCTTACCACCTCACAAAGATGGGAGGGTCAAATGAACTCTTGTTGATGAAAGGGTTTTGTAAATGGTTAAATGTGGCCAAGGAGCTTGGGCTCTAGCTCCAACTACCTGGCTCAAATCTAGCTTGTAGCATTTTCTAGCTGTGTGAACTTCAGCAAACTATTTAACTTTTCTGTGGTTCAGTTTCCTAATGTGGAAAATGTAGACCATAAAAGCACCTGAATCCTGGGGTTGTTTGATGGTTACCTGAGACAATTCATGCATATTATGAAGTCAGAATATGCTTAGAACAGTCCCTGTTTTAAACTCCATTAAGTGCTAGCACCAGTGCAGGCATCAGATGGTGTTTCCCATCCGGGTCGGCCAGCTTCCTCACAACCTCGTATCTCTCCAGCCCAAGGCCTCTGGGACCTGTCCTCATTTAACACTATGGAAAGCTGGGCTATAGCCCTTGAGTGTGGACTGTGACAGCTAAGAATGGGGGCAAGGAGTAAGAATCCTGGCTGAGCATACCTACTGTATTTGAAGATTGGTTGGCAGGTACTTTTAACAGTTGCCTCTCTTTAACTCGTGTTCACTCAGCTTAGCTTCTCCTCTGATGACTTCATTTCGAATGACTTTTTATGTTAATATTTCAATTTGCCGTCCATTTGTACTTAAAGCCACAAAGATACAACTTTCCTAATCTGGAAAATGGAGATAGTAAGAGTATCTACCCCTGAGCTTATAATGAGATACATCTAGTGAACCTCTTCCAGAGGATCTAGAGAACAATATTTTAGGGTTGTTTTTGAAAAAGAAATTGGAGAACAAAGTATTTGTAATCCAAATAACACCTTGTATATCATGAAACAAGATGGAAACAAACAAAACAAAACAGAAAAAGAAGCAACAAAATACTGGCATTCTAAAAATGGGACTAATGATTCTTCAAAATGAACTATCTTCTTCAAAGTGGTTCCCTATACCGTGTTTCCCTGAAAATAAGACCTAGCCAGACCATCAGCTCTAATGCATCTTTTGGAGCAAAAATTAATATAAGACCCGGTGTTATGTTACATTATATTATATTAAATTATATTACATTACATTAAAGACCCGGTCTTATAGTAAAATAAGACCGGGTCTTATATTAATGTTTGCTCCAAAGGACGCATTAGAGCTGATGGTCTGGCTAGGTCTTATTTTTGGGGAAACACGGTAAGTTTATGTCCACCATAGGATGCTGTTGTTACACAAAAGGTGTTTGGATTTATTCTCTGAAAAGGCTTTTAAGGACCTTCATGCAAATACTAAGTCTGCCATTTTATGATATTTTTGACAAATATCTTTCTACTTTGCAACTTATTATTCAATGTTGTTTATAATTTTTTGACATTCTGATGCTTATACAGATACATCTATATGGTTTCTTCCACTGTTTTGTGGTTAGTTCTTTTTCATCCAAGAATCACTTAAATATTCACTTAAATTTTTTGTTTTACAGTTTCATTTTCACATATGCCTCTTTAATCCATCTGGGAGGTATTTCAGCAGATACTATGAAGTGAGTATATAATCTGATTTTTTTTCTTCCCAATGATTGGTTGTTTTTGTACCAGTTATTGAATAATCCATGTTCTCCTCATTGGTGATGCTCCAATTTATTGGTATATTGAATTTTCTTTCAAGTCTATCTATTTTGAAATATTGACCTATTTACCAATCTTTTCTCAGGTCAAAATCATCATAGTTATTGTGGGTTTATATAGGCACTAACATCTGGTATAGTATATCTTCTGTTATTATTCTTCCTTGTTAAATGTATTCCGGCTACCCTCCTGTTTTTAACCTCCAAACAGAAATTAGTTTTTTTCAACTTCAAAAAAAAAAAAACCCACTGGAATTTTGGGTGAAATCACAAATAAAAAATTGATAAATTTATCTCAGAGCATAACAGGTTTCTCAATTTATTAAAATCTTTTTCTTTTGTGTTTTTTCTTTTTGTATAGATTCCTTCCAGTTTTTGCCAATATTATTTATATGTGACCACATATATGTCCTACAGGTTATTGTTGGGTCACCGAAAAAAATTATTGATTTTTTAGTAGTTATTTTATAACAGCTTTTCAATCAAATCTCTTGAGATTTTTAGGCAAAAGTATCATCTGCAAATAATGGCAATTTTTCTTCTGCTTTTTGATATTTTAACTATTATTTTTGTTTCTTGTCTTATTACAGAATTATTTCAGCATAATTTTAAAGAATAGCAGGCATCTTTATACCTTATTTTAATAAGGCCTCTATTGTTATATCACCAAGTATGGAAATTTAAAGATAAACCCAAATAGTAAAACAAATTGTCATATACCCATCACCTAGCCTTGATAATTATTAAAATTATTTGCATACACTTTTAGTGAGTTATAAGTTAATCCAGCTTTTTTGGATGCTAATTTGGAAAAAATATCTATCCAAAAATAGATCTGGCAATTCCACTGCTAGGCGTTAATCCTACAAGTATGCCAGCACCAATAGGCAAAGATATTCAAGGATGCTCACTGTAACTGTATATAATTGCAGAAAAGTAAAAAATAGCTTAAATGCTATTTAAGCTAGAGTGAAAAATTGTGGTGTGTTCATATAATAATACTCAGCTGTTACAAAAAATTTGGGTAGATCTGTGTGCTGAAGTGGGAAGATATCCAGGGTACAATGAAAAAGTGCAGAACACTATATATAGTATGATTCTATTTTCTTCCCACAGGAAATAATCATATCCTTTTAAGTGCATGGAAACTTTCTGGAAGGATATGTAAGAAACTGTTAATAGAGGTTACCTCTGGGAGGGAGAATGAGTCGTGGTGATGGGAGGTTGAGGAAATAACTTTATAGTTTCTCCTTTTCTTTATAGTTTGGCTGTCTTACCAATAGCATTATTATTTTTATAAAATCTTACTAAAAGATATGATGTTGGCTATTGGTTTAATATTTACTATGAGTCTTTTTTTTTAATTCAGTCATTTTAATCAGGATGAGGTATTAGATTTTTATTGTCTATTGAGATGATGGTGTTTTATTCCTATATGACCTAAATGTCTGATTTGTTATTTCAGTTATTTTCCTATTGTAAAAATATCCTGGCATTTGTAGAATAAAATCTACCTGATCATGTTAACAATGACTTTCTTCGTTGCATTTAATTTGCTGGAATTTTAAGGGGGAATTCTGGCATTGGGTTGGATTTCTTATGTGAGTTTATATTTTTGAGTGTTCTTTGTGTACCACTTTTGATAGATTTTATAATAATTACATTTGCTTCATAAAAGTAAATGAAATTCAAATATCTGTGCATTTAGAAAAGGATTTACATGTCCTTCAAAATTTACAAGAATTTGCCTGTATAATATATTAGAGTTGTCCCTTTGTTGAATTCTTCTCTGGTTTTGATCTTTTCTTTCTTTCTCTTTTTTTTTCCACTTCTTCTTGATTCAATTTGGTCTTTTCTTTTCTTTCTTTTTTTACTTCTTCTTGATTCAATTTGGATGATTTATATTTTTCCAGAAAAAAAAAAAGTATTAGCACATAGTTAACTACATATAGCATTCTCATATAATTTTTTTAAAAAAACCCTACTTCCCCATATCTGTTATGTCTCCTTTCTTCTTTACAATTTTATTTATATTCTGTCTCTCTTTTTTATTAAATATATTTGCCAGATATTTCTCGACTTTCTTCCTATTTTTTCCAAGGAATTACTTTCGGAATTGATCAACAATTGTACTTTTTGTTTAGTTTCTAATTCATTAATTTTTGCTTCAATCTTTCCTTGGTTCTCCTTTTTTCAGAGTTTAATTTTTTAAAAAGTACTACTCAGTTCACTGTTTTTTATTCTTTCTTATTCGATTTTTCCCTGCTAAACAATGTTACTAAGTTTAGTCTGGTTTCAATTGACTTTGGGGTATTTCTAAAAATTAAATCTACTCTGAGAGGAGAAAGATTTGCTATTACTGATGATGTCCATCTGAAAGACTGTGACTTCGTCTATTGTGGCAAAATTCTAAAGAATTCTAAAAATGTTTGAGTACTAGCAGTATAATAGCAGCAAGCTACCTATTCAGAAGGGGTCAACACCTACTTGTATATATAAAACCTGTACATTTGCTAGAACATTACCTGCCCTCATATATTTGGAAAAAATCAAGTGCTAGCATTTAAAGAGAAGCTCTCATGTTCGCTTAATGGGATGTCCTCTGATACTGCATGTTTGTAACCCAAGATATTTTAAAATGTTTTTTCTTTTTGTGAAAAGGTATTTAAATACAATATGCATACAACCTGGTTTCATGGTTTGCTTGTGATTGGAATTACCCCAGAAAAAACATTTTTGAAATGCAAAGATTAAAAATTATTCACATGATAGGATGACATCATTTTCTCTGCAAAAATCAATTCATTATGAAGATATAGATGAGGGCAGAACATGCTTCTAAACACACATTTTTCATGCTCTGATAGGCCAGATTATAAACAATAAAATTAAGTCTCTAATAAAATATGTGCCAATAGAAAGATAGATTTGCAGGCGTGACCTTTGCAAATATGTCTCAGAAAACCATCAGATCCAGGTGTTTGTACATTATGTAACAGTGTTTAAGTGGCCAGGAAAGGGAGGATTTTGTGGTCAAGAAAGTGGAAATGTCTTATTTAACATATGACCCTGACCAGTCCCATCTCAAATTGCTGTTGATCAAGTTACATACAGATGGTTAGCAAACCAGGTGGAAGGGAAGAAAAAGAAAAGTCTGACAAACTTGGCAATGAACAGGAGGCCACAAAGTCAGTGGCTATCATTAAAAATATGACTTTACTGAAGTATTCAAATATTTAAGATAACACAAAGAAAAATTGTTTTGCAAAGCATTCTGGACCAGAAGAAGTAACTTTAAAAAGCTTTAAAATACCCTCCTTTGATAATAAGATTGTTAGGAAAGGTAGAACATGGTTTTATGAATGAATCAAAAACATATAACTCGACCCCCCAACCTGACTAACAGCTTTATGATCATGATTGAAATGCATTTTCTTTGTTTTGCACCCACATGTACTTCAAGTTTTTCAAGCTTCCAAATGTTTAAAACATGTTAAGTGTCTGTGCTCTAGGAATTTATTCTTGAGAGGAAACACTACTAAGCACCAATAAATGGAAAACCAAACTTTTATCTCTATCAACTTCAAACAGAGGCACGTATCTATAAATTCACGTATTTAGCTATGATCTCAACTAATCGACTGTTAAAGTAGCGTTTTTGGGCTAATAGAACAGTAAGCCAGAGCCAAAAATAATCTTAATTTTGTTATTGTGGCTGTGAAATTTTCAGTAAAGCACAGACCTAAAGCCCAAATGCTGCTAAAGGATTACCTAGAAAGCAGCGCCTGAGGCCAAGCTTAAGTGCTAAGATTTTTATTAGGAAGAGCAATCCCAGGGCGGCAAGGGTGAGCGGAAACGCAAAGGAGGTTCAGCATTGAACTGAAAACCACTTCACAAGAAAGTACAACTGATTGCTGAGTCCCAAAGGACAGCTTCTAGACAAGCCGTGCTGAATCATCATGCCTTGAGACCCTCTGTCCATGGAGGAGAGGAGTTTATATGTTGGCCACTTCTTGCTTTCTGAACTCTTGGATGCAAGTTTGCCTCCTGGGGCTCTAATGTCCCTACGCTTCTGGGTGTGGCAATTGCCAGGGAAGCTAACGCATGCTGCCCACAACGTTTCTCACGAGTCTAGGAAAGGTGGGGGAAGCCAGAGCATCCATTACAACCATGGGGTGAGAGGCAGTGCTGAGTCCTCACCCTCCCCCGGGGTGGGGGAGGCTGTCCTGAGAAAAGTCACAGCAGCGGAGGCCAAACCTCTGCACCGAGCGAGAGGCTAAAACGAGAGTGGCAGGGCTGGGACTGAGAAAATCGGGAGGTGCACACACGGGGTGTGGTGTTGCGTATCCTTGGACCTGAGCTCTTTCTGTGCTGCTCACTGATTCTCAGGAAACAAGAAGCCACTCAATGGAGAGACAGCTCTCATTTAGTGCTAGGATTTGTAACTCCTCCTTTTTTCCGACCAAAGTCTTCCTTAATGCTCAACTCCCGCAGCCACTACTTTAACTCTTCCCCCCTCACCCGCACTTTGCATTCCGTCCTCCCCAGGCAACTGCTTTCTGTCACTCCAGTTTTGCCTCTTCTAGAATTTCATAGAAAATGCGATTATGATCTTTTGCGTTACCCTTTCCCCATAACATTGTTTTGAGATACATCCCTGTTGTGTTAAGACTGTGTCCCTTTCAATTCCTCACTATTTGGAGAAATTACTGTGTGCTAAATGTCGGGCACGTTAACCTGCATCCTCACAACCGTCTCGTTTCACAGCTGAGGGCCCGAAGTTCGGCGCCCAGCGCGGAGTTTGGTTGGGGAGGGGACCCCCGCCGACTCCCGCTGGTCAGTCAGCCTCGCTGCCGCACCGGCCGTCAAGCTTCAGGGAGAGGAGGCGCCGGCGGCGGGCAGGCTCGGGCCAAACACGCCGGAGCCGCCGCCCGCTCGGCCGCCCCGGCCCAGCGCAGGCCGCTCGCGTCTCTGCTTCCGCTGAGCGGCCCGCGGCGCCCACTCCCCAGTGCGGAGGCCCGGCCGCCGCCAAGCTCCGGACCAGAGGCGGGGCGCGAGACGCCGCAGCCGCTTTCTGCGCACGCATCGCCTCGCGCGCACTGAAGTCAGTCGCGCACCCGGGCGTCTCACCCCGCGCCGCCCGGGCGTTTCCCTCCGCGCGCGGACGGAACTACTTCCAGGGGAGCAGAGTCCGCGGCCTGGACGCTGCGTCCTCAGTCTGAGGGGAGGCTGCGAAGCGCGGGCGGCCGTGTGCCGGGGCTCCGCCCTTTCCCGAGGTGGGCGCCGCTCCCTGCCGTCAGGAAGGAAAGAGCGAGAAAGGCGGTTCGGAGCCCTTGGCTCCTCCACGCGTCTTCCTCGTTATGATGATATTGGGAAACCTGATTTTAAGGTCGCGGCGGAAAGAAAGATGAGGGCGTTTTGCCCTCTGGCGTGGAGCGGCCTGCCCGCCGCTTTTGTCGGGCTGCCTGACGGGCAGCAGCGGCTCCATTTTTCTTATTCCGAACGTAGTTGTTTGGCGAAGCGAGGGACTTACAAGGAGGCTTTGTCTGAGGAAAAAGAGCTGTTGCGAAATGGCCTCCCCGGAATGGCCGCCGGTCGCCTTCTGCGGGGAGCGCGCCGGGAACCCTGGACAGTTTTTTTCCATATCAATTAAAGAAAGGGAAAATCTTCATTTTTCCCCCTCACGACATTTTCATTCAGATTTGAGTTTTAGTGTCTCACTGTTTTAGTAGGAAGCTACCATGCGCCTCAACTTACTCCATCTCCTTTAATACCGCATGCCTTAGCTACTCTAAAATTTTATAGGTTACCAAGTTCTCTTTGTACCCTTCTAGCTGCTTTTTCTCTCTGAGAAATAATGGAATTTCACAAAACCTGGAGCTGGCGGTGCTCACAAGGACTCCGGGTGCCTCAGACACGGTCCCTGACAGAAACCGCCAGCCTGAGGGGACGAGAGAGCACGGAAAGGAGGACGGGCTTTGGGGGGTGAAAGTCGTTTGGGGATCCCAGGATTCTATGATTTTTAGGAATTTCTGAGGAAAGTGCCTGATCAGAAAAGGTGGGAGGCCACTGAACCTAACGAAGGGGCTTCGACTGAGAGCGCATCTCTTGTTCGAGTACAGAACAACCTGCAATGACAAAGGGGAGAAGTAGTAGTATGTTTTGAAAGCACCACGGTAAAGTTTGGGTTTAGAGCTTGTGACTGACTGCTTGTCTCCTATACTCTTCTTTGTTTATCTTCAGAGCATGTATAACCACCTGATACTGGTGCATATTTTACGTGTTTATTTATTGGCTCTCTCCCCACTTGATAAAAACACATGCGAGCTGGGAATTGTTTGTGCACTGTTGTTCCCTGGAGCCTAGCACAGGACCTGGCAAAGTACTTGGGGCTTTGTAAATATTCAGTGAATAAAAAACAAATACTTAAAGGCATTGTGAGAGAAGCACAAAACCAAAAGGAAATTTCCTCTCTTCAAGGAAAATTCCTCTCTTCAAACCCGGAGCAATCATTGAAAAAATAGCCAAGAAATATAGTTACAACACCATTCCATTTTCTGAAGAGGAATAATGAAACAAATGAACCGTCAGCTCTGGGATGCTTCCCACTTCATTCTAAGGATGGTGGGGTGGTGGTGGTGGTGGTGGTGGTGGTGGTGGTGGTGGTGGTGGTGGTGGTGGTGGTGGTGGTGGTGGTGGTGGTGGTGGTGGTGGTGGTGGTGGTGGTGGTGGTGGTGTGCGGGGTGGAGGGGTAGGATGAAGGGAATCAAAAGGGTCAGCCTTCCAGTTGTAAAGTAAGTCATGGGGATGTAATGTACAGCATTATGACTGTAGTTAATACTGTACTGCATGTTTGAAAGTTGCTAAGATCTGAAAAGTTCTCATCACAAGAAAAAATAATTCTGTAGCTATGTCTGGTGATGGATGTTAATTAGACTTGTGATTATTTCACAATGTATACAAATATCAAATCGTTATGTTGTATACTAATATATGTCAATTATACCTCAATTTTAAAAAAGAAAGAAAAGGAAGTAAGAGAAGTAGAAAAGATTTAAGGTAAAACATTTATATAGTTTGCTGTCTTAGGGCGTGACAAAAAGTCTGTTGGACCTTAAAAGAAGACAGGGCAGAAGGGTCATCCTGTTAGTTAAGGATTGCTGTGTTATAAGCCACTCCCAAACTTAGTGATTTAGTGGCTTGAATAAAGACCATTTTGTTTGCTCACAGTTCTTTGGGTTAGGAATTGGGGCAGATCTCAGTGAGGATGGCTGTTCTTTGCTCCATGTAGACTTGACTGGGGTGCCTCAACTGGGGCTGGCGCGTGACCTTGTCCACATGTCTGGGCCTGGGTGCTGAGGCACTTTGGTTCTCCTTTATGTGGCTGGTTTCTCTCTCTCTCTCTCTCTCTCTCTCTCTCTCTCTCTCTCTCTCTCTCTCTCTCTCTCTCTCTCTCCTGTGTCCCCCTCTCTCTGTCTCACATAATTCAATAGTCTAGGTCAAGCATTTTTACATGGTGGCTGTCTCCAAAGGTGTGAAAGGGATTACACAGCATCCCTTTTATCATATTGTGTTGGTCAAAGCAAATCAGAGGGCCAGCATGGATTGAAGAGATTGGGAAATAGATCCCACTCTTTTGGGAGAATGGTACAGGCACATTGTGAAAAGGATGTGGTTATGCTGAATGAAAGACGCCAGACACAAAAGAATACATTATGTATGATCCTATTTATATGAAATTCTAGAAAAGGGAAACTAATCTAGAGTGACAGGAAGCAGATCATTGGTTGTTTGGGGCAAGAGGGTGGGGATTGACACCAAAAGGGTGTGAGGAAACTCTTTGTGATGACAGAAATGTTCTGTATCTTGATTGTGGTGGCGTATGCACAGGTGTATACATTTGTCAAAATGTGTGAATTATTGCAATTATTAGGCCATTACACAAAAGGGAAAGAAAGAGAAGGTAGGAGGGACTGTTGTGACCATCTTTAGAAATAATGTACTGTACCTAAAAACTTAGACCTGACAGAATCCATGAAAATCATTTGGTCCAGTGCCTTCATTTTACAGTTAAGGAGAGGGAGGCTCAGGAAGAGCAATTTGTGAAAGGACACTGCTAGTTAGTGGCAAAACCAGGATTGGAGCCCAGACTCCTATCACAGTCTTCTGTTGCTTCTCCCACAGCCTCTAAGAAGATTGGGGAAAAGGATGCCCTGGGCCTGAGTCCCACTGAGACTCGCTTAGGTGTTAGCATGTCTGGGATTGAGGGCTGGACCATGATAGCTGTCAATATCTCTTTGTACTCTAGAAGTTTCCAGGGGTCTCCAGTGGTCAATATGAAAAGTCAAGAGCAAGATTTTTGTGCTCTGTTGTTAGTTCTGAGAGACTATGGACAAGTTCCTGTAACTACTCCATAAGTTGGCATCTATAATAAAGGTAAATGGAGCAATATTTATAAATAGAATTAAGCCCTGTGAAGAAAAAAAATGAAGAACAGCTATATCATAGCCATCTGTTGTCTAGAGTGCTATTTTTTGGGTTTCCTAAGAGGGTATTGGTGGGAAAGGAAAAAGAGGGCTATAGGACTATTGAAACATTATTTACTTAGGTTTTACTAAATTAACAAACTTATTTTTCAGGCTTGTAAGGTAAGAATTGTTGCTAGCTTTTGTAAAGCATCCCATACAGGAAGATAGTTGAAATAACAAAGGTATTGCATAGATAGCAATATGCAAATGTTAGAACATATTTAGGGAATTTGAAAAGGTGACTATGGTCCATTCCCTGTCTTTAATATAATGTCTTTTCTTAGGAAAAAAATGACTGGACCTTGTCTCAGACATTTATCAGATGTTTTTAATGCCTCTGGATGCCAAAGAATCTTGAAAAAAAAAATTTGTGAAAGATGGCAGAATGCTGTAGGCTAAAATGACTTGGGTCTGGTATTTCAAAGAGTAATACCCTGCTGATTTTGGGCAACTAACCAGAGAACTATGGACTTGAACTGTGGATGGAATTGGAACTGTTTGCTAGCACAAAGTCACTTTTGAAATTAGTTATCAAAACACGGAAAAATGAATGATTTAGTAAGAAGAGTTTTTCCAAGAGAATATTACACTTGATAGATTTCTGAAGCTTGAGTTTTTCTTCATTTTAGTTTTGGGCTGTGATTTCCCCATTTTTCTAGTACCTGTATCTTAAACATTATGCATTATATAGTAAGCATTTTATTACATGAGGGGACTAATTTTCATCTTGAAGTTGTGGTCTCTGTGTCAGAGCTGCTGATTGGAGAGAACCTGTTCTTTCACCAACTTGCAATATAGTTGCAGAAAACTCTCCTGGCCTAACACTAGTGTCAGGTGGAAAGTGATTCATTTATGGAACTAATTCAAGCCCAAAACATTCTACTCTGGGCAGTGCCTTGGTCCTGAATGGATTCCCCTTGGTTTAAGTTGGGTTAAAGAGGGCAAAATAATATGACATGTAAGGAAATCAGCCTACGGCTCTCTTAGAGTTTAACCTCAGCAATCCTACAAAACTTAGCTTGGTTTAGGCCAGCCATTCTCAACAAAAGACCTTTTTAAAAGTTATATTTCCACTCCAGGGCTGTCATTTTTTGAAATATCTGGACTACCCAACATGTAGTAGTATTCATAACCCTTGTAGCCTTTACTCAGGTACACACATTTTGTAAGTTTTTTTCAATAGCATTGGGAACCATGTACAGCTCACTAGTACCACCTTAGGAACTCAGGATTCCAGCATGACATGAAACTCATGGGGGAGATGAGCCAAAACTCCTAGGTCTTCTACATTCCTGCAACCTTGTTTCCACTTCCCACATCATTGCCATTCCTGTGGAATTGATGGTTGTTTTAATCACCTCCTATTCTTGCCATTGGCGAGGGTGGGATTTCTGCCCTAGAGTTATGGGGATGGTCAGACACAACACACCTGAAAGGAGACAAATGAGGTTAACAGCAGTTTATTAGTTACCTGCACTCACAGCCAAGAGGAGGAGGACGCTGCACACGGGGCCACATGGAGGTTGCACTCTGGACCAGAACTAACAACCAGGAGCTGAGGGGGGCAGACTTCTTTGTAGTATCAAAAGTGTGTGGTACCCCTTGTTTCCCACGGGAGGATGTGACTGGCTTGTTTGAATTCCTAGGGCTGGCAGGGAGCTGAAACCCACTACTCAGGGATAAGCAGGAGTGATACCTGGTCTATTTGAGAAGGAAGGTTGTTTGGCTAGGGGACCTATCCCCTGGAGAAAAGAGAGGAATGGAACGTGTGGTTAGGCCATTTGAGGTCTCCTAGTTTTCCTCAGATGTCAAGGCATACATAACATCAGGTCTTATTTTTAGGCCTTATGCTACAATGGCAAGGTCTGGACATTATTTCTAGACCACCATATAAAATACTCTCATAACTGGGAGGATAAAAAAGGTAGAGTGAGGTAAAAGGTGCAGACCAAATCTTTCTACTTTCTACTTTCAAATACATAGTTTTTGAAATTCAGCAAATGTTTACTGAATATCTTTGTGTGCCAGCACTAGGCTAGGCACAGATTTCAGGGTGAATGGAACATAGTTCCTATTTTGAGTCAAATGGAGGAGAAGTGGAGCACATGAGCAGATGGTCACAATACAGAGTGATGGAAGCAGGAACAAAGATCTGTGCATGTGCTTTGAGAACACAGTGATCAGGAGGGGTTCATCCCACCAGGGCACAGTGAAAGGCTCCACAGGTACAAGGGACAGTTGCCCCTGAGCTGGCCTTGAAGGATGAGTGGGAATTTGCCAGTTAGAGAAGGGAGGTTGGGAGCATCATATCAGAGGGACCAGCATGACCAAAAGTGGAAATGATCAGGACATGTTACAAATAAGTGACAAATAGTTCGAGGGTTGCTGTTCGATAGGGATGGAGCGAGGGTTTGACACTGTCTCAGATAGGGCAGCCTGGGATAGTTGGAAGTATTGTGCCAAGAGGGCTGCCCAGGGAACTTTCTGCTTCTTCCACTCTCCTCCACATTTCCCTCTAGTCCTTTCTCCCCCAGACATCTTTTCATATTTGCAGAATCAGATGCTACCCTTATATTAATGGTGGGGGTGATGGGGAAGAAGCAGGGAGAGATGAGAGAAAAGGAAAGCAGAAAAGAGGAGAGCAAAGGACAAGAGAGAGGAACACAGGAAAGGAGAAAGGAGAAAAGGGAAAAGAGAGGGGAAAGGGGAGGGAAAGGGAGAGGAGGGAAGGAGTGTGTAAAGGGGCTGAGGATAAACTTCACTTGCCTATCTTACCAAAGGCTGCCTCTGAATACATGTAAAATATTGTGCCAATCACTTAATGTGCCCAAGGGCACTGCCCAAAGCTTTGTTGCAAGTCTTAAGATCCCGTGATGCTCATCCCCTTTTATTCCTTCTCTACTGCTCTTGGAATCTTCTCCATACTCTGCTCCTGCTCCCCTTGGCCAAGATGGTTAACTCTGTGAAAGTCACAAACTTCTCTAGAGACTGACGAGGCAGAAACTAAGCAACTGATTATCTTGGAGTAGAAAAAGGGAATGGGACTTAAAGATATTTTTATCCAGTTCAGGAACACTGTCATCAATAGTCCTACTTAAGATGGGTAGCTCTTTGAGCTGTATTTATTCTCTTATATAATTTTCTGTTCACATGTGCTGATCCCTTGGATTGGAAATTGCCTGCCCTTTCTCTCTCTCTTTATTCTAGTCTGGAAAAATCCTCCTGTTCATTCAAACTCAGTTCAACAGTGACCTCTTTAAGGAGGCCAACTGCTACCTTAGCAGCTATTTAAACTTTGTTTTAACACTGAATATATTGATTATAATTCTGTTTGCATACATTTCCTTAGCTCTTTTCTAAATTCCTGAGGCACCATTGTTTCCATAGCAACAAGCAGTAAAAGACACATAGTAGGTATACAGTGAAAGTTGAGTGAATAAAAAGAAATGACAGCCAAAGAAAGCACTTAAAAATCACATATATGGATCAAACTTCCAACTACCAATTTACAGTAAACAGAGTACAGAAAAAATGTTAGATGCCACCCGAAGCATAGATATAATCAGCAAAATCCTAACTGGGAAAACTCTTTAGGAAAAACAACCCAGTTTTTTGAAAAATGACTTGCAGGGGGGGGGGAAGAGAGAAATGGAGGAGGACCAATAATTTAAATGATACCTAAACCTATTAATTGCAAATCATGGACTTTATTTGGATCTTGATTTTTAAAAAATAATAAAGCATGACATATCTGAGACTTTGGAAATTTGAACATTGACAGGATATTTGATAGCTTTAAAGACTCCTTGTCAATTGTTTTAGAAGTGATACTGGTGTTAGTTTTATTTTGGGAAGAGAGTAGTCATTATATTTAGAGATAAGTACTGAACTGTTTATCAATGAAATTATATGTCTGGAAAGTTTAATGCATGCATATGTATTTGTGCTAGAATATTTTCCAAAGGGACATCTTTATTTAAAAGGAAATAAGTAAAGTCAATTAGAAATTAGAGTCTTTATATGTAGAAATTCAATTTCTTAGCCAATTTTTAGGAACACATCTGTTTTTTCAAAGGGATATCTATAGTGATGTGTAGGTTAATCTATCAATTAGTAAGCTATAGTATTTTAATATTACCAGTTACAAACAATTCTTAGGTACAAAGCGAATTTGGAAAAATGGTTTCTAAGCAAAATCACCACATTAATAATAAGTAGATTTTAAAGTTTGTTCACTCCCACAAAGTCCAAAGTTCTATAAGTTAAACAGTGAGTTTCCAAGTGTGCTTATCAGTGTGGTTAAACAAGGTGTGGTGATATCAACATGGGCAACGCTCTTGGGAATAAAAGAACTTCAATGAATCAGTTTGCACAATATTTGTTACTTAGAACATTTTATTATCTGTATCTTCAACTTGATTTTTTTATGATAAATATCTTGTAAAACTTAAAGATTATTTATCAAAACTTGTATTTTCTTGTCAGATTTGCCCAACATAATCTGAGGTTGAGGGGTCATTATCCTGCATCCCCCACCCCTGAACTCTCACCCTACAATTTATGGACACTGAATCAATTAGTCCTTGGGAATAATGGTTGCTAAGTGTGTGCATTTAATTAATATAGCAATGTTACAAGTAAAATTTATTAAAAATATTTCTCAGTTTTACATGCACCCTTAGATTTTTTTAAAGGTGTGTGTGAGTGTTGCTGTACGACTGGGAAGCAGGGATAGAGGGTAAGAACAAACCTTTAAATCTTGTAGCATTTAAATATACAAACATCATAATGCTTTATATGTTATTAGAAATAAGTCTAAAATTTTCTCTATAAAATAGTAGTTTTCTATTTAGAAAGAAGCCTATTTGCTAACATTTTTAAAGAAGCGTTTCATGAGAAGCATGAGTTTCATATAGCCTGAAACTGCTTTTACATTATGCCTGATTGCCACTTTGTTAAGGAACAGTAAATAAGTCAATTTCTGAAGGCAAGTAGCTGATAATTTTTAATACACCAGTTTGCTAATAAAATATAATGGGAAAGGAAGGAATTCCTGGCATCATAGTGAAATTATAATACAAAACTTCTTAAAACCACAAGTAAACTGGTATCACTGCCACTGTGGGCCTATGGAAGCAAAACACATTTTGACATTCATCCAATGTAAGGGGCATTACAGTTGCACAAAGGGAGCTGTGACTGTAATGTAATACAGGATTAGTAATGCTTTAAATCCAGACTTTGATAATATACTGTCACATGATTAAAATCAATAAGGTAAGTGTTAAGTGAACAATGGTCAAATGCTCTTGTAATAGCCCTGAAATCCAACCCATGAAAATGCTCCTTCTTTCCTACCAAGTTGAATGGTGAATCTGTTTTCAGGAGCTGATGTATTCATTCCCAGCCCCGACACTGACATTTCCCCCACCTGGATATTTTGTTGAGTAGAGAAATCAACTTAAATGTCAAAGTCCCAAGACAACTTTTCAAAAGGGGTCCCTGTTTAGTCCAATGTTTGCAGAAGTACCCTCACCATGTTCCTTGTTCTATAAGGTTTCAGATGATAGTAGCAGTGGTAATGGTAGTAACAACAATAATAATAACAGCCAACATATATGTGATGTTTTCTGTGTACTAGGAACATGTTTTAGTCAGTTCAGGATGCTAAAACAACACCATCGACTGGGTGGCCTAAACAAATAAACATTGTTTACCATTCTGGAGGCTGAGGAGTTCAAGACCACGGTGCTGGCAGATCCTGCGTCTGGCGAAAGCCTACTTCCTGGTTGTAGATGGTGACTTCTCATTGTATCCTCACATGGCAGAGAGCAGAGAGAGAGAAAGCAAGCTCTCTTGTGTCTCTTCTTCTAAGGACACTGAAACCAGTCCCAAAGGCCCCACCACCCATTACCATCATATTGTAGGTTAGGATTTCAGCATATGAATTTGGGAGGGAGGACATAAACATTCAGTTCATAACAGAACTGTTGTCAGTGTTTTCTATATATTAAACTATTTAATCCTGCCAATAACTCAGTAAGGCAACTCTTAAGCTATCATCCTCATTGTTCCATTTTATAGGAGAGAAAATTGAGGCACAGAGGTGTGAGGCGATTTTTTTCAAGGTTTTGTAGCTTGTTAGGGAGAGGTGTCAGGATTCTGGCTCTGGGCAGTGATTCTCAACCATGATGGCACTTTGGATTCACCTGGAGAGCTTTTTTCACACTGATGCCTGGGTCTTACCTGCAGTGCCCCCATCCCACCCCCAGTCCCAATTCCAGATTCTAATTTAATTGGTCAGGAATTTTTTTTTTTTTTAAATGTTCCTTGGGCAATTCTAATGAGCTGCCAGGATTGGGGCCTCCAGTCTGGGGCATCTTAGCATCATATTATGCAGTCCTTGAGAAACTCTTGAGCAGACACTATACCTTGGTTCCTATGACTTTCCCCATTGGGCACAATTGGTTAAAGGAACAGTCAATGGAAGTTCAAGTCTTATGAATGAAATAATGACAAACGCACAGGCATTTAGCTAGCCACAAGGTTTTAGTCAAGTGCCTCAGGACTTAGATTTTTCATCTGCCAAGCAAAGGATTGGAAATGATTTCCTGGATTCTTCCAGTGTTATGAGTCTACAAAATCAATATTTTAAAACCCTTGATTATCCATGAGTGGATGATCCACAGAAAATATTTTAACCTAAGGACTGGCTTCCTGCAGTCAACCTTATCAATTGGTATATGCCCAAGGAATGCACATCAATTTCATTTTTGGTCTAAGCAGAACATAATGAAGAAAGAAAGAATCATGTGTGTTTGCATGTGTGTACATGTGAAAACTATTCAAAAGATAAATGATCTGGAGGGCTTATCTGCTGTTTTGGATTATCCACATCACTGCCCCCTCCAATAGTGTTGATAATTGAAAGTTGCCTGTAGTCTGATTGCTGACAGCTGAAGGATCCATGTTGCCAAAGAAGCTATGGCTGTACGCCAAGTAATGACCCGATTAATTATCCTCCTTTTT
The DNA here is from genome assembly GCF_964194185.1 of Rhinolophus hipposideros. Lineage (NCBI taxonomy): Eukaryota > Metazoa > Chordata > Mammalia > Chiroptera > Rhinolophidae > Rhinolophus > Rhinolophus hipposideros. The sequence continues at coordinate 14,864,113 of NC_138047.1, read as the reverse complement.
GTGCTGCCCCAGCTCTCCCTATTCCCCTCACCAGAGGGGTGTCTAGTTTCAGGAGCATGGGGAGAACAGGAAGTCCCCAAAATGAACAGCCCCTATTTCCTGAGGCAGAAAATATATCAGAGCAACTTTTCATACCCCCTCAGGTCCTTTGCTAACTTCCCCACTTGTTGACTGTGCCAAAGACAATAATTAAATCAAGGAGGGTCTGTCTAGTGACAGTGGTTTTCCACATGGAAGAGTTTGGCAAAATGCTCTCTCTTCTTCAATCTGATGCATATGGAGGTCACCCAAAAATAGTACATGAGAGGCTCCAGAATAAAAACAAAATACCATGCATGGCCAAGAGGCTAAATCTTAATTCTGTTGGCTTTACGCTGATTGGACTAAAATGAATAATTATCCTCAGTATTTTGGTTTGAAATGTCATATAGAATTCTGACAGCCTTTTCTAAAATCAATTTTAAACGATTTCACAAGGGTATTAAAAGGGCATTGAATTTTTGATTGCAGAGCAGCTGCATTGCTGGTGGAGGGTGTGTTCTCTGGACTAGCTGAAGTGCCCTAGAAAAGGAGAAGAGCTCACCATGCACATTTCTCCATGGCCTGGGCTAATATGGCCTGGGGTACTTCGTGCCATGAGACTTTGTGGACTCCAAAGGCTTTCCCTGTCCCATGACTCAGTAGCCTCAGCACAGTTCCTGAGAAGCCACATCTTGATTTTTACTGGGTGTACCCTCCAGATGCCAGCTCTGTACTGGTCGGCTGGGGCTTTCAGTGCTGGTGCTCCAGGGCTGGCCTCTGGGATGTGTCACCTTAACTCTGGGAAACAACCCCCAGGAAGTGGGTGGTTCTACTTACCACCAGAACCGTTCTCCACCAACAAGGTTCTACTTTCCGTGTGGTAGTCAGCCAGACCTCAGGCATCTGACCATCTGGGGCTTGGCGTCGGCTCAGTGGTGGTGTTTATGTCACAGAGAACCAGTCTGATTTTACATACATTTCAAACATATATTTAAGAATGGGTCCTATGCTGGAGGCAGCTGGGAGGAGAGATTTCCTTCTTAGAATTTGTCTTTTAAAGTGGGTTCCACCAGCTATCTTGCTCTGAGCTTGTAACGAATCCAGTTGGAAACTGATTTGAGAGTTTGACCTGATGAGCTGGAAATCAGCTTTCCTGTGTAGAGTGGCTCAGTGAAACCACTGTTTTGAAACCATTGCAGCTCTGTGCAGTGCCCTCTCCAATGAGATTGTTCCAGACACTTCCTGAGGCCAGTAAAAAGAAGTTGAACCTATGTTTTTATTAGTAGATTAGGCGAGTTCTCAGATACTTGGACACTGGTTAAGGACACGGCTTTGTGCCTTATCTCCATAAACAGATTACTCTGGTGTCTAAGCCATGTGGATACTTGATTTCACTATCTACACATACATGTCCATAGTTATAATTTATTTGCTTGTCTTAATGCCTTTCTTACAAAGAACAATCTAGCCTTTAAAAACCACACTGATTTTTAAATAATAATATAGCTATCAAAAAGAACTTTAGTCTAAAATTATTTTCCTAGTTTCCACAGATTTACTGGGGTGTAACATACCAAATTGATGTTCTTTTATCTGTTCACTAAATTATTTTATGACTTTACCTGTTGCCCTAAGAATTCTTGTTGAAAAATATGGAGACCTATTACATTTTCCTAGTCTCAAAGGAATGTAAACTAAAACTAGAAGATAATGAGTTTTCACTCACCAAATAGTCATCTTAGCAAGGAAATTATTTTGCCACATATTGCCAGTGTGACGTCTAGGACTATATCCTGGCACAGGATTACCTTTAAATAGGGGGAAAAAGTTTTATGTACATTTTACTCAGCAGTATTGAAATGTATAATAATAAAAACAGTTGAAAAAAATCTATCTGATTACAAGGAAATAGTTGAACGACTAGCCATGTTGTAGTTAAAAATGGCTCTAATGAAGAACATTGAAAATGTTTATGACATACAGCTAAGTAAAAATGGAAGCTGTAACACAGAATATGGACAACAACTTTTAAAAAATATATATACATATAAAATACGTTTTTGGAGACAACCTCTACCCCCTCCTTCAGTGACTGCTCAGTGCCTTAAAACAAAGCTCTGAAATTTAAGGCAATTCCCAGTGAGGCCCAGCCTCCCCTCACTCCCACACTGCTCTGCTTCCGTTAGACCAGCCGGCTCTCTAATGCACCCTGCCTCTAAGTCTTTGCCTGTGCTGGTCTCTTCCTCAGAAAATGCTTCTCTTTTCCACATTTCAGTGCAGCCTTCACAAGTGTTTTCTGTGCTTTATATAATTGATTGTTTATGCTCTTATAATTCTCATCTAATTTTTCATGGACTTTCATTTTTTTCATATTCATACAGGGCAGATTTCAGGTACCCAAAAAGATGCAAGCTCCTAGGAGGCATGTGATTATCATGTTTACTAAACATTCCCTGAAATGTATTTCATGAGCAAACCAGAGTTAAAGGTACCCAGATCCCTTGCTTCAGATTCCAGAGAAACTGCAGTCAGTGCTTCATAATCCAGCCAAGAGTGGAATAAGTTTTGTTCTAAAAATCTAACATGTTGCATGACAAATTAATATTTGTGACTAAGATGCAAGATCACTGGCCCTGGAAATAGCAGAACCAGTGATCTTGTGAGAGAAAGAAGCTGGAAGTGATGCAGCTGCCTCATGAGCCTGCAGTGGGGACACTGCCCTGTTCTCCCCGGGTTTGGTGCTGCCCAGGCTTGGTGCTGAGTGTTTATCTCCACACTGGACCCTGGCTCATATCAGACGAACCCAAGGCTGGAGGGAAGCAAAGTATAGCAAGTGTCTATCAGTCAATCATGATGACACATAATGAAAATAAAAATGCTATATCAATTTTCCATGATTAGAAACATACGGGTCCAGAGCCAGGGCAGGCTGCAAGAGGCTGACTACAGAATGCCCCTTGATATTATTTCTGACAATATAAAATCAACTTATATTTAATATATTTTAAAAGAAACAACCCACCTATATTATTTGATATGACAAATGAGAGCTGAAATTGAATCCTAATGTGGTTCGTGAACATATTCAGCAGAAGTTTATTATTCCTAAAAATGCTTGGTGTAATCATAGCAGTTTATCATTGAAATTGCCAGGTTTTGTTATACAAATAGCTTAGATTCCTAATTAAAATCCTGTTGTCTATCAATGCTACCATGGCATTTTCCCAAGGAGACACTTAAAAAAATCCTGTACGCTTTCAAGGATGAGTGAGCTCCTCTTTAGGAAAGATTCTTCCCTATACATGCTTTTTTATTAATATGGTCAACCCAGAGAAGAATAAAGTATCATACGAATTAGCACTAATGAGGCCTAAGATCACAAAATTGGAAATAGTCATCCCCTTGTCCAAACTGTGAAATAGTCCCTCTAGAGTACCTACCTCTGCTGTGGCTTTAAGTGGAACCAACTCCTAAGGTTCATGAAACAATGTGGTCAGAGTCATCATAGAAAAAAATATAAAGATATAATGAAAGTTTTTTAAGAGAAAGTTCCAGTACGGTCGGAATAGCCCCTCCTATGCTCTACTCTATAGTTTAGGAAGGATGAGGAGTCTGGCCCCACCCACTATCCACAGGGCTCTGGGGCAGGAAAAGATTTCCATTTGTTTGCCATAACAGGCAAAGAGTGAGGTAGGAGTGGACCTGAGTTGGAAGGGCAGTGGAAAAGGGGCCCTGGAATGTTCCCCAGGACTGTCTGTTCTCCACCCATTAGGTGGTCAAAAATCTAAAACTCTTTGGATATGTTGGTTTTGGAAAGTGGCAGTGCGTTCCTCCTGCCTAAGCATAATCCTAGGTGCTTCTAGCCTAAAAGCAACCAGACTTTTGGGCTTTGGGAATAAAAGGCATTGGTCATTAAAGGCTTATAATATCTTCAGATTCTTGTATAACTTGTCTTGCCCTCTTTTGTTGAATTTTCATGAAAATCTGCATTGAAGAATGGAATTGACTAGAGCAGAGGCATCCAACCTTTTACCACCAAGAACTCTTATTAATATCCTCCATTATGGAAAAAAATAAGTAATCATTAATTGATTTTCCACTTTATAGCTTCAGGGCACCTGATCAGGAGGAGGGACAAGCTGATGGACTTCCAGCCAAATGCCACAGCTCATACCCTTTTAATCAGGTCCATGTATGATAGTTGTTAGACTTTTGGAAATACTTAAAATAGCCTGAGGACTCTTTTCATTGTCATGAAGACTTTTGACAAGCCAAAGCTTGGTGTTGAGCAGACAGAATCTGGGGAGGAATAGGCTGGAGAGGGCGGTGTAAATGCTGTGGGGGGTGAGGACTTCCCTCACTTCCTGTAACAGCGGTGTAGCTGGAAGGTGGAACTCCCACGGTGCTGAGCGGATTGGTTTCCAGGAGTGGAAGCAGTTCTCAAAGAGATGGAAAGGGAAATAGTTAATCAAGCTAGGTGTTGCAGAGAACACAAAGGTTAAAAACAAGAATGACAACAACACAAAGATCTTTTTAAAGCTTTCCAAAAAGCTTAAAAATGGTAAAAAGAAAACCCAAGGAAAGAATATGTAATCAAGTGTGCCCATCGAATCACAGGTGAGAGACATGTATTTAAAGACGGGAAGGACCATTTCAACAGGGGAAATCAGCATTATTGAGCAGATGCCACGTGCCACGCATTGCGTTTGCTGCTTGATGGACTGGGTTTTCTTACAATAGTATAGTGTGGATCAGGCACATTGTTCTCTTGTCTTGTCCCCATGGACTCATGGCTGAATGCCAGCAGGAAAGACACAGTAGTCGGAACAACAGCAACAATAACATCAACTACTGCAGCGTGAATAGAAACAGGTTATGTTTACTGAGCGCCTGACAAAGATCAGGTACCAGTCCTGGGGACACCCTAATACACAGGTAGTATTCAGCTGGATAAGATGAGGCTCAGTGACTTGCCCTATGTCACAAAGCTAGACAGCAGAGTGTCTAGGAACCAAATCCCAGAATAAGGATCCTTGCTTATACTTACAGCAATTAGAGTGGCTAATAGGAAGGGTAAAAACTAAGAGCTGCTTCCCTAGAATTTCCACAGAAAACAGAGAGCAAAAAAGGAAGGCAGTGTCAGTGGCCGTGGAGGTGGAGACATACTTAATTAACATGGTGGCTCAGAGAACCCTGTGTGGACTGAGGCAGGCTCTGCAGTAACCCCCATTCCCGGCCACACAGGACAGCCTGCCGTGAGTTGGGGCAGAAGAGGAGAAAAAGTGCACAAGTGACCTGGGAGCCAAGAGAGACAACTCCCACTTTCCCCAAGCATCTCCTTCCTGGAAGTCCTGGAAGTGTGGGGGAGGAATCTGGGCATCTAAGGGGAGGGCTGGAGCTCCTGCTCTGAGTGCTACTGTGTCCTGGGAACTATGAAATGGCGACTATTGATTGGACACTGTTTTTAATCCCAAACTGGTGGGCTTGGGACAAATGGCTTACATTTATAGTACGTGAATAGTTTATCTATTTGGCTGATGGGTCTTGCATATTTTTCTGAGTTGGAGCTCAAGCTTCTTTTATGCAAAGACTTCACTTGCTTCATCATATAGGATTTTGCAGAGTGTTGCATGAATTTCACCTTTGTATCTATCTATCTATCTATCTATCTATCTATCTATCTATCTATCTATCTATCTAATGATGGCAAATATTACTAAGAGATAGGGATCTCCTTCATAAAACTCTTTAATTCTAGGGGCCTTCTCCTCAACAAACCCTTGGTATACTTTTAGAAATAAGGAAGCTGTTCCACTGCTATTTTTAAATCATTGGGTTGTGTTAGTTCAGTGTGTTAGTTCCTTTATTTAATACTGACACATCTTAGATTGAGTGGGTGTGAGCCCCGTCTAGACCATTATTTGTCATTTGATTGCTCAGCCCTCAAGTAGATTGCTTTATGATCTGATCTGATTGTTCCAGACCACCAAAGTCACCAGAAGGAGACCACAAGATGGGTGGTTCTTAGCTGGCTCTCATCGTGTCCCTGCTCTAAGGCTTTTGGTGGCTCCGCTTTGCCCTTTGGACGCACCCGAGAGTCCGATCTGCACTATCCCTCTCCCTTACGCTGTATTTCACGCTGCAGCCCCTGCCAGCTCAGGAGCCTTCATGCCATGCAGATCTTGAGGAAAAATGTGCTTCACTTCCCATAGCCAGCAAGTGTGGTAAATAAATGATAATATGCTCAATCAATTTACAATTAACATCTCATGCAATGGCCTGACAAGCATCAAGCATTCTGAAAACTAAAGACAGGATTGGATATTACTGCTTTCAAGGGTGAAAAAACTAAAATAAAAGCATTACGTAAGAACTGTTTACACTTGTCAGCATTTCTACCTGAAATAGTAAAAGAGAACCCGAAGCAGCCTCATGAAAAACAGCCTGTTCCAAACCACTGAGATATATTAAAACACACACCAGCATAGATGTTTTGTCACTTTAAAAATATTTTGAATCCCTGATGTGAAGCTGGATGCAGGGGGATTCTTGCAGCCAGCACCAAGTGTCGGGGAAACATTAAAAGGGGAAAAAAAGAAAGAAAAAGAAAACACCCACACAAAATTCCCTCCATGTTGACCCAGCCAAAATAAACATTTATTAATCTCATAGTAAAGACAACTTCTTGATTGAGTAGATGAAATTCCAGGTAGCCAGATTTCCAGGTTGTACTGTGTAGGCAATTTTCAGAGACACTTAATAATAGTGTGTATGACAAAGTGTTGAATTCGATTGGCTAAAGGGCGATTGAAGGAGAGACAGCCCAGTGAGTGAGTATCATAGGCCGTATCAGGGAATCTGATGGGCGATGGAACCCAAGGAATAGTGTGCAATAGGTGCTTACTGACAAAGCCAAGAAACTTAAAAATAATAAACTAATTGTCGAAAATATTTTATAATTGTCAAATTATTGAGGACATTGTCTCTAGGGAATGTGTTAAAAAACAATCTCAGGCTGGGTTATGGGACTTTTTTAAAAAAGAGGGAAGAAAGAAGAAAGGAAGGAAGAGAAGGCAGAAGGGAGTAAGAGAGAGAAAGACAGAGAGAGAGAGAGAGAGAGAGAGAGAGAGAGAGAGAGAGAGAGAGAGAGAGAGAGAGAGAGAGAGAGAGACAAAGGAGGAAGAAGGAAAAGGGAATAAAAGCAATAACTTCACTGGCTTTGTAACTTTCTCCCCTATACATATGGAGGAGCTATCACCCATACATTCTTCTTCAGGGTGTTTCCTCATATTTTGTCTGGTTTTATTCTCATAACAACCTTGAGGGAACCATTTTTTAACCGAGGAAATGAACACACAGCAGTTAAATGACTTTCCCAGGGTGACACAGCAAAACAGGTCCAATGCCTCCAGCGAGCAAAGTCGAGAGGATATATTCTTATATGGAATGAAACACACCTCTTACCTAGGGTCCCTCTGCCCTCATGTTGCTGTTGAACTCACCATATGGAATGATTTACAGAACGTCTCTCTGAAGGCAGGGTCATGGACTTAATGATGCCCAGAGGTCCCTGGCCACATGATGGTTTTCTTGTGAGTCTAAAAACACATAGTGGACCTCTAGGAAACAGAATACCATGTGCAGGAAGTCGAGGTTGGGCTCCATTTCTTGTCATTGATCAGTTTATGTTGGGAAAGAGCATAAAAAGAGAGAAAGAGATGTTCATTGATGGTCTGTCTTCCTAAAGAGATCTTGTTGCTTATCAACCAGTGGCCCTCACCTGGGCTATGAAGACTCCACATCAAGTCCAGTGAAAAGAGTGAGAACTCTGAATTAGGTGGCTTCCTCCAGCGGTCTGCACCAGAGGCTCCCCGTCCCCTAGTCTCCTGGGCTCAATATTTTGTCAGAGTCTACACCCCTCAGTCCCTCATGGTAGGCAGGGTATGCAGGCTCTTGTAGGGTGTGGGGCTGGCTGGGAGGTGTCTTTGAGATGCATTTCTCTCTCTGGTACTCAGATCATCTAGAGAAAACCTACTGCCATTTTGATGCTACAATTATTTAATGTGGTGAAGAGTTGCTGTAGCAACATGATTTCTGTATCAGTTTGACACAAATTCACGCTTGCCTGGTTTGAAAAGAAAAATGGGACATTTAATACTCACCAGAGAATTTATATATAGGAGCAGGGAATACCTATAAATCCTGACTTCATTATTATTTTCTAACTTTTTAGTATGGGTTCCAACTAGACAAAAGTAGGTAGTCTAATGAAGCTTCATGTGTTAGCACCTTCAGCAATTATCAATATATGGCCAATCTTACTTCTTTTCTAGACTCACTCCTCCTCCAGACCCCACGCACTGGGTTATTTTAAAACAAATCCAAGCTATCATATCATTTCCTACACAAATACTTCAGTATGAATCTCTGAAAGATAAGGACTCTATTTTTAATAAATAATAAATAAAAGATAAAAATAGAGGAAGCCTTCAAAATACAAATTCTGAGAAACCGAATTATTTAAACTTCTATTTTCTTTATTAAGATGTCTACTCTAGACACAATTTTGTTTAGGTTTAAAATATAATAGCATTAAGTAGCAGGCAAAGTTTTAAGTACTTTATACCTGACCCCACACCCCCTAGATTCACCCTGGAATTCTTTTTTAACTCAAACAAAATATGAGGGCAACTGAAAATATATATACTGAGTGTACAAGAAAGGTCTGGAAGTACAGATGTCGCAGTGACAGTCTTATGAGTGAGCAGGAGGGGAAGCTTGTCTGTTGCCCCCTCACAGGCCCTGCAGGATGTACTGATGCCAAAGAGCTTGAGAACAAAATGCAACACTTCTCCTGGGTCCCCTGCACCCTCAAGGTGCTCTTCTGAGCGTGCCCCATGCTGGAAAGTCGGGCTCTCAATGCAGAGTGGTGGCATTCCCACAAGACACAACCTCTCACTGGCCTTTGTCCCCAGACCACTTTGCTAGATGCACAGCTGGAAGGGATGTTGGCCAAATGTAACTTTCTGCTAAGTTAAATGCCACTTCTTGTCAAAAACAACATTTAAAATTGTGCTTCCTTTTGCAGAGGAGGTTTAGGGTACCAGTCAGAGCTCTCAGAGAAGCGTTTCCATGGTATTTAACCAGAGCTTGTGGAGCTCGAGAAAGTTACTGCCACAAGGGCCAGCCAGCCTCACTTTCCAGTCTGCAGAGTTCACCCTTAAGGCCTCTTTCAGAAACATGTGGAGAGCTGATGGCAAAGTTAACTAAACCAAATGTCAGCAAGTGTTGCCTTTATTTGAGAGGAAAAGAGCCTTTTGTTACTGCTACCATTAGTTTAGGAGAAGCATAGAGCAGGTCTCAATTTTACCAAAGAAATAACACCTAAAACTTTATAATTGTTTTTAGTGTTGTGAAATAGGTAAGGCGATTCCTTCCAGTATAATCTTTTCAAGGCAGGAAGAATTCTATGGGCAGTAGCAAATCCCAGGATGGCTTGTTGGAAGAACCAAACTTTAAGAAGTACATGACCCAAGAGACACCAACTTACTCTGAAGAAAACTTGGCCCCAAGATAGCTAAGTGGATTGTCAGTTAGAGCTAAATTTATTGAGACTTACTATGTCGCAGGTACTGTGCTGAGGATATTACGTGGATTACCAGATTGAATCCTCACATAACAAGAAAAGTACTAATATGATATCAAATATCTAGAAGAGGAAACGGAGGCTTGGGGGTATGCACTTGTCCACGGTCATACAGCTAGCAAGTGGTAAAGCCTGGCAGGATTCAAATTCTCCCAGCTCACTCTAACGCCCGCGCTCTCAGTTTCAGTGCAAACCATCTCTCCTAAACTCTCTCCAATGCCACAGATTTTCCTCAACACCCAACCCAGTCAGGCCATTTGAGTCAGTAAGAGCAATTTATTTGTTTGTAGGTCTCAGAACTTCATTCTTTGATTATTAGCGTGCCCAAAAGAATAAGCAAAGGAGTTGGCAGGAGTGAAAAGTATATATCATAATCCCTTTTCACAATTCTTAGAACTCCTTAAGAGTTTTATAAGAAATGTTTGAAGCTAAATAAGGGAACTAGCAATAATTCTGTACTTACATTAGGACTGGAATGTGTTCAGTTTAGTCATGATGTGACTTTGTATAGAGTGAATGCTATTTTCCCACTGAGTTTTCCCACTGATGAAATCCAGAAGTCCATTTTTCACAGGAAATTATCTGTCCTAAAAGGTTAAGGTTATAGGAATGATCATATTGGACATCCTAGAGAAGCTTGTAGCAGACTTTCATGATGTTCCCAAGTCAGATTTCACCTCTCCACCCCCATTGTCCTATCCTTACGTCTTCTCTCTTCCTAGACCATAGGGACACAGGTTTCCTTCTTGCAAAATTCTAGATGCTCTCCTTTAGATTAAGTATTTATGTACCTTTTAGAGCTGGGGATTGTATATGATAACGACACCCATTAACATGTCTTCTGTCTACCCCTTCTTTGGGTTATTGCCCTTCCTTCCTATGGCCACAGGGATGGGCTCTTAGCTCATGTTACAGCCCCTTCCTTCTTGGTCCATCCAGTGTCCCAAACTAAAACCTGATGTCTTTCTTCACTCTCTCTACCTTATTCCTCACCTCACATCCAATAGGTGTCCAGGCTTTGCCTCTTCTTCCTCTGGAACCTAATCCCTTCTCTCCATCCACACACCATTCTCAGCTCAGCTCTTTTTCTTTCTCACCTAGATCAATGCCACAGATTTTTCTCAACACCCACATTAGGCATCTTCTCTTGGAGGTTTCTCTTGCCTATTCGCACCCCTCAGTAAGGGCTCAATATCCTATATGTTCACACTGCATCTTGTGCATATCTATCACTACACTTATCTTGTGTGCCCTAATTGTGTGTTTACTTTTGTATGTTGCCCCAAATGCCCATAAGCTTCTTGAGGGCCAGGTCTGTGTCTTACTATAACTAGCCCAGTTCCCAGCAGTACCCAACACTCAGCGGTTACTCATTAATGTCTGTTGAGAAAATGGAGAAGACTTTGCTGTTGGTCCTGGGGAATCTTGTCAGGATCTGTGTCTGATTACAAGCTTATCTACCTGCAGTTTAGGGTAGGCTCTTCAGGAGTTTTGATTCCTTTTCGTTTGTATCTTCTTTGTGATAATAAACAAGAACACAGCAAGCTCAACAGCATTTAGCCCAGGGTTACAGGCCAGAAATAAGTGCTTGTTAAATTAAAATGGACATTCAAATACATGGTGGTGGAAGGAGAACTGACTCTGGTTGGTGAACACACTGATGATATATTATAGAAATGAACACTTGATACCTATATAATATTTCTAACCATTGTCATCCCAATAAATTTAATAAAATAAATAAACAAATTAAAAAGGACAAGTCAGACAGGGCTCAAACTTAGAGATTTAGTTTTTAGACTTCCTGAAGTAACATATCTATTTTCTACATTACAAAAAATCCATCATGTAAGCATGTAATATACTACCTGGCTACAGTAGCTATTCGAACATTAATAACACTAAAAACAATAATGATAATTATCACTTACTGAATGCTTCCTATTCTGAGTGTTATGTGCATATGTCATATAATCTTCACAATAATTTTATAAAGTTGATATTATCCCTATTTTATAGTTGAGGGCACAGAGTTAAGTGACAGGCTTAAGGTTGCCTATATGTTAGTGGTGGCACCAGATATTGGCCCAGCTGTCTAATTTTGGAAACCACATTCATTAGTCACTACTGCCTGACCCAGTGCACACACGACTGTGTCGTGTTCTTCTCAGCCAAACTCTCAATGAGTGACTGCTTCTGAAATATGATTTGTAAGTATGTAGAAAACAGATTTCTGTTTCTGACATCCTTTCTGATAGTCACAACTTCCTCAAATTCAGGCAAATAATTTAAAATATTACACATGCTAAGTTGCTTCACATTGTCATTTAAAAATATGAGTAAATGTTTAAAAATGGTTTAAAGACCATTGATCAAAATGGCGACGTGAGGTGAGCCTCTGTAAAGCTCCCCTGGAATTTACAACTAATCGAACAACAATAACTCCACAAAGGACTCCCTGCACAGCAGATGGGCAAGACTAAGAGGCCCACTACTAAATTCACCTAAAGGTGGGAGAATCACGTGAGCGGGAAAGGAAGGAAGGGAGAAGTGCGGAGACGGAGCCGAGGGGGCACAGGACGCAGACCTAGCTCAGTGCTCCAAGCTCGCTGCATCCCGGAACTACCGCAGCTGCGGGAGAGGGAAGAACTCGGACTGCTAGGGCTCCGCTTACGGCCCACAGGGCTGAGGGGGGCAGCATATAACACGGCTGAACCCAACGCTCACAGCAGAGACCTCGGAGGAAAGACTGAGGGAAGAAGGCTGAAAACGGTGGTTTAAGCCCTCACTGCTGAGCAGAGAATGGAAGCCGTAGGCACTGAGACTAGCTGCCCCCTCCCTACCCTCCCAGAGGTTGCCCCAGCCCCACGTACATGGTGCTAGAAGTGGAACAGTAGCAGTGTCAGAACAAAATAATAGAATATTTGCTGTACTTAGAACTGTGGACTGCAGACACAGATTTGTAGCCCAACTAGTTCCAGCAAAGGGGAGGGAGCTGTGGAAGCAGGACCGGCTGTGGTGGTGGTCGCCGCCATTGTTCTGGGCCACCTCTCACAACTCACCCCCCCCCCCAGCCCCACCTATTTGGGCGGATCCCTGCAGGAGTAAACAGAACTGCTGAAACATACAGGCTCTGAATCTGGTGCAGGAAGAGCTTTGGAACTTCAAAAGCTCTTCGCATACCCACACAGACACTGCGCCCTGTGACCCAGGAGAACTATTAACAGAGGAGAAGCCTGTCTCCCAGGGAATCCCCCCATTGTGTTAGAAGCTGGAAAAGTGCCGAGAAAACATAGCACTACCGTGTGAGAGAGAATTAAAAAGCTGCAGTTGGAAAGAAAATAAAACATTCTACCAACAAGTACCGGAAAAAAAAAGAAAGACCTCTTCCTATCAACCTGTTGCAGAAGCCACTCCTGTAGATGTCTAGGAAGAGAAATAATAAACCAGTAATTGCCATGAATAACCAAGGCAACAAGACAGCTCAGAAAGAAAGTGAAAAGTCTCCAGAAAAGGAACTTAAAGATATGGAAATATGTGACTTAAATGACAGAGAATTCAAGATTGCAGTTCTGAAAAAACTCAATGAGATGCAAGAAAACACAGAAAGGCAGTTTAATGAACTCAGAAACACAATCAAAGAACAACATGAGCATATTACGAAAGACATTGACATTTTAAAAAAGAACCAAATAGAATTTCTGGAGATTAAGAACTCAATAGAAGAAATTAAGAATGAAATAACCAGCTTAGGTAGTAGAGTTGACCAGATGGAGGAAAGAATCAGTGATATCAAAGATAGAAATTTGGAAATGACACGGATGGAAGAAGAAAGAGATTTGAGACTTAAAAGAAATGAAAGAACTCTACAAGAACTTTCTGACTCTATCAGAAAGAGCAATATAAGAATAATGGGCATACCAGAAGGAGAAGAATGAGAGAAGGGAACAGAGAATATATTCAAACAAATTGTTGATGAGAACTTCCCAAACTTGTTGACAGAACTGGATCCTCGAATCCCAGAAGCAAATAGAACACCTAATTACCTCAATCCCAACAGGCCTTCTTCAAGGCACATTGTATTGAAGCTGTCTAATATCAATGACAAAGAAAGAATCCTGAAGGCAGCCAGGGAAAGAAGACGGTAACCTACAAAGGAAAGCCCATTAGATTATCATTAGATTTTTTAGTAGAAACTACAAGCCAGGAGTGAGTGGAACCAAATATTCAAACTATTGAAAGAGAGAAATTATGAGCCAAGAATAATATATCCAGCAAAGATATCCTTTAGATATGAAGGAGGAATAAAGACCTTTGCAGACATATAGAAGCTGAGGGAATTTTGTAATACACGACCTGCACTACAAGAAATACTAAAGGAGGCTATTTGACCACCATCAACAGGGACAACTTGTGGCAACCAAAATATAAAAAGGGGGAGAATGAATGCCTGAACCGGAATATGGGAATGGAGAAAGTAAACGTGCTGAAGAAAATGGAATACTCTAAATATGAAACTTTCTTTTACATAAATTTAAGGGTAACCACTCAAAAAAAATCCAGAACTGAAATATGTAATGTAATAAAAGAAGAAACAGAGGGAAACATCATAGAATATCACCACACAGAAATAATAGACAACAACAAAAAGGCAAAGAAACAATGGAGACACAGCCTTACAGGAAATTCTCACATATCAATAATCACCAGAAATATAAATGGACTGAACTCACAAATAAAAAGACACAGAGTAGCAGATTGGATCAAAAAACTAAACCCAACCATATGCTGTCTCCAAGAAACACATCTCTGCTACAAGAACAAGCATAGATTCAAAGTGAAAGGGTGGAAATTGATACTCCACGCAATTGGTATCCAGAGAAAATCAGGTATAGTCATACTGATATCAGATGAAACAGACTTCAGGGTGAAAAAGATAACAAGAGACAAAGATGGACATTTCATAATGGTAAAGGGGACTATAAAACAAGAAGACATAAAAGTCATCAATATTTATGCCCCCAATCAGGGAGCACCGAAATATACCAAGCAACTACTAACAGAACTAAAGGGTGAAATTGACCAAAACACAATTATACTAGGGGACTTAAATACATCATTGACAGCTATGGATAGATCATCCAAACAGAAAATAAATACTGAAATAGCAGCCCTAAATGACACATAGATGAAATGGATGTAATTGACATATATAGAGCACTTCATCCTAAAACATCAGACTATACATTCTTTTCTAGTGTACATGGAACATTCTCAAGGATAGACAATATGTTGGGACATAAAATCAGCCTCAGCAAATTTAAGAAGATTGAAATCATACCAAGCATATTCTCTGATCACAAGGCTTTGAAATTGGATATCAATTGCAAAAAGAAAGCAGGAAAAAACACAAATACATGGAGATTAAACAACATACTTTTAAAGAATGACTGGGTCAAAGAAGAAATTAGAGGAGAGATCTCATATAAAAAGATACATAGAAACAAATGACAATGAAAACACATCCTACTGAAATTTTTGTGATGCAGCATAAACAGTTTTTAGAGGGAAATTTATATCATTACAGGCCTTTCTCAAGAAACAAGAAAAATCTCAAATAAATAACCTCATGTTACACCTTAAAGAACTAGAAAAAGAAGAACAAGTGAAACCCAAGGTCAGTAGAAGAAAGGAAATAACAAAAATCAGAGCAGAACTAAATGAAATAGAGAACAAAAAGACAATAGAAAAAAATTAATGTGACAAAGAGCTGGTTCTTTGAAAAGATTAACAAAATCGAGAAACCCTTGGCTAGACTCACTAAGATAAAAAGAGAGAAGACACTAATTAACAAAATCAGAAATGAAAAAGGGGAAGTTATCACGGACACCACAGAAATACAAAGGATCATGGAAGAAAATTATGAAGGACTATATGCCACCAAATTCAATAACCTAGAAGAAATGGACAAGTTCTTAGAAACATATAGCCTTCCTAGGCTGAACCATGAAGAACTGGAAAATCTAAACAGACCGATCACCAGTAACGAAATTGAATCAGTCATCCAAAACCTTCCCAAAAGCAAAAGTCCGGGAGTAGATGGCTTCACTAGTGAATTCTACCAAACATTCAAAGAGGATCTAATCCCAATCTGCTCAAACTCTTCCAAAAAATTGAAGAAGAGACAGTACTCCCTAACTCATTTTATGAGGCCAACATTACTCTGATACCAAAACCTGGTAAGGACAACACAAAAAAAGAAAACTACAGACCAATATCTCTGATGAATTCAGATGCAAATATCCTAAACAAAAATCCTAAGCAAATCGAATACAACAATGCATTAAAACAGTTATTCATCACGACCAAGTGGGGTTCATCCCCGAGGCACAAGGATGGTTCAACATCCGCAAATCCATCAATGTGATACATCACATAAACAAAATTAAGGACAAAAATCATATGATTATATCAATTGATGCAGAAAAAGCATTTGACAAGATACAACATCCATTTACGATTAAAACACTTAATAAAAGAGGTATAGAAGGAAAATAACTTAACATAATAAAAGGCATATCCGACAAGCCCTCAGCTAATCTCATAATTAATGGTGAAAAACTGAAGCCCTTTGCTCTACGTTCAGGAGCACAACAGGGCTGTCCCCTATCACCTCTGCTTTTCAACATAGTGTTGGAAGTCCTTGCCAGAGCAATCAGGAAAGAGAAAGAAATAAAAGGCATCCTAATTGGGAATGAAGAAGTTAAATTGTCACTCTTTGCAGATGACATGATGCTATATATAGAAAACCCTAAAGACTCCACCAAAAAACTATTAGAAACAATCAATGAATACAGTAAAGTTGCTGGCTACAAAATCAACGTACAAAAGTCCATTGCTTTCCTATATACCAACAATGAAATCTCAGAAAATGAGATAGAAAAAACAATTCCTTTTGCAATTGCAGGAAAAAGAATAAAATACCTAGGAATAAACTTAACCAAGGATGTGAAGGATTTATATGCTGAAAACTATAAGACATTTTTGAAAGAAATTGAAGAAGACACAAAGAAATAGAAAGACATTCCGTGCTCATGGATTGGAAGAATCAACATAGTTAAAATGGCCATATTACCCAAAGCCATATACAGATTTAATGCAATCCCATTAAAATCCCAATGGCATTTTTTAAAGAAATAGAACAAAAAATCATCAGATTTGTTTGGAACCACAAAAGACCCCAAATAGCCAAAGCAATATTAAAAAAAAAGAACAATACTGGAGGTATCACACTCCCTGATTTTTCCTTGTACTACAGGGCTACAATAATCAAAACAGCTTGGTATTGGTGGAAAAACAGACACATAGACCAATGGAATAGAATTGAGAACCCAGAAATAAAACCACATAAATATGGACAGATCATTTTTGACAAAGAAGCTAAAAACATACAATGGAGGAAAGACAGCCTCTTCAATAAATGGTGCTGGCAGAATTGGATAGCTACGTGCAAAAGAATGAAACTGGACTGCTATCTGTCACCATGTACCAAAATTAATTCAAAATGGATCAAAGACTTAAGCATAAGACCTGACACAATAAACTGCATTGAAGAAAACATAGGTACTAAACTTATGGACCTTGGGTTCAAAGAGCATTTTATGAATCTAACTCCAAAGGCAATGGAAGTAAAAACTAAAATAAACAAATGGGATTATATGAAACTGAAAACCTTCTGCACAGCAAAAGAAACTATTGACAAAATAATGAGGCAACCAACTGAATGGGAGAAGATTTTCGCAAACAGTTCCTCTGATAAGGGGCTAATATCCAAAATATACAAGGAACTCATGAAACTCAACAACAAAAAAACAAACAACCCAATTGAAAAATGGACAGAGGACCTGAAGAGACATTTCTCCAAAGAGGATATACAAATGGCAAATAGACATATGAAAAAATGCTCAACATCGCTAATCATCAGAGAAATGCAAATGAAAACCACAATGAGATATCACCTCACCCCAGTCAGAATGGCTTTCATCAACAAAACAAATAGTAACAAGTGTTGGAGAGGCTGTGGAGAAAAAGGAACTCTCATACACTGTTGGTGGGAATGCAGACTGGTGCAGCCGCTATGGAAGGCAGTGTGGAGGTTCCTCAAGAAATTACGAATAGAATTACCATATGACCCAGCAATCGCTCTCCTGGGTATCTACCCCAAAAATATAAAAGCATTTCTCTATAGAGACACGTGTACGCCAATGTTCATTGCAGCTTTGTTTATGGTGGCCAAGACATGGAAACAACCAAAATGTCCTTCGATAGATGAATGGATAAAGAAGTTGTGGTACATATACACAATGGAATACTATTCGGCGTTAAGGAAAGATGATATAGGAGCATTTGTGACAACATGGATGGATCTCGAGAGAATAATGCTAAGTGAAATAAGTCAGACAGAAAAAGCAGAGAACCCTATGATTTCACTGATATGTGGTATATAAACCAAAAAGAACAAGACAAACAAATGAGAAACAAAAACTCATAGACACAGACAATAATTTAGTGGTTACCAGAGGGTAAGCGGGTCGGGGGTGGGTGATGAGGGTAAAGGGGATCAAATATATGGTGATGGAAGGAGAACTGACTCTGGGTGGTGAACACACAATGGAATTTATAGACGATGTAATACAGAATTGTACACCTGAAATCTATGTAAATTTACTAACAATTGTCACCCCAATAAAATTAATTAAAAAAAAAAAAGAAGTTAAATTGTCACTCTTTGTAGATGACATGATGCGATATATAGAAAACCCGAAAGACTCCACCAAAAAGCTATTAGAAAAAATCAACGAATACAGTAAAGTTGCTGGCTACAAAATCAATGTACAAAAGTCCAGTGCTTTCCTATATACCAACAATGAAATCTCAGAAAAAGAAATACAAAACAGAATTCCTTTTGCAATTGCAGCAAAAAGAATAAAATACCTAGGAATAAACTTAACCAAGGATGTGAAGGACCTATATACTGAAAACTGTAAGACATTTTTGAAAGAAATTGAAGAAGACACAAAGAAATGGAAAGACATTCCGTGCTCATGGATTGGAAGAATCAACATAGTTAAAATGTCCATATTACCCAAAGCAATATAGAGATTTAATGCAATCCCCATCAAAATTTCAATGGCATTTTTTAAAGAAATAGAACAAAAAATCATCAGATTTGTTTGGAACTACAAAAGACCCGGAATAGCCAAAGCAATCTTAAGAGAGAAGAACAATACTGGAGGTATCACACTCCCTGACTTTAGCTTGTACTACAGGGCTACAATAATCAAAACAGCATGGTATTGACAGAAAAACGGACACATAGACCAATGGAATAGAATTGAGAACTCAGAAATAAAACCACATAAATAAGGACAGATAATTTTTGACAAAGAAGCTAAAAACATACAATGGAGGAAAGACAGCCTCTTCAATAAATGGTGCTGGGAGAATTGGATAGCTACGTGCAAAAGAATGAAACTGGACTGCTCTCTGTCACCATGTACCAAAATTAATTCAAAATGTATCAAAGACTTAAGCATAAGACCTGACACAATAAACTGCATAGAAGAAAACATAGGTACTAAACTTATGGACCTTGGGTTCAAAGAGCATTTTATGAATTTGACTCCAAAAGCAATGGAAGTCAAAGCTAAAATAAACGAATGGGACTATATGAAACTTTAAAGCTTCTGCACAGCAAAAGAAACTATCGACAAAATAAAGAGGCAACCACCTGAATGGAAAAAGATTTTTGCAAACAGTGCCTTCGATAAGGGGCTAATATCCAAAATATACAAGAAACTCATGAAACTCAACAACAAAAAAACAAACAACCCAATTGAAAAACGGGCAGAGGACCTGAAGAGACATTTCTCGAAACAGGACATACAAATGGCAAATAAGCATATGAAAAAATGCTCAACATCACTAATCATCAGAGAAATACAAATAAAAACCACAATGAGATATCACCTCACCCCAGTCAGAATGGCTATCATCAACAAGACGATTAGTAACAAAGTTTGGAGAGGATGTGGAGAAAAAGGAACTTGTACACACTGTTGGTGGGAATGCAGACTGGTGCAGCAGTTATGGAAGGCAGTGTGGAGGTTCCTCAAAAAATTACAAATAGAATAACCATATGACCCAGCAATCCCTCTCCTGGGTATCTACCCCAAAAATCTGAAAACATGTATACATAAAGATGCGTGTACTCCAATGTTAATTGAAGCTTTGTTTATGGTGGCGAAGATATGGAAACAACCAAAATGTCCTTCGATAGATGAATGGATAAAGAAGTTGTGGTATATATACACAATGGAATACTATTCGACGGTAAGAAAAGATGATATAGGAACATTTATTGACAACATGGATGGATCTTGAGAGTATAATGCTAAGCAAAATAAGTCAGACAGAAAAAGCAGAGAACCATATGATTTCACTATTATGTGGTATATAAACCAAAAACAACAAAAGAACAAGACAAACAAATGAGAAACAAAAACTCATAGACACAGACAATAGTTTAGTGGTTACTAGAAGGTAAGGGGGGTGGGGGGTGGGAGTTAAGGGTAAGGGGGATCAAATATATGGTGATGGAAGGAGAACTGACTCCGGGTGGTGAACACACAATGGGATTTATAGATGATGTAATACAGAATTGTACACCTGAAATCTATGTAACTTTACTAACAATTGTCATCCCAATAAATTAAAATAAAAGGTAGACCATTAAAAAGATTACTCTTCAGGAACTTCCACATTCTTTTCTTCCCCTGAATAATCTTGCTGGAAGATATTTGTTCATCTTAGTTCATATTACTTGGTTTGTGTTTGTGTGGTAATTGAGGTTTTTTAGAATGGGAGTAAAATATATTTATGCTTTTGACACAGATTATTGAAACTTCTTTTATCACGGTAAAAGAATGGAAACACCTTTGAATAGGTCTTCTTCCTTAGTTGGCTTGCACTTTACTTGTGGATTGGAAAAGGTCACATGGGCCAGAATTGTGTTGGCACAAAATGGCCTGACTCTAAAAGCTATGTTAGCCAAAAATTTCTTCTGAAAGGCAGCTCCTGAAATTACTTAAAGAAGTGTCCTCTGACAAGACCAGCTTCAACTAAATGTGGTCAGAAGATCTCCATCCCACTGGGCAGTTTTGTAGGTTTCTGAAAAATAGTTTTGCATGAATGGTGAATGGCAAAGAGGAGAAATGTGGCTTTAAATTTTTTCTCTCTGATGTCCACTACTCTGTATTACCAACCAGAAAAATGTGGTCCATTGAGCCAGCTAACATGAAACACTACAGAAATAAAGAGGAAATTAGATTATGTTAATTGAGTGTTTTATTCATCTGTTTAAATGTATATATCTGCATCAAGTTCTGGATTATAGTGTAAGTGTCCACACTGGTGTAAGACCTGTGTTTTCTTTTTCCTCATTATTGAGCACCAGTTCTAAGTTTGTTAACATCATTTACAAATACATCTTTAGGGGCTATACATACCATGTGTCAGATGCTCAAGGATTTAAGGAGATGTGGAACCTTTTTTTTTTTTTTTACAATTAGGAGAACCAGTGATCTATGACAAAATTCCCAAAATGTACTTAAAAACAATTCCCCCAAGAGCTGTGCATGATTGAGTGTGTTGTTGCTTCAACATTAAGAACTTAAAAATGAAGGAGTTGTTTTTAAAATTGCTAAGACTCCTCAGAAAGTGTCCCAGACTGACTCATTCCCTAATTTTCTGGTTTAAGGAGCATGTCTAGACTATACTCTTCATGGAAAAGAAAATGTTCTAGAATAGAGGACAATCAGTAGCTTAAATTGTGTCCAAAAGAATATTAGTGGACTAAATGATCAACAGCTCATAATATAACAATTGGTTAATAGCTCTTTAACATCCTTTGGAACTGAAAATTTAAAATATTAACTTGGAATAGAAATATTTTGAGAAAATTTTTAGTAAATTGTGTACATGCGTGGGAAAAACTATGCCAATACATCTGCAGTATTTGTGGGACGATATTTCAAATATGAGATTTGATGTTTTCTGTGCAAAAGTGGATTGTATTTGGTGTATGCAATTATCAAAACTCATAAACTCTAACTTGAGGTCTCTGCATTTCACTATATGTAAATTGTACCTCAACTTAAATCCTCAAAATCTCAAGGACATAAAACACAAGCAACGTCTGAGAAACTATCACTGCTTAAGGAGATATGAGGACTAAATGTAATGTGATAGCTTGGATAGGATCTAAGAACAGAAAAATGAAACTAACAAAAACCCAAACCCCCTCAAATCCAATGAAGTATGGAGTTTAGTTAGTAATACTGTATCAGAATTGATTCTATACCGTACTTGTGACAAATGTACCACACGAATGAAAGATGTTAACAATTGGGAAAACTGGAAAATGGGTATAGAAAAAACTCTTTGCCACTTTTCTAGAAGCCTGAAAGTATTCTAAAATTTATAAAGCTTATCTGAAAAATAGAAAGAAATTCGCTAAGCGGGTGGGTGGGATGGATAATATGGCAGTTACCCAAGACACTACTGGAAAGTCAAGAAAATGAAAATGTCAGTATAATCTATTTCAAGCAGTAAGTGTAAATAAGCCATAATGACCAAGTTTTTTGTTTTTATTTTTTTTTAATCTACGGACATTAGCGTCAAATAGATAGCCCCTCTATCAGATTTACTTTCCCAAGATAAAACCGAAGATTGTCATCCTTATCGCATGTTTTTTTAAAGCTGGCTAATGTTAAAAAGGGGGGTGTACACATGCAAATGGCAATGGACTGAATAAGCAGTATAGTTTTTTATATTTTCATATAGCAGATTCCTCATTGTAAACTATCTATGGCACCATTCCGTCCCGTTTAATGCCACCATCCTTGAGTTACGCGCAGTCTTTATACGTATGAATAGAAAAATACATTTCATGCCCGCCAAAGCGTTTTTCTTCTCAGGTGTGAGTGTATAGAAAGAGACGAGTGAAGAAAACTCTTGCAATGGCATCTATGTCTCTGTTAAATATGCTTTTATGCTATAATCCATAATTATTACATTTAAATCCTGTGGATCCCCTTTTAATAAGCAGGAAATCTTCCTCATCATTTATTGGTGTCGGTGCCAAGCAGCCCTCGGAGCTGCTTGGATGGGCCAAGCACAACTGGAAAGCGATGTCTGGTGTCACCACACCTGGGCTTGGATGCAGGGTACCCACAGGACGCAGCAGGGTCCTTCCTTTGCAACCCGCAGCTCCATCGGGAAAACACCCCTTGCGACAAATCCCTTTTTTCAGTTAACAGTTCTGGGGCTGTGGTTGGTGGAGAGGCCCGGAGCCGACGTAGTCAGAGACGAAGATGAGGAACAGCAGGAGTAGGAAGATGGTGGCTACCGCAGCGACCGCAGCGCAGAGCTCCAACCGCAGCGCAGCCTCCCGCAACCCTAGCTGGCGGGCCAGCGCTGGGCTTTGCGTTGCCATGGCAACCGCCCCCCGCGGAGCCCCACCTTTATGACCAGAGAATCGACCCGCGCGGGCACCACCCCCACGCCGGGGCGGAGGGCCGCGCTTCCTCCCTGCCCCCATCATCCACGCAGGGAAAGCAGAAACCAGACCACGCTGAGCTGTGTAAATTGCAGACGCTCCGTGAGCGTTGCCGAGAGCGGGCCGCTGGGAGCCCCGCGTGGAGGCCGGTTGGGGACCCGCCCGCCAGCCCCCTTTCCCGCCGCTGGGGTTTGGCCGCCGGCGGGGGACGCGACGCGGGCCTCAGAGAGACCCTCTGGCGGGTCCCGGGCTCCGCTGACCCCTCGGACCCCTGGCTGGGATGCAGCGCCGGCAGGTGTGGGACGTCCGAGGCCAGCGTGGGCGTTTTCTGCGGACGCCCCAAGGCGAGGCCGCGCTTATCCTTCTCTCTCGTGCGCAGTTTCTCGCAGGGAGGGAGGGAGCATAAAGATATTTACCCGGAGTCCTAGTTACTGGAACATTTCCTGAACACGCTCTCTGGTCCGGGAGGTAGACTCGTCTTGCAGGAAGGCGATGTTTAGGAAATTAATAAAGAGGCGATCCCTGCGCTTCGGCATCGCTCGCCGCCCGGAGCCGGGCCTGCTCCGAGCTGGGCGCCCCTCGGCCCTTCTCTCCGCGGGCGCGTCCACACCCCGCCCGACTGCCTTCGCTCTGGAATTAGCCAAAACGCGGAGGGCG
This sequence comes from Rhinolophus hipposideros, assembly GCF_964194185.1. Lineage (NCBI taxonomy): Eukaryota > Metazoa > Chordata > Mammalia > Chiroptera > Rhinolophidae > Rhinolophus > Rhinolophus hipposideros. Next base: position 14,840,171 of record NC_138047.1, on the reverse strand, counting down.
GGTGATGCCCGTTTTATCCTCCAAACCTCCTTCCGGGTCACAGGCGAGGCCCCTGGCTCTGGGGACACCGGGCGTCTGCGCCTCCTCCTGAAAAATCCGCCTCCAGGGAGCGAAGGTCTTGTCAATCCCGGCTCTGAATATTAATGAGCCCAGCGGCTCAGGCATAATTATCTCCCTTTAATTGCAACTCCACCAAAAATGCAGCCCCTGCCACGCAGGGTCCCCTAAACACGGGGTGTCCGTGTCAGCAGACTCCCCGGCTCAAACTCCTTCTCTGCACCCGCTGCCCAACATGGAAACCAAGGCTGCGCCTCCGCGCGTAAAATCACCTTGCGGAGATGGAGACGCGAGCTGACACCCGTGCGCCGCTCCCTCAGTCGCCTGAGTCTCCGGGGCGACCAGGGGACTCCGCCCCTACCCACCCAGACCTCCTGCCACCAAGGCAGTAGTCTGAGGGCTTTTCCCAACAGGGTCGACCCCGGACCGGGTGGGATTCGCCGCGGGTTGGACCCGAAGGCCACCGGCGGCCCCAGAGCGCCCAGGCCTCCGACCCCGAAGAGCCGCGGCCCCGCTGCCCCCCCAGGAAAGCAGCCGTGGCGGCGCCCCCGCGGCCGGGGACTCCGGTCCGCACGCCGGCCTCCCGGCGTCCCGCTGCGTCGCGGGCGGGGGCCGTTACCCGCCGCCCCGTCCTCCTCCTCCCTCCCAGAGGCTCACCCTGTGCCGCGAGGGCGAGCACGCGGTAGAGGGAGGGCGCGGGGCGAGCAGGAGGCTCCGCCTCCCTCCCCGGGGTCGGAGGTTGGCATGCGGGGCGTGGGGGGGTGCAATTCGCCGCGCTCTCTCGTCCCGCGCGGCCAACGCTGAGAGCCGGGGTGTCGGGCCAGCCCCGCTCTGGCTGCGCCCCCTGCCCAGGCCTCCTGGCCGGCGGACTTCGACAATGCAGGCCACACTCACAGCTGGGTCCCCAGGGCGTGTGGAGCCCAAAGGAAGCCAGCAGCGGGAGGGGGCTTTGCGGAACCCTGGCGTCAGGGACGCGGGAGGAAGCCCAGCCGCGCTCCTCCTGGAAAAGCGGCAGAGGCCAGGCGCCCCTTGGGACGCCCGTGGGTGCCTCAGAAGGCCCAGCTTTCTGACCACGGACCCGGTTGCTCAGATTTCTCAGTCACCCTCGCAAGCCAAGAGGAACTGCCGAATTATTTCTACTTGAGGAATCGTGTGCCAACAAACAGCTGCCCAAGACAGAGGTGCGGTCCACTCCCTGGAGGTTATGATCCATTAAAAATACTCACGTCCTTTTACTTGATACATTCCCCTTATAATCTGCATCAAGAGGAAAGTTCAAAATGCAAAATAAAGATTTCGGTAAAACACCCACAGCACTTAAATTAGTACACATTTTATTTCAGTAAAACGTAGACCCATCTGATTAAGAATACTGTGTGCTCTACAATTGATGTGTCGTGATCACACTGTGGTGCGCACCGAGTTCCACGAATAGTAACTTTTCGCTGAAAAGACAAAAAGAAGTTCATCTCGGAGGTCAGATGCTTGAACTGTCGCTGTGTGAATTGTAGGCAGTCTCTGCGAGTCACTTCGGAGGCAAGATCAGCTTTTGGGCTGACCAAATCAGTTTCCTGTAAAATTGACCCAGGCTCAAGGCTCTGGCAGCACATGGTTAACTGAGGCCCAGAGTTGTGGAGACCCATTTGGATGGTCAGGGCAGGAGGTCAGTGCTAGCACTGTGGTTTTGCGTCTCCCCTTCTTTGCTTCCAGCACCCAGGTCACCTGTAATGGGAAACTTTGTGGCCTGGGAGGGCATGAGTACATGAGGGCATCGGGTGCAAGACAAGTGGAGGTGGCAGTAGTGGGCATTTGGACAGGCATATATTTCATTTATTATTTTTTCTGCATCCAGCAGGTGTTGAATAATTGCTAAAAGACGCAGAGCTACATGAAGACAATGTGGGACTGGCCTTCTCCAAAGGAAAATTTAGCTTGAGCGGCCTGATTTCGAATTAGGCCTAGAGCTGCATGGAGTAACCTGTTCTAGCCTGCATTGCTTTTTGCCATGGTGCACAGAGGCAGGCAGCGGTGGGCGGCCTCCTGTTCCCTAGAGCGCAGGAAGGCATCTGGAAATCTCCTAGTGGGAGCATTTCTCTAATCGTCTTGGAAACTCTTTAATCTCAACCAAGAAGGGTTTCACAGGCTGAGACTGTGTTTAGAAATTGTTCTTTGCTAATGACAGTCTTGCGGGATCTCTCTCTCTCCCTCTCTCTCTCTCTCTCTCTCTCTCTCTCTCTCTCTCTCTCTCTCTCTCTCTCCCACACACGCACAAATCTGCATTTTCTATATTTTGTGTTAAACATTTTGGTCTGATAAAGATCAAAGTCAGGTACCAACTTGTCTCTTCAAAACTCTACTTATAACTTAGTCGTCCCTGGCAGTAAAGTCTGGAAGCTGTTTTGAATTCTGCTACCTCAGCCTCACCTGCTCCTCCCCAGATGATGCAATACTAGAGCAGGGCCCAGAAAGCTGCTGGGTCTGTCACCAGCTGCTGAGTCTGGCCTCAAGGTGCCAGATTGGATTAAACAAGAGCTGTGTTGTGTGATCTTCCCTCAACCCCTGGAGATGTGACAGAAATCACAACATAACACCTCCCGTTTTTGTAGGACTTTAGAGCTGACAAAATTCTTGCTAGTTCCTTACAACAACTTCTGCATTTATAGATGAAGAAAATGAAGGCCAGAGAGATGAAGTGATTAGGTCAAGGCCACATGGAGAGATGGGGGTCTTGGGAATCTGCCCTTGGGCTCTTGCTACCACACCTGTCACTTTAAAGTTAGCAGTAAACATTGTGAACTTTAATTGGGGTTTTACCCTGGAATTCACATTGCATCTCAGCTCTGTTTGGCAGGAAGTGGGTGCAACACATCTCTCAGCAGCAGAGAGATGGTGGGTTCCTATCAAGAAACTGGGTGCATTCCAGGCACCAGAGCCAAAGTCACAAGTGTGAGTGAGCGAGCAGGCCTTTCCACAGTACCAGGCCTTCCAGCTTGAGGATGTTACCTGAGTAAGCAAAAGCCCCTCTCTGCAAAGACAGCAGCAGGACAGGGGATTGTGCCTCCCCTCCCCACCAGGGGATGATGGGGTTCCTCTTCCCTCCCTTCCACCCTTGCCTGACTCACTGGACACAGGCCCAGGCAGCTGGCCTTGATGGGAAGTGCAGGCCATGGACGGGGACAGTATTTTTTCTTTCTCAGAAGTTGCAGGATGTGACATTTATTATCACTAGACACTCAACAATCTCAGACCTGTAATGCCTGCAGAATTTTAAAGAGCATAGACACCCAGACACACCCTCCATTTATGGTCATGAAAACTCACTCTAACTTACATCTCTCCCTGGTTAGGCCTTGAGACAATGGGACTGAGATCTAAAAGAATGGAGTACAGGCGTCCTCTCTTTGCTTGGATTTTCATATTTGCTACTTAGAGTTGCTCATGTCCTCAGACTGTTGGCATGGAAACTATTGGAAAGAGGTAGGAAGGTGTATTAGAAGAGAGAAGACGGCATTTTTGATAGGTTGGAGTGAGACTAAGAAGCATTTGATAATTTGAAGATTTTTGTAAACATAAATGCATGAAAATGAGTGCTCAGCTGCTGTTTGCCAAAGCAGTGAGTCTGATTAGTAACGACAGCTGACGTTTATGAGCACTTAGTATGTGCCTGGCACCGTGCTAAGTGCTTGACACATATTGTCTTATTTCACTTTCATGACAATCCTGTGGGGCAATGACTATGACTGTGCCCGTTTTATACATGCGAAAACAGGCATAGAGGTGTTCTGTAACAATGCTGGTAAGAAGCAGAGTTAGGATTTGACTAAAGTTTTTTCTTCTGTGAATTAGCATGAGCCAACAATCAAACAGGTGAAACTGGTTCCATCAAACTTGTGGTCACTAATGTTAGGTGGCTTCATTTGGAAATCAAGTCTTTATTATCTTAGCAAGAACAACATTTCAACTGTTTTTCCTCCTCTTTCCTTTCTTCTCCCCCCATTAGAGCTGAGATTCCTATGGTTGTGTGTGGGGTCAGAGTCCCGGAGAGCTGTTTCCAGGCTCTTGGCCTCACGTGGAAAGGTGCTGGCTTGGGTGGTTGTTGGCAGTCAGCTGTGGCCAGTTGGCCAATCAGCCACTGATATAACTGCCGTGGCTATGCAAGTGGTGTTGGTTAGCGGGCAGAAAAATGGTCGGTCGATTGTAGGTCGTGTGGATCCTACTTCCTGTGTCTTGCCCAGCCGAAAGAGAGACTGGGGTGCAGGAAGACCCCTTGTTGGAGTACTGGTGGATGTTTGCTCCCTGTGTTTCCTACCCAGCCGCCAGCAAGAATATAGTGGTATGACTCCCCTATGGCTCCGTGGGTGTTCCTTTTTGGCCTCACCATATCCTGCATTTTTATGTGGGGAGCGGGATCAGAGACCATGCATGACATTGTGCTTGGAGGAACGTGGCAAGTGGTTAAAAGTGGAATGAATTGTTGCCATGAGTTCCCCTTGTAACCTGACTATGTCCCACACAGCTCCTAGTCAGCAGCGCACCAGGCTGAATCCAGCTGGGCTGAAGTGTATGAAGTAAATACCTGTTACCAGTTACTCAACCTTCAATGTGTCTTAGGTCAATGACAATGGTGCCTTTTACACAGATTGCACGTATTTACAGATTTACAGTCTACAAGGCACAGTCACTCCTGGCCTCTCACTTTAGATGTTTCCCCTTTGCACTTGGGGCCTTATCTCTAGAATAAAGACTGTGTCCTTTGTGAAAAAGACCCGAGGCTAGGCCAACCTGTGCCACACAGAACCCAGGGACTCACTGAAGGAGGGAAGTGCAAAGGTAGCCCTCAGGATCTAAGGGAGGCAGTCTTACCCAGACGCTTTCCCATAGGGTTTCACGTCATTACAACTTGTGCTATTGGCTCCCATTTCAACATGTTCTTCCTAAGTTGTTCTTGTCCCGTTCCCCAAGGCAGAGTTTGGAAACCCTGCTCTCCATGGGCCAATCTGCAGCATGACACAGAGCTGCTTTTCTGCTTCTCCTGTCTAACAATCTGTTTTGCTCTTGGGCGACATTGAGACAGGCGACCAACTCCAATATGGCAGAGTAATGTCTCCAGAAAGGTGATGTGTGTTAAAGGAATTCCCGGCATCTTTTTTCTCTTCCTCCTTTGTTCCTGTCTTCGGCAAGGCAGAAAGTGGGATGGTTCACATGCAGGTTTCTTCATATGAGTAGAAGAATCAAATTAGGGTCAAGTGTGTATATGCCCTTCACTGTTGCACCTGCTTCTATCAGCTCTGTTATGAACAATTCTAACTTTCTCATCTCCTCCGCTTTGTACAGGGCTGGGATTAGGGAAAATGAAGGTCTTGCCTTGTGCACACAATTTAAGGGGTGCCAGAGAACTCCGTAATCTAAATAAACATTTTAATGCAATATTTAAAAAAATGAAAACAAATGTAAAGAAATCCATAGTGAGCATAATCGAAATTGTAAATAAAAACAGTATTACTGACATTTCCCTTTGCCTCTAGCTTTAGTATGGCTTGTCACGGCACTGCTCTCTTATTTATCTTTCTCTTAAATCAGAGGAAATGAGAGAGGCAGCAGGGTATAGCTAACTGAAATCAGTGTAATAAACCAGAGAAACTAGATGTGAATGAACAAAATGAAACCAAAAGTAAGACAATGCACTAAACATAAGAGAAGGAGAGGGACTAACTAGATTAATATATAAATAGCTTTTTTATCATTGGCAATTAAAGATTTTCATAGAGAAAAGCTGAAAAATCCGCCTCTTGGGAGTGAAAGGTCTTGTCACTCTGGGCTATAAATATAAATAAGCTGAGTAATGACTAAAAACCTTGCTAGAGCTCAAAGCATTTTGAGACACGTGTGTATTTCCCCTTGTCCTCCAAACATATGTTTCAGTAATAATTCTGTGTTGTTAGAGTGCTTCTTTATTTTTCAAAGCATTTTTTGAGGGGACATATTTCTTCATTCTTCTCACGTTAAAAGAGATAGGACATGTTATCTTTCTCAGAAAATGAGTAGGTGGGATTGGGGAAGGAAAGGAAAAGTCATTTTCCCAGTGCCAGGCAGAGCTAGATGCTTTATATATGTTTTCTTGTTTATTTCCCAAATAACCCTGAGTTATGGGTCTGATTAGCTTCTTTTTATATACCAAGAAACTGAAATTCGAGGGGATTGGTTAATTAGCTGGTAATATTCTCATATTTATTTCCTAAAAAGTACATTGTATCATTGTTCTCATGCTTTCAGTTGTTAGTAAACTGAAAAAGAGACCAATTAGACTAAGAAATTATAATCTAGTTCCAAAAAATGTTTTATGCCTCCATATCTAGTAGTCAAAGTATAAGACTACAAGACTTTTTATTTTCTTCTTCTGAATAACCTATATATGTACCTATGGCAGAATGTGTCAACTTCTAAACTGCTAGTTTGATAGAAGTAAAGGTCCTCTTAACATGGAAATACTTTTAATTAAGTAGATGTAAATGATTGGTCAGGAAAATGATTTAGTCTTTTTTTCTTCTCTACACAGTGCATTTCATTTATGAAATACATACTAAAGTATGGAATCATTCTTCTGTGGTCTAATTTTAGTATACCACTTACTTTTGTAAATAGAAGTATGATAATATTAAAATAATGTTCAATCAACCATAATTCCTCATACTTATAGAACTGTTTTTATTTTTGAATAATGCATTCACATGAATAGTTTCAATAAAAGAAAGAATATTATTTAATATTTTACTTAATATATTATTGCATAAGCCTCTCTTGATTTCTGTAGACTTCATACTAAGAAAAATGGCTGTGCAAATTGTTTTAGTGATTTGCCACAATATATTAAATCATGCCTCGGAAAATGAAAAATTAAGCTGCTTCAATTTTATTTTTTGGTCTTTAATTGATAAAAAAATAATGCAGTATGCCATTTTAAGCATTTACTCTGTGCTATGCTTGGCACTTTAAAAGTGTATATGATTTCGGTTAGAGCTCCCTGCTCCTAACTCCGAAGGCTGCCAGTTCAATTCCCACATGGGCCAGTGGGCTCTCAACCACAAGGTTGCCAGCTCGATTCCTCGAGTCCTGCAGGGGATGGTGGGCTCCGCCCCCTGCAACTAAGATTGAACACGGCACCGTGAGCTGAGCTGCCTCCCAGATGGCTCAGTTGGTTGGAGTGCGTCCTCTCAACCACAAGGTTGCCGGTTCGACTCCTGCAAGGGATGGTGGGCTGCGCCCCCTGCAACTAGCGACAACTGGACCTGGAGCTGAGCTCGCCCTCCACAACTAAGACTGAAAGGACAACAACTTAACTTGGAAAAAAGGCCTGGAAGTACACACTGTTCCCCAATAAAGTCCTGTTCCCCTTCCCCAATAAAATCTTTAAAAAAAAAAAAAGTGTATATGATTTCATTTAAGGCTTATAGAAGGATCAGAAGGTAGGTTTTATTAATCTCATTTTACACACTTGGAAACTGAGGCATGGAGTATGCGTGGCAGACACAAGCTGGATTCAGAGTCAGCTAAGGCTGCCCTCCCTTCATGTGGTTTCAGTCACTCAGTGACAGCCAAGGTTACCATGCCCCTCTACCTTTAGACTTTTCTTCTTCTCTGGAAATCTATCAATAAATCTCCTTCGCTCTTCCTATGCCCTGCCATGTTGTTTTCTGAAGGGGCTGCGATAGCATATACTCCTTCTAGCAATGAAGAAGAGAATCAGTGTCACCTTCGCCTTGATAACATTGGATGTTGTTATTCCTTTAAAAGGATGCTATCTGGGCAGGAATGAAAACACAGCTTGACTTGCCATATGTATTTTTTTTGATTACAAATGAGTGCAGATATATTTTTTTGATGTTTGCTAATTTGCCTTTTCGCTTACAGGTAGATTGTGGTTAATATACGTTGCCCACTTATCTATTGGTGTCAAGGTTTTTCTTATGAATTTGAATGATCTGTTTATATTTCATGCATATAAACTTTATCTTACATAGCTTTTTAAAATATTGTCCTAGTCTGTGGTTGACCTAGTAATTTTTTTGTAGACTACACTTAAAAAAATTTTGCAGCACTACCTCTATGACTCAGTGGTAATTCGATTGTACAATATTATTTATGAAAACTAATTGAAGTTGACCATTTGAAGTTAATTAGGGGTGAACTTTCTCAACTCTAACAAGTCAAGCTCAAGCTTGGATGGGATAGGGAACATATTTCTGCCATCCTCCATCATTGGAGTCAGAGACACTCAAATAGAATCATGTAAGCTATGTCACGTTTATGTGTGTCTTTAAAAATAACAACTGACATTTATTTGAGCAGAAACTGGCATAGATATCTGTGATTTTACTCGTATGTTTTTAGCTATAAGAAGATTTTAAAGCAGAAGATTTTAAAGAATAGAGAATATTTTACTCAAGTCAACATGAGTAACCTGAAAGGACAGATTATGTTGTTAACTCAGATTTAGTCTTCACTTTCCTCTTCCTGTACTTTCTCAAAATGGAAAATAAAAATTTTCTGAAGTCTTACAAGGTAGTCCACCAGACAGCCTCTGGAGACTACATATGACTGTTCTCCAGTAATTATAAAGGTTTTCTGAGGTGGAAAGAGGTATTTTTTTCCTAATTTACGGTATAATCTCTGACTATATGCCTTAAAGTTGTGCATTTTAGGAAACACACATACACACATACACCACAAACACTGAATCTTTAAAAACTCATTCACAGAGATTTTTTTTACTTTTGCTTTTGTTTTTTTAAACTCTGCTCCCCAGTAGTTGCTAAAGCATAGGAACATACCCTTTAGGTGAAGAGCAGGATTAGAAGGTGTCACTCTCCCCTACCAGTTTTGTACTCCCTCCCTACCCCCAACCCCCAACACAAACAAGGTCCCTGTTTCTTAAAGGTCCACCCCCCCATTGTTCTCCATTCTCCAGGTTCCCCAAGAGCAACACCAGCAGTTGGGCTGTACCCAGAGGCTACATGCCTTTGGAGTCAGACAATCCCTCACTTTTTTTTCCTTTTAATGTAGGAAAATATGTGCCTTTGGCCATCTTGAAAGTTTCTTTGCCTCAAATACGCAAACAAATCTAAGTATAAAAAGAAGTCAGGAAAATACAAAGTTTAGAGAGCAGTGCCTGTTCTTTGTGAAGTGTGGGGCAATCATGGCTGTTGTCTTAATTAACATCATTGGGATTTGCCCAGACACTCTTCCCCCGCCCCACTCAGTAAAGTAGCCAGAAGCAGCCTCCTCTCCTCTTGGAAACCATCAACTTTTACCAAAGCTTTGCCACCAAAAATGGGTTATATATTCTTAGAACACCTGAAGGGCTTGCTGAGGCAAAGTTAAAAAAATACAAGTGAGATGGAACAGCTTATATTTTACTTCCAACAGATGTTGCAAAATTGTTCAAAGCACAGTAGCTTCAGAAAACAGGATATTCTTGAACCATGGAGTTAATTTGACCCATGTGGTGTCCAGAATACCAAGGAATCAGTCCTGACACAAGTTTATTGCCAATGTTCGTTACTCTACTTACTCTCTCTCTCTCTCATATCCTGATAAGATGCGCTATATAATCTATCCTTAGGCCTTCCTTCTCCAATTCTGACATTTTTACTACTACTTTTTCTTCCTAAATTGATTTCTTCCTGAATGAGCTGATTGTATGCCCAGGTTTTGAAATGTCTTCTTAAAATTAATCTCTTCTTAAAATTAATCTCAAGATCACATATAAAGGCAGCTTACAAGGCCCTTTTGTGAGAATGAAGAGTCAGAAATTGTGTCCTCTGCTGGGTGGTGTATCATTCTTTTTTAAAAAGTAATGTATTTTAAACAAATTTATTGTTTACATTTTTAAAAATTCACCTGATCTTCCTACATGAAGGGAGGGCGGGAGTCCATTATTGTAAAGACCCAGAAAAATTCCATTGGAGGAGAAAGGGAGACACCTCGTGAGTCTTCAAGTTTGAATTCAGCAGCCACTATTTGTTGCATCCAAATAGTTGTTGTACTCTCTTGATTATTTTGGCTTCCCAAAGTTATGGAAGACTTCATCAGCGGTTCTTAGCAATTTTTATAGACAGAATATATTCACTTTTTCCTCTGAGGTCAAGTATGTAAGAGCTTTTTTTGTCACAGATTTTCTTTAAAACAATAAAGCTCAAGTAACACTGGAATATAAAATGAAGCATATTAATAGTGGCTTTTAAATGAAGTGGAAGGACCTTTGTTTAATTAATTCAGGCATTCACTCAGTAAACATTTATGACGTGCCTGTCTCATGCCCCCTCTGGAAGAAACATCTGCCTGACACTCTGTACTTGCTAAACCAGAGGAATCAAACCGTGCCATCATGGCTGCCATTTATTTGAGCTCATACCATATGTCAAGCTCTGTGCTTAGGACTCTAGACATGTAATTTCATTTAATCTTCCGAACAGTCTGTCCAGGTAGGTATCATTCCTCCCATTTAAAACATCAGGAAGCTGAGCCTTACATGGTTTATCTCTCTCAAACCGGTAACAGTGGAGCTGGGGTTGGCCCCACTTGGCCTAACTCCAAGTTTGGGCCTGGAATTACTTTAGGTCTCTGACAAGTTCTCCTTCCAAAGAATACTGAGAATGGAGCAAAGGTAAGATGGTTGAAACTAAGGTAATCATGAAAAGTGTAAACTAAAGTCACTTTATGGCCTTTATTGTTGGTTTCATTGTGGCTGCTGATTTCTTTTTAGATCATGATATTGTACCCTTAGTTAAATCTGGCCCAACTCCTCCAAGAAAGCCTCCCTGATCACTCAGGCCGTGCTGCAATCCTGTCTTAGATTTCCAAGCACAACCACCTATACCTTTCACTGCATGCTGCTCTAGAACTATTTTCCTTTCCACAACCACAGCAGGGCCTCTCTCACACATTTCTTTTGAATCCTCTCTGGTGCCTTGTATATGGCACATTCCTAATAAACATTTCCTAAATATAGGAACACCACTTATTACTTTTGAGCAATCACAGAGGTGAAAGGGCTGGATAATTTCATTATGTGTTCAGTTCTCTGAAAATAGTAAGGGCTTGGCTGGTGGAAAGGCTCTACCAAAAATCACTGTCAATTTGTAAATCCCCAAAGAGGCCATCATGAAAGAAGTGAAGTCCATGGTTCATAAAGATGAGATAAATGTTTTCTATGGAAAATAAATTAGCAAATTCACTGTCAATTTCCAAATGACAAGGAAGCATGGAAAGTCACAGTTTAACTTCCTTAACAAACCTGTCACTGACAGCTGGATGACAGAGCCTGTCAGAGAAACCATGTGTCACTTTGGAAACAGATTGCTTTCTGACATATAGCATTCATTCCTGGGCCCATTCCCTAAGACTGGAAGAAGAGTGAAATCTCACAAAAACCATTTACCATTTGACTGCACAGAAGTTTCCCTTCAATTCTGAGGGAATTTTGAAGCTGTATAGAGTCCCACCTATGAAAGGAGTGTTTGTCATGGGAGTCTTTTATGGGAAGTAAAATATATTTTAACATCTACTGCAATTACATCATTTCATGTAATTTGGACTTTTGCTCATGGCAGATGTTATGAGTCAGATGGGGCCAACCCAACTCCTTTCTTTGTCATAAAGACTTCCCAAATGTGGCCCTGCCTGCTAAATGTATCACTATTTGATCAATGTAATGAGGAAGTAAGAATCATCACACTGAAAATATGCCGAAATATTCTGAGGCTAATAGAGATAATGATGAGATTATCAATATCAGCCATGAACTAAGGACAACAGTATGCTGGTGGAACGAAACGCTATGTAGAATAAACAAACTCATTCATAACCCATCTGTTCAACAAGCATTTATCAGGCACCCGCTGTTTGCTGGGTGCTGTGTTAGGTGCTGGAGAAACAATACGAAGTCGACAGCGCTGCTGTTCCCAAGAAGAGCGCAGCGGAGCCAGCCCCACCCTGGGTGGTGGGAAAGGAGCGTGCTGGACTTAGGGGCCCCACAGTCCTTGAAGCTTTCCATGAATTCACTTTTGGAAAATCAACTTCATTGACTCCTCAATTCATGACACCTCACACTGAAAAATCACATGCAAATAGAATGTTGATCCTTTTATTGCTGAAGAAATGGCACCTGGTGTCTCTAAGCAGCCTGAAATTTGTTTTTCTTACTCAAATGAAACATCAGGTTACTATGGCTTATGGATGAAACTTAAGTAGCACAAAACTTCAACTTAAAAACTAAACCTTACTAGTACAAAAGACAGCATGGCATATTAAAAAAAATAATAGGTATTAATAATAATAATAATAATAATAATATTAATAATAATATGAGCCAGATCTAGGCAAGGTCCTCAGCTGTGTGACATAGGGAAAATTTCTCAGCTTGGCACAGAATAATTGGTAGCTGATACCACTGGTGATTGCATCAGTGATGGAAGCCCTTAATTCATAAGAGCAACTGCCCACCAAAAAGAAGAGACTGAAATTGCTCTGATGGTGCATCTGGGATCCTTTAAGGACGCAGCAACACTCGGAGTGACTTGGAATCAAGGAGTTGTCATACAGATTAGGTGACTGCATGCCACTGCCGCCTGTGAGCCTGGAGCCATCCTGAAGTCGTGTTAGGTCAGCAGAGCTGGCCTCAGGAAGACGATCTGAATGCAGATATGAGAGAGTGAGAACAAATGAATTCACAAGGACAGCCTACGTATTTTCTCATTAACCCTGACCTCGTGTCACAGACCTGTAGGAGTCGGTGCCCTTTGCCTTGGAGCTGCATGCACACCTAGCCCAGGACTCAGAGAAGTTGAGGTAGGAGATGTGGTGGGAGCTGAAGGAGCTGTGGGCCAGGTGCTGCTCCTCACCAACAAGGCGGGCCCGCAGATCACACGCAGGTGCTGCAGTGGCACCTGGTGTCCTCCACGGATCTTCACAGTGTCATGGCTGCCACTTTGCTTCTGCTTTCCAAATCTAGAGCAAATTTCTCCTGGCCAAATCTGACCTGGAACCATGCTGTGGGCACAAAGCCCCCCAAAAAAGTTTCCAGGCTCTCGGCCTCACATAGAAAGGTGCTGGCTCGGGTAGTAAATGGCCATCAACTGTGATCAGATGGCCAGCAGCTGTGGCTAGTTGGCTGTCAGCTGTAACCCGTAGGCCATTGGCCACTAATATAACGGCTGTGGCTACGCTAGCAGGAAGAAAATGGGGGCTAGCAAGAAGATGGTGGCTGGCAAGCGGGACTGCTGTTAGGCAGATTATGTAGATCCTGTTTCCTGTGTCTCCAACCCAGCCGCCAGCGAGAATATATTGGTTTGACTCCCCTATCTATGGCTCCGTGGGTATTCCTTTTTGGCCTTACCGTGTCCTGTGTTCTTGGGCGGGGAGTGGGAGCTGAGACACTGCACGACAAATGGCGCAGCGAGCAGGGTCCCCTGCACGACACATGCTGGCAGGAGAATTCCGGGGAACAGTTTCAGCTCAGTTAACACAGAACCAACCACCCCAGATGGGAACATGCATTGCTGCACAGTTGCAGAGCGGTCTCTTCTACCTTTCTCTAGTTTCCTGTCTCTCCTCACCCTGCCCCACCTTACCCTGCCTCTTCACACTTTCATAAAACTCTGTAGAGTACTTACTATGTTCCAGGTACTATACTGGGTTCAGGGGGAAAACTTGTGAGATAAAACAGACGTGGTGTCTACCCTCATGACTCTTTTTTTTTTTTAATTAATTTTATTGGGGTGACAATTGTTAGTAAATTTGCATAGATTTCAGGTGTACAATTCTGTATTACATTGTCTATAAATCCCATTGTGTGTTCACCACCCAGAGTCAGTTCTCCTTCCGTCACCATATATTTGATCCCCTTTACCCTCATCACCCACCCCCCACCCCCTTACCCTCTGGTAACCACTAAATTATTGTCTGTGTCTATGAGTTTTTGTTTCTCATTTGTTTGTCTTGTTCTTTTTGGTTTATATACCACATATCAGTGAAATCATAGGGTTCTCTACTTTTTCTGTCTGACTTATTTCACTTAGCATTATTCTCTCGAGATCCATGTTGTCACAAATGCTCCTATATCATCTTTCCTTAACGCCGAATAGTATTCCATTGTGTATATGTACCACAACTTCTTTATCCATTCATCTATCGAAGGACATTTTGGTTGTTTCCATGTCTTGGCCACCATAAACAAAGCTGCAATGAACATTGGCGTACACGTGTCTCTATAGAGAAATGCTTTTATATTTTTGGGGTAGATACCCAGGAGAGCGATTGCTGGGTCATATGGTAATTCTATTCATAATTTCTTGAGGAACCTCCACACTGCCTTGCATAGCGGCTGCACCAGTCTGCATTCCCACTAACAGTGTATGAGAGTTCCTTTTTCTCCACAGCCTCTCCAACACTTGTTACTATTTGTCTTGTTGATGAAAGCCATTCTGACTGGGGTGAGGTGATATCTCATTGTGGTTTTCATTTGCATTTCTCTGATGATTAGCGATGTTGAGCATTTTTTCATATGTCTATTTGCCATTTGTATATCCTCTTTGGAGAAATGTCTCTTCAGGTCCTCTGTCCATTTTTCAATTGGGTTGTTTGTTTTTTTGTTGTTGAGTTTCATGAGTTCCTTGTATATTTTGGATATTAGCCCCTTATCAGAGGAACTGTTTGCGAAAATCTTCTCCCATTCAGTTGGTTGCCTCATTATTTTGTCAATAGTTTCTTTTGCTGTGCAGAAGCTTTTCAGTTTCATATAATCCCATTTGTTTATTTTAGTTTTTACTTCCATTGCCTTTGGAGTCAAATTTATAAAATGCTCTTTGAACCCAAGGTCCATAAGTTTAGTACCTATGTTTTCTTCAATGCAGTTTATTGTGTCAGGTCTTATGCTTAAGTCTTTGATCCATTTTGAATTAATTTTGGTACATGGTGACAGATAGCAGTCCAGTTTCATTCTTTTGCACGTAGCTATCCAATTCTGCCAGCACCATTTATTGAAGAGGCTGTCTTTCCTCCATTGTATGTTTTTAGCTTCTTTGTCAAAAATTACCTGTCCATATTTATGTGGTTTTATTTCTGGGTTCTCAATTCTATTCCATTGGTCTATGTGTCTGTTTTTCCGCCAATACCAAGCTGTTTTGATTATTGTAGCCCTGTAGTACAAGGAAAAATCAGGGAGTGTGATACCTCCAGTATTGTTCTTTTTTTTTAATATTTCTTTGGCTATTCGGGGTCTTTTGTGGTTCCAAACAAATCTGATGATTTTTTGTTCTATTTCTTTAAAAAATGCCATTGGGATTTTGATGGGGATTGCATTAAATCTGTATATGGCTTTGGGTAATATGGACATTTTAACTATGTTGATTCTTCCAATCCATGAGCACGGAATGTCTTTCCATTTCTTTGTGTCTTCTTCAATTTCTTTCAAAAATGTCTTATAGTTTTCAGCATATAAATCCTTCACATCCTTGGTTAAGTTTATTCCTAGGTATTTTATTCTTTTTGTTGCAATTGCAAAAGGAATTGTTTTTTCTATCTCTTTTTCTGAGATTTCATTGTTGGTATATAGGAAAGCAATGGACTTTTGTACGTTGATTTTGTAGCCAGCAACTTTACTGTGTTCATTGATTTTTTCTAATAGCTTTTTGGTGGAGTCTTTAGGGTTTTCTATATATAGCATCATGTCATCTGCAAAGAGTGACAATTTAACTTCTTCATTCCCAATTTGGATGCCTTTTATTTCTTTCTCTTGCCTGATAGCTCTGGCGAGGACTTCCAACACTATGTTGAAAAGCAGAGGTGATAGGGGACAACCTTGTCGTGTTCCTGAACGTAGAGCAAAGGGCTTCAGCTTTTCACTCATGACTCTTTTTTTAAGCCCACCGGTCCAGTCACACGGGATCATGCTCAGTTCTGGAGGCAGCTGCTCCCCCCAGTGACCAGCTCTCCTATAGGAGCCCCCTGCCCTTCTCAAGGCTGAACAGGGGAGGGGTCCTTGCTCTGGCACCCACAGCACCCTGTGCACCTCCATCCTCACTGTGTTTGTTGAGGTTTTTCTCCCCCGCCTTCCCCTCTCAACTCAAAATTCAGTGCAAGAGTGAAGAGTGGGAACTTTCCACATCTTTACATCCCAGTGTTTACCACAGGGTAAAGAAGTATTTGTTGAGTGAAAGAATGAACAAATTAACCTTAAGACTTTAATATGTTTCTAATTGACAGGACTCACCCTCTATCAAAGCGTGCACTCAGCCATCCTTTAAAGAATGCATTTATGCACATCTTTCCATGGGCGCCTCACCTTCAGTTGCAAGAAAGCCAGTAATGCATCCAGCCCCAGACTATGATATGCAACACCAAATGGGCCTTAGCTCTGACTTTACTGCCCATCAAAGCCATTGACTCATTCAAAAGTGTTTATCAAACACTCACCATGTGCAAGCATTTTAGTTAAGTGTCATGCAGGGTGTCATGCAGGGTCTCAGCTCCCGCTCCCCACACAAGAACAAAGGATATGGTCAGGCCAAAAAGGAACACCCACGGAGCCATAGTTAGGGGAGTCATACCACTAGAGTCTCACTGAAGGCTGGATTCACATGAAGTGAGACCTGCTGTCCGCTTTTCTGCCAAACGACTGACTCGACTCTCCTCGACTCCCCTCAACTCCACTCGCCAGCACACCCGTGGCAATTATATTAGTGGCCCACAGCTCAAGGGTTACAGCTGACGGCCAACTAGCCACAGCTGACGGCCATCTACTACCCGAGCCAGCACCTTTCCACGTGAGGCCAAGAGCCTGGAAACTACTCTCTGGGGCTCTGTCCCCACACTCCACCCCTATAGGGTCTCGCCTCACAATCTACACAACAAGCGTCTTCCATGAGGGTCCCTGTGCCATATCAGCCTATCGGCACCTACAGACGAAAAGAAACAGCAGTCTTAGGAACCAACAATGGCAAATCCCTTCCATCTGGGAGGATACACTCTAGCTTTTTGTCCTGGGAAAGGAGAGTCGCTGCCACTGGCACCTTTCCCGGTTTGTGGTACCAGACCTTTATGGCAGTGCTTGGGGTCCCTTGCATAGTTTCAACATGTAACAGAACAGGGGACCCCATAATAGGCCATAGTGAGAGCACATAGGTTCCCCACAAAATCATCCCGGTATCGGGACCTCTGTATACTACAGTCACTTGCGGTGGCCACTCAGCCACCACCCCTGGCGTCACCTTATTTAACTCCCTATAGTCCACAGTCATTCGCCAGGTCCCATCTGGCTTCTTGACACCCCATACTGGGGACTTAAAGGGACTGTGCGTTGGCCTCACAATATGTGCTTTCTCCAATTCCAATATTGTACGACCAATCTCCTCCTGCCCTCCTGGCAGGCGGTACTGTTGCACGGTAACCATGCGCCAGGGCTGTGGCAACACTTGAGGAGTGTGGTGAGCATGCCCGCGTGTCACCGCTTTCACCACCCAGATCCGGAGACGGAACTCTCCTACTGACGTCTGTAAGCTGAGGCCATGTAGCATGTCTACCTCTAGAATATACTCTGGAACGGGGGAGACATAAACCTTGTAGGTACGAGGGGGAAGCCTTCCTACACCCAGTGAGTGGTAAGGAAACGGCTTTCATAGTCACAGTCTTTCCCTCGTAGCCATCAATGCAGATTGCTGGTCCGGGGAACAGTTTTGGGTTCCCATAAACGAGACTGCAGTCTGCACCAGTGTCAACTAGGGCCAAAACCCTCTGCACATTAGAAGGGGACCAATGTATGGACAGTTCCACATGGGGCCTCTGGTCCCTGCCCGTCCCCTCTGATCGGGTACCTTGGCCCCACCCCTAATCTAGCTGAATGGAGTAGGCCTCAGGCGGCCACATGAAGTCCTGGAGGGACACGGGTCATGCTTTCCCAGACTTCTCCTTTAGGCTTCTCCGGAATTGCTGTTCCGGAAGCAACTGTTTCCAAAGTTCCAGCAGGAGTGCATTGGGTTGTTGGTCTGTTGTCTCCTGATTGACCTCTGCTGCCACGAGATCACACTACATCTGTGCCCGTTTTACTCTCTGAGGCCGGTGATCTTGCCCCTTTACTTTTGATTTGGGCTTCCAGGTCTCCACTGCGCGGACTTTCTGTCTTAACTTCCTTCACCTCCAGCTTTCGACAACCCCTAGGGTGGCCATGGCAGTTGTAACTTCATGGATCTGTCGCCCCACATAGGGTGTAAGAACGGCAACCAAGGATCCAAAAGCACTCGCAGGTGCAGTATCCAAAACCAGATCTCTCATGCTGGCTGTAAAAAGCTCGTCATCCGGCCGCCGCATATTAGGGTTGAAAATAGCATGTCTCATACCCATTTCATGGATGATTTGAGTAAGTTCCGTATATGACTGCCATTGACTCACAGTGTCTGGCAGCTCGCCAGCCTGTCCCCATACTGTGCATACCGCAGCAGTGAGCCACTCCATTAGAGAGTGGTTGCCCTGGTCGTGGGCCAACCTGTGGCAGTTCTTTAACCTTTGTCTCGGGATGGATGCACTGTCACGAAGGCTAGCTTTTCCATCTCGCCTGGGGAGCAGAGAATGTTGTCTGCTCCCTTATCCCATAAATGTAGTAGCCAAGCCGTGACTGGCTTTCCAGGGCTCTGTCTGTACCGTCTCCCCAACTCCTGCAACTCAGTGGGAGTGTAAGGGGTGTAGGTTGTGAACTCAGTCACAACTGGGTTGCTGGCAGCAATGCCCCCTGGGGCCCAAAGTTTGCTCACGTTTTACTCTTTGCTTCAAGATTGGCCAGGCTTGGGGGTTGGGAGCTACATTATCTCCACTTGCTTCCTCCGCCTCTGTCTCAGAGTCTCCATTGTGGGGCCCCTCTTCTAACGGGCGGGCCCCGGCTTCCAGCGCTTCCAACCGGGATTCCTGGTCCGGCACCTGGGCCATTTCATTAAGCGCATTTTCCGTGGTGAGACTCAAGGCCGTGAGGAACATCCAGCCCACGCAGCCAGCTGTAACCTTTTCCTCCTCCGGCAACCGCTCAGCCAGAGCCTGCAGAGCCCTCTCCACGGTGGCCAGAGAGCCATCCATGTCCTCCCACCCCTCCTTGGGGGCCCAACTCCTGAGAACAGTGGCCACCGGACACCACACACTGGGTGGGGGCCACACGTCCTCCTACCCAGAGTCAGACTCCATTCCTACCTGGTCGGAATCCTGCTTGCCGTGCCAGGTATCTGAGTAGGTGGAGGCCTCGGTGTATAATGTCCACAATCCTTGGAGCCTACAGCAGAAGCAGATCAACAAAAGGAGGACAACGCCTTCCACGGCCAAAAGGGAGGTGTGCCATCTGGAGGCTTGAGTCTCCCAGGCAGACCATGCCTCCCGCTCCCGGAGTTGCTCCTCGTGGGCCTCCCGAGCTGAACTTTTGTACGCATAAACTGCTCCACCATCCTTCGTGAGTTTTGGCCGGCACCATACCCTGCTTGCTGCGCCATTTGTCAGGCAGGGTGGCATGCGGGGTCTCAGCTCCCGCTCCCCACATAAGAACGCAGGATGTGGCTAGGCCAACAAGGAGCACCCACAGAGCCATAGGTAGGGGAGTCATACCACTATGGTCTCACTGGAGGCTGGGTTGGAGACACAGGAAGCAGGAGCCACAAGATCCGCAATCCACACTCAGCCACACTATGCGATTGCCAGCCACCATCTTCTTGCTAGCCCCCATTTTCTGCTAGCGTAGCCACAGCAGTTATATTAGCGGCCAATGGCTCACTGGTTATAGCTGATGGTCAACTAGCCATAGCTGATGGCCATGCAATCACAGTTGATGGCCATTTACTACCTGAGCCAGCACCTTTCCACGTGAGGCCAAGAGCCTGGAAACTGCACTCCTGTCTCTGTCCCCACACCATGGCTCCATTGTTGTTCCCTTTCGGCCTCATCGTATCCTGTGTTCACCTACTGCATGACAGAGGGCATTGAATTTTGTGTTACAGTTAAGGGGCTGGAGGAAGGTGGGGGCAGATTTGCTTATTTAACTATTGTTAACAGGGCAGTAATGTGACGAAGTCAATATTTTAGGAAAAGACTCTCTGATTAACCGTTTGCAGCGGAGAGCCTGAGCCAGCCCAGAAGCCGTCTCCGATGTTTGTGCTAAGCAGCACTAACTCTCTGAGCTCCTCGACCTCCCAGAGATCTTTGACAGCCAACCTGGTCTCCACTCTCCAAGTCTGTTTCCTCAGGATGTTCGCTGATACCTTAAGTCTCTTTCTGACAACACGTGGTCTTCCCCAGGGGTTGGCTTTTTCTCTGTCCTGGCCCCATCACCAAAGGGAGCAAAGCCATTGTGGAACAAGTTTTGTTTGACCATTCTAGTTATCCATCACATAAGACAAATTAACATTGTGTGGGGACAGAGCTCCAGAAAGCAGTTTCCAGGCTCTCGGCCTCATGTGGAGAGGTGTTGGCTCAGATAGTAGATGGCCGTCAGCTGTGGCTGGTTGGCCATCAGCTGTAGCCATTGAACCATTGGCCACTGATATAACTGCCATGGCTACGGAGGGGAGCCGAGAAGAGTGAACGAGGAGACTGAAGGAGAGTGAAGCAGAGTCGAGGAGAGTCCGTCGGTTGGCAGCAAAGCGGACAGCAGGTCGCACGTCGTGTAAACCCAGCCTCCAGTGAGACCATAGTGGTATGACTTCCCTACCTATGGTTCCGTGGGTGTTCCTTTTTGGCCTAGCCACATCCTGCATTCTTATGTGGGGAGCAGGAGCAGAGACCCCACCGGACATCCTGCGCGACAAATGGCGCAGTGAGCAGGGTCCCCCGCACGACACATTGACACAGTGATTTAGAGTTTACTGGACACCTAGGATTTTCTAGATATCTGGGAAATGTGACTTTCAGTGGGCATCTTGTAAAATTATGACTATGACCACCCAAAACTATTCTATTGAGGCAGGTCACCAGGCCCTTGCAAGGAGGACTTCTGCAAAGTTCTACTCCATGGCTCACGGACTCCTTGGTAGAATTGGGGAAGGACCTCGGGTGGTAAACACGGGGTCGGGGGCAAGGGTCATTCCAGCTGAGAAGTCAAATGGTGTCTGTGCACCCCGGCACTTATAATCTGCCCTCAAAAGGCACAGGCTTCCTCTCTGATCCTGCCATACTTTCAGGAAATAACCATCCTCACCACTATGAAATCCCCACTTGAGGGTCCCAAGTAGAAGATCCCCTTAGGCAATGTGGGCTCTACTGCTTTTCAGACAGCTGAAAACACAACTGGTGTGAGTGAGGGACGCAGAGCTGTCAGCTAGGGCAGCATAGTGGTTCTCCTATTTTGATGGTCATCACCACCACCTTGTTGTTTGTAAGCTGTTAGAGCAAATAGAAAACATTATAAATAAATACAAACTCGAGAGGATGCCTAATCCACAAGGGATTCAGAGTCCCTGCATTGAACTCTGTGTCTGGAGGGGCCTCATCTGTTCTTCTCATGGGGACTCATTAGTGCCTCGTGAGACTCCCAAAGGAGGTGGGACAGACTCAGCCTTGAACCTGTGTTTCCTGACAAGTCTGTCTTCTCTCTCAATGTCACTACCTCAGCTTCTTTCTTTCTCTTCTGTCCTCACTCAGAATGGAAAACAGCTGGCCAACCTCCTTCCTCTTTAAAGATGGTTATTGAGTTCTGCCCTTTCTCTTTTTCCCTCTGTTGCTTGTAGCCCTTCATTTACTGGGCAGCTGAGGTAGCATGTCAGCATGAAAACTCGTTACCAGCTTGTGTTGTTCCACTGCCTCAGCTCCTTGTTGGAGGCAGGTGGCCTCTTCATGATGAATATATTAAAAAGAAAAAAGAAAATATTCCTGGTTTGTTGTCAGATCTGCTTCTTATTAGAATTCTCATTCTAGTTAAGTGTATTCTAGTAAAGTGTATTATCCTCATTCTAGTTAAGTATATTCTAAACCACATGAAGGAGCTTCATGTGTAGAAAATAATTTTCTTCAGCAATTGTCAGAGGCAGTGATTGAAAAAGTGTAAGTTGCCAGGTAAGTTAATTAGCCAGCTGAGAGAGAGAGAAATATTGCTTAGTTATGCGTATGCAGAGGTGTTTCCTCTTCCCAGAGTGGAAGAAGTCCTGGGTGGTGGAGGTAGGGGCAGAAAGAGCTGCATTTAAGAGACCTGACCCTTCCCCTGAGGCAGAACTGGTTTGGCAGTGTGAGGTGCTCTGGGGTGTGCATGGAAAAGTGACAACTAATTCAGGAAGAAACTGTCAGCAATTAGTGGCGCAGGAGTGGTCATCTGAACAAACGGGTCTGGCAGCCGTGTCTGAGGGGAGGGGCTTTAAGGCGAAGAGAGAGCATTTCCAAATGTAGTCTCTAAATTAAAATATTAATTTCAATGAATTTGGATTAATTAGCATCACTTTCCTTGGGTCCCTCCTAAGTTTGGACAGAAAGAATATAAATAAGAGGGAAAGGAGAAGAGAGAAAAGAGGAAGAGAGAGGAGGAAAGAGAGGGATAAAAGGACTCAGACATCTGAAAGTAAGTGAAAAATTATTTGGTGAAATTAGACCAGGCCTGCAAGGCCTTTGACTTCTGGGAAATGCCAATTAGTACCAGGTCGTTTAAGTTGTTAAGCCGACCGTCATTGGATAGTAAAAAAAGCTGTTTAAATTTTGGCAACTTGATAGACTTTTGAAAAACCTCTTCTGCAAGGTTGATTTTAACATAAATCTTGAGCAAGCATAGCATGTAAAACACCACTCAGGGCCATTACAGTTATGTTAAGGTTTTATTTTCTCTCACCAGCGGGATTTCTCTCTTCACTAGTGTATGTGTGCCTGCCAAAACCATATAAAAAGCATTCATGGAGAAAAGTTTCCAGTGGCAGCAGCCAATCCAGTTCTTTCCCCAATTTGAAGGTTAGCACAGGGCTTGGAGACTGGTAGGAAATAGGTGTTAGCAAAGATGCTGAGTGAGGAAAGCTTGAAGGGAAGATGAATGCATTCAGTGTCTAGTGGTCCCAGGCTTCGGGGAAAGGATGCAGACACTTTCATTCATCGCAGCTAAAGCTGAAAAGAGACAGAAGTTTCTGGTGTTTTTCAGTGACGTTTATCTGCTCATCATTCAGGAATTGTTTTCTGTCAACAGCGAGAAGCTGCTAAAAAACTAAACCAAACCAAATCCTTCTGTTCACAGTAATCACTATGTACATTTGCACTTTTTCCACACATTTCTGCCATCATGAGTCATCCTGTTTCCCCACCCCCCTCCCTTTTCAAATGAGGAATTATAAAGAGGGTCATAGGAAAAAAATGATTGTTTATAGGCTTTGATGAAACACACACACACACACACACACACACACACACACACACACACACAAAACCTGTGGCATTTAGACTAACACAAACCTGTCTTGAGCTGACAGTCATATTTTTATACTGTGACACAGGCCATATATTTGGGACCATCAAGACAGATAAGAATTCTGAAGTCCCCTGTGATTAAACTGAGTGAAGAATCCTTTGTTTAGCTCACAGCAATGTTCACAGGACAATGGACTGCGAGTGATATATGCAAATGTGTCCTTTTCCCATTACTAAAAGTGACCTTTATGATTAGATTGGAATAGCAACATTAGTTCCTGGATTAATATGACTTATGGGCCTAAAGGGAGGGAGGATGTTCTCCTAGCAATATTTGAAAACGAGGAGTTAGAAACGTCAAATTCTAACCTTCACCACAGCCGCAGGATTCTTGTGTGACGCTAGAGAAACCTTTCACTTCTGTGGGACTTGTTTACTATCTTTGGAAATCAGGGAAACCACCTTTTTTAGGAATGTTATGAGCCTTTAGTAAGACTCTCACATGAAAATCAGAAGAGATGACTAAAGTAATATCCTGACATATCAGTTCCCGACACAGGACTCTTTTCAGATTATTCTATGTCCCAGTGCATGGGGCTTATTCAGGCGAGATTTAGAGACATGCATGTCAATAAAAATTATTATTAACTGTTTAACTGGTGTTTATCGGAGGGGAGAGTGGGAGAATGGGTGGAACAGGGAAAGGGGATTAAGAGGTACAAACTTCCAGTTATAAGCTACAGGGATGTAAGTATAGCATAGGAAATACAGTCAATAATATTGTAGTAACTGCAGGGATACTAGACTTGTTGTGGCGATTACTTGATAAGGTATTTAAATGTTAAAGCACTGTAGTGTATGTCTGAAACTAATATAATGTTGCATGTCAAGTATAATTATTTTTAAATATATTTTTAAAGTTACAGTTAATTGGTAAAATAGTCCTGTCGTAGCCAAATACAGAAAACACACAAGAAGGTGATTTTCCTGAAGGAGTGGAGTGGCCTCACCAAGCAAACTGCTCCCTCCAGACACACCCCAAGCTGGCCTCTGCATCATGAAGTCAAGCCCTTCCTCTCACTTCACGGGCAATGAGTTTAGCGGTTCTTTCATTGTTCTTTGATACTCGGCATGGTTATTTATTTGCCCTGTGATAACACTTGAGATTTTTTAAATGCCTTAAAATAATTTGGCCAGTTTCTCCAAGTCAACATGTATTAAAAATTGGGGGAGGAAGACAGACGAACTCAAAGACACACAGCAAAGCCAGCGTGTGCTGACAAGTGCCTTGCAGCAGAGATGAATG
Source organism: Rhinolophus hipposideros (assembly GCF_964194185.1). Lineage (NCBI taxonomy): Eukaryota > Metazoa > Chordata > Mammalia > Chiroptera > Rhinolophidae > Rhinolophus > Rhinolophus hipposideros. The sequence goes on along the minus strand of NC_138047.1, from coordinate 14,815,414 downwards.
TGAATACATTTTTTAGTGAGGGCTAGATTTCAAAGGACAACATTTAAAAGTACTATTGTCATTTAAAGGAAGAAAGCACCAGCTGCTGTTAGAGACTCCAGACACTTTTAGTTAAAAAAAAAAAAAAAAAGTAAAGACAAGGTTTGAAACACGGTGAACATATACAATTTACACTCACTGTTTGCAAATAAAGAGCCATTTTAAAGTGCTACTGAAGTGTATTCATCAAAAGAAACTGACATCACCTTGTTAAAATACCATTGGATGTAAAAGAGGCATTTGGCTGGGTTTGTCATCCATAGGGTTAAAATGCTTTAGTATTTAATTACTTAGAAAGTAATCCTATTATTTCAGATTTTGTGCTTAATGAATTCTTTTTCTTAATTTGAGGAATTCTGAAGAGAAAGTGAGATTCTCTGGTAAGTTTATTTTTGAAAAAGCACTTTATACTGTGTTTCCCTGAAAATAAGACCTGGTCTTATATTAATTTTTGCTCCAAAAGACGCATTAGAGCTTATGTTCACGGGATGTCATCCTGAAAAATCATGCTTATTTTCTGGTTACGTCTTATTTTCGGGGAAACATGGTCGATGCTGTAACATCTAATGAGCCTTGGTCAGCAAGAGCCTCTTAGCTGATGGAGGAGTGGGTACCAGAGGGTGCCTGTGTGAAACCCACATGGCGGTCAAATGAGGTGATGTCTGTCTTTGGTTCCGAGCATGAAATCACCATAAAAACATGACTTTTTAGAAGCAGGGCATAAATGAATACTTTGTTTTGTTAAAGCCTCTACTATTTCTCAGAGGAAATTGTGCATTTGAGGAAATGTCTCAGTCCTAAGTGTTTAATAGTAAAATTGCAAACCTATGAAAAGTTCGGAGGAAACAGGGCCTGCCTTTATTTCACAACTTCTGTCACAAATGACTAGACAAGAAGGTGATTAGAAACAGAGGGGGAGAGAGTTCAACCAAGATGGTGCAGTAGGTAGATGCTGTATTTACCTTCTCTAACAACCACATCAAAATTACAACTGATCTACAAAATAACCATTATTGAGAATCATCTCAAATCAAGCTGAACTGAACTCTTTCAACTAAGGATTACAGAAGAAGCCACCTCCAGACGGGTAGGAGGGGCAGAGATGCGAAATGGGCTGGTCCCACACCAGCATGTGACCATTAAAGATCAGGAGGCCTATTTCGGCTGTGGGGTGCACCCTCATTCCCTAGAGATCCCAGTCCCACCCCAGCCCAGGGTTCCAGTGCCGGAGAGAGAAGCTACTATAATTTTTGGTTGTGAAAACCAGCGGATATTGTGATTGAGTGAGACTGAGGGTGGCTGCACTCCCAGGTGGTCCTCTGAAAGGGACTGCGCGTGGACTTACCCTCTAATGGAATCAATCACTCCATCACGCAGAAAGTCGGCAGTGACAAATGGTGGGAAATTGAGTTGTCTGGCTTGGGACGAGGGCTGAAGAGGTGGCTTTCTCCCGGATGGGGGAGATGGCAGAGACCATTGTTTCTTTGCTGAGCCCTCTCCCTTCCCCGTCTGAGGACTGAATCTCCCCCATTCGTTCACCCCACCCTGGTGATTCGAGACCTGGCCCCACCCAACTTTCTGACACGACTAGGCTGCTTCCAATGGCTTTTTCGTGCAGACCGCCTGCCTTGGATCATGCTACAGACTTTCCTAGGGTCTCTCCAAGGTTTGTGGAACCCAGACAAGCAACATCTGGCTTGAGCATGTCCTGTATCTCTGGTTGAACAGCCCTAAGCTGGCACAAGCAGCAGCCCAGTCTTGGTTCTTGGCTTGGCCTCTCAAGGTGCTTCCAAGCACAGCACGCATGGCAGCCATCTGCAGATTTCTTTGTGGTTCCCGTTGGATGTCCCCAGGTGGGGCCTAGTCTGTGGCTAAACTAGACCTAAAGCATATCCCATTCAAGCTGATGCCCCCAGTAGCCAGCTTCAAAATGAGCTGGAGCATCACCCAGCTGCCTCTAAGTACGACACACCTAAGGGGCAGATTGGGCAGGCACCAGAGTCCTGCTGAGGCAGACCCTGCTCCATAGGGTCAACCCCTGCATAACAACTCTTCCACTGTAGTCAAGGCCAGTCCTCACAACCAGTGACCCCAAGGGCCAGCCCCTGACATTAATGTGCAATTATCAAACAAGGTTAAACTACAAGAGGAGGGCACACATAACCCACACAAGGGACACACCTGGAGATGTGGCTCCGGTGACCAGAAAGACTGTGCCAGTGAACCCCGCAGCATACCTACTACATGAGGCCACTCTACTAAGACTGGAAGACAAAACAGCCCTACCTAATACACAGAAACAAACACCAGGAGGCAGCGAAAATGGGGAGGCAAAGGAAAATGTCCAAAATAAAAGAACAGAACAAAGCTCCAGAAAAAGAACTAAACAAAATGGAGACAAGTAATTTACCAGATGCAGAGTTCCAAACACTGGTTATAAGGATGCTCAATGATCTCAGGGAGAACTTCAACAAAGAAATAGGAAACATAAAAATGTGTCGTGTCCTGTATGACGAGAATTGTGGGGAGCGAGCATGGCGGTGCAGGGTTAAGAAAAGACAGTAGTCATGAATAGAGTTTAAGCAGACCAAGGGACCCCCAATCTCAAGGATTGGAAGCCCTGAATCGGGCCTTGCATCAGCTTTTATTAGTTCAGTGGGGAAGTAAAAGAGATAAAGCTTGTCAATCTCATGACCTGTGAATCCTATACATCATAATAGGAAACCAATTCAAGTCAATCATCCTTGCCTGCAGGCAGCTGGACCATAAGTAGCAACTTCCCCAGGGGACAAAACCTATATGCATATGAACAGATGGAGAGCACCTCATTGAATCACTTCCCTTGCAGATTTAGGAAGGAATGCAGCCACAGAGGCTGAGGCTTTCCATAGCCTGAGGAAGGAGGGGGGCTGTGCCCACCTCTGTGAACCCCATGGGTTCTCTTGTGGGTCCCCAAGCGACTGCACCTGGCTTGGTTGTTCCTTCCGTGAGGAATCTTATTCGTCATTGGCTGACCAGCCATCTTTCTGGGACCAAACAGGGAGGCATAAGGTGCAAACACGAAGGTTTAGCAAAGTCCCTGAAAGGATCCATCTTACAGACTCTCCTTTCTTTGGGGGCAGGTTCAAGGAAACAAATGGTTAAGCTGTTGTGTGGCGACAAAAATGAAGATAGAAAACATAAAAAAGAACCAGTCAGAAATAAAGAATATGATAACTGAAATAAAGAATACATTATAGGGGATCAGTAGCAAAGGATCGAATCAGTGATTTAGAAGATAGGGTAGCAGAATACATCCAACCAGAACAGCAAAAGGAAAAAAGAATCCAAAAAAATTGGGGAGAATTTAAGGGGCCTCTAGGACAATATCAAGTGTACCAACATATGCATTATGGGGTGCCAGAAGGAGAAGAGAGAGAGCATGGAATTGAAAACCTATTTGAAGGAATAATGACAGAAAACTTCACTAACCTGGTGAAGGAAACAGACATACAAGCCCAGGTAGCACAGAGAGTCCCAAACAAGATGAACCCAAAGAGGCCAATACCAAGACACATCATAATTAAAATGCCAAAGGTTAAAGACAAAGAAAGAATCTAAAAGCAGTAAGAGAAAAGCTGTTAGTCACCTATGAAGGAGCCACCATAAGACTGTCAACTGATTTCTCAACAGAAACTTTGCAGGTAAGAAGAGAGTGGCAAGAAATATTCCAAGTGATGAAAAGCAAAGACATACAACCAAGATTGTTCTACTCAGCAAGGCTGTCATTTAGAATTAAAGGACAAGGACAGATAAGGAGCTCCCCAGACAAGAAAAAGCTGAAGGAGTTCATTACCACCAAACTAGTTTTACAAGGAATCTTATAGGGACTTCTTTAAGATGGGAGGAGGGTTAAGGATGGGTGAACGGGGAAGCGTTTAAGAAGTACAAATTGGTTGTTATACAGTATTCATGGGGATCTAGGGTATAGCATAAGGAATATAGTCAATAATATTGTAATAACTAGGTATGGTGCCAGATAGGTACTAGATCTATCAGCGTGATAGATGGGAATGAGGTTGGGGACAGGATGAAAAAGGTGAAGGCATTAAGAGATACAAATCGGTAGTCAATACAGTATGGGAAATATAATCACAATGTTGTAAAGATCATGTAAGCTGCCAGAATGGCACTGGACTTATCAGGGGGATCACGTCATAGACTGTGTAAATGTCTGACCAATGCGCTATACACCTGAAGAGCTGAAGTAGAATAATATTGAATGTCAACTATAACTAAATATATAGATATACATAGTCATGCGATGTGGAGTACAGCATAGGGAAGATAGTTGATGGTATTGTAACAGCTATATAAGATGTGACAGGAATAGTAGCTTGGGGGGTGGTTCTAACTTTAGAGAGGTTTAAATGTCTATTACGTTGCTTTGTACACCTGAAACTAATACAAAAATAAATTTAAAAAAATAATGGGAAAAAAATAGATGCATATATTTGAAAAGGAAAAAAAAAGAAACAGAGGGAGAAAAAGGAACAAATGGGTCAGAGAAGGTATTGGTTGAATAGAGGAATTGCAAGCATCGCTGAGCTCCCAGTATGTAATGCAGCGTCAATAAAGATTTGTTGTTTGGATCGATGACTGGATGGACCCAGTGAAAGGTTTTGTGATCACAAAGAAAGGTCAGTCAATGCTTTTTCTTGTTGGAACCGCCCCCCATCCCACTACCACCAATGATTGGGGAATGGGGACTTCTGATTAAGTTGATTAATACGCCCTAAATGAACCATTTAATTTCAAAAAAGTGTTCAAAGGCCTTAATAACATTCATACCACGTAGACCAATCCAACCATGATTTATGTGATTCTTTGGTGAGTCATAAAGCTCTTTAGGATATTGCATTGCCTGGACATCATTTATCATTGCACAGTTTAGCAAAAACATCCTGTGAACTCTTGTTTTCAGATAACTTTGATTCTTGATAAATAGGAATTTATTTTACTTACATTTTTATTCTTGCTTTTAGATTATAAAACATGCTATTATCTAATCTATGCTTGAAATTTTGACAGAAGAATAGTACAGTAGGGGCCACCACAGCTTTGACCTTTGTTGATGGGTTTGACCTTTGCTAAGTGGGATTCTCCTCAGTGGGCCCCTAGACGCTTACAGAAAGGGACCCTGTGGAAGTGAGAAGAATTGGCTGACTTAAGCCACAAGCAAAAAACAGATTTTGGAATTTGTGTTGCTGAGTTTCTCCTTGTGACCTTGACTATATTTACGATTTAATGAGATGGACATTTTTTTTTTTCTTGTGCTTTTTAAACTTTTCCACTGCTCTTCAAAAATACTTCTAGGCAATTTCCATTATTATGTTGTTGTTTTTTAATTTAGTAAAAATATATAAGGGTCACTTATTCACAACATCCAAGCAGCTGGTAATGACTCTCCCTTACTTCCCCATCCCTCATGCTCCCTGAGACAGAGAGCACAGGCATCAACATGCTTTCCTGAATTCCTATTCCAGTTAAGCTAATTTTTTCTGAGTTGCCTCCTAAATCCTCTAAAGAATACTTTGCCAGAGGGTCTGAACACATTTTACCTGTAAAGAAAAATCAGGCTGGAAGCCATTAGCCAGAGAGGAAGTTTTCAGGAAAATACTGAGCCAGTAGCTAGATGATGATGAGGCAAGGTGAAGGTGAAGAAAAGTATGTCTAACATGCTGTTATGACACCTTCAGATACAATTCTAGTCCCAACAGAAAACCCACCAGAGCTATGTGTACAACAAACAGGTACTGCAAAGCTATTTTTCTGTCACTGGAGGTGAGAGTCTGTCATGTTATCTGCCTGGGAGAAAATTCTCACTGGAAGGGTGGTGTGTGGGGTGAATGATCAGCTAGAACTCCTTATCTGCCTGTGTTTCCTGTTCCTTTGCCCCAGAACCTGGGATCCTGAGGTAGGTCCATCCGTTCCATGAAGTTATAACCTTCTCCTCACTGTGTTGCTTTGCATAACAGCCTAAAAAGACAGCACCTCATCTAGGGCACAATCTGATCCCATTTGGTGACTCATGTGTTCTTACTGTCTTGGAACCTACCTTGTCATGCCTACAAATCAAATCATAACCCCAAAATATTGACCTTGCACTGACATATTAAAGTAGTCGTGGCTGACCTTGCTCTGAGACATCATATGAATATGTAAAAAAGGAAGTTTGAAAGGAAGAAGGAACGAGAGGGAAAGACAATCTGGTCCATAAATAGGAAGGAATGCAAACCATGGTTGAAGACAGAATATTGATGTATCTCTTACACCAATACAGCATCTGCGATGCTACATGATTGTATGGAAATGGATTCAATTATTCCTTCTAATTAATAAATTAGGAGATGTGATGATGCCCACAGTCCTGAGTGATCTGGGGTCTTATGCACTTCCTATGTGCTAAGTCCTAGAACTAGTGCATAACATATCATTATCTCAGTTAATCACTGAAACAACTGTGTGAGTTGCACATTATATAAATGTGGAAATGGAATCCCAGAACCCTGTCCAGGGTTACACTACAGAGCTGTGATTCAACCTCAGATCTGAATGATTTTAAAGTCTGTGCCCTTCTCATGACGAGGGAGGAAAGAAGCACTTCAAGGCTTTCCACTTCGAAATGCAGAGTGTGCTGTTAGGAAGACACACATCTGCCCACAGGCAGCAAGCAGAGAACAGGGGCCCAGACCCTTAGCACAGTGGTCCCCAGGGTATGGTCCTCCTCAGTGCTCTTGGTCCTACAGTTCTGGCCTGATGTTACAGTTATCTTTCATGCTAGCCCATAAGCCCCCTTAGTTCATTTCCTTTACATCATCAGTGCCTCACACATAGCTTAACACATATAGGAGCTCTATACAATTCATTAGACAAGAGATTATGATGCAAATTCTGTCTCATCAAATCCTAGAAGTCTGCCTTTTCCATTCATCTAGAGATTTTGTTTTTTGGCAGCATTTTCTATCTCAGCTGGGTTTTATAGGCGTCTGGGACACCTACTCTGACAGCCTTGACACAGCCTGCCCATTCAGCCCTCTCTCCTCCTTTAATGATTGTTATGGCTGCTCCCTGGACAAACATCAGGGCTGCTGTTGACATCTGATTCACACATTTCAATTCTTTTTATCCCGGTGAGAATTCTGGTTAGGGAACAATAAATAAATGAAAATAAGTGAGGGAAAAAAAGTGACAAAAAAGGGTGGGGAGGAGGCATAGCTTCAACATCCTATATTTTCCAAGTAAAGTTATAAATGCTGAGTTGACATTTACTCAAAGAATAATGAGGAGGTGAGTCTACATCTGGTACCGTCACTGACACTTGTGATTTTATTCAGCCAGGAGAAGGCCTAGCCAATCAGCACCTCAGTGTTACCAGACTTAGAAATCTGCTCAGTGTGTTGAGAATGTGAAAGTGAGAATTTAAAGATAAACCTACAACTTTCTTGGCAAACACAGGGCTTTATAAGCTGCCAGGCATCACCCTATCTGCTTATTATGCAGGTGGCAACCTAGGAGCATTGCCACCATGAGAAACAGAATGAACCCTACGCTTGGATCACTTCATGGACATCTCAGTCCCACTATTTCCTATGAGTGCTCTTTGAAGTGTAAACACTGACCACCTGCCCCACTGCAGAGGAAGTCCAGAGAAATCAAACCTTAAACCAGTCTGAGAACGCGTTGTCTATTCCCCACTTGGAAGGGGTTGTAGTGAATGTAGGTAGAAGTGGCCAATCCAGGTAACTTCCCAGCTGCTCTGCCTTGGAACCTCACTCTGGCTTCTTTGTTTTAATGGAATTCCCAGAACAAGAGATAGTGAGAAAATTCTGAAAGTCAAAAGTCGTTCCCTTAATTTTAATACTATTACTCTTGTAAAGAGTTAAAATTTAATTTGTATTTGCAAAAGATACAAATGGGCATATAATCTAAAGGAAGTTTCTCTCCCACCTCTGTCTCTAAGTCATATACTTCCCCTCCCAGAGGCAATCATTGAAATAGATTTCTTGTGTTTTCTCACAGAGATTCTCTATGTATCTACAAGCAAGGATATATACCAAATGGAATTATCATCTACATGCTGTTGGGCATCATGTTTTCTTTTTTGGAAAAACTCTCATTTATTTACCATTCCCATCTACGAGACATTTAAATTGTTTTCACTTTTTGCCACTACAAACTTCAATGAATGTTTAGACATTCTTTCACACGTTTCAGTATTTATGTAGGGTTAATTCCTATCAGAAGGATTGGCATGTTCAAGGAGTAAGTTCTACATACCATCACTCTCAGATATAGGCATACAGTGGGTGCTACCCACCTTTCTCAGCCTCCTGTCTATTCTAAATTTACACCCCAGCCACACAAAACCACTTAAAAGCGCTGTGTTTTCTCAGTAGTCTTTATCTTCTGTTCTCTCAGCCAAAACTGTCCCTTCTTACTCACCATGTCACCTCTCTTTCCCTTTTTGGCACATGATCCTTTCGATCTCAAACTAGAGAGTACTGCTTCCTCTTGGCAGCTTTCTGTCTCCTCAAGAGATGGCATAAAAGCCTTCCTATATGTACCCACAGCATCTGTGCTTTCTCTTTATACCAGAGAACATACAGGAAACCAAAAGTAAATTAGTAAGCAACACACATTAAAACATTACAGATTATGAGATGGATTATAATGAAAATAAACAAAGCATTGTGATAAAGAATAACAGAAGAATTTCTATTTCATAGGATGTTCAGTATGAGAAGGAACAAATCATGTGAAGAGCTCAGGGAAGGACATTCCAGGATGTGGGAAGAGCAAGGATGAAGGCCATAATTTGGGAAGAACTTGACTTTTTTGAAAAACTAAAACAAGTCAGGTACATCTGGAGGAGTAGGAGGCACTGGGAGAAGGACAGATAAGAATTGAAAAACAGACAGGGGCAAAATAATCTAAGACCTGGCAGGCCATGTAAAGGGTGTGGATATTGTTCTAAGTACAATCAAAAGCCATTCACAGGTTTCATATATGTGAGTGACGTATTTTGATTTACCTTTCAGGAAGAGGAGAATATACTTTGTAGCAAGAGGACATTCAGTAAGAGGTGATGGTGGCCTGGACCAGAATGGTGGCAGTGAAAAGAGACAGAAGTTGATGGAATGAGATACTTTGAAAGAACAGCCAGCAGGATCTGCTGATTAGTTGCATGTGGTAGTGAGGGAAAGAAATGAATAATGGAAGTTCCCAGGTTTCTGTCTTGAGTAACTGAATGGACCCTGCAAACTTAAACAAGGTGCTAGACATGGAGAAAAGTAGAGGAAGTTAAGGGATATTTAGGAGAGAGAATTAGGAGAGGATGTGATATTATTGGATGTGGGAGAGGGGGGATGCAATTCCATTGGGGAAGAATGAACTTGAGGACATGATGTGAAATGAAATAAGCCAGTCACAAAAGACAAATACTTTATGATTTCACTTATATGAAGAACCCAGAGTAGTCAAGTTCATAGGGACAGACAGTGTAATAGCGGTTGCCAGGAGTTGGGGAAGGTGGAATATGGGAATTGTTGTTTCACAAGTATAGAGTTTCAGTTTTGTAAGATAAAATGAAATTGATTTCAACAATGTGAATGTACTTAACACTACTGAACTGTACGCTTAAAAATTGCTAAGATGCTAAGTTTTATGTTCTGTGTTTTTGACCATAATTTTTAAAAAAAGGAACAACTTAGCACCCTCAAAATGAACCTGGGATGATCAACTTTGAGCTATCCTAGTGTATTTGTTATTTATTGTGGTGTAAAAAATTACGCCCAAGTTTAGCAGCTGAAAAAACAATTATTATATCACAGTTTCTGTGAGTCAGGAATCCAGACTCACAGCTTAGCTGGGTACTCTGCCTAAAAGTCTCTCATGAAAATACAGTTCAGTTGTCAGCCCTGGGCCCCACCTGAAGGCTCAATTTAGGGAGGAACTCACATGGTTTCTGACAGGCTAAAGGTCCTGTGGGCAAGTGATATAGTTCTTTGCTAAGTGGGCCTCTACAACGTGACAGCTGGATTCCATCAGAGTGTGCAAGTGAGAAAGCAAGAGAGGGTGAGGAAGATGGAAACCAGAGTCTTTTTGAAACCTAATCTGAGCAGTGACATCTCATCATTTTTGCCATATTCTATTTGTTAGAAGTGAGTCACTGTTCCAGCCCACCCTTGAGGGGAGGGGATTAAACCAAGGCATGAATACCAGGAGGACGTGATCATTGGAGGCTGCCTACCAGGTCTAGTAACATGATTACCATTTAAAGATAAAGAAGACGTCTTCAGGGCCTCCAGGCAAAAAGATGAAATAATTTCAGTGGCAACAGAACAGTAATTTTAAGAAATTTAGGAAAGGAAGTATGAACCAGGGAAATTATTCAGCCTTCAAGTATCAAGGCCATCGATGAACACTCCCGAGTAAGCAAGAACACTGTATGGACCACCATACACAGGTGCTTTTCCTAAGGACTCCATTAAAACAGGTGTATTAGTCAGGGCTCTTCAGAGAAGTAGAACCAGTAGGACAGATATATAGAAAAAGATTTACTGTAAGGAATTAGCTCACACAATTATGAAGGCTGAGAAGTCCCATTATCTGCTATCTACAAGCTGGAAAGCCCGTAGTGTGATTCAGTCTGAGGTGAAAGGACTGAGAACCCAAGAGCACCTAGGGCAGGAGAAGACCAATGTCTTAGCTCAAGCAATCAGGCAAAAAGGGTGGAATTCTTTTTTCTGCCTTTTTGTTCTAATCAGGCCCTCAACAGATTGGATACTGTTCACCTACATTGGGGAGGGCAAACTGCTTTACTGAGTCACTGATTGAAATGCTAATTTCATCCAGAAACACCTATAAATAAAATTTAGCTAAATATCTGGCTTTGACCTGTGATCCAGTCAAGTTGACACATAAGATTACCCTTCAGGGGTCAGCAAACTGGCCATGAACAAAATCCAGCCTACCATCCATTTTTGTAAACAAAATTTTGTTGGAACATAGCCACATCCATTCATTTATGGCATCTATGGCTGCTTTTGTACTACAACAGTCGACTAATTTCAACAGATTCCCACAAAGCCTAAAATATTTACTATCAGGCTCATTACTGAAAAAGCTCGTCTATTCTTGTGCTAGAGGATGAGCTTCATGCAATAAAGATGATTGAGGAAACTTTGGTAAAAGGACTGATGTTATTTTCTATACTTAATTGTAGAGCCAAAGCTAAAATAAGGGTGGGTTTATGAGTATAAGAATGGCATATAAACATGTAATGAAAAAGTAGAAAGAATACAAATCAAAATAGTAGGAGAAAGGAAAGAGTAAAGTAGAATAAGTTATATGTTGCCATATGCATAATGGGAGTCAAGGGATGCCCATTAAATGATAAAAAGAGTGTGCAGGCATCAGCAAGCCAGGTCAGGGGTCAGTCAGGCAAGATGGCAGCTGTGACCTTCTATTAGATTCTGGGCTGGAGCTGCATGGTGGCACGGAGCCTGCCCCAGGGCACCAGGTGTTTTGGGATGTGGACATCAAACACACTAGCCAGGTTTATGATGTAAATGACTATAGGAAAATTTGAACTCTGGGTCATCAGAAAGAGGTGAATGAAAATTTTGTCTTTGATCTGACAACAGAGCAACCCTTGAGTGAAGTTGAGAGTTGAGTGATAGCATGTAATGGTGGTGGGGGTCTCTGGCCATGCGGAAGTGTATATAAACTTGAACAAAGAAACAAAAACTGGGATGTGCAGTTACTGTGGATGCTAGTTCAGTAAACAGGATCATGGGAGCGAATCGGGCACCTTGGGTCTTAGGATTCTTTGGATATATATCAAACACTACTCCCTGGTAATTGAGAATATACCTTCTTTTTAAGTACATGTGAACATTCCTAAAAAGTGACCATATATGAGGGCACAAAGAAGACATTGATAGCTTTCATCAAAGTGAAATATTACTGACAGTTTTGGTATACAGTACAATGAAGCTAGAAACTAAAAACAAAACTGAAAACAAGAAAAGGCACTTCCATCTGGAAATTTAAAAAAATTTCTGCTAATCTGTTGGGTTAAAGGGGAAATATAAACAAAAAGTACAGAATTTCTGAAAATGATAATGAAAAGTCTATAAATGAAGAGTGTATGACTTCTATGTATAACAAGCAATGATCAGAAAAAAATTCATAGCCCTAAACACCACAAAAAATGAAAGTAAATGAACTAGAGCCCCAATTTAAAAATCTAGAAAAAAAAAATAAAATATACCAAAAGAAAACTCGAAAATATAATAAAGATAAATGCAGAGATTAATGAGACTGACAACAGAAAAATGGTAGATCAAATCCATTAATCAGAATTCTGCTTCTTTGGGCAAAAACATACAAAATAGACAGACCACTAGCTAATTTAATCAAGAAGCTGTGATGACAGAAGCAGAGTCGAAAGAGGAGTCGGGGAGGGAAAGAGTATTTGAAAATGCTGGCTTTGAAGATTAAAGAAGGACCAAAAAGTCCACAACACAGGCAGCCACTAGACACTAGACACTGGAAAAAGCAGGAAATGGATTCTCCTTCGACTTTAGAAGGAATGCAACCCTTCTCTTGGGCATATACCTAGAAGTGGAATTCCTGAGTCATGGTGACCTATGTGTAAACTTGAGAAACTGCCAAACTGTTTTCCAAAGTGGCTGCACCATTTTACATTTCTACCAACAGTGTTTGAGGGTTCTAATTCCTCCACCTCTTCACCAACACTTGCTAGTCTTTTTAAAAAATTTTTATTATATCCATCCTAGTGAGTGTGCTAATGTAAAATTCCTAGAATAGTCACCTGCAGTGGTGCTGGGGACCTTTAGAGTGCGCTGATGTTTAAGAACTCCAGAGTTTAAGTCCATGTTCAACCTCTTGGCCTTGCCTTCTCTCCATAACCCCACTTCATTACATACATTATATACACGTACATTTCTACTTCATCATATGCAGTTCCTAATCTCTTGCATTTAACTCTTAACCACTATTTCCAAAAGTGATGCCAACATGGTTGGTCTGGACATGCATTTCCTTCTCCCCCGCCCCCCTACATTTGCTTATTCATTCATTCATTCGTTCATCTGTCTACAGTTGCAATCAGAGGGTCGTTGATACTCTGAAGCTGGTCAGTTTTCATTAATTAATCAATCAATTAATTTTGAAGATTCATGTGCATACACACACACACACACACACACACACACACACACACACACACCAGAAATAGCTAGAACGATGCTGGGAAATATCAGGTAGCTGTTAAAGCGAGTAGCCCCCAAATCAGTCATCTTGGCCTGAAGATGTAAATGAGGAGGTGTACTTCACTGAGTTTGGTTTTCATGTTCCCTACACGGAAGCCACCCCTGTCCTTCCCATGCTCATGGTATGTCCAAGGCTGTGCAGGAGGTTACGTCAAGATGTGGCCAATAAAGTCCAAAAAGCGCTTTGAATACTGTTCTGTGTTCACGGTCGAGATCTCCGCACCAGCCTGGGCAGTTTTAAAGGAGAGGAATATTGATACAATTACTAGTCAGTATCTAGCTGAACATAAAACTAATCATTCTCAAATCTGTGCAGTTTCTGCTTTTAAAACATAACTCAGAATACTTTGGTTTTGGACACTGTGTCTGAATAATCAGGGTTCTTAGGGATCTGTGTGTGAAAATGAGGCAAAGAGCGGCGGAAACAACACATGCTATTATCACATACGTACACTGTGACTGATGCGACTTAAAAAAAAAAATCAAACTAGCCACATTTGGGATGTTCCTATCCAACAGTGGAGTGGGTGTGGCCTACATTCAGAAGCCATGGGGACAATACTTTTGGTTTCCAAGGGAGCAGATTGGGGATACCCTGAGAATGACACACCCTCCACATTTGGCTAAAGGGAAACTCCGATGCCAATGATGTAAAGATTGCGTTCATTTTTCTGGACCAATGTAAGCAGTCCAGTGCTCTAAGATAAGCCCAGCAGCAGCAACAATAGGTTCCACATTAGCTGTCTGGGCTCTTTCTGACACCCTAACCATATGCTGACTGTATCTCCCCAAGAGGGCAGGGGCTGGCTTCTATCAAGCACAGGGCCTGGGGATGCCATTGTTCCCCCTCACAAAGACCTGCTTGGAAAAAGGATGCTGGGCCCTACACAGTGGCTCAGGAGGGGCTTTCTTATTGTGAGAGGGGAGCGGTCCCAAGATATTTACTAGCCAGGGGCCTGAGCTGCAAAGGGGAACACCAGAGTTTTACTAAGTCACCATGTGCTTGTTTTAGACACCCATGCTCACTGGGGAGCATGTCATTTCCATGCCTAGATTGGACCACTGGGATCTCCATGGAGAAGCCCAGGCCTTGGGAATGGTTCCCAGCAGTAGCTCAATACAACATTCCTTTGCAAAGAGCGATATCTTGTTCTTGCAAACTGCGTACGATTATACGCCAAGTGGTATATTCCCAAACTGGTGACTTACTGGGGAGATGAAAATGGAGCCATGTTTGCTGTGGTACATTTCCAATTCCATATGGAATAGAATAGTACAGCAGGTTTAAGGAGGGACGGGAACAACACAGAGCATCTCCCAGTGTTCAGCCTGTTCCTCTCATGTTTCCCCCCATAATTATGACCTCATCAGCAAGGCATTAGGACCCCTTTATCAGTTGGGGGGAACTGAAGCTCCAAAGTGTTTCCTCAGGCTCACACAACCGGGAAAGGTGAAATAGGGATTCCAACCCAGGTCTGTCTTTATAATACAGGTACCCCCTACTCTTCCAAGTTTCTGGTTATGCCACTTCACTTTTACAAAAGACCCATCTTAGTAGCTGTTTTGGCTAACCAAAAGAAATCCAAAAACAATTTCTGCTTTTACAAAAAAGGTGAAAAGTGAAAATAGGTTCAGCGTTTTTTCTGCAGCTAGCCCTTAGAGAGGCAACACGGACCCCGAGCAGCGACAATGGCCCCGCCAGGCTCCTTCCCCGGGAACCACACTCAGCATCTCGGCACCAAGCGCCAGAGCTTTGCACTGTGTCAGAGCACCTGTGCTTTATCTCGATTTGCTCTGTGTACCTGTTAGCAAAAGGGACCTACGGTATCAGAAAAGCCTAAGAGCTCCTAAGGGTGTTACACTTTGTGTAAAACTGAATGTAATTAAATGTATTTGGCAGGTTATTTTGGGAGATCTGGGAATGCTCAAAAAGTTTTCCATATAAATTAGTGGCAATTGCTTCTTCGCTTTACACATCTTGGTTTATGAAACGTTTCATAGGAAGGCTCTGCTTTCGGATAGTGGAGGAACCTGTATACCCATGGTTTTCATCCAGACGTGAGCATCAGAATAACCATGGAGCCTTTTGGAGACCTGTCGCTCAAGCTCCTGAACTGGACTCAGAACCAGGGAAAGGGGATAGTGCATCTGGTTTGCACATCGTTACAAATGGTACTCAGAAGATTGACGCCAACTGCTAGGGGAGAGCTACTGTGTAACCACCTCTCTTACTCAGTCAGGGTTGCTAATGTGGTCAGGGGACCGGGTGAGGTCTTGGTCCATGCTATCCACACAGCAGGAACACAATAATTAGTTGGTGATGAAGTGACCGATATTTCTGTGGCAAATGGAATATGGTTTTAGGCTGATTCCACTACTGGGAAGATAGGCTGTTTGGTTGTGAAATAGAGAAAAAGAGCCTTTAACAGAAGTTGATGTTCTGCTGTATCTGGGTTGCTCTACACAGTTTGCTGGGGTGGCCCCTCTCCTTCCAGTGTGAACCAGCCAGGGCAGGAGTTCATCTGTGTGGGATGGGTTCTACCGCTTGTTTAGTGCACCTGGAAAGCCAAAATCGATCCCTACAATACAGCATAATGGAAACCCACGACTTGAGAACTTCAGCCAGTCAGGTGGGGTTCGCTGGTGGGGCAGAGGGTACGACTAGCACAGAGCTGGGGCCGGGCTAGGACCTGGGGGGCAATCCCATCTCTGCCACTTCCTGGTGATGTGATCCTGACACGTTACCACTTAAGCGCTCTTCCTCCATGTCTTCAACTGATAAACAGGGACACCCTAGTACCCCTCCCAGGCTTGCCATGGGATTCAACAAGTTAACATATGCCAGGAATAGCGATAATTCTGAGCAAGCACAACAAAGGGAAGGAATTCAGATGGCTAAAGTAATAGAAAAAACACAATCACTGTGAGAAAAGAAATATAAAACTGCATATTTTGGAAGTGTCTGTAGCAGATAATAATAGTTCAGTTCTGAACATTTCATATTAAAACACTTAACTATCTTTAGCACTTTTGTCTTTGAAACATTTTTCAAATAAAAAAGTATTTTTATAACATTCTAGTGATGCAGTGTGGGTGGATATCCCCAGTGTGTAAAAAGAAGAGACACCACTGAGTTTAAGTGACTTGCCCAAAGCCTAGGCAGTCCTGGGAGCAGCATGGGAAGGGCCATTTTCTGAGTCTGAGTCTGCACTCAGCCCTCTGCAGGGAATGAGACCCACTGAAGGACTTGGAGCAGCACAGTGGGAACGAGCAGCCTGGAGCTGGTCCCTGCACTACAGACAATGTCAAGGGCCCAGGAACAGAGAAGGAAGCAAAACGGAGATACTTACGCCATGTTTAATGGTTTTTGCAGCATGGGCAGCTTTCTTTTTTGCATCGTAATGAGTCAGAATGTCAATAATTGCCATAAAGTACACCTCTTTCCTAGGTGAGTCTGTAAACGGATAACAGCAAAGTTGGGGCATAAATGACAACACTGGAAAAGGCATGAGCTGCCTGCTGAGAGAAGAAGGATCATGGGAGGGTGAGGGACTCAGGGATAGGAGATTGGAGGAGTCCAAACACAAAGGCAACAGAAGCTTTTGAAGATTCCATGTAACTCCTGCATGTCCCTATTAAGTCTCTGTACCCAACTCCCTCTCAATTTAAAAAGTGAAAAAAGAATATAACCGCAGGATATTAACAGTGGAGGTCCAAGGGTGAGATGGAGTGTTTTTATTTTTTGTTAATCTGCATTTTTTAAATAACTGTGAATTGCTTTGGTGTAAAGACAAAGTCTATTTTTAAAACATTCTATAAAACAAGTAGAAGCAGTATGTTACTTAATCCCTTTTCCATCATTAGATGCTAATTCCTAATTAGATGCTAGGTCCTCATTCTCATTGGATCTAGTATCAGAGCTGGGTAAAGGCATACGAGGTCTGACAATTAAGTTTGCAAACTTGTTGCTAACCTTTTTTGATATCAGAGGGATGACTCATCCTGAATTTGTACCAACTAGACAAACAGTTAGCCAAGTTTACAATTTGGAAGTGCTGAAAAGGCTGCGTGAGAAAGTTAAATGACCTGAACTTTTTGCCAACAATTCATGGCTCTTGCATCATGACAATGCACCAGCTCATACAGCACTGTGAGGGACATTTTAACCAGTAAATAAATAACTGTATGGGAACACCCTCCCTACTCACCTGATCTGGCCCCCAATGACTTCTTTCTTTACCTGAAGATAAAAGAAATCTTGAAAGGAAAACATTTTGATGAAACTCAGGACATCAAGGATAATATGATGACAGCGCTGATGGCCATTCCAGAAAAAGAGTTCCAAAATGGCTTTGAGGGCTGGACTAGGCACTGGCATCAGTGCATAGCTTCCCAAGGGGAGTACTTCGAAAGTGACCGTAGTGATATTCAGCAATGAGGTTTGTTAGCACTTGTCCTAGGATGACTTCGCGAACCTAATTGTCTGACCTTGTATGTCCTGTACAATATCTATCTTCTGTATATTTCCATAAATATAATGCTCTTTCAATTATAAAGAATAAGAGAAGTACATTTGACTATATCTGATTTTCTGTGTTGAAGAAACAATTTTGGTGAGCAAAATAAAAACACAACTCAAATTAACTCAGCTGATGTGCCAGGGCTCAGGATAGACTCATGACACTTTAGATTCACATAAAAAAGAGACAGATGAGAGAAAAATTGAAAAATATTTCTTATATACGTTATCCATATATAAGTACGTGTAAGTACGTGTATATGTAAGCTGTATATGTAACATTGTGTTACATCACTCTATTCCCTCAACATCACAAGATTCAAGGACCTCATCACATTATACTTCAAAACCAGGGATTATGTTACCTTTAATATACCCTTGTCCCCAAATCAATTACTTGGGACTCTGGAGAATGAGGCTTGCAAGGCAGTATACTTTAAACTGGGGTTGTGATTATTGGTAGATACGGCACACACCAAACTGCTTCATAGGTAAAAAGAGTTGGTAGTAACTCAGCTTACTTTCATGGCATTCAATTCCATAAACATCAATGTTTGGATCGAACTCCCCTGGAGCCAAGGGTGGGGAGCTGTTGAGCGTATTTCCAGGACTGTCTGGAGGGGTTCCGACAGGGTGGGTGCCATCGCTTTCTCCCTCCTCTTCCCCATCATTCTCTTCACACTTCACCTCTTCCTGTTCGGCTCTCTCCACATCGTGGATTCCCACCAGCAGGCTGTAGTCCATGAGCTTCAACTGGGCAAGAAACTGGAGAGCAGGAGGTGACAGGGTCAGGTATGTTCAAACAGAACCCAGATTTAAAGAAAACAAGCTCAAAAAAAAGCACATGGGGGAAGCTGTGAGTGAAGGAGCGGCAGAAGCAAGAAGAGGGTCTCTCTGAGGCGGCCGGGAGCCTAAAATGACGCCTGGCACTTTGGGCTGGTTCAGAGCTAGCATTATTTTCCCTGAAATGCAAAGCTGGAAGCTGCGAGAAATGCATTCATCACATGTCAGTTGGATTATGCCAAAGAGCAGAAAGCAAGACTGGCAGAAAAAGACCCCGAGGGAGGGAAGAGAACGTTTCTCCCAACAATTAACACTGGCTAATGGGAAAAACCAGGGCCCTCCCAAGTAGCTGCCAGCAGAGTCTCAGAATGTTTTGTGAAAGCACTTTGAAAGTCAGTACACGCCGCTGAGATTACTGTGCTGTTCATCACCAATAAGTAAAAGCCCAAATGTTCCAATCAACCAGCAAATGCCTGTGTCAGTACTCTGGTGAATAACGCAGTCCTTCCGTCCTGCTCGCGTTTCCTTCTGATGGAAGCAAGGAGACCAAGATGCAGAAGGTGGTTCGCTCTCCATGAGGCTGCACCGGCCCAGGTTCCCGTTCTCCCTGCCTGTCCTGTTCCAGCCATGGCGAGAACGTAATGTGGGACAAGGCCCAGCTCTGGGGTTTGGCCACTCCTCCGGCCAAGTTCTTTTTTGACTTTCCGTGTCATATTTTTCTTTTCTTCTTTTTTAGTAGATGCACCCAGGCACGTGATCTTAAGCACACCACACTAACCAACCGATTCAAATGTGGATAGTATTATTGAGGGCAAAATGTGGCAGCCTATCTGTTGGCTGGAACTAAAGGGCTCCCTAATGCCCCCAGCTGGCTGGCTCTGCACAGGGACCAATTCTGCTCAGACCCTGGGCTCATGGTCCAAAAAGGCATGTCACCCTGACTCTTGAAAGATTTGGGGACAGCCTCGCTCAGTGACGCAGAGTAGCTGATGGGCCTCAGGATACTCTGATAGAATTTAAGAAATGAACTTCCTTACACAAGGTCTTGAAATTATGGGTCTTGAAGATCTGGCTGAAATGAAATGAAATCAGTTTTCAGAGACCTGCAGAGCCGTTACTTTCTCCCAAGCCAGTCGGGAAGCAGCTCTGTCTCCTAGCTGAGAGAGAAGGCCTGCCCCCTTAAAGACAAGGTGAGGCCCGCACACTGCAGCTGTTTCCTAATGCCTTTGGTTGTCGCCAGCCCAGGCGCGCTCCTGCCTGCTCACCCCTCCCTCAGCTCCCATTTTGCTCTCATTTCTCCCTATGAGTCCCCTGGGGCTAGGCTTAATTTTCCCCATTTGTTTTGAGCTCAGAAAAAGAGAAATCACACAAATCTTTAAGTAAGGTAAGGGAAACCTAATACTTGAAAATAGATAAAAGCAAACCGTTTATCAAAAAATAGTGCTGAAGTGCCAACAGGTACATGAAAAGGGGTTCAACCTCACTAATCATTAGGGAACTAAAAATAAAACCATAAGAAGATATCACCTCACACTTGTTAGAATGGCTATTATCAAAAAGGCAAGAAATAACAAGTGTTGGAGAAGAGGGAACCCTTGTGCACAGTTGGTAGGGTTGTAAATTGGTACAGCCACTATGGAAAACAATAAGGAGGGGGCTCAAAAAATTAAAACTAGAGCTACCACATGATCAAGCAATCCCACTTCAGGGTATATAACCAAAGAAAGTGAAACCATTATCTTGAAGCTATATCTGCACCCTCATGTTCACTGCAACATTATTCACAAGACCCAAGACATGGAAACGACCTAAATGTCCATCAGTGATGAATGGATAAAGAAGTTGTGTGTATACACACACACACACACACACACACACACACACACACACACACACACTGAAATATTATTCAGCCTTAAAAAGAAGGAAAGCCTGTCATTTGCGACAACATGGATGGACCTTGAGGGCATTACACTGTGAAATGAGCCAGCCAGTCACAGAACGACATACACTGCATGGTAGAACATGTGGCATGTAAGAAAAAAAGGTCAAACTCATAGAAACAGAGTGGAACGGTGGTTGCCAGGCGCTGGGGAGGTGTGGGAAATAGCAGAGGTTGGTAAAAGGATATAAACTTTCAGTTATAAGACGAATAAGGTCTGAGGGTCTAATGTAAATCATGGTGACCAAAGTTTGTAACTCTGTATTGTATAATAGAGATTTGCTAAGAGAGTAGGATTTAAATGTTCTCACATATGCAAAGGTAAACATGTGAGGTGATTAATGCTAATTTAATTAATCCAGTGGGGATAATCCTTTCACAACAGATACATATAGTATCAAATCGCATTGTACACTTCAAACAGCTTACAATTTTGTTTGTTAAACAAACAAACCTGGGGGAAAAATAAAGGTGAAACTTATTCTATTTAAAGAACAAAGAAAACCGAATGCTGATTCTCAAGTCTTGAATAGTTTTCTGAGCCACTTTTCCCACACTCCCCCATTACAGTAATCACAAAAGCAACTTGCCACTTCCAGTTCCCTCAACCAGACTTCCTCTCCAGTGGTCAGAGGCCACTTATCCTCCCATGTCATCCTGGCAGCTGCTGGGCTTCACGGTGCATCTGGCCAAGGAACATGCTTGTGGGCATGACCTTGCCAATCTCGAGACAATCATAATACCATAAAACATTTGAATCCATTACCAACACAGATCCAGTCACGCAGCCAGGTACAGGACCTCGGTTACCCATTCTGCTCCCCACGGGCCCATGATCGGGAAGAGAACCAGGAGCCCTGGGGTATAAAGACAGCTGGCCTGGCACGAGGCCGGCATTTGGATCCCTGTGTGAAACAGACAACAGGCTCAGACAGATTAAAAAAATCTTGCCCAAGGATTCAACGCTAAGAAGTAGTGGATTCAGGATCCCGTGTTAAAAGCTCATGTTCTTTATATTGCATTACGCTGCCTCTGGAAGCTGCATTAAGGTAGCTTTCCCCAAATCTTGTTCTTCATGACACTAGTAGGGAAATAATGAGTTAAACAAACAGAATGGTTTCTGAGGAGGAGGACCACCCAAAGTAAGTGCAGGTCTCCGAGACGGGTGTCACCAGCAGCACACCTCACATGACATGCGATCATGGAATCTGCTTTCCCCCTTTCCAACCCTGTGGGCCCAGTGTTCTGGAAACAAAAGCCATGTGGGAAATACTGCATTAGGAATATGCAGTCATATCTCTGACCCCCAGGAGGTCCGAAGGGCAG
This sequence comes from Rhinolophus hipposideros, assembly GCF_964194185.1. Classification (NCBI taxonomy): domain Eukaryota; kingdom Metazoa; phylum Chordata; class Mammalia; order Chiroptera; family Rhinolophidae; genus Rhinolophus; species Rhinolophus hipposideros. The sequence goes on along the minus strand of NC_138047.1, from coordinate 14,793,465 downwards.
GATGGTCACCAGAGACCCTGCGTCTGCTCTGTCCGTCTGTCGTTCAGGCTCCCAGGAGGCTGTGTCTGGTGCTGAGCTCAGCCTCTGGGCTCCTAGGGACCAGGGCAGTGCCTCCTTTGTCTCGTCCAGTGCCCTCTTCTACGCCTCGCTCAAGCCTGCCCCAGCGCCTTTATCTGGGGCCTCTCTCTGGCTTGCTTCTTGCCCCCCCAACCCACATACACACACAGAGCCCATCCTGGACGCCCTCCAGAGGTCCGGGTACAGCTGGGGACACTGTATTGCCAAGTGGCAACATCTCCCCCCAGAATCCATGTGTGTGGGGGGGTGCAGGGTGGGTGGGGGCTTGGCCAGGCCTGGTCTTGCGCACCTCGTATGGTGCTGGGACACAGACCCCCTTCTAACCATCCCTGTTCCTCCGGGCCCTTTGAAGGCCTCTGGAAAGTGGGAAAGAATGGATGTTGCCAGAAGTTCTCCCTCCAGCCCTCTGGAAAGGGAACATCTTTCCTAAACACAAATTTGACCTAGTCACACCCCTGATTAGGACCTTTCCAACAGTGCCCCATTTCTCAAAAGGCAGAAACAAACTCTAACATGGGCCAGGGGACTGGGCTAGTTCGGCCCCATCACTTCCCGGGCCATCTTGAACCCTGTTCCCACCTTCTTCCACTACTTCCCACTGTACCACCCGGTCTCAGCTGCAGGGGCACTTGCTCAGGAGGCTTTTCCTGATCCTGCCTAGGCCACATCCCCAAACATGAGCATATATAGCACTGTACACTTTCTCCTAATGACACTTGGCTTAGCAGCACATTCATTTTGTCAGATGATCTGAGTAACTTCTGTCTTCCCTAAACACGGGAGCCCCACAAGGGTAGGGGCTCCGGCTGTTTGTGCCCTCACAGCATTCCTGACCCCCAGGAAGTGATGGTGGGTACTCGATATTTACTGAACAAGTGATTGAGATGCCTGAATCTCCTTCCCAGTCCTCCTTAATTCCCCCTAATTGCCCTTCCTAACCCTTTCCTCCAAGAAATAACTACACCAACCAAATGAAAACAAAGAACAAAACGACACCAAAAAGCCTTTGTTTGGGACTGCAAGAGGCAGCACCTTTCGGAAGCAAGATGACCACTTACAATGTGTCTTTGCTCTGCAGAACAGATCTCTCTCTAACACATAGGTCTATGTTTAACTTTCAGACAGCTCCCTTACACGTGTGCTTTACGGACGACAGTAAGGGGCTGCCTGTAATTAACCTGCCAAGGGTCAGACAGGGAAGGAGTGCCCTCTGGGGCTGCACCGCCGCCCCAGGCCCACGCCTTCCTCTTGCATCTGTGCTGCTCCCTGTATCGGGCAGGCCCCCAGTTCCTTTCCTGGGCCTCTTCTCTGCGGTCAGACCGCTGCTCAGGCTCCTCTTCCAATAAGGAAACAATTGTACCCAATAAATAGAAGTGAAGTTAGCTCCCAGCACTGCCTACTAAACCATCACAAAATGAAAAATGCATTTTTAGGTAAGAAGCTGTTCTGACATTTCCAGAAGATCAGGGAAACCAACTGCAGGCCCAGATCTGTGAGCCTGAAGTAGAAAGAAGAAGGACCAAGGCAGCACAGTGGTTAGGAGTAAGGGTTTTGCTGGTAAGGGTGAGCCGTTTGTTATTCTTTAATTAAAGCATCAGATAATCTTAAAAATGAAAAGAGTATAGGTTTGGAGGCAGATGGGACGTTAAATCTTATTTCTCTCACTCACTAGCTCTGTCTCTTGTCAATGAGTTCACCTCTCTGAGCCACAGTTATTCTAACTATAAAATGGGACAATAGAACTTGCGGAAAAAATGGCGGCGTGAGGTGAGCCTCTGTAACGCACCCCTGGAATTTACAACGAATCGGACAACAATAACTCCACAAAGGACTCCTTGCACAGCAGACAGGCAAGACGAAGAGGCCGACTACTGAATTCACCTCCAGGTGGGTGAATCGCGAGAGCGGGGGAGGAGGGAGAGGAGAAGTGCGGAGACGGAGCCGCGCGGGCGCAGGACACAGACCTAGCTCAGTGCTCGGAGCCCGCTGCTCCCGGAACTACCGCCGTTGCGGGAGAGGGAAGGACTCGGACTGCTAGGGCTCCGCTTACCGCCCACAGGGCTGAGGGGGCAGCATACAAAACCGCTGAACCCAACGCTCGCTCACGGCAGACCTCGGAGCAAAGACTGAGGGAAGAGGGCTGAAATCTGTGGTTTAAGCCCTCACTGCCGAGCGGAGAACGGAAGCCTTAGGCACGGAGACTAGCCACCCCCTCCCTACCCTCCCAGAGCTCATCCCGCCCCCACCTGCCCGGTGCTAGAAGCGATAAAGTAGCAGTGTCGGATCAAAGGACAGAATATTTGCTGCTCTGAGAACTGTGGACCGCAGACACAGATTCGCAGCTCAACTAGTTCCGGCAAAGGGGAGGGAGCTGTGGAAGCAGGACTGGCTGTGGTGGTGGTCACCGCCACTGCTCTGGGCCACCTCTCACAACTCACCCCGCCCCTGGCCCCACCTATCTGGGCGGATCCCTGCAGGAGTAAACAGAACTGCTGAAACAAACGGGCTCTGAATCTGGTGCAGAAAGAGCTTTGGAACTCCAAAAGCTCTTCGCATACCTATCAACCTGTTGCAGAAGACACTCCTGTAGATGTCTAGGAAGAGAAATAGTAAATCAGTGATTGCCATGAATAACCAAGGCAACAAGATAGCTCAGAAAGAAAGTGAAAAGTCTCCAGAAAAGGAACTTAGAGATATGGACCTTTGTGATTTAAATGACAGAGAATTCAAGATCGCAATTCTAAAAAAACTGAACGAGATGCAAGAAAACACAGAAAGGCAGTTTAATGAACTCAGAAACACAATCAAAGAACACCATGAGCATTTTACAAAAGAGATTGAAATCTTGAAAAAGAACCAAATAGAATTTCTGGAGATTAAGAACTCAATAGAAGAAATTAACAATAAAATATCCAGCTTAGGTAGTAGAGTTGACCAGATGGAGGAAAGAATCAGTGACATCGAAGATAGGAACCTGGAATTTACACAGAGGGAAGAAGAAAGAGACTTGAGACTTAAAAGAAATGAAAGAACTCTACAAGAACTTTCTGACTCCATCAGAAAGAGCAATATAAGAATAATGGGCATACCAGAAGGAGAAGAAAGAGGGAAGGGAACAGAGAATATATTCAAACAAATCGTCGATGAGAACTTCCCAAACTTGTGGACAGAACTGGACCCTCGAATCCAAGAAGCAAATAGAACACCTAATTACCTCAATCCCAACAGGCCTTTACCAAGGCACATTGTATTGAAGCTGTCTAAAATCAATGACAAAGAAAGAATCCTCAAGGCAGCCAGGGAAAAGAAGACGGTAACTTACAAAGGAAAGCCCATTAGATTATCATCAGATTTTTCAGCAGAAACTCTACAAGCTAGGAGGGAATGGAACCAAATATTCAAACTATTGAAAGAGAGAAATCATGAGCCAAGAATAATATATCCAGCAAAGATCTCCTTTAGATATGAAGGAGGAATAAAGACCTTTCCAGACATCCAGAAGCTGAGGGAATTTTCTAATACACGACCTGCACTACAAGAAATACAAAAGGAGGCTATTAGACCACCATCAACAGGGACAACTTGTGGCAACCGAAACATAAAAAGGGGGAGCGTAAAGGCCTGAACTGGAATATGGGAATAGAGAAAGTAAGCGTACTGAAGAAACTGGAATACTCTAAATATCAAACTTTCTTTTACATAAACTCAAGGGTAACCACTCAAAAAACATCCAAATTTGAAATATATACTGTAATAAAAGAAGAAACAGAGGGAAACATCATAGAATACCACCACACAGAAATAACAGACAACAACAAAAAGGCAAAGAAACAATGGAGACACAGCCTTACCAGAAAACTAAAGACAGAATGACAGGAAATCCTCACATATCAATAATCACCCTAAATGTAAATGGACTGAACTCACCAATAAAGAGACACAGAGTAGCAGATTGGATCAAAAAACTAAACCCAACCATATGCTGCCTACAAGAGACACATCTCAGCTACAAGGACAAGCATAGACTCAAAGTGAAAGGGTAGAAATTGACACTCCAAGCAAATGGTACCCAGAGAAAATCAGGCGTAGCCATAATGATTTCCGATGAAACAGACTTCAGGGTGAAAAAGATAACAAGAGACAAAGATGGACATTTCATAATGGTAAAGGGGACTATACAACAAGAAGACATAACAGTCATCAATATTTATGCCCCCAATCAGGGAGCACCGAAATATACCAAGCAACTACTAACAGAACTAAAGAGAGAAATTGACCAAAACACAATTATACTAGGGGACTTAAATACATCATTGACAGCTATGGATAGATCATCCAAACAGAAGATAAATAACGAAATCGCAGCCCTAAGTGACACATTAGATGAATTGGACATAATTGACATATATAGAGCACTTCATCCTAAAACATCAGACTATACATTCTTTTCTAGTGTACATGGAACATTCTCAAGGATAGACCATATATTGGGACACAAAATCAGCCTCAGCAAATTTAAGAAGATTGAAATCATACCAAGCATATTCTCTGATCACAAAGCTTTGAAATTGGTTATCAACTGCAAAAAGAAAGCAGGAAAAAACACAAATACATGGAGATTAAACAACATACTTTTAAAGAACGACTGGGTCAAAGAAGAAATTAGAGGAGAGCTCAAAAGATACATAGAAACAAATGACAATGAAAATACATCCTACCAAAATTTTTGGGATGCCGCGAAAGCAGTTTTAAGAGGGAAATTTATATCATTACAGGCCTATCTCAAGAAACAAGAAAAATCCCAAATAAATAATCTCATGTTACACCTTAAAAAACTAGAAAAAGAAGAACAAGCGAAACCCAAGGTCAGCAGAAGAAAGGAAATAACAAAAATCAGAGCAGAACTAAATGAAATAGAGAACAAAAAGACAATAGAAAAAATTAATGTGACAAAAAGCTGGTTCTTTGAAAAGATTAACAAAATCGACAAACCCTTGGCTAGACTCACTAAGATAAAAAGAGAGAAGACACTAATTAACAAAATCAGAAATGAAAAAGGGGAAGTTATCACGGACACCACAGAAATACAAAGGATTATCCAAGAATACTATGAAGGACTATATGCCACCAAATTTAATAACTTAGAAGAAATGGACAAGTTGTTAGAAACATATAGCCTTCCAAGGCTGAATCCTGAAGAACTGGAAAATCTTAACAGGCCGATCACCAGTAACGAAATTGAATCAGTCATCAAAAACCTTCCCAAAATCAAAAGTCCTGGACCAGATGGCTTCACCAGTGAATTCTACCAAACCTTCAAAGAGGATCTAATACCAATCCTGCTCAAACTCTTCCAAAAAATTGAAGAAGTGTCAGTACTCCCTAACTCATTTTATAAGGCCAACATTACCCTGATACCGAAACCTGGTAAGGACAACACAAAAAAAGAAAACTACAGACCTATATCTCTGATGAATACAGATGCTAAAATCCTAAACAAAATTCTAGCAAATCGAATACAACAATGCATTAAAAAGATTATTCATCACGACCAAGTGGGGTTCATCCCCGGGGCACAAGGATGGTTCAACATTCGCAAATCCATCAATGTGATACATCACATAAACAAAATAAAGGACAAAAATCATATGATTCTATCAATTGATGCAGAAAAAGCATTTGATAAGATACAACATCCATTTATGATTAAAACACTTACTAAAATTGGTATAGAAGGAAAATACCTCAACATAATAAAGGCCATATACGACGAGCCCTCAGCTAATCTCATAATTAATGGTGAAAAGCTGAAGCCCTTTGCTCTACGTTCAGGAACACGACAAGGTTGTCCCCTATCACCTCTGCTTTTCAACATAGTGTTGGAAGTCCTCGCCAGAGCTATCAGGCAAGAGAAAGAAATAAAAGGCATCCAAATTGGGAATGAAGAAGTTAAATTGTCACTCTTTGCAGATGACATGATGCTATATATAGAAAACCCTAAAGACTCCACCAAAAAGCTATTAGAAACAATCAATGAATACAGTAAAGTTGCTGGCTACAAAATCAACGTACAAAAGTCCATTGCTTTCCTATATACCAACAATGAAATCTCAGAAAAAGAGATAGAAAAAACAATTCCTTTTGCAATTGCAGCAAAAAGAATAAAATACCTAGGAATAAACTTAACCAAGGATGTGAAGGACCTATATGCTGAAAACTATAAGACATTTTTGAAAGAAATTGAAGAAGACACAAAGAAATGGAAAGACATTCCGTGCTCATGGATTGGAAGAATCAACATAGTTAAAATGGCCATATTACCCAAAGCCATATACAGATTTAATGCAATCCCCATTAAAATCCCAATGGCATTTTTTAAAGAAATAGAACAAAAAATCATCAGATTTGTTTGGAACCACAAAAGACCCCGAATAGCCAAAGCAATATTAAAAAAAAAGAACAATACTGGAGGTATCACACTCCCTGATTTTTCCTTGTACTACAGGGCTACAATAATCAAAACAGCTTGGTATTGGCGGAAAAACAGACACATAGACCAATGGAATAGAATTGAGAACCCAGAAATAAAACCACATAAATATGGACAGATAATTTTTGCAAAGAAGCTAAAAACATACAATGGAGGAAAGACAGCCTCTTCAATAAATGGTGCTGGCAGAATTGGATAGCTACGTGCAAAAGAATGAAACTGGACTGCTATCTGTCACCATGTACCAAAATTAATTCAAAATGGATCAAAGACTTAAGCATAAGACCTGACACAATAAACTGCATTGAAGAAAACATAGGTACTAAACTTATGGACCTTGGGTTCAAAGAGCATTTTATGAATTTGACTCCAAAGGCAATGGAAGTAAAAACTAAAATAAACAAATGGGATTATATGAAACTGAAAAGCTTCTGCACAGCAAAAGAAACTATTGACAAAATAATGAGGCAACCAACTGAATGGGAGAAGATTTTCACAAACAGTTCCTCTGATAAGGGGCTAATATCCAAAATATACAAGGAACTCATGAAACTCAACAACAAAAAAACAAACAACCCAATTGAAAAATGGACAGAGGACCTGAAGAGACATTTCTCCAAAGAGGATATACAAATGGCAAATAGACATATGAAAAAATGCTCAACATCGCTAATCATCAGAGAAATGCAAATGAAAACCACAATGAGATATCACCTCACCCCAGTCAGAATGGCTTTCATCAACAAAACAAATAGTAACAAGTGTTGGAGAGGCTGTGGAGAAAAAGGAACTCTCATACACTGTTGGTGGGAATGCAGACTGGTGCAGCCGCTATGGAAGGCAGTGTGGAGGTTCCTCAAGAAATTACGAATAGAATTACCATATGACCCAGCAATCGCTCTCCTTGGTATCTACCCCAAAAATATAAAAGCATTTCTCTATAGAGACACGTGTACGCCAATGTTCATTGCAGCTTTGTTTACGGTGGCCAAGACATGGAAACAACCAAAATGTCCTTCGATAGATGAATGGATAAAGAAGTTGTGGTACATATACACAATGGAATACTATTCGGCGTTAAGGAAAGATGATATAGGAGCATTTGTGACAACATGGATGGATCTCGAGAGAATAATGCTAAGTGAAATAAGTCAGACAGAAAAAGCAGAGAACCCTATGATTTCACTGATATGTGGTATATAAACCAAAAAGAACAAGACAAAATGGGACAATAGGGGTGGCCAGATGGCTCAGTTGGTTAGAGTTCGAACTCTGAACAACAGGGTTGCTGGTTCAATTCCCACATGGGCCAGAGAGCTGCGCCCTCCACAACTAGACTGAAGGACAACAACTTGGAGCTGATAGGCCCTAGAGAAACACACTGTTCCCCAATATTCCCCAATAAAACTTTAAAAAAAAAAAAGGGACAATACCACTCAACTCACAGCGGTGTGGAAAAGATGGGAAAGAGATAATGCAGCTGAGGCAATGAAACCTGTAACAAAGGGAGCTGTCATTATAATTGTCCGTGTCTTTACCAGTACGGTAGAAGGCCTGTTTTCATCAAGCGTGCAATTTACACTGTACGTTAGGTGGGCCGACAGGACAAACACGTGGCAATGACCATTGATTCACTAGCTCTTATCTTCACAAACTTTCTTTTAAATCTCTTCTGAAGTAGAGTGAAATGAAATGTGGCAATAAATCTGACATTCTTGTTAGGAAAACATTTCTATTGGGTACCACAAAACTACTGTGGATTGGAAGATTATAGGTTGAAAGGCGAGAAAGGGATCAAGGGCTCCACTGTTGGGGTCTGCCTCCAGCTCACATTAGGAACTTAATACATATTTGCTCAGTTTCTGTTCATCCCTTTAAGCTTCTGATTCAAATTTATCGATTTCTTTAAAGTACATAAGATTTCAAAGCACGAAGAGTTTTAAATCTTTATAATCTTTGGGTCCCCTCCTTTTCCGCTTTTCCAATTTCTTGATAATTATCTGACAGATCTTTGATCATCATCTTTGTCCCTCAGAATATCCTGTCTAATCTGATTCCTTCTTAATTAATTCCTCATTATGCTACATCTTTGAGCTAGTACCTTCCTCAAGATCTTTATGAGCCCTGTCACAAACCCTTCCAGAAAAGTATATGACAAAGGCCCATTAATAAACTCTCCTTCATAACAGATTTAAATTCTGTTTCTTTGCTAACTTTATCAACACATTGCTCTACTGAATTACCCCTACACATCTGTGACCTAGAATTAAAATTCCAACCAGCCCTTTTTAAGAGTTACGTTTTATCATTTGTTAAAAGTTATAGTAATCCTCCTTTGGGGCATTTATCAGAAAACAAAGTCTGAACTGTGCTCACATTTTTAATTTGCATTTATATCAGAGCAGTTTAGGAGCCGGGCCTCTGAAGGCCTGGAATCCTGGACTGAATTTAGTAGTTGTGTGTCTTTGAGCAAATTACATAGTGTCTCTGGATGCAGTTTTCTCATCCCTGTACTGGGAAAATAACAGCACTCATCCTCAAGAAGTTTTTGTAAGAATGAAAAGAGCTAATGACTGCATGAGAAGGACTTAAGCTCTCCAGGCTCTGTAAATGTTGGCTGCCATCCTCTCCCTCCCACCCATTGCCAAGGTTGTGGGACTATCACTGAGAGGCCCTGTGTTAGGGGCTTTCCCAGACACACAGGGAGAGCACAGTTTTACATTGTGTGACATTTGGATCCCAGTGTGGACCAATGAGAGGAGTCCACTGTCATGATCAGAGCTGATAACAGGCAGGTCAGAAGGCAAAAGTGATTTTCACCCCCTATAGAGCACTTCCTTTTGGAGATAAGGGCTCACATATATTTAGCTATGAACTAAAGTACTTTTTCTGGCACAAATAAAATCCGATTTTAATTGCAGAAAAAAAGGAGTTAGATTCTCAAATGACAATTCTTTTTTTCTACAAAAAAGATTATTTGTTGAGCTGTAATAAACTCATCTTTTACTTGAAGCAAGTAAAAACCAACCCCTCCATAACCCCCTTACCCCAACTCCCTGCAAACTGTACTCAAATAGGCCAGTCAGCTAAATTAGAGAGCATGAAACTGATGAAGAAGGTAAACTAGATTAAATTCTAGCCTCATTATCAAGATCAGATGTCAAGCTACTTCACCATAATTACCGGCTTAAAAATTTAATGATGCTTCAGCAGGAATTTCAAAACTAAAGACACTTTTATCAACCATTGAGAATTTTTAAAAATGAAAGAATTCTTTATGCCCTGCTTCTATTTCAACAAAACTGCTAAGTGTGAGAGCTATGTAAGGGATTAAACTATCCAAATCCTTTAATCAACGACATTATTAGAGACAAAAGGGCTAAGAGGATCCCTATGTCACTCAACTGTAAATCTGAACTGCTTCCGTTACAGTATTTCTGGAGTCTATCATATAGGGATATACAGCCAACAGGGAAAACAATGAAAACAATTTTCTGGCAGATTACAAGTAACCCTAAGGACTATTTACCATAATTGCTAAAACAATGTTATTCTCAGGATAAAAGATTTGCTGATTAATGAATAAAAATCCAAAAGAGGGTATGTCTACCTATGGTTAGTTATCAGTTAGATCAAGTTAACCCCAAAGGTTAGGGGGAAATGCTTAACTAGTACACATTTTAATAATAACCACTAACAACTGAGGAAAAGTAAATGCTCACTGATGAAAGACTGGAGGAAAAATGTTATATGATAAAAGAAAATACTTATAATCAATTTTTTATTTTAAGTAGACACATATCTTTCACAAATAACCAATATTTAGGTTCCAAACCAAGTATATACATGGTTTAGTATATAATGTATATTTTCAAAATTAAAATAATTGATGACCAAAACTAATTATGAACTAACTTGGTCAGTCTGAGTGTCTTACAATGAAAGAGATGTTAAAAGATTAAAAAGGAAACTGTAATGCTGCTTCTGTCCTCATGGAGAATATGATCCAATTCTTTGCCTCAATTCATTTTAATTGCTTTTGTTCAATGATATGAAAAAAAAAATCCACAAAGCCGCTAATTAGCAGATCTGTAGTGGTATTGAGAGAGCTGTATTTCAAAGTAAAAAGAAAAATAAAAGCACACACACACATACACGAACACATAAACAAAAGTAACTGCTAAGAAAAATGTAGTTTAGTAACTGTCTAAATGAGAATTCTCTTTGCACTGTCTTGTGATCAAACGCATTTCAAGAAAATAACTTTCTTCCTGAATTTATTTAGGAAAGAATTATATAAGGAAGTCCAACAGGACAGCTGTTATGACTTTACAACAAAACAAAACCAAACAAGAGGAAAGAAATAGTATGTTTTTAATCCTTAAACAAAAAAAAGTATTTAAAAAGAAAACCAATTCATTATAGACTTAAAGCCCATTTCCAGATAGTATTTTATTTTCCACAACAATCCCCCATGACTTTAGTGTCCAAACTGCCCTTGTGCTGTTCCCATGATGCGTAAGAATGGTTTAATGGAGCTAATGATGCTAGTTTCATAGAGGCTGGTGGAAATAGTGAAGCTTTAAGTGATAGAGGCTGTGTTTACTAACACCAATTTGTGGAGTCGATGGAGGAAACCCCAAATTCAAAAAGTTACTAAACATTTGTGTTTGAAATGCTCTGCTGTTTGACAGAATGCAGTCATTCCCCTCCAACCCAACTCTGGTGCCCGTGGGCCGTCAGTCTGAAGGAGTTTTAACTCATCCAGGCTAACCCCACCAGCACAGGCTCACCCCACCAACAAAGAATGTGGAAACCCGGGGGTGGGGCTACCCATCAGAAGATAGCAGGCACTTTCTTTTGTTTGGCACCTAAAGGAGGGAGCTGCTGAACCAGCACACTTCTTTTTCAAACCAGATCCCTTACAGCCCCTGCTGATTTGGATAATGTACGATATATATTTTTGCCCTTTTGCAGATTAAAATAGATGGTTTAAAAAGCTCCTAAAGACCAACAGTGTTGACATTTATACAATGGGGCTGTCCTTTATATTGATTTTTCTTACCTCAACATCCTTTTTCAGTTTTTCCAGGAACACCTTTTTGTTGTTGTCATCGATATAAATCTTTTGGCCCTCATTAATGAAATCATTATCCTTTAAAGTTGGCAGTTCTTTGGCCTAAAACAAATGAGGAAAAGAACGGGAAACTGGCTTAAATGAAATCTACAAGACACGTATGCCTCCCAATCCTGGAGGTTAAGTTTCTGCCCCTGGAAACTGAGTTTGCCCTGTTCACCGCAGATGTCTTACCCAAGGCAAGGGAATATGAGGTAGCTTCAGTACCGCAAGGGGGCACTATTGAGCTATGTCCGCTGGTAGCATTCCCACTAGGCGTGGAGGGTCAGAGGTACTCATTTCATATTACAAAACTTTTGTAACAGATTTCATTGTTTTCGTAGGTATGAACCGGACTGCATTCTTAGATTCGCTTTCTTACAAGAAGTCTTCTAAGTATAGTATTTGTATTCTTGGAATGTCAGGAACCCTCAGTTTCCTTACTGGTACGTACAACCCAGCTCCATATCCCCCACACTTTGGGGTAGCCTTTGCTGGGTTCATGTTACAGATAACATGTTATCTTGTCTCAGAAGAGCACCGTCCACAATCATATCTAATTTATGCGTTGCGGAGAACATGGTAGCCATCCACCTTTCCATGCCTGCCTGCTCACCACCCCACCAAAAAGGAAATTCTGTTTTAAGTTGGATAATGTCAAAGGAAAATGTTCTTTTAGCATAGAACATATTAAGATGAGAAATGCTACCCTTTATAAATAAACAATAGGGTGGTGAGCTGGCAACTCAACTATTTACGTTGGCCAACACAGAATAATGGGTGGCTATCAATACATGGGTCACAAGCTGAAAAAACTCTAGCTTGTGCTATACGATAATATAGGCATATAATTTTCAAATAGTGTGGATCATTCTATTTAACTTGGTGCAACCTGCATTCTGGGAGAGTTCAAGACCACTCAAAACTCTCCCCCTCCTTTCTGCTAACCATAGCTTATTTCTTCCAGTTGAAAAGAATCCAGCATGATATATTGCCTTTCTGTGTATAATAATGAATGTCTAAATGACTCTTTTTTCCGTAACTGATATTAAATGAAAAAAAGAAAAAAATCCAAGGAAAGAACATTATTCTCCTTCCTTTATTCAGCGCAATAAAAGAGAACTCACTGGGCATACCTACTGAAACATCCTTCAAATGGCTGGACTCACTTTTTCTCCTGATTTTCTAAGGGTTACACACGTAAGTAAGCTACTCACATCTTTCTGCACAGACACAGATGCACATATATTAGCATTTCCAAGTCACGAGCTTTGCTACTCATTTTAACTTTGAGAAAGTTTGCAGCTTTGTAATTTCGAATTTGACATAACTACTGCCAAAGTAATTATCCTTGCAAAGCAGGTATAGCAAAGATCAGAAATCCAAAGATTCAATTCAATAAGCAGTTACTGGATGACTGTCAGGTACAGAAATGCAAAAATGAACTAATCAACATTTCTATTCTAAAGGAGTTTATAATCTAGTATGAAAGACACAAAAGCAAGTAGGCAGAAAACAAGGCGGCCTGAGTATGTAAAAATGTACAGATAAATAATTCAGTTCTTGGGGGGAGACTGATCTCCTTTCAAATACTTTTATGCCAAGTCCTAGAGTCTTGAGGAAGTAAAAAGATGGTGCCATTTTCCACAGAAATGAAGGAGGGGCCTGGTAAACTAACCCTCCAAATTTGTCATTAATACCTTAACAATAATGTAATACATGTAAAAGAAACCCCGGAATATGAAGATAGCACACTGATGTTAAATGTCTGAGTCAATTACACGGGTCCCTTAGTTCTTCTTCCATTAGAACTCTAAATGTAATGAAGTTTCACAGTGAAGGAAATGCAAGGATCTGAAGTTCAACAAGTTCATTCAGCAGTGGGCATTGCCCAAAACACAGAATTAGAAGTACCTCAGAAGAAAGGGCTGAAGCCAGATCTATGTACACATGAAAACAGAGATGCAGAAGGATCGCGATTCTCCAATTAGACAACTTGGGCATTTCTGTCTGTTTTGAGGTGTGTGTTTATGGGGGGGGGTGTTAAGGGTTAAGATATCTGCCTCAATTCCACAACTCATTTCATATGTGTAAGAAAAGAAGGGGAGAGGGATTTTTGTGTGTGCGAGTGAGAGAAACCTGAAGGCAGGGATGGCAGATCAAAGAGAAGGCAATAAATGACACAGCAGACACGTGTTTAATAGCAGTCACATTAATGAACATGAGTGTCACTTCAGGTTTGCCCCAGCAGAATTACCCCATGTGACAGGCAAAGCATAATCCTACCTCATAATACTTTGCATACTCTGTACCGTATTACTAGGCTTACTTGTGAATTTCACAGGCACTAGGGATCAAGTTTAAAAAGGGCAACCAGATTGGTTAAAAGACTTAGAGGCTTATATTATTGAAGGGCTCAAGAGGCAAAGGCAGGTCCTTAGCAGGGCAACTGCTAGAGGGACCTGAGACTGGTCTAAAAACGCTCACCGCGAAATGTCTGTGGGTGGCACAGTGCTTAGGAGCACCAGGGTTTTGGAGACATGAATCCTGAGGTTCCAATCCTGGCCCCACCTCTTACTTGTCAAGGGCCAGGGCTGGGTTTCTGGACCTCTCCAGGCTGTTGCCTTATGTGCAGAACGGGGAAAACACCAGCAGCAGCAGTAACAGCCTTGGGTACTATGCTAACAAGCACCTGACGTGCATCAATTTATTTAAGCGCCTCATCTCATTGACTCTTCCCAACAACCTTATCCTTAAGCTTCTTTTACAGACAAGGCAACTGAGTTTAGAGAGATTATACTACTTGATTAGCCTGGTAGGTGAGCCTGGCGAGTAGACCGGGTGAGCCCGTTCTCCCGCTGAGATGGGAACCCAGACCCTCTGACGCTTGGTCATCTGGCTAAGGTAGAGTTGTTCTGAGAATTCGACCAAAACCTGTGTGACACATGGAAATAGTGGGTGACACATGGAAATAGTGGGTGACACTTGTCATCTCCATCACTGTCACTGTGAGCACTCAATAAATTTCATGGATTTAAAACTGGTATTAAAGTCTGAGAGTACATACAATATATTTTCATAAAAAAGTGAGCTTTACAGCAGTCATTCTTTTCTACTAAAGACTAGATGACAAAGATGAAGTCGCCTTACAATGATTCACTCTCAAGAAAATCTTATTCTTACCTTTTAAAAAAAAATTCAATTTATCTCTCTGATGATAAGCAGCATTCATATTAAAAACACAGCATGATTTAAAAGGGAGATAAACTATTATGCTATAAATTAATGAACTTGATCTCTTGGTGTCACACTGCCCACAAAGGTGATGCCTGCAGAGCAGCCCAGAAATCACTGAGCAGCAATGGCTTCTACCTTTTGCTTTGCGACACTGAATTATTTGCACTGAGGAGAGTTCTGAAAGCCTCCAAGTCACCGGGTCTGTTTCTGTACCCTTTCTAGTTCCACACAGAAGCAGCCAGAGGCCGGAGGAACCCACCAGAGCGAAAGACATCAGCTCAGAAACACTTAACTGTGGACTCTCGGAGGCTGGCGTCCAGCCAGTGGTCAGCAACCTTTCTGAAGTGGTAGCAGGTTAAGTCTTTATTCGCTCCCGGTCAGCTCCGTGTAGATCAGGAGCGTCCGAGTGTGACGGGGGGAATTGCAGCAGCACACTCATAAGTGCTGGGAGGCAACACCATGGAGGACGAGGTATGGGAGGGACCTGTTGGGCCCCCTCCCCCCAGGCTGCCCAGCCCTGTGCCATGACTGCTGCCTGGGGGCCTCTGGAGCTGCTCCCAAGCCCTGGCCAGCTGAGTGAGGCTGTGCAGTTCGGTACAGCCCAAGTTAAACAAGACAGGTCATTTTTCCTTTTGTATGAGGGCATTTTACTGGGGTGGGTGGGGTGGACCCCAAATGGCATTCATCTCTATTAATGAATGTGACATGGAAATGCACAAAACAGCTAAAGCCATAAGCAGAGACGCCATTCGCGCTGCAACCTGACTATCCCACTTCTACTGTTTGGGTAAAATTAGCAGAATATCCCTGACACTTTCCTGTTGGGTGATGCCAGACCCCAGGTCTATTCAGCATGGTCCAGGTTTCTACTTAGGACACAGACTGAAGCCTGAGGTTATGACTGAATCCAGACTGCCTGGGTTATATCTCAGCTCCTCCAATTATTAGCTGTGTGACTTTGATCAAGTTACTTAACCTCTTTGTTACTTGGTTTCCTCATCTTTAACCGGGGATTAGCAAATAGCATTGTGAGATTACATGAGTTCATATATGTAAAAAGCTTAGGCCAGTGCTTGCCACTAGGAGGGTTACATACAAACATTGTTCTTGTTATTTGCTGGCCATGGTCTCAAGTATGGCTTGTGCATTTAGACAAAAGTTCATCACTAATAAATACAGAGCAAGAGTAAAAAAACAAAACATGTTGGCATATTCAACATTTTTATACTAGCTGTGAGATTCTGAACAGGTGCTTCATGTGCTCAGACCTCAGTTTTCTGATCTATATAATGGAAAGTGAATGTCTATGTAATAGGGTTAGTGTATGAAGTAAATGACATAAAACACACAGTGCTTGGCATTAAGAACTCGCTCTATATTAGTTTGCGCCTATTTCCATCTAAGCCATTGACCATGACCAGTATTGTTATATAGTGTGTTTCTTACTATTGAAGAATACAGACTTGCCCTTCTTTTAGCCTTCCTGTTTTTAAAAGGAATGGGCAATTTAAACATAGTCTACCATGTTTAAAATTTTTGTTTTTAGATTTTCTCATTAGTCACAAATATCTCACATGAATTCTCTACATATTCCTTTACATTTCCTTACTTGCTGCATACAAACTTAGCGTTCCACAAGTGGAAGGTTATTATCTCATTTCACTGCAGTAGATATGAGGGACATACGAGGTCTGACAATTAAGTTTGCAAACTTGTTGTAATGATGTTGCTAACGTTTTTTTGATACCAGAGGGATTATTAATTATGCATTTGTACCAACTGGACAAACAGTTAGCCAAGTTTACTATTTGGAAGTGCTGAAAAGGCTGCGTGAAAAAGTTAGATGACCTGAACTTTTCACCAATTCATGGCTCTTGCATCATGACAATGCACCAGCTCACACAGCACTGTGAGGAAGTTTTTAGCCAGTAAACAAGTAACTGTACTGGAACACCCTCCCTACTCACCTCATCTGTCCCCCAATGACTTCTTTTTTTACCCGAATATAAAGGAAATATTGAAAGGAAGACATTTTGATGACATTCATGACATCAAGGGTAATACAACAACAGCTCTGATGGCCATTCCAGAAAAAGAGTTCCAAAATTGCTTTGAAGGGTGGACTAGGTGCTGGCGTTGGTGCATAGCTTCCCAAGGGGAGAACTTCGAAGGAGACCGTAGTGATATTCAGCAATGAGGTTTGTTAGCACTTGTCCTAGGATTAGTTCATGAACTTCCGCATCTCATAGAGGGCACATTAGGTGCATTCAAGTCGATACTGGCCAGAGGCTTATTCCCTTGCGGTGTCTGCTCCAGCTCCCTACCCTGCTCTCCAAACTTCAACTATGAATTGTCCTGGCTGGATAAACCTCTGTGGTCACTGCAAAAGCTATCCCTAATTGGAAAACCTCACTGAATATACCCTTCTTGAATACCAAATGAGGATAAAATGTTGTTATATGATAATAAAACTTGGGTAAATTAACTTCTTGAAGTAATAAAGTATCTAAATTTATATTTATTAATGTGGAATAAAATTTAGTGATTTTATATACATGGCCAAAGACAGAAATTTGCTGACTCTGGTCTTACCTTAATTTTCCATGGGTTAGTTTTCCTTGGTGAGTACATTATAAGACTAAGGTAATTTAGTGAATATCATTTTGCTGTCCTAAAGCAGAAATTCACTACCTGAAATCTTAGTAGCCACAAAATATTCCCAAATATTAGAGAGTAATAAGCTCATTGGGAGCACTTGCTATGAGGTATAAGAAGAAAATTGTTTCCTTAGAAACATTTTTTTCTCCCTTTTTGTAATTACATTATTGGGTGAAAAGGTTTTGGTTTCTTTTAAAGCACAGTATTATAGTCTGTCTCTCAGCAAGTCTATATTCTTCAAGAGTAAGAAACACACTATGTCACAGTATTGGTCATGGTCAAAACTGGCTTATGTGTAACTAAGATACGAATGAACGTGGAAGTGAGAATGAAGATATGCAAGCTACTGAGTCGGAGCCTGAAGATAACCAACATGTGGGTAAAATTTTAAATATATAAATGCTTCTGAATATAAATAATTACTCCTTATTCTCTAGGGTTTAATAAAAGATCTAAATGATCTCCAAGGATAGATTTGGCTAAGGGTTTGAGATTTTAAGAAACAGGGAAAAATGTGCAGAACTAACAGCTACAAAATTTAGAGCTCTCATTTTTCAGAAATGAACATGTGCTTTTGTGGCCAGCTCACTAGAAAAAGACCTGAGAGCACAGGAGGTGGCCAGAGAGACAGTGTGGATCCTTGGAGGGCAGAGCTCTGCTCTTCCCATTAGAATTGTAGAAAGGAGAGAAAGAAAGAGAGAGAGAGAGAGAGAGAGAGAGAGAGAGAGAGAGGGAGGGAGGGAGGGAGGGAGGGAGGGAGGGAGGGAGGGAGGGAGGGAGGAAGGAAAGAAAGAAAGAAACAAGGCATTAGAATTTCCCTTCTAATATAAAAATACTTAGCACTTTTTATAAAAACTTTAATAGTGCAAATCACTAAAAATATTGCAGATTCTCTGGAAACAAAAACAAAAAATAAATGTTTACCAGAAGGATTTTAATTTTCTATTTGTTTCAAATGGATGTTACTTGTTTCTAATGTATGTTAACTGTTAAATATACATATTTTTATATGTAATAAAAAATTACATATAAATTTGATATGTATATACCAAATTTGGTAAATATATATACATATATACATACATATATATACATGGTAAATGTATATATACATTTGGTAAATATATACATATATACACATATACATACATATATATACATTTACTCATGTCATTAGGTTCTGTGATCTGATGTATGACTGTGGCCATTTGCATGGAGTTTAGCAATAACGGATATTTTAAAGTTTAGTAAAACCAGAAATGATAGAGAAATTTTATTTTAGCAAGACTTAAAACATCTAACGATCTTTTAAATGACTCAAAAAAATTTTTTTAAAATCACAAATATTTGAAATTTGTATTTACAGTCAAAAACATAACTTCAAATACACAGACTTCAAACTAAAATGATACTTGATTTTATCATCATTCTACAATTATATTAAATTATGCAAAAAGAGTCTATTGTATTTTAAATTGCCATTAACAATAGGAAAAAAATACATGTATTTAAAGTGTACAGAGCCAAATGTGTATCACATAGAACCAAGTTTGTATTTTAGCCAGGATGGAAACCTTAGTGGGAAGGTGAAATGTACTCCTGTCACACTTGAGTATTTAATGTAAACAGGATTTTGGTACCAGAAGGTTTCAATGCAAAGGATAACACAGCGTAGTGCTCTGTGATTAAAGGACTTGTATTTCAGAAAGAAATAAATTTTTGTTGGATGTGCTCATTTGGCAACCCATTTAAAAGAAGTCTAATTGTAAGCCTTGATGTCAAAGTTTGCTGCCTGGTGTCCCTTTGATGGCCGTATTGTAACACTTGGAGCTGAATACACAACATTAAAACTATGTACTAATTATTGTCTCATGTTCAGAACTGCTTATGTTTCTGATTTACTTGTTATTAGAAGCTCACCTAAATGAAAATAAACTTGCGAAAAAGACTAAATCCCCTTTCACCAAACTTGCCAAAAACTTCATAAAAGTCAGCCTGTGGGGCTGAAAATATACTCCAGAAATATTTCTGTAAGGGAGAGAATTTTAGGTAATCCTTACCTGAGAGCAAGGACACAGATAATTTGAATGAATACATGCGGTATCAATTTTGGGGTAATAAGAGATGGTAAGAGATTTATAGTAAAATCAGCTCTGCTTCTGAAAACATCCAAGCCACAAATTTGAAACTTGAAAAGGCAAATTAGTGAATATGGGTAGAGTTCATACAGAAATAGCAAAGATAACAAGTGTTTTTTTTCTCAAAAAAAGGTACAGGAAACAACCTTCTTTAACAACATAAGCGCAATGTCTATACAAGTTTGTGGCTTGGGAAATGATCCAATGGGTCATTAATAACTTGTAATTTCCAAAAGGATATCGTATACATTTGTGACATATTCATGTGAATGTGAAAGTTTTGATTTTGAATCTGTTTATGTGTAAATGTAGAGAAGACAATATACCTCAACATACTTGTGAAACAGTGCTGCAATTAAGAAGCACAAAACTGGGTAAGGCCTATCATGATTTTGCAATTTAGAAGAGTTAAGAGTGGTGGAACCTAGCTGTGTGGTTATTTACTTTCCCTAAAAATTTCAAGTTAATATTTTAAAAAGTGGTATCTATTCCTTCTCTAATATTGTCATACTTTTCAGAACATAATGGTCCCTTAAGCGGCGATGTCAAATGCCGCTTGGTTTTCCTCCACGGGCTGTGCTGTGACAGTTAAGCTCCATGCAAGATGGACAAAATAGGTTTGTTATAATCTGATTGGAAGATTCTGTTGCACGGTCATCGATGGTGATAATCTAAGAAATGTCAATGTCTGAAAACTTAAGTTTGCTAAGTCCTGTAGTTACTGGTTTAATACTAGTTACCTAGTGAATATTATAATTTTATTATTTTAATAGTTATACATCTGCAGCAGCTTGGCTTAAATTCAGGCCACATACTAAATTTTGGGAGTCTTCTCTCCATTCCAACTCTGTCTGGAACCCAGTGAATAAGAGTTGTCCGCATAAGAAGAAATCTCCCAAAGCTAACAGCACTGTTCTCATGAGTGCTTGGGATGGATGAACTCAACCCTGAGTTGAGCTCATTCCAGTGGGAAAAAAATTAATCTAAAGCAATTGAGAGTTCATACACCACCATAAGCCAGACTGGGTTGACGAGTTTAACACTGTCATCTGGGAGATGCTCAAGTCATTGCATGTGATCTCTCTTTTTCACATGCCACTCATACCGATCGGGAAAAATTTCAAATGAACTGAATCTTAAAAACTCCACTTCCCAGAATAACCCTCATGGTTTACATTATAGGGTTCTTAAGGCTTGTTCAGACATCTGCTGATACAATATGACGGTTCAGAACAATTTTTCCATCAATAATAGCAATGGCCTTAACCCGTACCTAAAACAGACAGAATTTTAGTGATTGTCAAGTCCAGGACTTCTAATAGTCTGCTGCTGAAGAGCACCTCTGAAGGAATGGAAAGCTTCATTTGAAACAAGAGATTCTCACAAACACTAAAGCATCAGAACCAATGATATAATCAAATTCTTTAATTTGACAAATGAGGACAACGTGAAATGATTTATTCCCCAAACCCCAAACTTCCATTAATAGCAGGGCAGGCGCTGGGACTCAGTCAAGGTCCCTAAGGCTCTGTTTGCTGCCCTACCCCTGCCAAAACCCCTTTTATAAACCTTCTCCAGCCACGGAGCAGATGTGACTGGTGCTGTCTTTAATTTAAGGTCTGAGAAACAGGCCCTGCTTCTGCTCTGATGGGAAACCTTCCCCTGCACTTTGGGCTTCGGGATAGGTGTTCCTAACAGTGACTGGCAAACGGAAATGATTCATTTCCATCTTGGGAGAGAAGGAATTTTAGAGGTTAAAGCATCCCGAGTTTAGTGCCTAAAAGCCTTGACAATCTCCCTTTAATTGATCATCCACTGACAGCGGTAAAGGAAGCACGTTGTGACTGACAGCCAAAGAAAGATTCTCAGAAACACACACTGTACCCTATGCTCCCAACCTACCTTTTACTGCAGCATGAATAACCAGATAGAGGTAGTCATTAAGTATAATGCGTTAAGATCTAAAGATCACAAAAGAAATGCTGAAAACTGGTTTAGGAAAGCAGTTTTCGATGTGAGGGTACTAAGGGTTCATTCGCAGAGCCTTCAGTAGTTAATACATAAAACGTCAGAGATGGTGATAGTCACTTAATTGCTAGTGCAATTCACAGTGCCTAAGAATTGCCAAGGTGGTTCGTTGTAGCCCATTATCAAGGTGTCAACAATGATTATTGCCAATATAAGTTATACAAATGCCAACTGCACGGCAGCTGCTTTCTTTCAAATGGGTTCCAGGGAGAAGGTTATAAGT
Source organism: Rhinolophus hipposideros (assembly GCF_964194185.1). Taxonomy (NCBI): domain Eukaryota; kingdom Metazoa; phylum Chordata; class Mammalia; order Chiroptera; family Rhinolophidae; genus Rhinolophus; species Rhinolophus hipposideros. The sequence goes on along the minus strand of NC_138047.1, from coordinate 14,771,497 downwards.
TAAAAGGAATCTTCTTATTGTGACCCTAGGACTCCATTACACAGGCTTTACTTTACCTAATAAAATCAGACATGAGTTTGGAGAAGAACTGTGCAGAACGATGAACAAAATGCATATTTGTGGAAATCCCCAGGTCTCTCTCTCTCTCTCTCTCTCTCTCTCTCTCTCTCTCTCTCTCTCTCTCTCTCTCTCTCTCTCTCTCTCTCTCTCTCTGTCTCTCTCTGGCTCTCTCTTTATCGGGCTTTTTAAAGAGTCAGGTCAAATCCCCCAGAAATCAAGTGAGTCCAGTAATGTTTCCTTTTACTTGCTCCGATTCCCTGCTGAGGAGCTTGCTTGCTGGCAGCATGCTAAGACTGTCATTTGTAAAAAGCCGTCTGCTCGGCTATAATTACTAATTTGATGTCACACTGGAATTGCAGCGCAGCTGTGAGAAGATCGACCACCAGGGAGATTTGCATTTCTCTGTCTCATTTAGAGCAGGCTAAACTGCTGAAGCCATGAATGGAAGATGGCCTTGCATTAAAAAGGGAAGAATTAAAGAACAAAACACATCATAACAACTGTCAGAATTTGACAACGTTTTTTAAAAAATAAAAGCACTGTTCTGCTCTTTTTTTAAAATTCAAGACATCTGTACATGGCGCTCTGATACTTGTTGCCATGAAAGTGATCCCATTATATTTGGAATAGAACTTCTTTATTTCTTCTGTTCCATCTTCGTTATTATGCTAATGCAAATCACACTAATTATGTGTCAAGCTGAAATCGAAGAGATGGGACTTGTCTGCACCTACATCACCAAATACTTGAAATGACAGTTTTAAAACTTGTCATCAACAAGTTAAAAGTATGGGACATGAAAACAGTTATAATGACTCAAATGAAATAAAACCTAAGAATTCAGATAACTAATTAAGTCTTGTTGATGGAGAGTCTCTATGAAAATTGTTCTTTGTACCAGGACAATCATTTTGTAGAGAATAGGGTTACACAATGAAAACAATGGACATAATATTCTTGCAAAATCATTTGGTTTCATTTATAAGAGGCTAACATGTAGAAAAGAAATAATTTTAGCCTTCTCCAAATATTTCCAACTAGAGCTAACAGTGATTGTTTTGATAACATTTAAGGTTTTCTTTGTGAAGAAAACCTTTTTCTTTTTTTGTGAAGAAATTCTTTTTGGAATAGTAAAAATATTAACTGATCATGGAGAGACAACCTGCTAGAAAAAAGAAAGCAAGAAAAAATTTTAAAACTTAAAAACCCAATGTTTTGATGAGTTCAGCTCCATTAATACATTTCACTTATTTTTGTGCATTATAGGTTAGTACATGTTACTTCATTGTGGCTGGATTCTAAACAAACTGCCATCTCTGAGCGATCATGTCCCAGTGCAGGCATACACTTCCCTCATCAATTACCGATTTTAATTACTTTTACATTCCATATCATTAAGAGATTTGCTCTCGCCCCTTCCCACTGAGCGCTTATGATCTAGAAGGACAGGCGGTTGGCCTTTTGGAGCTTCTCCTTCTGGAAGAACAATTATCATTAACTCCAAGCTGAGAAAGTAGAGAGCACTGTATTCTTCCCCAGGGCAATTGTGTAGACGATTTTACTGTGCAAACAGTCAGTGTAAGATATAGTGACATGGGCTGTATTCCAAAAATGCCAACTCCTCAAATGGAGGAAATATGAATCAGTTGTTTTGCCAACATAGTCGGGAACGAAACAATTTATTTCACTACTTTTTAATTTTTAAATCAAGACTCGGAATGAACTGTTTTAGTACCATATTTAACTGTAAACCAATGGTTTTTCCAATGTAGCGAGTGTTGTCTTGTTCATCTTTATGATTCCTATGTATTTTTGATAATATGTCCTTTACAAAAAAGGAGAGAGAGAAGCCCCAGACATTTAGAACAGCACATTTAATATAGTGGCTGGAAAGGTGAGCTCTGGGCTGGAGCCCTGGCTCCATCACATCGTAAATGATGGACCATGGACAAGTTTCTGTCTTGTAAGGAGCTTCATTTATTCAGAGGAAGCAATAATAGCACCAAGCTCATAAGGTGGTTGTAAGGATTACATGACCAAATCCATGTAAAATTTCAAACAGTGTCTGGCATATAGTATGCACTCAACAGATGTCAGCTGTTAGTTCTTTGGCACCTGGAAGAAATGTATAGCAATAATGAAGTCGACAGTCCACTCTTTTTACTTCTTTGGCCAAAGCTGGAGCCTTCCGGGTGACTTACATGGAGGTTAGAAGTGTGAAAATATATTCACGAGTGTACAGTAAAAATACAAATGGTCAAAGAAGGATCCACCGTTTCATTTTCTCTTCCTCACTTCTTAATCCTCTGCTATCTGCTTCTGCTCTACCCACCCATTATCACTGACAAGGTCGCCAGTAACTTCGCTGTTGATAAGTCCAATAAATAGCATTCAGTTCTCATGTTACCTGACCTTGCAGAAGCATCTGGTACAGGGAAAGTTCTCTTCCTGTGGTTTCCGCGCACTATCAGAGGGTAAGTTTGTGAGAGTAGGGACATTATTCACTGAGGCACTTCTCAGAATGCCTGGGAATGCTTGCTCATAATAGATGTTCAATGAGCATCAGACAAATGATGCAGACTTTCCTGGGTCACCTCCTGTGTCTCTGCCTGATCTTGTGCAAGACTCTTCCTTTATCCATCATCCGTAGATGCTGTGTTCTTCTGGGCTGGCTTCAGACATACTTCTCTTTCTGCTCCATACATTCATCCTGGGTGACCTCATCTACTTCCCTGTCTTTGCTGATCATCTTTCCCATGAGGTTTCCCAGCCCCTTTGTCCAGCTGAAACCCTCTCTGCAGCCCCTCATGCCTATTGGATATCTCTGTTCTGATGCCCCACTGGCATGTGAAATATCTCCTCCCACTCTGCTCCCTCTCTCAGCAAGAGGAACCAACACCTACCCAACTGTGCAAACCAGAAACTTGGGGGTCGTGCTTAACCCTGACCCCCCTTGACACCTGCTCCCTGGCACCATTCACCTCTCACCTTCAATCTCTGAGTTCTGTGGATTCTTCTTCCTAAATCTCTCTGTAATCTATCTTCTTCCACTCTCCCAGCTCAGGCCGCCATCTCATCTGCGTCATATCCATAAACCTCCAACTGGTCCTACTTACTGGCCCTCTCTCACCCTTTAACTAGAGCACCAAGCGAGTCCCACTGAGCTCATGCACTTGCTGCTCTTTCTCGCCTTCTCCCCTGGCTAATTCCTACTTATCCTTCAGGCTTCCAAACATTACCTCCTCCAGGAAGCCTTTCCCTGGCCCCACCAAGCTGGAGTCAGGTGCTCTTCCTACATGGTTCCTATCCAAATATCACACGGCACTGTCATTTCTAATCAATGTCTGTATCTCCTGCTAGGTGTGTCTGTGTGGTTCACTATTTTCTTCCCAGAAGCTACGATAGTAACCATGAAGACATTTATAAACACTTCTGAATGAATAAGTAGATTTCAAAATCTGTAAAATTTAAACTAAAATTGAATATCATTTAAAAAGAATTCAAAGTCAAAACCAAAAACGCTGAGCCCAGCTTTTCAATATTTGGTGAAAATAAAGACAGTTCCAAGGTGATGAAGAGGAATCACAACTGAGAATATAGAGGTGCCTTTCACATAAATCAATATCAATTTTGGTCAGTTTGGGTTTACATACAGAAAGCTATTTCTTAAATTCTAAGCAAACTGATTCAAGTTGAAACTCTCTATAATCTTCCATAATAAATTAAATGTATTTCAAATATGGCCTACTCTCCAGTGACTCGGGAAAAGATAAAAAGATATAGTTTCCTCATCCCTAATTCTTTAAACAAAAAATACTGTTATCATATCTTAACAGTTTATCCTTGGAAAAGAGCTTGAAGCTCATTCAAGCCAACATTTTACAGGGCAGAAAACGGGCTCAGAGAGGTCATGGCCAGCGAGTGAGTGGTAAAGTATAGGCTTGGGAACCTGTTGCTGAGCTGTACCTGCCAGCCTTGATCATAAGTTACTGAGTTTTCAAGACCATGTTGCATGTGAAAAGTATCTTCCAACCACACATAAAACTAATAACTACTTCATTATTCAGCCAAGTGCTGTGACATTCCATGACATTTAACGCGTTAAAAGGTGTTTGTTCTGATGTAAAATATAACAGTTCTGCCTACGGCATTTACACAGAGTGAAACCCTCCAATCATTAAGGTCCTATTTACAGAAAATGACCACATTTGTACTGCTTAACACAGGATCTGTGTTTATCATGTATACACAAATAAGAAAATTCAACTTTATCTCCAAAGATATATTTTTGCCCTACATTCCACACTAATTGGTAAAGTCAAAACTTGGATATAAATAACAGTGTAAGGAGAGAGGACTATTGATTGACCCTTTCACTTTAATTTCAATTACAGTGAAATTACACTCCACCTGGGGCCTCCATCTTCCTCCCCAGAAGATGTAATGATGATTATGAGGTTGACAAAGAGTCACTCAGCCACTAAGATCAGCTCCTTTCCTACTGAGAGTCACAGAGCATCATGGAACAGAGTGGATACTAACCATTATCTACGTTGATGAATATGTTAAAGAAACTTTCTGAAGTTGAGATTAAACAAATTGTGGAGAGAGCCCAATGTTAGAAGCTGGGAGGGGTGGGCCCTACTCCTAGTTTTTCTGTTTCTCACTGAGACTCGACTGTCTGGAGCTAAGGTGCCCATCAGAGCAGCAGTGTGAAGGGTAGGCTCCACGCCACCATGGAGAGCACACTCCTGCTCTACACACACATGGAGCTTCTCTGGCTCCATGTTGGACTTCATCAGGACCATAGGTCGAGTCCCAGCTTGGACACCATTTCCAAGTAGAGTTGCAAAAACACAACAGGAGTTCCAAAGTCTTTCATGACCATACTCTAAAAGACCACAAGATGGAGACACTTCTCCTCGAAAGCCAATCTTTATAAACTGGGTCCCACTGCACTTCCCAAAGGAAAGCTTTTCTTTTCTTTAAAACGACGGGGAATGATTTCAAAACAGCTCTTTTATGCTCATGTGTGTGAAATCTCCAGGATAATAAACAGCATGAATAGTATGATTCCAGAATTGTAAAAATTGTGCTCATTGTGCATATTTACAAAGAGATGCCTTGGAAAAATGGTCACCAAATGTTAACGGTGGAATTTTCAGTTACATTGCTTTTTTCGTTTTAAAAATTATCCTACTGCTTGAATTTTTCTGTTTTACAATGAGTGTTTTATAAAAATAAGAAAATTTGCCCTTTCAAACTTTTTAGTGGCAAACCCCATCAATGATCAAATCTGATAATATTTAATTATCATAAGAGTTTTTTTTTAAGCCTTTAGTTTCTATCATGAAAGAAAAGATGAACAGAATCAGTATGAGTTTGAGTTTTGCTACACAAAGTTTTGGCAGATTTTAAATATGTTATGCGCGCCCCCCTTTTTTTCGTTTACTAATCATAATTGAGCTACATATTTTAATTTGATATATTTTTCTGAGTTTTACCTCAACTTGTTCTTAATTTGAAGTCAGGTCAGCAGAACATTTTCTATTTCTCTCCCTTCAAAAAATAGTAGATTAATTTGAGTTTTGCTAATGCAAACCAAGTGATAAAGAGCCCTGCATTGAAGGGAAAATGTCTTCCAAAGAATTAAAAAGGTGTGGGGACAGAGTCCCAGAGAGTAGTTTCCTGGCTCTCGGCCTCACATGGAAAGGTAGTGGCTTGGGTAGTAGATGGCTGTCAGCTGTAACTAGTTGGTCTTCAGAAGCGGACGGCGGATTGCGGCTAGCAAGTGGGGTTAGCAAGCGTGGATGGCAGATTGCGGATCATGTGGATCCTACTTCATGTGTCTCACCTGGCTGCCAGCGAGACTGGGGTGTCGCAAAACCCCCTGTTGGGCTACTGGCAGATGTCTGCTTTTGTGTCTCGAGCAGCCGCCATGGAGACTATAGTGGTATGACGCTGCTATCTATGGCTCCGTGGGTGTTCCTTTTGGGCCTCACCATATCCTGTGTTCTTATGCGGGGAGCGGGACCAGAGACCGCCATGACACATGGCGCAATGACCGGAGTGTGGTGTTGGCCGAAACTCTCCGAAAGGTAATGGAGCAGTTTATAGGTATGAGAGCTCAGTTTCAAGGAAGCCCATGAGGAGCGGCGCCAGAAACAGGAGGCGTGATTGGCTTGGGGGAAATGTTACCTCTTGGTGAATTGGTAGGTCTCTCAAGCCTCCGGATGGCACGCCACCCTTTTGGCAGGGGCAGGCGTCACCTTCCTTTTGGCGGTCCACTGCTGCTGTGGGCGCCTAGAGTTATGGGCATTTGACGTTGAGGCCTCCACCCAATCGGATGCCTGGCACAGTGAGCAGGATTTCGGACAGGTAGGAATGGTGTCTGACTCTGTGCCAGAGGATAGGTGGCTCCCACACAGTGTGTGGTACCCGGTAGCCACTGTTCTCAGGAGCTGATGCCTGAGGAAGGGTGGGAGGACATGGATGGCTCTCTGACCAGTGTGGAAGGGGCTGGACAGCTCCTGGAGAGCAGGACCCCTGTGGAGGGGTGGGAAGATGTGGACAGTTCTCCAACCAGCATAGGCTAGAGAAAGCGAAGGTCATTGTGGGGACAAAACCCCAAAAAACAGTTTCCAGGCTCTCGGCCTCACATAGAAAGGTGCTGGCTCGGGTAGTAAATGGCCATCAACTGTGATCAGATGCCAGCAGCTGTGGCTAGTTGGCCGTCAGCTGTAACCTGTAAGCCATTGGCCACTAATATAACAGCTGTGGCTACGCTAGCAGAGAAGGAATGGGGGCTAGCAAGAAGATGGTGGCTGGCGAGCACGGACTGCTGTTAGGCAGATTATGTAGATCCTGCTTCCTGTGTCTCCAGCCCAGCCGCCAGCGAGAATATATTGGTTTGACTCCCCTACTTATGGCTCCATGGGTGTTCCTTTTTGGCCTTACCATGTCCTGCGTTCTTTGGCGGGGAGTGGGACCAGAGACCCTACACGACAAATGGCGCAGCGAGCAGGGTCCCCTGCGTGACACATGGCGTAGTCGGCAGGATACGGTGCTGGCCAAAGCTTTCCGAAGGGCAGTGGAGCAGTTTGTGCGTATGAAAGCTCAGTCTGAGGAAGACCAGGAGGAGCAGCTGCCGGAGAGCTCGATTCCCGTGGAGGGGTGGAAAGATGTGGATGGTTCCCCAACCAGCAGAGGCCGGAGAAAGCGGAGAAAGCGAAGTTTGTTGCCGCCCTGTGGGCTGGGAAGTGCTTGCTGAGGCAGCCTGGATGCAGGACTTGTCCCAGGAGGAAATGCATGCTGAGTCCTCCGTGGGACATGACGGTGAGGTCAAGGTCATCCCTCACCCCCAGGACAGCCCTGGCGAATGACTATGGACTATGGGGAATTGCCTTCCATCCCTAATTTAATGGACGCTTGACTGTTTGGGGACACACCACCATGTAGTGGGACTGGCGAGAATGTTTGCTTTTGTGTCTTGACTGGCCGCCATTGATAATATGTAAGCACCTTGATGTGAGCCGCTGTTGTTCCAGCACAGTACCCCGAGAGGCCCAGAGAGAGAGTGGCAGTGCCCTGAAAGGCCCTGGCTGTGTCCAGGAAGTCTGGCTGTGTCCAGAGAGTGGCAGTGCCCTGAGAGCCCTGGCTGTGTCCAGGAAGTCTGGCTGTGTCCAGAGAGAGTGGCAGTGCCCTGTGAGCCCTGGCTGTGTCCAGGAAGTCTGGCTGTGTCCAGAGAGAGTGGCAGTGCCCTGAGAGGCCCTGGCTGTGTCCAGGAAGTCTGGCTGTGTCCAGAGAGAGTGGCAGTGCCCTGAGAAACTCTGGCTGTGCCCGGGGAGACAGGTGGTACCCTAAGAAGCCCAGGAAGTCTGGCTGTGACCAGAAGTACTGTGGTGGTGCCCTGAGAAAAGCTGGCTGTGCCCGGGGAGACAGGTGGTACCCTAAGAAGCCCAGGAAGTCTGGCTGTGCCCAGAAGTACTGTGGTGGTGCCCTGAGAAAACCTGGCTGTGCCCGGGGAAACAGGTGGTACCCTAAGAAATCCAGGATGTCTGGCTGTGCCCAGAAGTACTGGGGTGGTGCCCTGAGAAACCCTGGCTGTGCCCGGGGAGACTGATCGTACCTTAAGAAGCCCAGGAAGTCTGGCTGTGCCCAGAAGTACTGGGGTGGTGCCCTGAGAAACCCTGGCTGTGCCCGGGGAGACTGATCGTACCTTAAGAAGCCCAGGAAGTCTGGCTGTGCCCAGAAGTACTGGTGGTGCCCTGAGAAACCCTGGCTGTGCCCAGAGAGCCTGGCTGTGTTCAGGATAGTGCATTCACCTCCAGGCTCCTTGCACAGGGCCCCTCGCAGAAGACGCTTGTCACGTAGATTGTGAGGCGAGACCCTGTAGGGGTGGAGTGTGGGGACAAAACCCCAAAAAACAGTTTCCAGGCTCTCGGCCTCACATAGAAAGGTGCTGGCTCGGGTAGTAAATGGCCATCAACTGTGATCAGATGCCAGCAGCTGTGGCTAGTTGGCTGTCAGCTGTAACCTGTAAGCCATTGGCCACTAATATAACAGCTGTGGCTACGCTAGCAGAGAAGGAATGGGGGCTAGCAAGAAGATGGTGGCTGGCGAGCACGGACTGCTGTTAGGCAGATTATGTAGATCCTGCTTCCTGTGTCTCCAGCCCAGCCGCCAGCGAGAATATATTGGTTTGACTCCCCTACTTATGGCTCCATGGGTGTTCCTTTTTGGCCTTACCGTGTCCTGCGTTCTTTGGCGGGGAGTGGGACCAGAGACCCTACACGACAAATGGCACAGCGAGCAGGGTCCCCTGCGTGACAGTCATTGTGGCCCTGTGAGCTGGGAAGTGCTTGCTGAGGCCCTCACCCCCAGGTTGGGGTGGACTTGCAGCCCTCGCTCTGCGGAGAGGGCACACAATGTGAGCCCAACGCATAGCCCTGGCGAATGACTGTGGACTATGGGGAATTGACTCCATCTGTCGTTTGATGGACCGTTTGACTGTTTGCTTGGGAACGTGCCACTGTGTGGTGGAACTGGCGGATGTTTGCTTCCTGTGTCTTAACCAGCTGCCATCGAGAATATGTAAGCATCTTGGCTGTGAGCCACTATTGTTCCAGCACGGTACCCTGAGAACCCTGGCTGTGCCCAGGTCTGACTGTACCCAGAAAGTAGGTGGACATCGAGGGACACACCCTGGGACATTACTTAAACTGGACTGGAACTTTTTCTCATGAGTTGGGTTCCTGACACAGGGCCCCTCGCAGAAGCTTGTTGCACAGATTGTGAGGTGAGACCCTGTAGGAGTAGAGTGTGGGGACAGAGTCCCAGAGACCAGCTTCCAGGCTCTCGGCCTCACATGGAAAGGTGCTGGCTCAGGTAGTAGATGGTCATCAGCTGTAACCAGTTACCCATTGGCCACTGATATAAGTGCCGTGGCTGAGCTAGCAAGCACGGATTGCAGTTAGCAAGGGGTTGGTTGGTTGGCAGAGAAGTAGACGGTGGTTTGCTGCTAGCAAGTGGGGTTAGGAAGCGTGGATGGCAAGTTGTGGATTCTACTTTGTGTCTTGCCCTGCGGCCAGTGAGACTGGAGTGCAGGAAGACTCCTTGTTGGGGTACTGGTGGATGTTTGCTTTTGTGTCTTGACCATCCGCCAGCAAGAATATAGTGGTATGACTCCCATACCTATGGCTCCGTGGGTGTTCCTTTTTGGCCTCACCACATCCTGCGTTCCTATGTGGGGAGCGCATGACAAAGTGGTTGTTGTCCCTCGCCTGTGAAGACAGATAGTTGGATGGGCCTTAAAACTGTGGAGACTATAGAAGTGTACTTTGTGTAATAAGCACAGTAGAAGGAAGGGAGGTTTGTGAGCCACAGAGATGCGCATTTGTGTCCTGGTGCCTCCATTTACCACTGTGAGATCTTGGGCAAATTATGAAATTACTCATCATTTTAGTTTCATTTTCTGGAAAGTGCGCACCCTAATTCTAACTCGAAGCTTATTGTGAGGTTTACAGATAACAGTGTGTCCACATACTCCACACAAGGCTTGTGTTCTCTACTATACTCTTCCACCTACTACAGGTGACAAAGATCATAATTATTTTCATTCACAACTCTGATAAGAAACGTTATGTTACACCCATCTGCTGCTTTATGCTCCAAACTGACTCACAGACAGGTACTGGCATCTATTCTGAGGGAGGCCTGGAGTAGGTATTTTGGGGGGCTCCTGGGGGGCACACGGCAGTTTCAGCTTGGCGGCTCAACCCTCCTTTGTGCTGTTCTGCTCAGATTACTCTCATCATGGCCTGTCTTTTAAAAGTCCTGCCAGTAGACGGTGTCTCTGATCACAATGTCTGTGCAGAGCTACAGAACGCCATGGAACAGAGTGGGTACTAACCATTAATTCAAGTTGATGAGTATGTTAAAGAAATCTCTGAATGCTATACAGGAAGTCATTGACAAGCCTTTTTTTTGTTTTCAGAGGAAAACACATACAGATTACATTACAACTCCTCTACCTCTACAACTCCTCTATCTTTAAGATTAGATAAATTACTACATATAAAAAATAGATCAAATGTGATCTCTTCATCACGGCTCACCTCTGAGGCTCTTTGATGAATAGCTTGAAAAAATAGATTTAATAAACTTAAAGGTTTTGAGTATGTAAATATGTACAAATTAAAACTATCATATTAGTTTTAATGTTAACTATCATATTAGACTCCAGTACTGCCAAGCAGCAGTTGGTGACAAAGGTTTAGAGAGCATTTATGGGTGAAAACTTTGCAGAAGAGGAAATTCTACCCGTTAATTGACTTTCTGGGTGGGGGCACTGGGAAAAGAACACACTGTTTCATTTTAGTGGAACATTTCACTGGGTCTATGAAGACCGGGGTTGGGGGACCACTGTGCTCTAGCGCTATATGTCCCTGTATGCACACATTGACATGTGGAAGCCTGAATGTTAGTCCTCTCAGATTCTTCACCAGTTGCCCCAGGAAATGCTGTGCACAAATTCTGACCCGATTGGGCACATCTATAAGGATTCCTACACACAGAGTCGGCTACAGGTAATCCTACGACCAGGGAGAATATTTATAAATTCATGGCCACAGCTTTCGCTGGGTTCTCTGCATGACTCAGGCACATCATGATTCCAGGAGCCCTCTAGGTCCAGTTTCACATTCACTAGCTGTGTGACCTTGAGTGAATTATTCAACCTCTGTGTGTCTCTGCATTTGGAGAAGAGGGGTAATGAAACAACTTGGTGCCTAGGGTTTTTGCAAAGAATGTGAAGAGCAGGGAAATGAGACTGGGGTGAAGGACAATGACTCAAGCAGGGTCAAGATGAAACCAAGACCCTGGGGCAAGGGGTGGAAAAGAAAGGAAGGAAGGGCTGAGGGAGGAAGATGTCCCAGAGCACCTGATATGTTCCTAAAATGTTCTCTGAGAAATGGATTCTACTTTCAATGCATGATGGAAGTCCCAATTTCAAGGAATCTCATAAAACAAAGACTTTCCAAACATGAATAATGTTGCATATATGTGTGCTTGTGTGTGTGCAAGTATTTGTTTATAAAGTGAGGTAAACTTTTTGTAAATTAAAAAAAAAAACACTGAAAATTATATTTCTTTCTTGTTGCTTTTAGGATCAGAACTCTGAGCCCTTTCACTTCAAGAACTTAAACAGTGTTAACAAATTAACAAAATAACTTGTAAGTAAATTCTTCGCAGATGATAAGAAAAACGGGGTGTTGGGGGCACTACAATATAATGTCTTTCTTTAATAAACAATTGCTTTGCACAAGCAACCTTTTTCTTGAATAGTTAAAAGCATCCTCGGAATCTGTGACTTTCTTTATAACACCGTTGATTCGATCACAAGACAATCTAAGGTCTCTTTGCTTTCTCCCTTCTACATGCTCCACTTCCAGATTACAAGAATGGAGAGACAGTGATTTAATCCTGAGGGTCCCTCTTTAAAAAAGGTATAAATATTTCTTTCACTTTCAACCGCTGTCTTGACGTGGCTACAAGGCAGTTCCGGCAAGGGACATAAGCAATACCTAGCTGTGGTATTAATGTCTCAGTTTACAGACACCACAGGTGCAATGCTTGAGTGCGGCCTGGTAGACTCCTTTCTAGAAGTCTGCAGACTTCTGTCCTCTGCTACTCTGAGGTCCTGAGCAAGATATAAGAAAAAGGGGGTCCACAAGTGGGCCAGACGACACTGGTCATCTGTGTGCGGCTCAGAAATTAAGAGCACACGTCAGGCAAGAGAGATGGTTCTTTTGCGAGAGCACAGGCTGAGTGTACACAATCCTGAAGAGTGTTCCTTTCTGTGACCCCTCATATATGCCATTTTCTCTGAGGTTTTCCTCTCTGTGGTACAGTGCCAGTCATTATTCCCACCTGTCTGGGCTCTCTAGGTCACCTGCAGCCACATTCTTCTCACACACCAGAAAACTTGGTCTGGTACCTAGTGGCGGCTTTCAGATGCTTGCAATTCAGTGGTAACATGGAGTGTCCGTCTGAATAAGCCCTGGATATATAATCCCAAATGTTAAAAAAGTGAACTTGATAATCATCAGTTCTTATTATGCTTACTATATGGAGCTCAATCAATCACAATCATTCTTGGGGTCCATATTCTCAGAGCTAAACTCACTGATTGCCTAGGTTTGCATTTTAAAATATTGTTTTTATTACTTTTCCCTTTTGCATTTTCATAGCTGGACACCTTGTGTCACCTCATTTTGTTAGTTATCATGCAGTGGCTTCTGTTTTTTCCAAGACTGTTCTCAGAAACATATATTGGCTGGCAATGTTTTATCTGTAACCTGTGTTTCCAGCACTAACAATTATTACTTTTTTCTGTCTTCTTTTAAAAAAATTGACATGTAGGGATGGCTGGTTAGCTCAGTCGATTAGAGTGTGGTGTGAATAACACCAAGGTTGCTGGTTCAATCCCCTCATGGGCCACCGTGAGCTGCGCCCTCCTTAAAAAAAAAAAAAAAAAATCGATGTGTGAATGATTCTATGATGTCATCAATAAAGAAAAGTTTAATCTCTCCATGTCTCCCTCAGAGCTTTGCCCTGTGGGCTTGTTAGAACTGTAATGCAATGATCTTTTGATGTGGTGAAATCAGAATTTTAAAAACATAAAATGTAACAGCTACAAGATCTCAGTTTCCTTTGCTCTCAGGCACTCAACAAGAATAACAAGTATTGTAAATCCCCAATTTGTTGCTCTGCTCATGCAAAATGAAATGCTAGTAAAAGATTCACAGCTGACTGAAGGTTTTCGCTGAGGGGAGTCTAAGTGATGTACTGCAACAGATAAATATTTATGTCTCCATATGATTGTGTGAACCTGGGCTCTGGCTTTGGAAATTGCTGTTATTATCATGTTTCACTTATTTTCATTTCAGAGGTTTGAAGTGACAATTTAATATATCATTGAATTAATACTTCAATGTAACGTCTTGTTTCAGTTAAATGATTTTGAGAGGTTAAATTATCTGTAATCCTTATTGTGACTTTTGCTATGTTTATAGATCACTCCAACAACATATTTTACAAGGAAGGAAAGAAAGAAGAAGGAAGGAAGGACGGAAGGAAGGAAGGAAGGAAGGAAAAAAAGAAGGAAGGGAGGGAGGGAGGAAGGAAGGAAGTCAACCAGCCTAAAATTAAGAATGACTTTGTTTTAGAATGATCAAATAAACAAATAATCCAAATTTGCCTTGGATTGATATTTTGGGATAATGGTGTATAACTGTCAGTTAACATAATTTATTTTGGTTTCAAATTATTTTGAAGTCAAAAAAAATGTAAGGATGACAACTTAAGCTAATATAAATGTAAAACTTTACTTCTTTTCTTAAACGTAGTAAAATCAGGCTTAAAAGGAACAAACATTCCTCTGGAGTGTTTCCAAACATTCTTAGTACTAAGATAATGGGGAATATTCCTGAACTCAAACACGATTGTTCCTAATTCCCTCTGTTCTATAATCAACACCCATAAATAACATCATCATTGAAGATGAAATGACTGTGTAAAAAAACTTTATTTTGAATATAGATGGAGTTTAGTCACTGACTACAATTGAAATGCAGAATGGCTGCTCCAAGCATCACCCTGGTGGGCAGCTGTGAAAGGTCTGGCCACCGAGCTGAGGAGTGTGGTCAGAAGCTTCAGTTGGCAGCTCCTCCGGGTCTGCCTGTCTGTGAGTTTGGCCCATCATGGGAGCTTCTGGGTGGAGCACTCCAGAGTGCACCATGAGGTTGGCTGTGACTTGGTTAGGCCTACACGACAGTGTGACTTCTCCCTCTGTCCAATCCTACTTCTTTGCTCTTCCCTACATAGGTTTCGATCCCTAATCAATATCTTAACCCCAAACTCTGTGTGGGCTTCTGCTTGGGCAAGTCATTCTGAGTGAGGGTCAGCAGACAGTACAGGCAAATTCAGGCCCAGGAACTGCAGAAGTTAGGGCTACCGGAAATAGATTTGAAGTTCTGCATAAAACATTTAAAGAAACAAAGGATGCAATGTCAGGGATGAGCATATAACAAGAAACTACCAGGAATAAACTGGTAGATTTTTTTAAGTGGAACATCTAGAAGAAAAAATACAATTATTGAAATGAAAAATCACTGGACAGGGGGAGACAACAGATGGAAACCGTTGAAGAGAGAATTAGGACTGGGTGATGATATAGCTGAGGAATTTACCCAGAACTGGGCGGAGATATTTCGAGATGGAAAATGGGAAAGAAAAGTTGAGATGTAGAGGCCAGAATAAGAACGTCAACTATATAGCTGTTGGAAAGACACAGGGAGAGAACAGAACAGACAGGCAATACATAAAGAGAAAAAGATGATGGAATTTCCAGAAAATGGAGAAAATCTGCTGCAGGAAAATCATTCTGAGGAGTGTGCTGGGAAGCTCCCTGGAAACCTGGGGAGCAATTAGCTAGGACATTGTGAACAGAGGTGTCCAAACGCCCCCATTAGCAAGCCATGACTCCCTGTCAGCAAAGTGGTGCTTGAAGGGGCACCACCCAGGCCACAGGCACCCAGGAGATAGCAAACGCCCTCCTGACGTTTCTAAGAGGGAAGCAAGAAATGTGTCTGCAGCTTCCGATGGCAGACAGGCTCTGCTGGGAGCCTGCTTTATAGTTCTAGGTGCATGTAGACCTTAAAACTTGAAGTGTACTTTTCACATTTCAATTGACTTCTCCTCCAGATAGAAGAGCAGAGAAACCAGAGCACACTCAGAATGTTTCTCCTGTTCTAGAAAAAAGGGACTGACCTGCCATATCCTGGGAGTTTCATCAGCATAACCTGAAAGTGTCAGACACCCAGATCTGCTGAGTCAGAATCTGCGATTTTATAGGTGTCCTGTCTATAATCAGAGTTTGAGAAACACCCATGGAGTGCGTAACTTTTTCTCTTTCAGTGCCACACACCCAATTTTTCATTGTAATTCCTGGCTTTTACGGTGCCTGCTTTCTCAGTTTTCCTCTATTTGTGGCTCATATTCGAATGGTAATGCCAACACCACTATCCTTCATGGGAGGATAAAAAGATGTACTCCACATAAGGTCTGTCATGTAGGGGCTCAGCTCCCAGTAGGTGAACACAGGATACAATGAGGGTGAAAGGGAACAACAGTAGAGCCCTGGATAAGGGGTTCATATCACTGTATTCTCGAGGGCGGTCTGTCGAGACACAAGAAGCAAACACCCACCAATACCCCAACAAGAGATCTTCCTGCACCATAGTCTCGATGGCCGCCAGTCTAGACACAGGAAGTAGGATCCTCCACATCTGCCACATCCTTGCTTCCTAACGCAGCCACGGCAGTTATACAGCATACACAACAGTAGTGGCTGATGGCCAGCTGGTTACAGCTGACAGCCAACTAGTTACATAAGTGCTTACATAGGGATGCGTCCTGCGCATGTGTGGGCTACACAACCGAGCCAGCACCTTTCCATGTGAGGCTGAGAGCCTGGACACTGCTCTCTGGGACTCAGTCCCAACAGGTCCAAAAGAGTCAAGCATTCACCCTAAAATCCTTAACTGAAATTTGAGGTACTAGCTACCTTATTTAACAAGGAATTCAGACTTTTAGGAATAACTTCTAGATTTGGCTCAAGTTACTAATTGTTTCCTACGTGCAAAGGATAAGAAAGATTTTTAGGATATTTTTCAATTTATCAATTCAGTCACTTTGACATAAAAAAACAAATAAAAATAAATTTAACCTCTATATTTCAAAAGCTTAAGAGATACTCTTAATATTTTCACAAGACATTTCTTAATCATCTACACTATAACTTGTTCCCTCCTGTAAAATTTCTAAATTTTAACTGACATTTACTTTTAACTTTAAATAAAGCCGAAGCTATGTGATATCAAACCTCCCAATGAATTCAGGTAAGTGAAAAAAAGATCAGATAAGTGAAAGATCAGGTAAGTGAAAAGAAGAGAAATAAGATATTTAAGTAGTTTCTTGACCACTTTTTTTCTTCATGAATGCTCTTCTGACATTGCTTAGCTAATCAGTTGAGACCTGAGTTTGTTTTAGCCTAAGAGAAACTTAAAGAAAAGGGTATTTATGCTCAAACATTAAGTTATTCTCCTAACTATAAAAAAGAGAAAATCAAATAAAGGAAGAGACTTATAAACGTTTGCTCTGCTTAATATAAATTTTCCATTGGTCTGAGAGAGGATGCTGTGTTTTCTTAGCACAGAGTGGAAATTACGGTAGGATTTGGTAACAGATAAAGACTAAGGCAAGATGCTGGACCTTGGGAAGAAATATAAACCCTTGTGTTTCAAATCTTCACAATTCTGCCTCAGTGTCACATTCTACGAGAAACCAGGCCTTCTAGGGGACTGAAAGAGTTAATGAGTTCAATATTGGGATATAGAAAATTGAGTAGAAAAATGGTATTTAATTATCTTATTCAATCATTTATATAACACTTATGATATACTAGGCACTGTTCTGAGCAAGTTAAAAATATCAGTTCCCCTAATTAGCACAACAATGGATAAAGGAGGTATTATTATCCAAATTTATAGACAGAGAAGCAGGTGTAGAGAGGTTAGGTGACTTGCCCAAGGTCACACAGCTGGTCAGGGGTAAGCTGGGGTCTCAGTGCAGCAGCCAGCTCTCCACAGTTCATGCTCTGAACTACCTACCACACCGCATTGCTGACAAGGTTGACTTATCAGAAAATTAATCCCAGGAAGAATTTATTCAAATATCTAGCCATGTTTCACTTCTACAGAAGCTGACATAATGGTAATTTTAACCGTCCAGAATATAACTGCAACTCTGGATATATTCCATTAAAATAAAAAACAATAAAAGAAAAGAGAAGAAAAAAGAAGTCAAGGGCCATCGAGCAACCAGAGCTGTCAGAAAGTCCATCCAATTTGCTTTGCAAGAGAGTCTCTCTCTTGGAGCCTGTCCCATCTACTGATAAGCACTTTGAACAAACCTAAGTACTTTTCCAGACTGGGCAGTTCAGAATTACAGCAAAGTACAAGGGAAAAGCAACAAAAAACAAGAAGAAACAGAAGAACCGACAGTAGCCACTGAAGTAGGAGACAGAACATTTACAAGACTAGACATAAATCCTAAAAGTAGTCCAGGCCTTCTTGAATTAGGAAGAAAAGGCCTAAGACCCCTCTCACCTGCCCCTGAGCATCACTGAAGAGAACAGAGAAAAACAAAGCGTAGAAGGACCTCCCCTGGCCTACAGATGGCAAGGCCTGTGTCTGATGGCACGAAATAGCCACGCCTGAGGATGCGCAAGGCCAAGTTCACTGCCATGTAATATCCAGCAACACTTGTTTGCACGTGGTCCGTGAAAAGGGCAGCTTGGGGACATTCAAACACCTGCATGGTGGGAGCCAGCCTGGCAGAGTGCTGGGTAGCTGTGTACATTGCATCCTCCCTACGCACAGTGATGTTGGCTAAGTGGGAGTTACATGTTGGTGTGGGGTCAGCAGCCTATACTGACGATTTTCCTTTGAGGTTTCATGAAATTCTTGTGTGTTGCACAACTGGCTGCAAGGACGATGTTTATCATGTCACGTGTTCTCTCTGTGGGGAATGCCTAGAAATAACCCTTTCTGAGGTTAGTGCCAAGTTAATTATATTTCTCCTTAACAATTGATTTATTTGTATCCTCATGCACAGTAGCTGTGTAACTACCGTGTTTCCCCCAAAATAAGACCTAGCCAGACGATCAGCTCTAATGCGTCTTTTGAAGCAAAAATTAATATAAGACCTATTATTATATTATGTTATATTATATTATATTACCCGGTCTTATAGTAAAACAATATAAGACCGGGTCTTATATTATTTTTTGCTCCAAAGATGCATTAGAACTGATTGTTCGGCTAGGTCTTATTTTCAGGGAAACACGGTAGCTTATTCAGGTTTCACTTTCCACTTTGGCTGCTAGGAAACTAGATTAAATCAGTGGATCTCAATGTGGGAAGCTCACTGATCATCACAGCATGAGTTTTACGAGGTGTGATTAAACAATACAGTGAATGTTTAAATAAAAAAAATTATTACAGTAAAAGACACATTGCCATCAATACCCCTCAGAATACTCCTCCTTGCTTCAAACACACTTATCCCACCATTCTTGCCACTTTCTGAAGCAGTTCTGGAAGTCCTCTTTTGTGAATGTCTTTAGTTGCGCTGTCGTGGCTGCCTCGATGTCCTGAATTGATTCAAAACATTTTCCTTTCATGGTCATTTTGACTTTGGGGAAGAGCCAGAAGTCACACACTGCCAGATTCAGTGAATAAGGTGGATGAGGATATACTGTAATGTTTTTATTTGACAGAATTTGCTATACCAGAAGCGGTATGTGACACAAAGCATTGTCATAATGGAAGATGAAGTAAAGACACTCATGAAAGAGGCCTTCCAGAACTGCTTCAGAAAGTGGCAAGAACAATGGCATAAGTGTGTTTGAAGTGAAAGGGAGTATTTTGAAGGGGACTAGTGGCAATGTGTCTGTTAGTGTAACAATTTTTTATTTATTTAAACATTCATTATATCTTTTGATCACACCTCATAGTAACTCTGCACAGTGATAAATGGTTATTAGACTTTTCGCGGTGATACATGGCAAGGTATATAAATGCCAAATCACTACATTGTACACCTGTAGCTAAAATAATATTGTATATCAACTATACTTTAATAAAAAACAAAAAAAGAAAAGAAAAAACTACCCATTACCAATTACTTTCATTCTTCCTCCAGCCGCCTAATGATAAACCACTAATCTACTTTCTGTCTTGCACATGTTTGTCTATTCTGGACATTTCACACAAATGCAATCATACAGTACACAGGTATTTGTGACTAGCCCAACCCTTCTTCTTGCAAGTCCCCTGAGCACACTCATCACCCTGAAGTGACCCACTGTGGCAACTGTAGATCCTCGGCTGTCTCTGGGTGAGTATGGTGACATTCTGGGGGATCTATACTCAATCCAGTGCAGGGGACATGTTATGGTCCCCAAATGCTGCTTCTTAGGATGCTCCTAGGAATGCTGGGGAGTTGGGGATAAAATAAACTGTTTGACAAAAGGTTGAAATTGTAGGACAAAGCTATTAGATGAAGGGCAGGTAAAAACCTGACAATTTAGTCCATTTTTGTATATCTTGTCACTTGGTAAGTAAACTTATTTTTCAGCACTTCCATTTCCCGTAGCCAAATCCATTACTGGTCTTACAATATACCCTCTCTCAAATCTCAACAGCTGTGTTTGAACTCGGGGGGGCCATGTAGCCCTTAACAGGAAATAAAAGAAATAATGAGAGATGAAGCTCACTCTTCAATGGCCTTCTTACATTTATAATTGGAAATTTATTGTTCTTTCCCTAAAGAAAGGGATTAATGGTGCTATCCTTCCTCCCCACTCCTCTAAAAGTCTTCACTGAAGATGTTTATTTTTGCAGTGGGGGGTCCCGGATTAGTGAGGCCCCCAGAAGGGTGGAGGAAATTTAAAGGTCAATTTAATTAGCTCATTCTTACCACCAATCTTACACACCTCCCATAAAAATGTCATGATTTAGTAACCATTATAGTCCTCTGGGACATTTTTAAATACCCAAGCATTTTGAACATTTAATTTTCTTGAACTACTCATATAGTGTTATATACATTCTTTTTTTCCCCATTTTGATATGAGTTTGTATTTCTGCTAAAGATCATGAATGAAAAGTTTTTAGTCAACAGAAAGGCCACTTAAAAAGCAATGCTGCCATGTTCAAAATGCATAAAAGTCACCACCTTACAAAGGGAACCTGTCAATATTGTGTGTGAGAACCTAGGTGACAGTCATCTACTCACAGTGACTTGGTAATAGATTCAGAGATTTGACAGCTAACGGGCTTCAGAGAGCATTGCGTCCTTCTCCCTCATTTCCCGATGAAAAAACAAAGACCTTCCAGGCCGAAGTGACTGGATCAAGTAACAGCATCAGTCACTGAAGATCCAGGACTCAAACTAGCCTCCCAGCTCCCGAGAAAATAGTCTTCTTCCTAACTCAGGCTACCTGTTTCAGACTAGGAATCTGGAAGCCAAATGCTGCCCTCTGACAACTCAGGGTTATGATTTCATGCCTGAAATCACATGGCCCAGGAGCTGGGAGTGATCGCCCAGACAAGACTGCTTTCTGGGTTTGCATTGGACATGTCTGAGCGAGCACAGATGGTCCCCTGACCTCATCAAACCAACATGCGAACTCAAACATCATCATCAAGGATTTATTAAGTGCCCACTGTGTTCAAAGCCCTGTGTTAAGCTCTTGGAGGATTTCAAAGAAAGTCTGAGCTGTGATCCCAGGCGTTGAATGGCTTTCATTATGGAGGGGGCAAGACACAGAGCAATTTAACACTTATCAATAATGAAACAACTTTGCAGAAAAGAACACAAAAGTAAAAGGTAATGACCAGCAGCGAAAGGGGCAGACTTGTAGTAACTTCACAGAACGCCATGAGATCTCCTTTAAAAATCTCAGTTGCTACTTGACTTAGATGACAATGCCAGAAACCTGACCCAGGCTCAAAATGAATGAATATGGCATTTAACCCGGACAGGAGCTCCCTGTGGCAGCTCTTGGTTGAAAATCACAAACCAAAATGGGTTGCAGGGGCAGGAAAATGCAGGTAAAACAGGAAGCCTGAGTCCCACGTGCGGGGAGGGGAGCAATCTGTGGTGGGGACAGTCATTGGTTCAACTCATAAGAAGGAGCAGAAAAAGCACAAGAAAAATCGGATGATGCTGATGGACTGTGAGTTTTCCAAGAGCCTGTCCAATCGGAGCGGAGCTCCTCTGGTTTTCAGCCCAGGCAGGGCTTCCAATCAATGTTCATGAGGCTCACAGTAGCTAACCTGTGAGGCCAACAAGTACGAGGAGAAACTTTCTAAGAGCAGGCTGAGCCAAGCCAAGAGCCAACAAACAACTACTAGGGGTTGAAAGAGCTTATCTGGTTCAATAAGCAAACTGAGGTGGTGACAGTATAAGTAGGATTGTTGAGAGACACATACCTCGGTGCCAATCACTGTCAGATCTGGCACTCTGTTCTAGGCCCCAATCCTGAGCTCCCTCTGAGATGCCCAACTGCATGACAACCAGCCTTACACAGGCACTTCCAGGTCACCTATACATTCAATAAACTAAAAAGTCAACTTCATCTTCCTCTCTTTCCTCTCCCATCCCCCAAATTCCCTCTTCCTGTGAACAGCACCCCTGCTCTCTCATTGTCTCCAACTCCAACAACTTTCGCTTCTGTCCTTTGCTCCTATGGGCCATCAGCCACCACTCCTGTCACTTTCCTCTTCTCCCTGTCTTGTGAAGATGCTCTCTGCTTGATCTGGTCAGTGTCAAGTGTGCTGGTTCATGCCTCTTCTTCACTCATTGGGATATTTCATAGCCTCCTAATTTCTTTATTTCCCTTTTATGCATTCTATACATAACTGTCCTGATTATCTTTAGAAAATCCACGTGTCATCACATCGCTCCCTTGTGCAAAACCCTCAGGGTTGCTCACGTTCTGAAGAATCCGCTTGATGTCTTTAGCCCAGTTTTCACATTCTCCACTTTCCCATTTTTATCTCCCACAATCCCGCCACCATCCAGTTGCTTCATACTTTCCTGAGCATTTTGGCCTCCATGTTTTGGCCCAGAAGGCTCACTTCTCTTGGAATGCCCCCCTCAGCCCTTCCTTCCTCCTTCCTTCCCTGTCTTCCACAAGTATTTTTCTGAAGTGCCTGCCCAGGCCCACTTATTCTCAGCCTATAGCCAGGAAAACAAACTAAATTCTATACCTGCCCTCAGACAGTTTAAATTATATTGGGGAAATCTACATTTGAAAATCTGGTGACTATGTTCTAGAGATACTGGCAGATTCCCGCCCCCCCCCCACGAAGTTTAGTGTTCTCTACGGGTGTTAACATTTAAAAATTTTATTTTTAAACCTAGAACAAGAGCATCAAAAGTTTAAAACACTAGCTTTTAAAATTAATTATTTTAAAATTAGAATTCTCTGTTACAAATACAAAGAAGAAAATGCATCTGTGGGGACAGAGCCCCAGAGAGCAGTTTCCAGGCTCTCAGCCTCCGTGGAAAGATGCTGGCTTGGGTAGTAGATGGCTGTCAGCTCTGACTGGTTGGCCATCAGCTGGTACTGGTTAGCCATTAGCCACTGATATAACTGCTGGGGCTAAGCTAGCAAGTGAGGTAGGTTGGCAGAGAAGTGTATGGTGGATTGCGGAACGTGTGGATCCTACTTCGCGAGTCTCACCTGCCTGCCAGGAGACTATAGTGGTATGACTCCCCTATCTATGGCTCTGTGGGTGTTCCTTTTTGGCCTCACCATATTGTCATGCAAGGTGTCATGCGGGGTCTCAGCGCTCCCCACATAAGAACACAGGATGTGGCTAGGCCAAAAAGGAGTACCCGTGGAGCCATAGATAGGGGAGTCATACCACTATAGTCTCGCTGGCGGCTGGGTAGGAGACACAGGGAGCAGGAGCCACACGATGCGCAATCCGCCATCCACTTCTCTGCCAACCACCCAACCCCCTAGCATAACCATGGCAGTTATATTAGTGGCTAATGGTTCACTGGTAACAGCTGATGGCCACACAGCCACAGCAGATGGCCATCTGATTACAGCTGATGGCCATTTACTACCCGAGCCAGCACCTTTCAACGTGAGGCCGAGAGCCTGGAAACTGCTCTCTGGGACTCTGGCCCCACATACTTATTACTTGTTCTGGCCATGATGAATGAAACAACTGGGTAGTAGTGAGTGGAGGTGCCAAGCAGCTGAGATGAGGAGAACCCCGGTCCTGGCCTAGTCCCCCTGCAGCCTGAAAGGACCACAGCGCTTCAGCCTACGCCCGCCTGTGCAGGGGCCCTCAAGGCACCAAACCAGAGCCAGCCTTGTCACAGCTTCCTCCTTTTTTCCAAACCAAGAAGCCAACAAAATGGGTTGAGCCTCACATTTATGATCTTGTTTTTGGTGTAAAGTAAACTCAGGGGTCCTGCCTCTGTTGACAGTTGTTTAAGAGGTACACACATTGGATGTAGGCCTGGGGAGGGAAACCAGTACCTCTCTGGTTTACTAAAGTTACTTTGAACACCCACCTTTTTCTTTTCTAAATAGAAATACAGT
The DNA here is from genome assembly GCF_964194185.1 of Rhinolophus hipposideros. Taxonomy (NCBI): domain Eukaryota; kingdom Metazoa; phylum Chordata; class Mammalia; order Chiroptera; family Rhinolophidae; genus Rhinolophus; species Rhinolophus hipposideros. The sequence goes on along the minus strand of NC_138047.1, from coordinate 14,747,685 downwards.
TGCCAAGGAAAAAGCAGCAATTTAAACGCCAAAAGTACCAGAGCAAAGGAGTGGCGTTCCAGTGATTAATTATATTCACACTGGCTCTCCTCTATGCTGCTCATGCTAAGAGCATAACAGACCTGCCCATTAGTTAGTGTGAATCATCCTCCACTGGCCTAATTTGCCTTCAAAGTTTGTTCTCAGCAATTTGTGCTTCCTTCAAGATCAACTTACATGGTTTTGGTTTTAGGGAACCAAAACCAAAAAAAAAAAAAAGAGAAAGCAAATGGGCTCATGCCTTAGTATTTCAGCAACTAAATTGGTCATTTTAGGAAATTAAAAAAATGACTTTTATCTGCTACAGTGCAGAACTCGGGATACAACGGGCCCCTTTTTGGGACTCATTTAACAGGGCTGATTCTAAGAAGAAATATCTTCGTTTTGGTAATGAATTGAGGAATCTAACAAGATCCTGTTGCTTAGGCTCTTTAAAGCCCGTTTCTGTGAAATGCCAGAGTGGTTTTATTTTAAAAAAAGAAAAGAAAAAAAAAAGAGGGGAACCAAGAGGAACATGTTTCAGTTTAGCACCAGAGAGACAGCCACAGGAGATCTTCGGACGTCAAAATTACCAGCTGTTCACTCCTTTTAAAGTACTCCGTTTATTTTCATATGGCCTCTTTAAATGTAGTAACAGTTCTTAAATAATCAGGAATTATTCCTCTTTATTTTATACAAACCTTTTTTACTATTCCAAAAATGTATTCTTTAAAAGTGACTTATTCTTTTCAGCCTCAGTTGCAAGTCTGAGTTCTTTCTCTCTGACACATGAAGGTCAAACCTGAACGTTGTTGGCTCCACCGCACTTTTTAAAAGGAAACAGAGCGCCCACATCCTCCTTGTGACACTTCCCCTCAGCCCTCCCCGGGCTCACTCTGCTCAGGACCTGGACCTCCCTGGACACCTGGGCCCCAACAACCAAGGAGGGAATGTCACCTGCAGCCTGGCCAGCATTGCTTTTTCAAAACATGGCAGCTGGGAGGCTTCTCAGTCCTAGGTGGCACGTGAGAAATTCTTGGAAGGTTTCAACATTGAGGCAGGGCAGGGTGGTGAGGCCCAAGTCTTTAGGAAAGTGTATTAACTAAGCTCAATTTGCCTCGGAGAGCCTAATCGTTCAGGGAAAATACAGGGTAAGCTGTGCTAATACTTAACTTACGAGGTCACCCAGGGAGGCAATATGGCACCTAACGCAGGATCAATTAAGATTTCCCCATTGAGGGCAAATGAGATCAAGGGTTTGCTAGATCTGAAGGGATTTATTGTAAGTTAGAACTCAATAACATGAATAGATTGTCATAAGAGACTGAAAGTAGTCCTTGCATCTCTTAAATAGATTTCTGCTTACAAAGAAAATCCTTGGCTTTTCTGAATCTGGCTGGCTGTATGAGAATCGGGTAACCGATGTCAGGTCCTTTCTTGGGAGAATGACTGTGGATCAGCAGATATGACAGCACCATGATGTCGATTTTAAAATAAATATTGAGAACCAGACACATATGGGGAGAAAAGCAGCAGTGCACCTTTTTCCATGGTGGTGCTCTCCAGAGCCGTTCCCGGGAGAGGGGGGCTGCTGCTGGCGACAGCGGTGCTGCAGCCACCATACCATGCAGCACTGGAGTGCATATGTGTGGCCCCTGACAAAGACACTGCGAGTGAGAATCTCGGTTGGCCAATTTGAAAAGCGGAAAATCAGCAAAAACAAAAACATTTCTGATTCCTAAGTGGCCTCTATAAATACAGGAAATGCGAATTCAACACACACATAGACATTTGCACAGGCTGGTGGCACACTCATGGCATCAATCAAAAAGGGGCAGAACACTGACTGGCAGAACACCCTCACCTGGAAGTCAGAGTGTTATATAAAAGTCTCACACGTCTGCTCTCTTCCCAAAGAGTAACTTCTTTTCCTAGCAACTAATGAAATCATATTGTAGACGGGTCTCAAAATGAAAGAACTCATTATTTCAGAAATAACATCGAAAATTAATGTATAAAATCAAACCTACTATCATATACGTACTTGTAATGACAAAAATGTATTAATAAATCGTATTTCACAGAGCAAAAGGCACAATGAAGCCCATTTGAAGCAAACGTTACAAAAGCAACTCACCTGGAAATCCTGATCATCGATTCCAAACCTTTCCCGCACGTTTCGGAAAACCATCTGGCAGTACTCTTTAAACTTGAAATGGCTCGGCATGTTTTCTCTGAAACAGCATATTGTGGAATAAAACTCACATATACAAAGGGATCACCACACTTGAATCTCCCACCATCCAGTTCTACCAGTAGCCAAAGAAGTGCTTAGAGTTCCCTACCCACAGAGGGCACAGAGGGACTTGTGACAACCAACTGCTGCTGACCCTGAACAACAACACATGGGTGCTGACCCCCCACACATGCAGTTGAATATCCACATATAACCTTTGACTCCCCACAAAACTTAACTACTAATAGCCTACGCTTGACTAGAAGCCTTACTGATAACAGTCAATTAACACATATTGTGTATGTTATATGTATTATATACTATATTCTCACAATTAAGTAAGCTAGAAAAAAGAAAATGTTATTAAAATCATAAGGAAAACACATTATGGTACTGTACATATTTATTTTAAAACGTATTTATTTTAAATGGTCCCACATAATTCAAATCCGTATTGTGCAGCGTCAACTGTGCAACCCACGGTATGATCCAGGGGACAGAAGGGATAGACTTATCACATTGTTGTCCTCTCACCACCTAGGAGCAATCAGCCTATATGACCTTTTTTATCCTGACCACCTTCTACAGCTGCTTTCCCAAGGAAGAGGAGGTGCAAAGGGAAGGCGCCCTGCTGAGGGAAATTGTGAAGGAAAAGCAAAACTGTTGTGAGTTAGGGTAAGGCAGCAGAGCGAGCTACAAACAGCGCCCCCACAGGAGTCTCCATTATTTTCTGATATAAGTTTACAGAACAAGACTCTCGCTCTCTAAATAGCCTATTTCGTTTTATATAAATATCACATTCCAAATTCACATAGAATAGATCCTTTCAAAGGGTCAACCTCTAAACAGTAGTTTGAGAAGAATTAACACACGAGCTTCATGTTAAAACAATAGCCCCGTAAAGAAATTTCACAATTGGTCCTCACGTAGGAGGGATTTCTTTGAGGCGCATTCTACTCCAGAATTGCTTCCTCTTTTGTTCTCTCTCTCTGTCTCTCTCTCTGTCTCTCTCTCTCTGTCTCTCTCTCTCTCTCTCTCTCTCTCTCTCTCCCCGTCTCTCTCTCTCACACACACCTCATTGTGGTAGTTTGCACACCAAATTATAGTAATTTGTACATGTGTCGGTTTTCAACCACCCGCCTGACTGTGAACCCCATGAGGGTGGGGCCATTTCTTATACCTCCCTGTATCTCTGTCTCTCAGTGGACTGCCTAACACATATAGTGCTCCCTGACGACATGTACAATGACATTCAAATGAAGTCGAAATATTCTCAATGCCCAACATGGCATCCAGTTATGTTTTATGAAAATGCACCTTAATTCTTTATTGTTCTATGAAGTTGTCATTTCTGTTCGTAAAGTAATCATTAGGAGAATTTTGTGTAACATAGACGAGGTCTAGAGCTGTTTTAAAAAATCCTAGCACTTTACAGTTTGACGCATTTAAATTGTAATGAGAATATCACTTTTAACATATAAGATATTCATAGAGAACAATATGCCATATGGCAAAAGGATATTACCCAAGAGGGCCTGCTGTCGCTTTTCTGAAAATGACAGATGGTTATGTTTATCACAGGATTAACTTCATCAGCAAAACTTTACTCCCACCCATTGAAAAATAATGTGATTATAGAAATTCACAAAAATCATACTCTTGGCAGCCATATCAGTTCTAGAAAAGGTCGTATTTGTACTTACTTGTTAAAAAGGTGATTGTCCACCTTTATCTTTGAGTAGGCTTGAAGTCATCTGGCATCAACATCGTAGGGATTTGAACATGGCTCAGTTCATTGATCTAGAAAAATATAAAATAAATGGCACAGGTTATTACTCTCTACGTGGGAAGTGCTTGGAACTTTCAGCCCGACCCACTAACCTCAGGGATGGGGAAAGGGGATGCTGGAGGAGAAGCACTACAAAAACTCTTGAACAAGAGTGGATGGGCTTCCATGTAGGTGAAGGCATGCCAGGAGGGTGGTGCACCCCAGAGCCATGGGGACAGAAACTCCTGGGCTCTGCACCCTTCTGGGCCTTGCCCTATGTACCTGTTCATCTGGATTCTTTATAATATTCTTTATGGTTAACTGGTAGTTGTGAATAAACGTTTCTCCATGAGCCACTCTAGCAAGTTAATTGAACCTGAGGACACTGTCTTGGGAACCTCCAATTTATAGCTGGTCAGTAAGAACCACAAGAAACAATCTGGACTTGCGATTGTCCTCTGGAGTCTTATAGAAGATAGTGTCAGAATTGAGTTAATTGCTTCCTGGTGTTGGAAAAATCACACGTCAAATATATATACACACATAAACATGTTTTATTTTGTTGTATATGGGGCTCACCAGTCATTCATCAGTTTTACCAAAGTGTGTTAATTATGGTGCTGCCCAATAAATTGAAAGCCATTTTAATTTAATTAATTTAATTAAATTTAACTTCCTGGATAAATCTCTCCTTTACCTTATTACGTGGACATGACACAAACTGGAATGTATCCTTGTCTCTAGTTCACATTCATGAGTGATGCAGGTAATGACAATGATCTATCATCTTGAATAAGATTGAGTGAATCCTATTCATTAATTTCTTTTTTTTTTAAGTTTATTGTGGTGACAGTGATTAGTAAAGTTACATAGGTTTCAAGTGTGCAATTCTGTAATACAACATCTATATATCACATTGTGTGTTCACCACCCAGAGTCAATTCTCCTTCCATCACCATATATTTGATACTGTTTACCCTCACATACCACCCCTCCCCCCTTCCCCTCTGTAACCACTAAACTGTTGTCTATGTCCATCAGTTTTTGTTTCTTTGTTTGTTTGTCTTGTTCCTTTCTTGCTTTCAGGTTTACATACCACATATCAGTGAAATCATATGGTTCTTCACTTTTTCTGTCCGACTTCTTTCGCTTAGCATAATTTCAAGATCCGTCCATGTTATCGCAAATGGCACTATTTTATCTTTTCTTATGGCAGAATAGTATTCCATTGTGTATATATACCAGATCTTCTTTATTTAATCATCTATCAAAGGACACTTTTGTTGTTTCCATATCTTGGCCACCGTAAATAAAGCTGCAATGAACGTTGGAGCACATATATCTTTACTGACAAGTATTTTCAGATTTTTTGGGGGGTAGATACCCACTAGAGGGATTGCTGGGTCATATGGTAATTCTATTCTTAATTTTTTTTTTTTTTTTTTTTTTTTTTAAAACACTTCTTTTTTTTTTTCTTTTTTTTTTTTTCCGGTTGTTGAGAGCCCACTGGCCCATGTGGGAATCGAACCGGCAGCCTTCGGAGGTAGGAGCATGGAGCTCTAACCGCCTGCGCCACCGGGCCGGCCCCTATTCTTAATTTTTTGAGGAATCTCCACACTGCCTTCCATAACGGCTGCACTAGTCTGCATTCCCACCAGTAGTGTGCGAGGGTTCCTTTTTCTCCACAGCCTCTCCAACACTTGTTACTATTTGTCTTGTTGATGACAGCCATTCTGACTGGGGTGAGGTGATATCTCATTGTGGTTTTTACTTGCATTTCTCTGATGATTAGTGATGTTGAGCATCTTTCCATATGTCTATTGGCCATTTGTATGTCCTCTTTGGAGAAATGTCTCTTCAGGTCCTCTGCACATTTTCAAATTGGATTGTTTGTTTTTATGTTGTTGAGTTGTATGAGTTCCTTACATATTTTGGATATTAGCTCTTTTTTGGAGGCATTGTTTACAAATATCTTCTCCCATTCAGTTGGTTGCTTCTTTATTTTGTCCATGGTTTTGCTGTGCAAAAGCTTTTTAGTTTGATATAGTCCCATTTATTTATTTTAGCTTTTACTTCCCTTGCCTTTGAGGCGAAATACATAAAATCCTCTTTGAACTCAAGGTCCATAAGTTTAGTACCTATGTTTTCTTCTATGCAGTTTATTGTTTCAGGTCTTATGTTTAGGTCTTTAATCCATTTTGAGTTAATTTTGATACATGGTGACAGATAGCAGTCCAGTTTCACTCTTTTGAACGTGGCTATCCAATTCTCCCAGCACCACTTATTGAAGAGGCTATCTTTTCTCCATTGCGTTTTTGGCTCTTTTGTCAAAAAGTATCTGTCCATATTTATGTGAGTTTATTTCTGTGTTCTCTATTCTATTCCATTTGTCTGTGTGTCTGTTTTTCTGCCAATATCATACTGTTTTGATTATTGTTGCCCTTTAGTACAAGCTGAAGTCAGAGAGTGTGATACCTCCAGCATTGTTCTTTTTTCTTAGGATTGGTTTGGCTATTTGGGTTCTTTTATGGTTCCATACAAATCTGATAATGTTTTTGTTCTATTTCTTTTAAAAATGCTATTGGGATTTTGATGGGGATTATATTAAATCAGTGTATTGCTTTGGGTAATATGGACATTTTAACTATGTTGATTCTTCCAATCCATAAACACGGAATGTCTTTCCATTTCTTTATGTCTTCTTCAATTTTTTTAAAAAAATGTCTTAGAGTTTTCAGTATATAAGTCTTTCACATCCTTGGTTAAGTTTATTCCTAGGTATTTTATGCTTTTTGTTGCAATTTCAAAAGAAAAAAATTTAAATATCTTTTTCTAAGATTTCATTGTTATTATATAAAAATGCAATGGACTTTGGTATGTTGATTTTGTAGCTGGCAACTTTACTGTGTTTGTTTATGGTTGATACTAGCTTTTTGGTGGAGTCTTTAGGGATTTTTCATATCTAGCATCATGTCATCTGCAAAGAGTAACAAATTAACTTCTTTATTCCGAATTTGGATGCCTTTCATTTCTTTCTCTTGCCTGATTGCTCTGGCGAGGACTTCCATCACTATGTTGAAACGCAGAGGTGATCGGGGACAGCCCTGTTGTGTTCCTGAACATAGAGCAAAGGGCTTCAGTTATTCACCATTAATTATGATATTAGCTTAGGTTTGTCATATGTGGCCTTTGTTATGTTAAGGTATTTTCCTTCTATATGCATTTTGTTAAGTGTTTTAATAATAAATAGATGTTGTATCTTTTCAAACGCTTGTTCTGCATCTATTGATATAATCATGATTTTTTCCTTTATTTTGTTTATGTGGTATATTACATTAATTGATTTGTTGGGTTGATCCAACCTTAGGCACCTGGGATGAACCCCATTTGGTCGTTATATATAATCTTTTTAATGCATTGTTGCATTCGATTTGCTAGAATTTTGTTTAGGATTTTTGCATCTGTATTCATCAGAGATATTGGTCTATAACTTTCTTTTTTTGTGTTATCCTTACCAGGTTTTGTTATCAGGGTAATGTTGGCCTCATAAAATGAGTTAGGGAGTATTCTTTTCTCTAATTTTTTGGAAGAGTTTGAGTAGGACAGGTATTAGATCCTCTTTAAATATTTGGTAGAATTCACGAGTGAAGCCATCTGGTCCCAGACTTTTACTTTTGGAAGGGTTTCGGATGATTGATTCAACTTCCCTATAAACTTCCTGATCAGTCTATTTAGAGTTTCCAATTCTTCATGATTCACCCTAGGAAGGCTATGTTTCTAAAAACATGTCCATTTTTTTTAGGTTTTTAAATTTGTTGGCATATAGTTCTTCATAGTATTCTTGGATGATCCTTTGTATTTCTGTGGCATCTGTGGTAACTTTCCCTTTTTCATTTCTGATTTTGTTTATTGTGTCTTTTCTCTTTTTGTCTCAGTGAGTCTAGCCAAGGGCTTGTCAATTTTATCGACCTTTTCAAAGAACCAGCTCTTTGTCAAATTAATCTTTTCTATTGTCTTTTTGTTCTCTATTTCATTTAGTTCTGCTCTGATTTTTATTATTTCCTTCTTTCTGCTGACTTTGGGTTTCATTTTTCTTCTTTTTCTAGTTCTAGTTCTTTAAGGTGTAACGTGAGGTTATTTATCTGGGATTTTTCTTCCCTCTTGAGATGGGCCTGTAATGATAGGCCTGTAATGATATAAATTTCCCTCTTAAGACTGCTTTCACTGCATCCCAAAAATTTTGATAGGATATATTTTCATTGTCATTTGTTTCAATGTATCTTGTGCTCTCTCCTCTTATTTCTTTTGACCCAGTCATTTTTCAAAAGTATGTTGTTTAATCTCCACATATTTGTGGTTTTCCTGCTTTCTTTTTGCAGTTGATATCCAATTTCAAAGTTTTGTGATCACAGAATATGCTTCGTGTGACTTCAATCTTTCTAAATTTGCTGAGACTAGTTTTATGTCCCAATATGTGGTCTATCCTTGAGAATGTTCCACATACACTAGAAAAAAATGTATAGTCTGATGTTCTAGGATGAAGTGCTCTATAAATGTCAATTATGTCCATTTCATCTAATGTGTCATTTAGGGCTGATATTCCTTTATTTATTTTCTGTTTGGATGACCTATCCATAGCTGTCAATGATGTATTTAGTATACATTCTGTATACTTGTGTATACTTGTGTATACTAGTATAATTGTGTTTTGGTCAATTTCTCCTTTTAATTCTGTTAGTAGTTGTTTTGCATATTTAGGTGCTTCCTGATCGGAGGCATAAATATTGATGACTGTTATGTCTTCTTTTTGTATAGTCCCTTTTATCATTATGAAATGTCCATCTTTGTCTGTTGTTACCTTTTTAACCCTAAAGTCTGTTTTACCTGATATGAGTATGACTACACCTGCTTTTCTCTGAATACCATTTGCTTGTGTCAATTTCCACCCTTTTGCCTTGAATCTATATTTGTCTTTGTTGCTGAGATATGTCTCTTAGAGGCAGCATATAGCTGGGTTTAGTTTTTTGATCCAATCTGCTAATCTGTGCTTTTTTATTGTTGAGTTCAGTCCATTTACATTTAGGGTGATCATTGATACATGAGGATTTCCGATCATTCTATCTTTTGTTTTTGGTAGGACTGTGTCTCCATTGTTTCTTTGCCTTTTTGTTGTCTGTTATTTCAGTGTGGTGGTATTCTATAATTTTTCTCTCTGTTTTTTCTTTTTAAATTTTATGTATTTCAGTTCTGCATTATTTTGAGTGGTTACCTTTAAGTTTATATAAAATAAAGTTTCATATTAGAGTATTCCATTTGTTCAGCATGCTTCCTTTTTCCTTTCCCATTTGCTGGTTCAGACATTTACTCTCTCTCCTTTTATGTTTTTCTTTTTACAAATTATCTCTATTTATGCTATGAGTTGATTTCTGTGTTGCAGTAGCAAGTTGTCTTTTTTCTCTGTCTTTTTTCTTTTTTTTTGAAATATTTTTTTCTTCTTTAGCCTGTATGTTATGTTCAAGTGTATAGTGTTCTATTTGGTGTGGGGGTAGCCATTTCCTGCTTCTGTCTGTGTTTGTAGTATGACTCACGGTTTTGTATTCTTTTGCTTTTTTGTTTCAGATCAAATGGCCTCCTTCAGTATTTTTTGTAGTGCAGGTTATATGTTAGAAAATTCCCTCAGTTTATGTATGTCTGCAAAGGTCTTTATGCCTCCTTCATATCTGAAGGATATCTTTGCTGGATATATTATTCTTGGTTCATAATTTCTCTTTCAATAGTTTGAATATTTGGTTCCACTCCCTCCTGACTTGTAGAGTTTCTGCTGAAAAATCTGATGATAATCTAATGGGCTTTCCTTTGTAAGTTACCGTCTTCTTTTACCTGGATGCCTTGAGGATTCTTTCTTTGTTAATTTTTGATAGCTTCAATACAATGTGCCTTGGAGAAGGCCTGTTGGGGTTGAGGTAATTAGGTGTTCTATTTGTGTCTTGGATTCGAGGAGCTAGTTCTTTCCATAAGGTTGGGAAGTTCTCATCAACTATTTTTTTAAGTATACTCTCTGTTCCTTTCTCCCTTTCTTCTCCTTCTGGTATGCCCATTATTCTTATATTGCTCTTTCTGATGGAGTCAGAAAATTCTTGTAGAGTTCTTACTTGTTTTTTTTAACTCTCAGTCTGTCTCTTCTTCCATCTGTGTCATTTCCAGATTCCTATCTTCGATGTTACTGATTCTTTCCTCCATCTGGTTAGCTCTATTACCTAAGCTGACAATTTCATTTTTCATTTGTTTTATTGAGTTCTTAATCCCCAGAAATTCTTTTTAAAATACCAATCTCTTTGGTAAACTGTTCATTTTGTTCTTTGATAGTGTTTCTGAGTTAATGAAACGGCTTGTCTCTGTTTTCTTGCATCTCATAGAGTTTTCTCAGAACTGCAATCTGGAATTCTCTGTCATTTAAGTCACAAATTTCCAAATATTTAACTTCATTTTCTGGAGACTTTTTATTTTCTTTCTGAGCTGCCTTGTTACCTTGGTTATTCATGGTGATTAGTGAATTATTATTTCTCTTCCTTGGCATCTGCAGGAGTGAGTTCTGGAACAGGTTGATAGGAAGAGGTCTTTCTTTTGCTTTCCAGCAGATGTTGTTGGAATATTTTATTTTCTCTCCCACTGCAGCCTTTTATTCTCTCTCACACTGTAGTATTATAGTTTCTCTTGCAGTGTTCTATCTTCTCACATGAAAGGTAAGGGGTTTTTCCCTGTAAAATGGGCTTTTCCTCTGTAAACAGATTTCCTGAGTCTTAGGGTGCTGCTTCCACGAGGGGATGTGAAAAGCTTCTGAAGTTCCAAAGCTTTCCAGCACCAGATTCAGGGCCTGTGTGTTTCAGTGGCTCTGTTTACCTCTGCAGGGACCCACTCAGATAGATGGGGGCAGATACAGAGTGGGTTTGTGAGAGGTGGCTCTGAGGAATGGCAGTGACTACCAGACCAACTGTCCGCCACTTTAACTGGAATTGCTGTGGGTCTGTGGCTATGGGACTGCAGTTCTCAGAGCTGTAAATGTTCTGTTCTTTTTATCTGACACGGTTACCATTCTGCTTCTAACACTGGGAGAGTAGGGATGGGGCAAGCTCTGGGAAGGTCGGGAGGCAGAGACCATGCTCTGTGCCTATGTCTTCCATCCTCTGCTTGGCAGTGAGAGCTTAAAGAACCGTTCTCACCTGTCTTTCCGCAGTCTTTGTTCCGACATCTCTGCCGTGAGCTTTTGGTTTAGCCGTGTTATATGCTGATCCCTCAGGCAGGACTGTGGGTCATAAGGGGAGCTCAAGCAATCCAAATTCTTCCCTCTCCCATGACTACGGTAGCTCTGGAAAGCAGGGAGCTCGGAGCTCAGAGGTTTGGTCTGTGTCCTGCAGCCCACGTCTCTGCACTTCCCCCTGTCCTTCTCCCCCACTTACCCAATTTGCTCACCTTTAGATGATACCAACTGTGTGTCTCTTAGTCTTGCCTGTATGCTGCACAGGGAGTTCTTTGTGGAATTATAAGTGTTCCATTTGTTGTAAATTCCAGGGAGGATTTCAAGAGGCTCACCTCACGCCACCATTTGTGTGACATAAACCTATTTGTTAATTTCTTTATTCCACATGAGGCTCTATGGGTTGTGAACTTTCACATTTCAGGACAAATTTCTTCAATTTCAAAGTCTTCAATTTGAGAAAATATAATTTATTAATCTGGCATTCTAACCTAGCCCAACCATTCTGTATGGCCCATCTCATAATTGGCAGCTAAACTAACAATAGTTTAACATCATTAGTTTACATCTGTTATTATCAGTATTTTTAACAAAAAATTTGTACTTTTCTTTCTTCTTTCTTTATAGATAATTACATAAGGAACACACACACACACACACACACAAACACACACACAGATATATGCGCTACATAATATTCATGAAAGGAAACAAAATAATTTGTGTTAATCATTACTACTTTGCAGAAAAAAATAAGTCACTGCACCATAAGAGTAAGCATGCATTATGAAATCCAAATACCTTTTAATTTATGGAGATAAAAGTGCTTTTGGAGTTTATTAAAATTGTATTAGGTTAGTTAAACAATAAACTGAAAGCACTACTTCTGTTATTAAGGACACATTTAAGGTTCCCTCTTGTTGCAAATATTTAATAAACTTTCACTAAATAGTGTAATACCACTTTATACTTGTGAAATACTAGTTGTCAAACCACTTTGGCAAATATTTTTTCATTTTCTATTTGTGCTGACAGCCCTATTGAGCTCATGATCATAAAAGTTTGTTGTTAATACACCCATGCAGAGGCTGTGAACAGGGTCTCCCAGTGGTCTGGGAAGAGCCTCTTGTTCCTGTTTATACCCACCAGGCACCCCAAAATAGACAGGTGTGGATGAGCTCTGCCTTTCTGCTTAGCCACTTGAAATTAATGTGAAGAGCAGTGGGGCCCAACATAAGACATACAATAAAGAAGTTTTGCTATCATCAGTACACACAAGTGCATAGGGGGGTAGGGTAACAGATTTAGTACAAGGGGCCCAAATGTTCCTGATTGTATTATAATTCAAGAGTTGGGAGGAGGGGGAGAGAGGGAGAGTGTGTGTAGATGGGAGGATGTTGATTGACATGAGGGTGGTGAAGGGGGGAAGGATAGGGAGAGCCACTGGGTTCCAGGCTTACTTTGATCTTAACTCACGTTAATACATTAATCTTGCTGCCAACACTTGGTAGACACCTGCCAAGCATCACATTAAACCCTTAGACACAATATCCTATGTGATTTTTACAATCAAACAGAGTAGGAACTATTATTATCCCCATTTTCCAGGAAATTGAGGCTTATAGTGAGATTAGGTAAACTAATCCATTCTAAGTCTTCCTGTGTCAGACAACTCACTTGAGTTACCTCAAATATAAAGTTCAGAAAGTGGGACTGGCTGACTCCAAGATCATTTGGAGCTTCTGAAAGCCTATGAGGTAAGAAGCACAGGCAACTTCAGGAATGTACACCTCAAACTTAAGTCTTCGTTGTGTTAAAACCTTCTAAAGCATTCCTCTTTTAAAAAAGGAGTAATTAACTACATGTTTAGAACAAATGATTAACGGCATATTTAATTGAATGTACAACATGGTCTACTGCAAGTATATCAGCTGTGATTTGAATAAGTGCAATCTAAATTTGTAAAGACCTGTATCCCTGAAAAGTTATCGTTTCTCTGACATTCCTTGTCATTTCAAAAAAGGGAAAATAAATATTCCTCAAAGCTCAATTAAATCTTAATGAATTATGAACAGTATCCATGAAATATAGAAAATTGATTTCCAAAACAATTATTTATTAAAGCAAATTGTCTGAGTTTTCCTTTGTGAAAAATATGACTCACACATAGTGCAATAAAATTTATGCAGACTTTTCCTTTTAAAATACTATATGGCCCAACTCAGAAAAGGTATCTTGATTCATGTCTTCAGCAAAACATTTAAATTTCTATCCCATTCAAGTTCCCTCCAACACTGTAAAACGTGTGTGTGTGTGTGTGTGTGTGTGTGTGTGTGTGTGGTGGGAGAGGGCGCGTTGGCCTTAGATCTGCTAACTGCAATGAGTGTTATTCCTGCAGATGTAACACTGAATTCAAACTGACAAGAAAACAGAGTTTGCAATGAAAATGTAAAAATGAGCATAATATATAACTATTGGACAAAGAATAAATAAGATCCAGCCTATAATCCAGCCTATAATTCTGAAATTAAGACATACAGAGGTGTTCCCACAAAGCCATTTCACACAGAGACATTTAAAAAATAAACTTCATGAATCTATATAATCTTAAGTAAACAATATGTTCATAAATTGCGAGGCATTAGTAATGGCGCTTAATTAATTCAGATATAGTCACCCTAAATACTACATTCCCAGACTAATACATAATTAGTAATTGGTTTTCCTTTAGCCAAGCATACACAAAAAGGACCAAAGAAAAAACAACAGCAAAAAGAAAACTCTCACATGTAGTAGACACTGAGATATTTAATCTGATTAGAATAGACAATTCACTACAAATTAAGCCACGTTGAGAAGAAATAGGAAGCATCCAGCACGGGAAGCTACAGGGTGGCTGCTGGGTACAAAGGCTGAATGAGAGCTGCTGGGAAGAGCTGTTCATGCCAGCTAGTCCATCGAGACTGGGGCAAAATGGGAGACGGCAAGAGTGGGAATTATCTTAAAAAGCCCATTTATCCCTCGAAATCTCAAGATGAAGACTGAAGAGGGCTTACTTTATCTCCCAAACAACATTCCTACCACTTAAATATGAATGCATATTTTAAAACACGATTCAATAATAAAAATACAGTGGGTGATAAACCTGGGTAAGATGAACACAAGGAATTCAAGACCAGTAAAGAACCAACAGGGACAAAACTGTAATGCATAACTCAATATGACTATTATTTTGGGTGCTGTTTAAACTTTAATTAATTTCTTAGGAAAATCAAAAAATAAATATGTCATACCAGATTTCCCAGATTTTACAAGTTTTTCAATTGCTTCTGGTTTCTAAGAAAGCATCCTGACTTCACACACACACACACACACACACACACACACACAACCAATTCACCATTACTGTTGACAATCTCTTTTCCCCCTTCATATCTCTTCTTTTCAGTGTTTGAAAAGAGATACTTTCCACTTACTGGACTCACCCTAAAAAGCAAAATTCCTTTGTGGATTCTATTGTTGATAAGCATAGAAGGATTTCTCCCACCAAATCATTTACTTTGAACATTTCTGCCCTAGGGTTCATTGGCTTCCGGAAAGGAAAGAATATAAAATGAAAATTACTTCTACTAGATGAAAGGTGCTGGTATTCCCAGAGCTACTGAATGGAATCACAGCTGGAGGTTCTGACACCTATCACTGGCCCACAAACAGCAGGGCCCATTTAAATGTGCATTGGAATTTTGGTTAGTTCTCCCCATAAGTCTACAAAATAACCTCTAGTGCATTCCTAAGAAAATATTTTCTCTAGTGTGACTAGGAAAGATCCTCAAGATTGTACATGTCCTTCTCCATGCTCTTCTCCAGGGCCATCTGCACTATTTTGGGAGAGGATAGGGAGTGGGAGCCTGAGGAGGAGCAGGAAACAGAGACCTAACAACTTAAGGGTTATAATAAGAAACTTGAACAGATTAGGTAGACTTCCTTGTGTACACAGAACTGTCCAAATTGGGTGCAATAACTACGACCACCCCTTTCCAATACCTGGCAACAGACTTGTGAAAAATTCTTGTAATACCTTTGTAAGTGGGAATAGCACCGTGAATTTATAACAAAGTTCATATTTTATTGGAGATAGCAACCATCATGTCCTTAGAGCAAAGAACATCATAAAAGCATCATATTCTCTTACTTTTTTCTACTATTTTTCTTAACAAATTTGCAGCAGTGGGTATGGGGTAGGGGGAAGATTACCTGAAGTTTTTTTAACTTGATTGATTTTTACCATGTATTTGATACCTATTTGTAATTTCTTATTCCATGTTTGTAAAAAATTGACTTGAACATCATCAATCATTTTGAAATAATCTTGTAATAATCTTGTAATGCATATTAAAATCTTGCAATGCATATAATCTTGTAATGCATATAGGTTGAAATGATTACGAATTTAAGTCTCAATATGACTCAATCACGAAGCTGACACTTGGAATAGTGTGGCTCTCATTACAACTTATACTGCAAATCAAATAGCAATTTTAAAGTTCTGAGGCTTCGAAGGGGCAGGCAGAGCAAATTAGAGTCAATTATAGAGGTAGGAAAAATAGGCAGTTGATGTTTGTGAAATGTATTTTTACCTGTCTTGAGGCAAGACCTCAATTTTCTACAGCTGCTCCATCACTATTCGTTTTCTGAGATCACTTTTTAAAAGTTAATATCTTTGTTTTTGCAGGTAAGACAAAATCAAAGATACAAGTACATTTTAATTAAAGCCTTCTTTTGAAATGTGAGCTACCTTCAAATGTCTAGAAATAAATGCTTTATTTTGATGAGCCAAATAAAACTGTTCTGATAGCAAAGCAGAGTAGAAATGTGAAATGAATTAAGGCACAAAGGTCTGTCATTCCAGCATCTATTAAACCAAAAAGTCCAAATTATTACACTTAAGGGGATTTTCCTGTTGAACAAGGATCATTAAGTCAATCTTTTGATTAATGACTACTTGACTACAATTAAAATGTCATCAGAAATATTTAAACTCTTGCTTAGAATCTTACTTAATTTATGACACAGACAAACCCTATCATAGACCATCTGTCAACGTGGTATCTGCAAGCTCAATCAGACTTCTGAAGGGTGTTCCTCATTGGCTGGCCTACTGCCAACTTCACCCAAAAGAATGAAGTCATGTTAAAATTTTACCTTCCATGAATCAAAGAATTTGACATGAGACTTGAAATAAAGCCAAAAATTTACTGTAACAGAGTAATACCATTTTTAAAAAGTCAGGAATAATTTTGCCAAGAAAAACAAGATTTAAATGTGAATGTGGTTCATTCCTAGGTCCCCCAGGCTTGGAGTCAGGAGACCTATGACAAAGCCCAGTTCTGCCACTTCATCACTGCCTATCCTTGAGCAATCGCAACAGCTTTCTTGATCTGGCTTTGTACTTTTTCAAATGAGTTCAAGAAGATAAGAGATTGCAAATGATGTATTGTTTGGCCCAGACAGTGATTTAGAAAATGCTTGAATTAATTACCAATTTTTTCAGGTGTGAGAAAATTTACATACAGATTTAGATTTCAGGCTTCTTTGAAAAACTAAATGATCTGGCATCCAGCCTGGATTCACTCATTTGGTGCAGAGCAGCAGTGGGAATGCACCTCTAGTTGGGCACAGGTCCCACCACTCTCGATAATCTTTGGCCTAGATGCCTGCTCGTTCCAGGGTTTCAGCCACCACTGGGCTCCAGTGACTGGCACACGGGAGGCAAATACTAGTGAATCCAAAAAACAACTTCCCACAGAGATTCTGTTAATTCTAGAAGACACAGATGACCTCACAAAGTGTTTTGTTTCTATGTTATAGGAGGGCAGGGACAAAGATAGGATGAGAAGCCACAGCCCCGATATTATAATCAAGGACATTGTGTGATCTTGGTCCTTCATTGCAATTGATATACACACATAGGAGGGATGTCAGAGTGAGAAGCTACGCCTTCAGCTGCCTGTAACCATGTCTTCAGCCTGCTTCCAGAAGGGCATCGAGCCTGAGACACGAAAGTCATGTAAGAGGGACAAGAGCCACGTGGAAATGATGTCTTTTGACTCTCTGGTCCCAATGCAACTTGAGACCAGCCTACCCCCTGCCATTCTTCTCAGATACACAAACCAATCAACCCTTTACGCTAGTGGGAGTTAGGTTTCTAACACCTGGGATCGAAGACATCCAAATACAACACTCAAATACTTCATAGAGGTCAAATGAATATAAATTTCTTTGGTCTGGGGAGGGTGGCATGAATGGTAGCAATAACACAACACTCCAAGATACCGATCTTGAAAGTTTCAAATGAATATATTTTACTTTTTGTAGCCAGATATATATTACGCCAAAACATTTTGAGACTTCCCGATGTCTCTGTGTATCATCCAATGATGAGGACACTCTAAAAGTAGAGTGGCCCAAGTGGACTGTGAGAGAAAAACCCCCAGAAGGCTGTGGAAAGTGCCACATTAGTAACAATTATGGCAGGAGGTCCAACAGGCAATGCACTTTCTCCTCCCTGAACTCCAGGCAGAGGGGTTCCCTACGGCTGGGGTCCTGACTGGCTATGGAGAAGATGGGGAGGCGTTGCTACGTAAGATGACTGTCTCACTGGCATAACCAGAGGACCCCATCTGCTGAAAAAGTGATGAGAGACAGCCATGCATTTAGAAAACCAATTACTCACATACGATCAGTAAAACCTGGAACACGATGAAGACGAGAATGGGCATGTATAGTTCAGTATTTAAAATAAAATGATGTCTTCAGCAAACTTCATGGTTGGGACCTATATTCACATTCCAGAAGGGAAGCACTGAATTCCTGATTCGGTTAGGGTTGGACTTTTGTTTTTCTTTCCATGAACAGGACAGAGGGGCAGCTTGTTTCACTGCACAAGAAAGAACAGTATGAGGAAGGTTACCATCAGGCAGTTTATACAGCTTTCTTGGATTCCCAGTTTAGGTGATGAATAGACCGCACACTTTTATCTCCTTCCCTTCCAGAAACCCTGTTAAAATGACAGTAAAGGAAGTTAGCAGACAACAGGCGAGCAGACATTTAAAAGAGGAAAAAATGGAGGATTGCTAAGTGACAGAAGAGGAGAGAAAGCTGCCACCTAAATGCCAAGGCCAATTTGCTGTCACAGCTGCAGAACAAGTGCCTGGAGTTCAGGGAGCAGAAAGTGCATTGCGTGTTGCCAACCACCGCACCCCACGGAAGACAAGGGATTGATTCTTTAGGGAACGGAACCCAGGAGGCTTTAGAGTTAACACCAGGCACAGAGCAGGGCGGGGCTGAGCACAGGAGGCATAAAATCTCTGCTCTCAGCCCGGGGCCCTCTCCCACGGGCTCTCAGCCCCTACCCTCTGCTCTGCTGCAGTCACACCTGCAGCCCGTGGCCACTCCCTGAGGGGACACTGCAAATTCCTCTCAGGAGAACAGGCCCCAGAAAAAACTCCAGCAGTGGGAAATGACCCACCCACCCTCCGGTAAAAACCTGAGGCATCAGCAAGCATCGCCACCTGGGTTCCCAGAACATTCATTCTGCTTTCCAGTGGTTCCTTCTGGAATTTGAATGATTAACAACAAACCATCAGACACATGAGAAAAGCCTCCAACACGAACGAGAAGGGCTGCAACAAATCTATAATTTTTTCAGCGATATTTAATATCGCACAATACTAAATTACCAAATTCAGTACTTCACAAAGTACTCAAAATCACTGAGACACACTAAGGTGAAGACTGACTATTACTTTAACCTAAGGCTATGTATTATTTTAACCAAAAGGAGGAATATGAGGAGAAATGAAAAGGTGTAGGAGAGCTACAGCATCATCTGTCAAGGCAGAAAGTCCACCGATAATCCCCGTAACTGACAAATTCATAAAGAACAGTATAAGCCTATTATGCAGAAATAAATGGGTAAATATCAGGGGAAATTATTGGTATGTATATTTGTATGCTGATATGGAAAGTTCTGTAAGAAACACTATGAAGTGAAAAAGCTAGATGTGTTCAATATGCTCCCATTTATGTTTTCGAGAAAAGTTATGCATTCACAATTTGTATATGAAACTTAGAGAAAGCACATGAAAGCTGGAGTAGCAGGTTTGGGGATCGGGGGTAGGCGTGAAGTTCCCCAGATGTTATTTTCATAATAATGAAGGGAAAATTAAAGCACTCATGAAGCGTCTAGCTCAGGGGACACATCACATGACTACCGCAATGGTCCCCAACACAGGGTGCATGCTCGCTAGCAACGAGATGGCAGAATTTCTATTTCTATTTATTGTATATCTAAGAAATTTAACCTTGGCAAAATTTATTATATAGTTTAACACATGGCCTCATTGGTCTACATGTTAAAGTCGTGAGCTGTATATTGAAAGGGAGACAACCTGAAGAAACAGCAGAACCCCACAGCCTGGAGGGGTGGCAGTGGAGCACCGTGCCTTCGTCCACGTCCAGGCTATTGCAAAGGACTGCAGCTTACTTGTGCCCCGCTGAGTGGATTTACGGAACATACCATCTGGCTTTAACATCTGGTTTTAATTAACACTCACAGACCAGACACGTGTTTAAAAGGATGCCTGAAGAGAAACCACCGACTGAAGCTAACACTAAAAACACAAGCACAAGTGAACAAGAATATGGCAGAGCTAACAGAGGGCTGAGCTCCTGGTGCGGTCCCTTATTGTCCATATTACCAGGTCAGAGCACTGATGATTTAATCGAATACGACAGGAACAGTTCAAAAACAATTGGAGTTATTGCGAAGACTATTTAAAATGTAGGCTCCCATCCATTTTGACTATCAGATACTCACATATCAGTTAAGGGTATGCTGTGCCTTCAGGTATTAGCTGATGACAGTATGGAGCTAGCAAATGCGCAAGTCATTTAAAAACTAAGCACCCTATGGGAACACAAACGTCTGCAGTTTTTCAATGATGTTTAACATCATGTAATACTAAACTACCAAATTCAGCAGTTCACAAAATTTTACTAATTTAATGATTAATGTACAGTAGCTTCTTTCTAGGTTAAAACAAAAGACTAAAAACCACATACTGAGTGTGATTCTTACCAAGGAAAAAATGGCCATAAGTACATGAAAGCCAACATGGCACCAAATTCAAATGCATTCTTTTGTCAGCAAATACTATTGGCAGATACATAGAAAATACTGATCAGTATTTGAAGACTCAAGGTTTAGAACAAATTGCACAATCTTGGAAATTTGCTTTACGGTTTCATCTAAGTGAAGATTATTCTAACATTTTTCTGCTTCTGGTAAATTATATTCCATATATTCAAAGAACTTGGGTGGGGGGTGGGCAGAAAAGGGGAAGGGAACTAAGAAGTACAAACTTCCAGTTACAAAATAAATCACAGGGTTGTAATTTACAGCCTAGGGAATACAGTCAATAATATAATAACTATGAGATTCTGACAATTAAGTTCCCAAACTTGTTGCAAGGATGTTGCTAACCTTTTTTGATATCTGAGGGATTATTCGTTATGAATTTTTCCCAACTGGACAAACAGTTAACCACGTTTACTATTTGGAAGTGCTGAAAAAGCTGCGTGAAAAAGTTAGACAACCTGAACTTTTCGCCAACAATTCATGGCTCTTGCATCACAACAATGCACCAGCTCACACAGCACTGTCTGTCACGCAGGGGACCCTGCTCACTGCGCCATTTGTCGTGCAGGGTCTCAGCTCCCACTCCCCGCCCAAGAACGCAGGACACGGTAAGGCCAAACAGGAACACCCATGGAGCCATAAGTAGGGGAGTCAAACCAATGTATTCTTGCTGGCGGCTGGGCTGGAGACACAGGAAGCAGGATCTACATAATCTGCCTAACAGCAGTCCGCGCTTGCCAGCCACCATCTTCTTGCTAGCCCCCATTCCTTTCTGCTAGCGTAGCCACAGCCGTTATATTAGTGGCCAATGGCCTACGGGTTACAGCTGACGGCCAACTAGCCACAGCTGCTGGCATCTGATCACAGTTGATGGCCATTTACTACCCGAGCCAGCACCTTTCTATGTGAGGCCGAGAGCCTGGAAACTGTTTTTTTGGGGTTTTGTCCCCACAGAAGTGCTGAAAAAGCTGCGTGAAAAAGTTAGACAACCTGAACTTTTCGCCAACAATTCATGGCTCTTGCATCACAACAATGCACCAGCTCACACAGCACTGTCTGTGAGGGAGTTTTTAGCCAGTAAACAAATAACAGTATTGGAACACCCTCCCTACGCACCTGATCTGGCCTCCCAAAGACTTCTTTCTTTATCCGAGGATAAAGGAAATATTAAAAGGAAGGCATTTTGATGGCATTCAAGACATCAAGGGTAACATGACGACAGCTCTGATGGCCATTCCAGAAAAAGAGTTCCAAAATTGCTTTGAAGGATGGACTAGGCACTGGCGACCGTGTGTAGCTTCCCAAGGGGAGCTCTTCGAAGGTGACTGTAGTAATAATTCAGCGATGAGGTATGTAGCAGTTTTTCTAGGATGAGTTCATGAACTTAATTGTCAGACCTTCCTATGTACTGTGACAGATGGTTAGTATTCTTATTGTGGCAATCACTTTGTAAGGTATATAAATGTTGAATCATTATGTTGTACACCTGAAACTCATATAAAATAGTATGTTGTAGTTCTACAATAATTAAAAATAAATTTAAAAATAGAAAACAAAGAACTACTCTGTGTGGTTACAAGGGAAGCAGAGCCCAAGAACCTTCAAAATTTGTGGAATTTGAAAGATGAGTCATGTGTTCCAAAAAAACAAGTGTTCCCAATTCGTGGACCTTTGCAGGGGTCAGAGGTGCCTGTCAGTAGTGTGCTCTTTAGCAGCGAAGAAATCAATGCACTTTAAGCTTCCTTTCAAAGTAAAGGTGATGAGACTCAGCATTGACTAAGAAAATAATTGCTTTTCAAGAGAAATTAGAGCTTTGCAAACAGAGGATTCTCAAAACAGATGTTTGGAAAAGTTTCCACTGTTTTGTGATCTTGTGGCCAAAAACAATGTAACTTTGTCACCTATGAAAACTCTTATATCAGCACACCCACACACTTGGAAATAGAATATTCTAGCTTAGTAGAAATCTTTCCGGAGAGTTTTGAGCCCATTTGTTGATGGACGTTGAACCCATTTGTTACAACTTTAAAAACAAAACAACAATACCTTTCAATAAGTTTAGAAGTTTTCAGGGAAAATGAAATCTAACATCTGAAAGTCAACTAAAATTTTGTCGAATCAACTAAAACTGGTAAGATGGGCTGAGACAAGGAGTAGGATGATTTAGTAAAAATGGCCAGTAATATGCTTGTAGTTCTTCCGTTTGTATTTATAAACGTTTGTGAGGGTTCTTTTTAGCAGTGAAAGCTGTTAATACCAAGAATCAAAATATACAGAACCTTAGAGGTAGGCTTTAAAAAAATTAATATTAAAACAAAATTTTCTATCATCCCAATAAATTTTAATAAATAAATTCATTAATTAATTTAAAAACTACACTAATTATACTGGTCTCACTAAAAATCAATCATTTTAATGAAGGCAAAAGATTTTTTTAAATTGTTAAAATCATTTTAAAAATTTCATCTCACAATTTCAGTTTTTAGATATGCTGTAAAATGTACATAACATTGATATCTGCCTATGAACATAATGTATAAATAAGTAAACGTCAGCATGCTTATATTTCACACACATGATGTGTGATCAAAAATATTTGGCATCTATTCTATGGGGTAGTTTTCAAAAATTTTCAAAATATTCATATATTTATCCATCTCCTATCCCTGCTGGGGAGAACAGGACATTTGGCAGTATGTTTTGGATATTAAAAAGTCCCCACATATTTTTGACAGAATTCTCTGCTCCCAGCCAGAGGTAGGCATACTACACAGCATGTACACTTAGCCATAGCAACATCTAATTTTAAAACTGTCAAAAAACACTTTCATATGTACCACATGCTTTTTCCCCTCATAATAATGACATAGGATTATTTTCACTGAACAGATGAGAAATAAAATAAAATAACTCAGCAAAGAACATAAATGGCCTCTTTTAGATCATGAGAAGAGAAGGCAGAATTAGATTCCTCTACGCTAAGCCCTATGCTTGTGCCAACCTAACCAACACATTTTCGAAACTGGACTCTAGAGCCTGAACAGAGTGCCCCATGGAAAGAGATGACATTATAGCCACTGCTGTGACCTGAATCTTACAAGGAAGCAGGGGTCCAGCTGAGTCTCCTGCGTGGGTTTGTGGGAGGATGGGCCTGATAAAAACAGGGAGGAATTTACAAAAAGTTTGAAAGTTTAGGATATAAATTTATATCAAATGATTGTAAGGGATTAACAGAACTTTTGATATCTAAATTGCAATCTTCTAAGTTAATTTCTCCTCACCCCAATTTCTAAAATATAGTCTGTTCAAAAACTTCAGAATAACTTGGTCCTGAGCGCAGAGATTTTTTTATCTGATGTGTTTTCCAGGTGAGTTATATTCTTTAGCCTAAAAGACTATTTCAGGCATGAGTAAATGGATTTTTCTAATAAATGAAAGCAAATAGGCAACTCAAGTTTTGTATAAAAAAGAAATAATTGTTGAGCAAACAATAGTCCAAAGCTATCTTATTCAGCAAAAGAGGAGATTGTTTTTAAGACATACCAGACTACATTTCTTACATAATTTTATTTTGTGACTGAAAATATTTGCCAAAGTTGAAAATAAGCTGTTCAATTTAGATTTCAGTTTATGTTTTAGCATAGCATCACGCTGAAATGCAGAAAATCACTTTTTCATTCAGCTTTGAATTTATATTTTGATATAAAGCACAGGGGTGTGGTTTAAAAAATAATCATTAGCTCAGCTAATATCTTTTTCATGGCTGAAAGTAGGATATTTTTAACCCTTTACTTGGATGTATATATACTCACAAATAAATGTACTGAAGTGTTTTACAAATAATAAACATAATGAGCACTATTCCTAATCTGGTAAGAAAAAACTCACCATGTCATGTTTATGAATTTTCAAAAGCATATCATACCAATTAAATATCTCCTATCCACAAATACTAATTCACAAATTGTCAAAAGAACAAAAATGCTACTGCTTGTATTCATTATTTTAGGAAAAAATGCATTTGCTACACGAGTTTTGCATAAATAATTCTTTCCTTTCTTCACCTCCTCCCACTGTATTCTATGTATTCTACCAACTATAAAAATAGATAAGCGAAAAAAAACCCCAGAGAATTAGATAACAGAGAAAAATCTTAATTCCTAATTAGATTAACTGAAATTAGTTTCTCATTCTCCATAGGCTATGAACAAGATGCGCGACACACCAGATTTTATACAGGCAGTTCTCACTGGATTTTAAACCTGGACACTTCTAAAAGGTTGGACAGGGAATGATACTCTTAGCTGTTATAAGAGATTCAAATATTTTCTTACATCCTTATATTTCAATCATCTTTTTTCTGAATGATTTGAGGCAAATCTGAATGATTTGATAGTTTTCACTAACATAAAAAGCAGACTGCAGGTGAGCACTTGACCCACTGCCCGCCTCAGCATTGCAAACACTATGCTTAGGAACAACAGAGAACTACCCTACATAGTCCCTCCAAGTTCAGGTCTGAGGTATTACGATGCAGATCTCCTTATCAGGTAAACAGGCAGATCTTAAACAGTGTGTTATTATAGTTTCTTTAATATTCTCAAAATGTCTGTTTCACTTCAGGAGTCAATTTAGCATTCAGATGTATTTTCCTCTTTGATCTTAAAAACTAAAGGTTCAGAGCCTTAAGCATGCTTGCCTTTGGGAAACAGGATTTAAAGAACCTAACAAAGTTTATCATTCAATATTCAGTTAGAAACATGATCTAGATAACTCCAGATTCATGTTTTGTCAACTCTGAATAAGTTAATTCCTGGCAATTTATTTTTCTACCTCTAACACTTGTTTATAGCAAAACCACAGGATTGCTGCATGAAATTCCATGGGAAACATGATTTTTTTTAATCTGAGCAGAAGAAAATCAAAATTTTCTTGTTTCATTGTGTTAAAAAGAAACAACAGGCCCCAAAAGGAGTGACTTTTGCTAAGCCCTACATTAGCAAACTAGCAGACTTAACACCTAACCTGAATGCAGTTTCGAACTTACTAGGAGTCTTAACCAGTCAATCTGGAGTTCTGTGGTCAGCAACAATAGACGTCATCTGTCACATAGGCCCTTTCTATCCCCCAAAGAAAGATGAGGTAATCTGTTCTTTCCTTATCGCTTCCCCCTTCCACCTTGTAATGCCTTCCATTTTGTACAGCTCCTCTGAGCTCCTTTCTAGTTGCTAAATGAGATGCTGCCCGATTCATGAATCATTCAATAAAGCGAGTTAGATCTTTATATTTACTCAGTTGAATTTTTGTTATTTACCAACGTTAATGATTTTTCTCATGCTATCTTTTCCTGCCTTTATACCTTGTTATCACATGTATCTCAGGAAAGGCCAAAGGACTTGAATTTATCTACGTCCCTCAGCAGTAGGAAAGGACCCTTTGGCCATGCACAAGTCACTGCTGCCTGATAGAAATGTTCCCTGATCACGTGTAGGAGCCACTTATACTGTTACCAGAGAGTGGGCCCTTCTCAGAGAGATGTCCAGGTTCTTGGCATCTCGAGCAAAGAATTGAACGAGATACCGAGGTAGAGTAGTGAAAAAGCAGTTTATTAGAAGAAAAAGTACACTTCAAAGAGATAGAAGCAGGCCCGAGCAAAACACAGTGGCTCAAGGGCCATTATTAGAAGAGAAAGGACACTCCAAAGGGATTGGAACGGGCCTGAGCAGAAGAATGGGCTCAAAAGGCTCAAAGGCCTAAAGGCGCTGACTAGCGAGGACTTTGAGTTTTTATCCCTTTTTCTTTTTCTCTAGAATGGGCTGTTCCTTTCCAGACAGGGGACCACTTGATTGACACCTGTGATTGACAAGGGACTATTACCTGATCTTTTTTAAACTGCACTTTTTCCTTCCCAGAATTCAGTCTGTTATAATGACATTAATGAATTTCTGGGCATATGCATGATATTATAATGATGGCATAATGAGACCCAGGTGAAATGAAGGTCATTATGGCCTTTACTGCACAGGTGTGAGTGACTGGTTTAATCTAGTTGGGTATTTTGTACCCACTTGTTTCCTCATAGGGGTAGATAATTATAGTGAAAAGGGGAAGTTTTGGGCAGAGAGGGGAGGTCTTTTGGGCAGTCACATTCTGTGGGTTGTGTTGGATGTGCAGGAATGCAGAGACCTGATGCCTATCTCTAACTGCCTGCCTTGTTTTCTCCTTGAGAGATATGATCCCCATAAAATCTCTATGGGAAGTTGAAGGACAGGAGATCTTTTCTTCTGTATCTGCTTCCTGCTGGGCAGGGTCGTAGAGCTGTCCCTACCTATTGGGGGATTCACAGAACTCTCATCTTATCTGATGTTAGGTGAGAGGAAGAGGTCTCGAGATTTACCTGGAAGACCATGTTGGCTTCTTTGATGGGGACTGGTAATCTGGCTGGGGTATCAGCTGCATCCCCAAGGCCCCTGAATGAGGAAAAATAGATTTGGTTAAACACAATTAAAAGTGTTGGCCCAAGAAGCAAGACCCAAAGCCATCGACGCAAGATGGCTGTGTGATAGAAATTCTGTTTAGCTTGGTGGAGCCTGTGGTTTTTTCCTTTGGTTAATTGGGTCATTCAGGTGGCAGTGTTCACCCAGGAGCTGGGCCTGGAATGGCCTGGAGCAGGGCCAGGGGATTTCCTAGGATTCAGGCTAAGAACAATCTCTGGTTAATATTAAAAAGCTGATTTGAAAGGTGATTAAGGGCCTGCCGGTGGCTCAGGTGGTTGGAGCGCCCGTGCTCCTAACACTGAGGTCGCGGGTT
Organism: Rhinolophus hipposideros; assembly: GCF_964194185.1. Classification (NCBI taxonomy): domain Eukaryota; kingdom Metazoa; phylum Chordata; class Mammalia; order Chiroptera; family Rhinolophidae; genus Rhinolophus; species Rhinolophus hipposideros. The sequence continues at coordinate 14,720,399 of NC_138047.1, read as the reverse complement.
CGATTCCCACATGGGCCAGTGAGCTGTGCCCTCTACAGCTAAGATTGTGAACAACAGCTCCCCCTGGAGCTGGGCTGCCTGGAGCTGGGCTGCCTGAGCAGCCAGAGGTCAGCGTGGGCTAGCATGAGCGGCTGTGGGCTTATGTGTGCTCTCCTGGGCTCCTGTGAGCTACCGAGTGCTGCCACGAGTGGCCTGTAGCCAGCATAGGTGGTGGGCAGCTGGCAAGAGCTGCCATGAGTTGGCTACTGTGAGCAGCCGACCAACGACCAGCAACTGTCTCAGCCAGGGTGGGGGGGTGGGGGGAGTGCAAGGCTCTCCTTGGGCCAGGGAGCTGTGTCCTACACAACTAGACAGAGAAACAATGGTTTGAACTGGAGTGGGGGGGCAGAGGAGGTGGAAGAAGGGGAGGGGGGGGAAGAAATGTTATTAAGATAAAGAACTAGGGAGCTAAGATACTCGTTTGGCCCATATCAATACCTTTGAGAGTGAAGAATGAAAGCTTTATCAGTTAGATGTTGTTATAATCTGAATGTTTGTGTTCCCCAAAAATTCATATGTTGAAATCTTAACCCCCAAAGATGATGGTATCAGGTAGTGGGTCTTTGGGAGGTGCTTAAGTCATGAGGGTAGAGCCCTCATGAATGGGATTAGTGTGTGGAACAGACCCCACAGAGATCCCTAGGCCCCTTCCATCATGTGGTGACACAGAGAGAAGTCACCACCTATGAACCAGGAAGAGGGCCCTCACCGAAACATGACCATGCTTGTGCCTTCATCTTGGACTTCCCAGTCTCCACAACTGTGAGAAATAAATTTGTTATTTATAAGCCACCCAGTCTGTGGTATTTTGATATAATGGCTGCAATGGACTAACTTTTTCTTTTGTAAATAATGATTATAATAGATTGTAATCCATTGCATAAGAACCTATGAGTTCATGCTAAAATAGATAGATGATAGCTAGCTAGATAAGCAGAATTACAGTAGAATTCCAAGTAATAAATGTAGAAGGAATGACAAAAATTTAAAAATCACCAGTTGGCAATTACTACAGTAATAACTGCTTCAGGTAAGAATATCAATGGATGTTAAAATTAATAAACATAAGTATGGTAAGAAACATAGTATCCATGTACCTCCCCACAAAATAATTATTAAGAACAAAGGGAGAGAAATCCAAGAAGCTAATTTGAAAAAATATATGCATCCCTATGTTTATTGTAGCACTATTCAAAATAGCGAAGACTTGGAAACAACCGAAATGTCTACTGGTAGAAGAATGGATTAAGTGTGGTACATTTATACAAAGGACTATTACTTGGCTATAAAGAAGAATGAAATCTTACCATTTGCAACTATATGGATGGACCTAGAAAACATTATGTCGGAGAAAGACAAATACCATATGGTCCTACTTATATGTGGAATCTAAAGAGCTAAATAAATGAGCAAAGTAAACAGAAATAGTCTCAGAGATATAGAGGAAAAACTGATGGTTGCTGGATGGGAGGGGAGTGAGGATGAGGGAGAAAGGGCGGGGATTATAAAGCATAAATTGGTAACTACAACATTGCCGTGGGGATATGAAAGACAGTTTGGGGAACACAATCAATAATGTTGTAAAAATGTTGCAGGGTGTCAGATGCCCATCTGACATGTCTTATTAGGGAGACCACTTCATGGCCGGTGTAGATGCCTGACCACTGCACTGTACACCTGAAGCTGAATAATATTGTATGTCAACCATAATTTAATCTATATCTATATCTATGTCTATATCTAGTCACAAGATATGGAATACAGCATAAGAAATAGAGTCAATGGAATTGTAATAGATATATACGATGTCAGAGGGGCAATAGATGGAAGATTTATTACTTTGTGAGGGGTGAAATGTCTAACTACTATATTGTTTTATACACCTGAAATGAATAAAAAGAAAAAAAGAACAAAGGGACAAACAGTAACTTTACAGTGGAGAAAGCTGATATCACTATGGTATAACCAAGAGATCAATTAACATCAGTAATGGGATAAATTAGCACCACGTGTCTTGTGATATGGTGCCCTGAAACAGACACAAAATCAATTATCTGATATTCTGATGAAAACCACATAATCTGAATCCAGTCACTGGGAAACAAACCCTAACAGAGAGCCATTCTGCAACATAACTAGTCTGTGTTCTTCATCAAAAGTGTAAAGATCCAGAGAGACCTAGTAATATAAAGACTGAGAAACTAGTCCAGATTACAGGAGACTAAGCAGACATGGCAACTAATGCAACATGTGATCCTGCACCAGAAAGGAGACAAAAATGAGACAACTGGGGAAATAGAAATAAGGTCTATCAATTCTATAACAATATTATATCAGTGTTAATTTTCTAATCTTCATTAACAGCACTCTTGGTTATATAAGATGTTAACATATGGGTGAAGGGTATACAGGAATTCTTTGTACTATTTTTGCAACATTTTATTTGTCTGAAATTATTTCAAAATGAAAAGGAAAAACAAATACATTAATACAGTGTTTTTACTCTAGTACATCCACCCTTACTTCTGTCCCTAATAATCCGTTTACTAAAGTTAACAACTTGGTCTTACCTCAATTTGCAGTTCTTACCCATCTTACATCGAATTAACTGGAATATTTCTCTCATGTCTCATTGGGATAAGAGTCTTACCCGATCCATTCCAAGAAAGAGTAAGAAGCAAGTTTCTCGGGTAAAATAAGAACTTGCATCCCAGGCGCCTCGCTCAGTACCTGGCTCAGTATTGAATGAATAAAGGAATAAATAAATCCTTGAAGCTATTGAAAAAAATGAAAGTTATGGGAAAAAAGACAAGCAGAACAGGAAGTGAAATGTTCTTGACTCTGTCACATTATCAAGTTTTAGGATAAGCGGGAAAATAATAAGCCTGATTTTTAGAATGTAGTTGAGTTTTAATTTGTGTTTTATATTTTTTGGTTTTCTGTTTGTGCAGCACCTTTCCATCCCTAGCATTCATTCATCGTTTCTCCAATTAACAACACCACATCCTCAAGGCTGATGTTTATTTAGGTTTACCCCATGTCCTGTATCTGCTAATTGCTTTATAGTCTTTCTTATGTCATCATCTTAAGGACACAGTAAAAGAGACAAGACTATTATACTCCCCAAACCTTGACAGATAAGGAAACTGAAGCTAAGAGCAATTAGTGACTGGCTCAAGGTCATATTGCCCTCTATGCAATGCCCTTTGATTCTAATAATCTGGTCAGTGCAACTCCAGAACCTGGGCTCTCAGCCATGGCACTCAACTGCCTCTTGTTTTATATACACATAAATAAGTGAAACATAAATAGACATAAATTTTAAAAAGAAAAAACCTGTTCAATTACTTCAAGTAACCAGAGAAAAGGGGCTTAAGGGGCAGATGGCAGCTAAATAAAACAAACCCAAAACCTCTGTGTAAAATATTATCCCCTTTCTTTAAGTGTCCACAGTTTTCTGCTCTTTTTATTTTACCCCAGCACCCACAGTGAAAATTCCTCATGAATAAATTCCACCTTTGCCTCATCTGCTAGTAAAGAAAGGGGAAAAATAACGTTATCCTCATCAGTTAGCGTGGGTGGGGGTTGCTGGGGGCTCCTCACAGCCTGGTGCAACGAGTCTAGGAAGAAAACGCAAGGCACTGGGTGTGGGGAGAGGTACACAGGCCACAACACCGCGATGGCAGGGGGCAGAGGCACGGTGCTTGCTGATTCCTTCTCAACGGGCTGTCATTCCCGATGCCACGCCCAAAGGCTGCCCATAACTTTATGCTCTAAAAACACTTCATAAAACTGATCACTGAAGAAGAGAGACAAAATATGAAACACATGAATGTAGTTTTGTTTTCTCAAATCCTTGCCCCAGTATGGGGGCCGCTGGGCATCACGGAGTGAGAGTCCACATGTAGAAAAAGGGAGCGTACAGTGTTTTGAGCCCGTGTGTCCTGACATGGTTGTGAGGACGACCTGAGTCTACAACCACGCCTGGCACTGGGTGAGTGCACCTTACTGTCACTGCTTCAATATCCCCAGAGAGCTGCTCCAGAAGAGATGCTTAGGCAATCTTTGCTGACTTTCATTTAGAATAAAATGTGGTTAAATCAAAATATGATCATTTGACTTAGAGTCACGATGAGCCTGTAACTAAGGGGAGAATCTGCAGCTGACATACCAGAGTCAATGCAACCCGAGCTCGCACCTACAATGTCTGTCCACCATTGCAGCCCAGAACAAACAGCTCAGCCAGAGAAGGATGGGGAGACGCAGGCTTGACCAAACCAGGATTTTGTTCCAGAAGGGGCCCGTTTCCCTTCATTGCCATTAGCAAATCTAAGACAACCATACCTCACACCATCTATGAGAAGCTGTGATATCTTATTCTGGTGTAGCTCCTTTCTTTTCTATAGTCCTTCTTGTTTACCACTCATGTTCATTTCCTTAGTGATTGCAGAGTTGGGGACCATTTAGACACTTGTGACCAGTGCCGTTCAAAAACCTTAGAAGGCTGTGAACTCTTTTCTTTAGCTCTTTGCAGCGGTATCATATTATACTGACCTGTTTGACATCTACTTGCTTGTTTTTTATAATTCAATAGCATCTTGAAAAAGTCCTAATTTAGAAAACTAAATAAGAAGTAGTTATTCACATTATAAATGGATATTGTTTTACAGGACTCACTTAAGTATTTTTTCCAAGGCCCAATTCTCTCTGTCTCTGTCTCTCAATTTAGTAGAGTGGTGAGGTCTTAAGGAAGCATAGATTTTTAAATCTATGGATTAGGAAGGAGAACGACTATTACATTGCAAAATCACTTCTACATTCACCAAATACTTATTCACCTGTAATAAGCTGATGAATGTCTCCTTGAGACGTGAAGTTTGTGTTCTCGTCCAAAAGCAACTTCTAAAGTGGGTGGTAGTGTGGGTGCCCTTCAAAATCTCCAATTTGTGCAAAATCCAGGCCATCCATAGGAGATAATTACTGCTCTTTAATTGAGATTTTAAAGATGTATCTATGTATCCATATTTTTTAGAGATCTATGTAGTGAAGGGAGATGAAGACGTAGGGTGGTCAAAACCAAGTGTCAGAAACAGACATGTAAGATTAGTGAAAAGTGATAGCAGCTTTGGGGTGAAAGAGGGATGAGTAAGGGGAGCATAGGAGATTCGTAGGGCAGTGAAAATACTCCATATGCTACTAAAATGTGGGGATACATGTCATTATACATTTGTCAAAGCCCATAAAATGTACAACACTGAGTGAACCCTATGTAAACAACGGACTAGTTGGTAATGAGGTGTCACTGTTGGCTCAACAATTGTAACATATGTGCTTTCTGCTGCAGGATGTTGATGGTGGGGAGGCTGGGTTGAGCTGAAGGGGTATGTGAGAACTCTGTAGTTTTCCCTGAATTTTGTTCTGAACCTAAAACTTCTCTAAAATATAAGTCTATCAATTTTTTAAAAAGTGCTACCAGCATGTAATAACATCGAGAAGGAAGAAACTTATTCCTTGAGTTTGTATGAAGAGATACTGGAGTTTGTATGAAGAGATTCCTTGAGTTTGTATGAAGAGATACTGGAGCCAGACCTTGTATGAAGAGATACTGGAGCCAGACCTTTCAACAAAGAAATGGTGTTTGCAGAAGAGAGCGTGTCACTGATATGGGAAATGACAGTGAAGGACTTCAAGGGACCAAACTGACAGGACTTTAAGGACCAGGCTGAGAAGGCCCGTTTCTGTTCTGTGGGCAGGAAGGAGTCATGGAAGGTTTTGTGCCAGGGGTTATGAGACAAGGACAGTCTAAGGACTTAGCTCCTTACTGTGTGGAAAGGAATTTGGAGCAAGGATGAAGCCTGGAGGCCAGGATCACAGGGCAGGCGGGAAGCAGTGAGCTGGGGGCACAGGATATGGTTTCTGATACACCCAGGGGAGGGGCACAGGAGGACCTGGGAATGGGGTACAGGTTTTGAGCCTTTGTGACAAGAACAGTGAAGTCAATACTGAAAACAGGAAATGCACAAAGAGAAGCAAATTCAGTGTCAAAACCAGAATCAGAACTGCTGCCACTCAGGGTGATATACGCTGCGGTGGGCTGTACAAACCACACACTGACTGACCTGCCTCTTACTGACTGTATTCACAGACTCGCTGTCCTCATGAGAACCAGCCTTTCTCATGCCTCGTACACATGGACCACATCGTCTCTTCTTTGTGCGGTCCTGCTCAGTGGTTGGGTGGAATCACCCAGGTGGTGCTCAAAACAGCAACACAGAGCAAGGCAAGCAGCATGACGCACACTGGCTGAGAGGTCACAGTAGCCATGCTGCTGAGACAGGACCAGAACTCAGGCCATCGGCACCAAAGTGACCGCAGGAACAAAGAGCGTGCCAAAAACACCCCATACAACGCGTTTACTCAACATTGAGCCTTGATGCACAGTACTTGTTCACTAAGAAGGCCTCATGTTTTCTCCGAAACAGACCTTTCTGACTCACACATACTTATTTGAAAATAAGTATGAAAGCAGTTCTGCAGTGGATCTCTAAGTGAACACCATCTCTCGAGAACGTGTCCTTTGGAGATCTCGTGCTCAGCAATTTGCCTGGCTCGTTCTCTCATCACCCTCTTCCTGAACAGTCCTCAGAACCAAGGCCTACAGTGCAATTTGCAGTAATGCTCTCCAGTGGGGCTCCAGGAGGGCTACATTTTGGATAATACGCAGCATTTTGAAGCATGTTTCATCTTCCTTCCATATTCTTCCATTAGAAGAATTAATATAATTAAAATAAAAAACATTAGTTTTATATATATATATAATAATTTATTGGGGTGACAATTGTTAGTAAAGTTACATAGATTTCAGGTGTACAATTCTGTATTACATCATTTATAGTTTTATATTTTTAAAACACCTCTGTATGATATAAAATTAGGGTTATAGACATTGAAAACCACCATAGCAAATGAACTCCACATGTTTCTACCATGCTGCTCCTTTTCTTTGAATCATGTCTTCTTTCTATTTCCCTGTTACATTTCTGTATACATGTGACCACGTTCTTTGGTTAATGGGACCTAAATTTAGAGCCTTTTTTAGTAACTCCTTCCTCCCATCTCCACAGAATCAGTTTTCCTGACTTCTTGTCTTCAATTCTCCTTAAAGTATATCTTAAAAGTATTCCATACTTACAATAAGTATGAAACCAAAAGGAAGGGGCAGGAAGTGTCCAACACAACACCTCATGCTTATGGACCCTGAAAAGAAAGATTCATTTAATGAGAACCTCAAGAAGGAATTTATCTGTGAGATAGACTCTCCATGGTCAACTTAGGGCCAAAATTTTATAAATGACTAAGAGTTCAGTGGCCATTTGCTGACAGGGGCTCCCCATGTACTCTTTATAGCAGGAAGACTGAAGTCTTGGCTTCCTGCACTATGCCCTGCTTTGTGTGTCTGAGTCAACTACTACAGGGAAGCCCTGGTTTCGGCTTTTAACCAATGGACTGAGACCTGCCCTGTCCAATCAGAACTGCACAATTGTATCCTGATTTCTATCTATACTGACCAATCAGAACTGTATGAATTTGGAAACCTCATTTGCATAAAATTGAACCAATTAGGACCTGGGCAGGAAATTTCTCTATAAAAGGCGGCCTCTCCTTTGTCTCTATGGAGCCCACTTTTGGTTTCTACCATAGGCTGCATTTCTCCTGTTTGCAAACTATTTCACCTGAATAAAGTATTTCCTTTTCCATACCTCTTTAGGAATTGTAGTTTACATGCTCTTCCTTCCCTTTTCTGTTTTTCTACTTTTTCTTGATCCCATCTAAACACTTTTCAAAATAAACATTTTAACTAGGAATTCTCTCTCACTATTCCTCTAGTGAACAGGGATCAGTTTTAAAAGGGAAAGGAAGGGAAAAAAACACACTTTTCTAGTGTTATTCTACGTTCAATTATGAGAAATTCTCTGACACAATTATTTGGCTTTTGTTTAAAAAGAATTCTGCAGAACCTTGAAGGTCAGTGAAGGAGAATGTCTAAACGTCACGGTGCCTTGGAAGAGTTGTTATAGTTTTCTAAAAGATTAGAAGTACTATGCCCAAGTAAGAATCTTTCTTCTACCTATCCACATTTTTTAATCCTCACAGATCTCCAGTTCTTGTTTAAAAATAAATAGCAGCATGTTCGTTAATATCACCCTGAGGACGTGTTCTGACTAACAAGACAATTAAGCTGGAAGGTATATTTTCAAGGCCAGAGCCAGAATCACGATCCTACATCATCAACTGTGGCAGCAAAATAAAATTAGTTTGATTATACTCATAGGAAAAGAATTACTCATGGTCAAATTTGTGGTCAGGAGAGGGGAAAGAAAATAATCCTTAATTTAGGACATCCACTAAATCAAAGACAACAGGGGGAAAAAAGTAAAGCATGTAATTTGTCAATAAAAGGCCAATACACATAATCCAACGAAGACAAGAAAGAATACCTGTTACACGTTTAGATAATTGTCAACCTTTCCCATGAAAGCACGCAAATCAAAAAGTGCTCAGAGAAACCACAGCTCAGCTTGTCAAAAACACCCTCTGTAGTTGCCCTGTTGACTTTATATGTAGGAGAAATCAAAAGAAGTTTTAAAAGAATTTACACTTTAGTTAGTTGAGAGACACAAGAGAAATGTATTTCCCTTAATTTCTTCAATCAAGAGTCAGAATTCAGAGTTTTAAAAAAAATGTATGCACACTCCCAATTTTTATGAGGTCCAAAGTGACTTGGACATGATCAGGGAATAAAGTGATGATATCCCCAAGAATAAAAATTTGTGAAAATACAGAGCATGCACATAACAGAAGAATACTCTAAATTTCTTTAAAATTAGAGGACAGTTTTTCACAACAAAAAATCCCTGTGTTTTCCCTAATTAGAACCCCTAAATGGACTACTGCTATTGCTAATAAAAATAAGTAACCATGGCTAACATTGAACATCTTTTTTAGTGATCTATTCCCTTTAATAAGCATAAAAGGATTTTTTATGAACACCAACAAAACTAAAAAGTTGTACTTAATTCATAGAAGCAGGAACAATTAGTCATGTAATGTCTTCATCTACACAAATTCACAGTCCCTTCTTCAGAACACGCAGAACACGTAAAGGAAATTACTATGCTGAATTTCATCCAACTTCCAGGCATATTTCAATTTTCAAACTTAATTAAAACTGGCAGTTTTCCTAAGAAGAATCAAATTTCAATCAAATGGGTGTGTCATCTTTTTGTTTTTTTAAGAGAAATCAGGATGTCCCAAGCAAAGGATTAACAGAGCTTTGATTAGAATTGAAAGCCACGAGTTAAACAGGTGTTTTGAATTACCACTTTTATTAAAACAATCCTTTACATGAAGCTCACTGGGTTTTTTATTAGTTCTAGAATATTGAAAGAAAATGTTTGTTTGGCTTAACATAATAAAGACTCACAAATCATAAAAGGATGATGATGGAATTACATTTGGGAAATTCACTCCTTCAGTATCTCCCTTGGTAGCACTAGGTATTTTAAAACTAAAACAACCTTCTACCCACAGAAGAGGACTCCCAGTTACGGGGCGGGGAGGGATGAGAAGTGAGACTCATCCCTAGAAGCGTCAACTTGTTTACCAACACGAGGTCTTCTTTATGGAAATGATGCTTCCATGAAAGGATTTAAGGAGCAGCAGAATCCACTGGAAGGACAGCAGCTGTAGCAGAACCCTGGCTGAGACCCACTGCCCCACAAAGTATCCCGCAAAGGATCCCGGGAGTGGATTATGCTGATGCTGTGTAACAAGGCAGGGCTCCCAGTGACCTGTATCCCGCCTGGGGATTTGCCTGCCGTTTTCATGGAATTCTGTTGAAAAAGACAATTATAGGCACAGCCTAAGGTTCAGGCTACTTGTTGGATCCAATTTATTTACCTTCTTCTCATCCTGGGGGAAAATGGAATCTAGATTGCAGTGATTGACACAAAGTTGGTTAAACATGGCTCAGTTTTGTGTTCTCTGATGCAAAGTGGACATAAAGTGTAGCTGAAATCAAGGAGAAGCTGTGGTAATTAGATGAAAGAGAATAATATTTAATATTCTATGTAAACATGTACCATGATGTGGAGTGTAAGGAGATCTAGGGGAAAATTATCAAGCAGAAAAGCAATATGCAGACCCAAGAACTAGGGGAAAGATTGGTGAAAAAGCATAATTTTATTCACATTCCATTTTGAAAAAAAGATTGAATGCCTTTATCTCATGTGATCAAGCCTTATCAAATTGACAAATCCAATATGTGCTCATAAAGCTGTAGTGTTTTTAAAATGTATCATCATAAATCTTACTGTAAATTTATTACATTATGTGACAAATGATGCTACAGATAGAAACAGGTTTAGATTTGGAGGGTACTCTGCAGACCATCTAATCTAGCCCCCTCATTTTATAAATGAAGAAACCAAGGTCCAAGGGCATTCATGGAAAAGCCTGGCGAAGCCCCAGGGCTCCTGACTGCCCACCCAGAGCCTCTTCTTTAACCCACAGCCTGAAATGGTCCTGAGCTTGCCACGGCCACTCTGTCACACAGTCTATCTCAGAAAATGGATCCTCAGTAGACTACAGCGCTCTAACTTTACCATGAAGAGTGAATTTTTGTTGTATTCAAGAGACCTCATAATTATTCAATACACAACCAACCCTCTGTTTTGAATGCCCAGCTCACCACCCACATCCCTCCCCACACCCACCTGGGTACCACAGGAGTAAGGATTCTATATACTGTGACCCTATTCCCTGGCCACCAGAGTTCCCCAGTCTCCACCATAACTGCTTGGCCTAGAACTGGCCTCAGCCCCATGCAGGTACAGTGAGTCTTCTTTCCAGGGTTGGATTGGGGACCGTGGTGCTAGCCTCTCCCCACTGCAAATGATGAGATATAAAGAATGGAGGTAGTCGGCAACTTCCACAATTTGTCCTGGAGGAACAGAGGCGCCAACAGAGACACAGATGAGACACAGAGAGGTCCCGGCAGCATCTGTAGCCTGGGGTCCCACCATGCTGCAGGCTTTGGCCTTCACTCCACTATCCTGGACACAATGCCCTCTTTTTGCTTACCTAGAATTGGGTATAATATTTAATACTATACCTAACCCAGGTAGAACTTTTAATTTCACGATCACCTTCCCTCAGGAAACTGACAATCCTGGCAGTGCCCAACAACAGGGCAACGAATGGGATTACATCTGAAAGCCAGCTTTCCAGTAGATACAAGGAAGAAGCAACTTTGCTGTTTTCTGTGGACAACTTTGTCATGAAGTACCCACCTCTGGGGCCTTGATGTGTCCCTCAATGAAGACAGTCTTTGTCCCCAAATGTAGCTGAAGAAAGAACCAAGAGGAGAGGGAGAAGGGAAGGAAGATTAAGATTTCCTTGGACTTTTGACTATATTCTTACTTTAAAAAATAATTCATAGTCTCAAGAGTTTTTGTTTTTCCATCTCACTTGAAGAAACTTAAATCAGTGCTAACAACTTGTGTTTTGCTTGCATTTTGCTTCTAGGTATCTTGTACTCATCTAATAGATGGTGGTTTTAAGTGCACATATTTTTCTAACAAACAGCCTTGAGCTCTTAGAGAAAGGAAGCAGATGAGTTCGGATGGGGAAAAATCAAGACCACTCTTACTTCTGCTGAGAATAACTGTTTGGAATGCCATCTGTTTGTCAGAGAGTAAAGACTACAGTATGTACACTGAGTTTCTAACATATTTGGGACACTTTCTCTTACCCTTTTGAACCCAAGCAGGGGTCGGGAGCCAAGGTGGTCCTTTTGGAATCTCCAGTGAGAAGCAAGTTTGTTACACCCACCTGCAGAGCAGGAGGGTTAGCACTGAGCCAAAGTGGTAAACACACTTATCAAAGAAAGATGAGGATTATCTAGTCAGATCATTGCTGGGAGAAGCAGGCTGTGTATACCGTCTTCTCTTTAATTGCTGCCTTCTACATATGTAGATTGAGTAGAATTCCCACTCTTCTTACAGAAAAGAATCAGCAGCAGGAAAAACAAAAACAAAAACATGAGAGTTGACTAGGCTGTAAATTCTTACCCACAGATGTTTTTCTTCTTAAATCAAATAAACAATTTTGTTTACTTACACTACAAAGATTTTTCAAAGAAGGATTGAAAACCACTTTCTAAAAGAGGCTTTATTGCTCTCTGGCGAAAGCAGACTAAGAAACACAAGTCCTCATAACTCCTTAATAGCATCGTTTCCTGTGCCCTAAGAAGCCAAATGAGTGTGTGTGTTTGCCCACATGCCAGCCAGGAGTATGGCTCAGGGAAGGAAAATCACATTCTGAGTCTTTCCAGATAAGTCGGTATCTAAATATTCTGTGTGTGTGTGTGTGTGTGTGTGTGTGTGTGTGTTCAACTTTGTCTTTACATAGATGTGTCATTATTTTGTGAAAGGGTTTGGGGACACACGTAGAGGCAGGAACACAGATAAGGAAGTGAAAAGAACATTGGGAGGCAGGAGTTAAACACGCACTCCTGGGATTTGCTGGTTGAAGCATCCCATCTTAAACCCCATCTGATCTATACAATGTGGAAGACAGTAATGTAGAAACAATGACAATAATTCAGTGTGTCTTCAACTTCGTGGAAAAACAAAGTGACTGGTGAGGTGGTTGACAGGGAACGCTTCTTCCCACAACTAACCATCTCAGTTGTGTTCCTAGTAACAAGATTTTTGTCCCTGAAAAGTCCCAGAGGACAGGACTGTGGAGAGTTTCTGCATGCCGTGTCCATGCAGGAAGCTGGCAAATTAAGCCACAGTAAACAACCCAATGAAAACACGCTACTGGCAACAAGTATATGCAAAGTGACACGTTGGGATTTCAAGCAATGGAATCTCCATTGCATTGCAGGAGAATTCAGACTTGGACCTGGAAGTAGAGTGCTGAGCACAATAAAAAAGCAGTGTGTGAAAAGAAATAAGAATTATGTTCCAAAAAAGTAATTTAGATGATAAAAATAAAATATCAAGAAGAATATCTCAGGCATATCTTTCCTCACAGTGAACCATCCCTATCTAAAATCCCTCCTGAATCTTTCCCCACATCAACCCATCCTTCAAGGCTGTTCACATTTGATCTCTGTCCTCCTCAAAGCCATCCTTGAAGATTCAAGCCCAGACTGATTTTCTTTCCAATCTCTGGGCCTTTTAACAGACCCAGCAGTGTGTTTATATTTATCTGTTCTCTCTTCTTCTGCAAAGGTTGTATCTTATAATATATATTGAGCAAAGTGAAAAGAAAGAAAAGTAAGTACCATATAATGAGTGATATTATATAGAGAAAATATTCAAACAACTAAAATAACTAGCACTCATTTATAAAGAGGAGTCAGTTAACGCCTCAAATCTGCATAATACAGTCATTCTGTTAATATTCTGCTAGCTAGCATTCAATGGCCCACAGGTTATTACAGTATCAAAGAAGAGGAAAAGTTATGTAAAGGAAATTTATTCCACGGAACAGCTTCTTTTCATTATTCCTCTTATTCAAATTTTGATGAACATCTTTGAGAATCTTTAACCACTTGTTCCAGACAATGAATTTCTGCCTCTTGTAAGTATTTTCCCTCAGACTGAAAAACATTCATCAATATTTGACTCTTTCCTGTCTCTTCATACATCTCTCTGATTTTTAGGGAGGACCCTGAAATCTTGATCTTTATTTAGGCGGTTTATCTCCAGGATGAACAGAAAACTGATTAACCACAATCGAACATTAAAAAGTTCCCTTGTTCTTGTAGTCTGAAACAGGCATATTCTCTTCACATGCTTCAAGGCAGCAAATATAATTGAATATGTAACTAAAACACATGCCAAGCCTAATGAGCAAGAAGTGGCTTTGCCAGACCACAATGTCTTTAAGACTGGAGACCATGAGGTGTGATCAAAAGATATGGTGAATGTTTAAGTTAAAAAAAAATTACAGTAAAAGACACATTGCCATTAATCCCCCTCAAAATATTCCCCTTGCTTTGAATACACTTATCCCATCATTCTTGCTGCTTTCTGAAGCAGTTCTGGATGTCCTCTTTCATACGTGTCTTTACTTCATCCTCCATCATGACAACGCTCTGTGTCACACATCACTTGTGGCATGGCAATTTCTGTCAAATAAAAACATTATGGTGTGTCCTCATCCACCTTATTCACCAGATCTGGCACCATGAGACTTTTGGCTCTTCTCCAAAGTCAAAATGATTCGGGACATCGAGGCGGCCACAACACTGCAACTAAAGATGCTCAGGAAAGAGGACTTCCAGAACTGCTTCAGAAAGTGGCAAGAATGGTGGGACAAGTGTGTTTGAAGCAAGGGGGAGTATTTTGAGGGAGATTAATGGCAATGTGTCCTTTACTGTAATAAATTTTGTTTAATTTAAACATTCACTGTATTATATTATACCTCATAAATACATTCCTGAAATAAGAAAGCAGAGAGATGTTTGAGATCATGTGAGCGTAGCCCAAAGACATTTGCTTGAGGGCCGTAAGCACCTATCAGTATCTTCCCTTCAAGAATTAATCCTCTGACTTCCCTCAAAATCTCATTTTACAAGTCAGAAAGCCCCGATAAAAATAATGCACTAATACAGGCCCTGGAATATTTTCATTCATGGATCTAATTGCAGTTTAGCTACATGTCATTCGATTTTTTGGAATAAAAATTTCTGCAGAAATTATTGCAGATACTGTAATATTGAGCATGCATTTGTTTAATAGATTTACTTTAGAAGGCTTTGCCAAATTCTAAATATTCCATGATGCATTTATTCACCAGTTATCAAGCAACTTATGAATTATTTAACATTTTCTCATATTATACTATCAGATGGTTCTTTCTTTTTCCTTTGGCTATAATTTTTCTATTAAAAAAAGAAATTTCTTTATTAAGTTCATTATTTCCAAAATATTAACTTGGCCATCAAATGAATCATGTTGCACCTAAAAAGGGCAGAAGGACCAGAGTCACTGTTGAATTGTGAAAGAACACCCTGAGCCAAAACACGTGTCAAATTGCCATTTCTTTTCTCAGAGCCATGTTGCGTCTGGAACAGTACAACATGACTGGCGTTAGCGTTAAGAGAAAACATGTTCCCTGTCCTCCACCAGGAGTTGACAGTGTCCAGAGAGGTGACACTGTACACATAAGGAAGCAAGAGATTAGAAAGCATGGGGAAGGGGACATATTCAGGACTAGCGGTTAACCTGAACACACTGCCCTACTAACCTCTGGAGTGTGACCACACAAATCAGCATTTCTACCAGGACCAGTGTCCATGGCTACATAACGGAACAGACAAATCAGCAAAACGTGACCACAGCAGACCCCTTGGTGACCTGCACAGCACATGAAGGAAAACTTGCCCAAGGCAAAATACTTAAGTAGATATATTTTTGAGCAAAATTTCCTTCTCTATTTCCCTTAGGGTCATTCATACCACCCTCCCCTCCCATCTGGTCACAAAGGTCCCTTGTATCCACTGCAGGAGCACCTGCAGTCTCACTGTTTATCCGTTCTCTGTTCTTGTCTATCCTCCGTCCCCCATTAGTCTATAAACTCCTTGGGGAGAAGGGCTCATTTTCACCCCAGAACCACCCATGGCATTTGGCTCAATAAACATTTAACCACGTAACAAACTGCCAAACTGTGCTCCCAAATTTTCCCCTATCCAAAGTGGCCTGCCCCGTGCCCCTCTCCCTTGGGGGACTTCCAGGCAACAGCTGGTCTGATAATCCAACAGAGGAATGTATTCGTGGGTGGAAACGCTTTGCTGTCAGGTCACGTGCTCTTTTCTAGCTCCAGAGTTCTCATCTATCAAATGGAAATAAGAACATTTGCCCTATGTACTTCACCATGAAATATCAGGGTACACTGTAACAGCACTATATAAATGTAGTCTTTTTTTAGCTAGATTTTGTTAATAATCTGGATTTCTGGTCTCAAAAGTATAATCTCTCATTTAGGTATCATTCATGGTATGTTAACACAGTTAATATGGAAATTATGTAGTTAATAGTTAATACAAACAGAAATACAGTGGTATCTCGGTTTTCGAATGTAATCCATGAGTTCTGAAACATTCGAAAACAGCCGACAGCTATGCCTGAGGACCTTGCACTCAGTGGAAGATGTGTGACATGTTCCACTTCTGAGTCATGTTCGAAAACCGAAGCATTTACTTCTGGGTTTAGGGCGTTCATAAACCAAAATGTTCATCAACTGAGACATTCAAAAACTGAGATACCACTGTAAATGCATTCATTATTTTAAATGAACTTTCCCTGATGATTTAGCTGCTAACACAATTGGACAATATCTACGGTTTTTAGAAGTGGCCTATTTTTAAAAATAATCTTCCCTGCTAAAGTTGATGGAGAGTCTCCTCTTTTTGGAAAAACACTGATTTTTACTAGAAGTTTTTTCTACCTTTTCCTGTCTGCTCCTCCTGTACCAGACTTCTACATCTCAGAGTCATGTGGGCGCAGGCCCTCTCCCAAGGCTCCCTCTTCCACTGCACGGCCCACATCTCATCTAGAGGGATGACTTCCATTTGTAACCCCAGGTCGCACCTTCCCTCTGAGCTCCAGACCTCTGTAGCAATGACTTTCCTGACATCTCCATGTAGATGGCTCAAAGCACTCACTGCTCAGTTAAATATGCCAGAAACCAGGGACTTTTATTTATTTATTTATTTATTTATTTATTTATTTATTTATTTATATTTTTCAAGAAGGGTGCAGCTCACAGTGGTCCATGTGGGGATAGAACTCGCAACTTTGGTGTTATTAGCACCGTGCTCTAACCAACTGAGCTAACCGGCCACCCCCAGGGAATTTTATTCTTGGTGCTTCTTTCACTCTTATGCCCCACACCCAATCACACTGAGAACTGAAGAGTCTAGCTCTGAAATGTGCCTTCAGCCCTGTTTCTCTCCATCTCTACTGCCATCGCCACTGTCATCTGGTCTACCTACCAGGCCAGGCTCTTTACTCTCCTGGCTTTCATTCCCTCCCTCCTCTAAAACCCTCTAAACTGTAGCTGCTGAGATCATTGAAAGACACTCATCTGCTTTCACTCTTATAATCAAAAGTTGACTTCCGATTTCTTTTAGGAAAAATCCTTCTGGTAATCTCAAAGTCCTCATCCGATCCCTACTCAACTCTGCAGCCCCATCACCTCTCACTCCCTCACAGGTGCTTCTGCTGCCTGGAATTCTCTTACCTACTCCACTTCCTCTTCACCTGGCAAACCCAACCTGCAAGCCTCAGTTTACATGCATTTTCCTCGACAGGCCTTCCTAGCACTCCACCCCCATCTCCAGTTCAGATTTAAGTCCCTTATTATTTACTTCGAAGCTCACTTACATGTCCTTCTCAGCCTCATCACGATTGTCAGCATTGCCATTTGGGGGTTTGGTGTCGACCACAAACCCCATGAGACCTGACCATGACTCCCGTTTGGTGCTATGCCTAGAGGATCAGCTCGTGACAAGCATAGCAGAGCAGATGCCTGGGTGGGCAGGTACTCACTTCCCATTCCCATTCCTGCCTCCTTGCGTGCTTTCCTGTACTGCGGAGGCTGGGGGGCTAAAAACTACATTTCTCGAACTTCCTCATCAATAAGCATCTGAATATAAAATCAGTACCACTCTCCAGCTCAACCTAGAGCTGCTTCTTCAGCATTTGCAAAGATTCTTCAAGCCACTAGTAATACTGATATATTTAATGTCTTTTTATCTAAATCAGCTTCAGTACCTTTTGTTTTCTGTAACTGAACCCTGACTCCTACGATGCTCAGTATGAGAGCTGAGTGATGATTTAACATTCATGAACGAATTTATAACTATCCATTTTAGCAACTGCCTTACAAACCACTGAACTGTGATATTTTGTGAGGTGATCCCTTTTGCAAAACAATGTCTTCAGAGTGATCAACACTTATGGTTATATTTCATGTAATAAATTTGCTTTTGAGATAGTCAACTGTGTGTTAAAACCAAAAACCAAAAAAGTCTGTCACTGTGTGGGATAAAATCAGTCCTAAAACTCAAGTTATATTTAATATGTGCAACACAAGGAAATGGAGAATGGTACTTGTCCAATGAAAACTATACAAATTATCCTCAACTATAAAGTGCTGGTCCTGGTTCTCCTTCAACACTGCTGAAAAATGTTTATGAGAAAGGGTCATTCCTAGTGGCAGGAATCACACTGTGTGTAAATTAAGTTCAAGGCGCACTCCAAGGGCAACTCTGAGAATGAAACTGCCATTTGAAGGAGCAGATAAGGAAGAATGTGTGGAAAGGGGGAAAGTCCTCTCCCCTCCTGCCTCAGATATGGGGGCATGGCGATAAGGAAATGAAGGCAGGCAGAATATTCTGCCAAGCAAAGCCACTTCCTACCCTATTCTCCCCACCCAGTTACGTTGAGGGAGCCCTAAGATAAGGAGCCATGCTGACAAAAACAAAACAAAAAAATTACTCTTAAACTTCTAAATCCTTGTCTATTTTACACAGGCCAGTTTCACTGGGGAAGTGAACTGTTAGCATCATCAACTAACAGCTTGCATTCACCCACCTTCATCTTTCTCTTAATGACTCAATTCGGCAGATACACATGGTGTGTGATGGCCATGAGACAGACGGCAAAGAGGAAGGCAGCTCCTGCCCATAAGTAGCTTATAACTGGGTGGTTAAAGAACTGCTGGGCGTGACTGCAGGGAGCAGAGGACATCCCTTCAGTCAGCTTAAAGAATTGTGTTGTGAGACGGCCCTCAGAGAGTGTCCATAATGGTCCTATCAATCTGACACTCCACAACGTAGTGGAGACTCTGGTAAAGGTCTGCAATCTGAATAACTGACAATCAGTAAGTAGGTCAGTATTAATGCCAAGACAAAACAGCTGTAGCTGGGTTTTTTGGTGACTGTAGCAGTATCTCTGCTTGCTGCTACGCACAGATTTAATAATGTGGAAGGAAGGATTCCCTGGCTAGGGGTTCTCGGGTGGTAAAGGACTTTCTGCTGGGTACAGATGCCCAAGGCCATGCATATTTCCTGTTTAATTTTGGGAAACAGTTGTTTCCGTAAATTTTCAGGAAAATTTAATCTCATAATTACTTCCAGAAATGCTATGAGAACGTTCCTGAAGGATGAATTATTTTATTTCCTCAAGGTCGGTCGGTCAATCACTCAGCACTTACGGAACTTCCTCCCTGGGAGAAAAATCAACTAGTAAGAAAATGGAAAACACAGCTCTCATTTCTCAAGAATTTACCTTGTGAGGAGGAAAGAAAAAGGAGAAGCAAAGATACTTACAGTCCACCAATGATTCAAATCACCACGTATAAAAGTTACAAATTAGAGAATCCTATTAATAACTACACCTTGAAAGGCATTCTTGACATGGGCTAAGATTTCAGAATTTTAAAAAGGTGGTGCGACAGGAGGTGGTTAACTAGACTGAACAGTGCTAGTTTAGTTGTCTCTGAGAAGCAAAGTCTTCAAAGATAGGTAAGTTTTAAAGAAACGCAAGGGTAGTCATCTGTGTAACTCCCAACAAAGGAGCTGGTCCTACTGCTGGTTAGAGTTAAGCCCTCCTAATGTCTGAAGCAACATGGCGCCACAGAAAGCACACTGATCAGCAGCCACGAGACCTGGTTATGTCATTCCAGGCCAGTCAACATCTCCGCACACTCTCCTCGCACTTTGAAATAGGATTATAATCTCATCTAGCTATATCACAAGGTATCGAATGAGACATGAGAGTACTCATGTGCTTTGAAACCTCTGAGAGGTTATGCCTATGAAATTTCAAATTAAAGAAAGCCAAAGAGAAAAAAGCTATGGCAAACGTGGGCCTGGAGCTTCGCCAAAGGAAAATGCAGGGGAAAGAAATGAGTGGATTTAAGGAAATAGTACCTCACAAGAGGGAGGTTATGGGGCATATGGAAGAGAAGTTAATGGTGGTCCTAGAGAACCACCAGCTGAAAAAACAATAATGTGACCCAACCCCGAGGAGGCAGAGTTCTGTAGATTTTAAGGAAAGGTGAGTCCTTAAACGAATGCGATAGGCACTGTGGAAAGTGCCACAATCATTGCTCCTGTGTGTGTGACACGGATCTTCTAGGCCAGAGCCCTTCGCAGGAGTTGAAGGCCTCTGTCTGTGACTACTGCTGTGACTTCCTGAACAACTTCCTGAACGAAAGTCCAAAGTTCAATAAACACACTTCCAAAATACAGAAGTATAAATTGTACTTGCAAGAGAGTAATGTTTAGAAAGCATCTAGCTGTTCATGAATCAGAAAATTAATGTTATCAGTAATTAAATCAGGAGAGTGTGTTTGCTTTGAATGTAATTCATTAGTTTGTTTTCTAGTGTAACTGAAGAACTGAGTAAGCTTGGAAAATGTGTTTACCAGCTGTTCCTTTCTAAATATGCCTCATGACAATTTTCTTAAAATATTTTCACTTGGGTTCTCTTCAAATTATACCCTCATTTTCTAAGCAGAACAAGGTTATGACCCCCCTCAATTTTATCAAATGCTCATTCTGCTCAAGTTATTCACCTATTAAAATTTTTGTGCCTTTGGAGAACACTTTTAAAGAAATTCATTATAATAAAGTAAGTTTAAACAGAATAATTTAAGCAATTAAAAAAATAGACTCAAGGATATGCATTTTCATGAACTTTAATATACACAATTCATACAGGCTCTCTAAATTTAAAGAGAGTCTCTAGGGCAGCACAAGTCTCTTATATTGTCATGGTCTACAATGGGTTCTGGGAATACCTTTTCCCATGAAGAACACTGATACCAGTTACTTGTGACACTCTTAAATATTTGCCATACATCTAGAGCATTATGGCATTATTTGTAAACTTCCACGATCTTTACCCTTGAGTTATAATTAAAATAATAAGCGATTAGGTATTATTTCACCAGGAAGAAAGTACTCTTAGAACAAAAAGCATTTCTTTATAATTCATTTCCTGTCTTACTAATAGGGAAAGATATTAGGATTTTCTTCTAACAGGTGGTCATTAATCTTTTTTTATGTTTTTCATATGAAGAAAAACTTTCATATAAACTTTATTCTCCACTTTAAAAAATAAATATGGGTTAACGCTGGAGTAGGAGGCAAATTAAAGTAATCCAGCTTTAGCAGTATTCAGTCAGGTGTTTCCTGTATATCAAAAAATAAGGTAACAGGAATTGCAAACTGTAGTGCAAGTATCTCCTTTCAAAGAAGGAGATGCTGTGCTACCGCGTCTTCCAATCTACTCTGCACGTTAGCAGAACTCACTCTCCGCTGATAATCTCTGTGGGACACGCAGAACGGATAGATAGCCTATGCTAGTTTTGTGAAAGCAGAAATCTTGACAACCTTCTCTCTCTACTTTCGCAGTATTTTCTAGGAGTCAGTGCATACGGTCGATTATTCTTGAAAGTAATCAGTAAGCAAGAAGTTTTGGCTTGGGACTTGATAAAGCGAAATGACGTAAAAATATGAAACTCGCACATGTGCAATGAGGTGCAGCTTTTTGTTTTATTTTTTTAATCAGCTTTTGGCTGCTCACCCAGCCTCTGGGATCCGGCCTGTGCTGCTGGGTACAGGGAACTGGCTGATGAGGCGGTGCAGGGTTCCCACACCCCAGTCCGGGCAAAGAGCGTCCGGAGTGCGCCTACGCCCCCGCCCCTGCCCCCTCCCCGGCGCTCTCGGGTTCTAAGTGCCGAGAGGAGCAAGTCGGGGAGAGCAGGGCCGAACGGAGCGGCCGTGGCGAGCTTTTCTGGCCGCGCCAGCGCTTCGGGGCCTCGGCTCCCGGGCTCCGGCCTCCGCCCGCTCCGGGCTCGGCCCTGCGGGTCGGCCGCTCGCCTCCCTGGCCCACGGCTCAGCGGCACCGCGGCCAGGCTCGGGCCAGGACCTCTCGGCGGCGGCCGCGCGGGGCCGGGTTCCTGCACAGGCCTGGCCGCGGGACCAAAGCGAAAGGACGGAGGCCTTCTTTACCCCCCCCCGCCCCCCCCCCGCAGACGCCGGCGCTGCGGGACCCGCGGCCCGGGGGAGCTGCGAGGCAGCCGCAGAGGGCCCTCCCCCGCTCGCGCGCACCTCGGGCCCCGCGCCCCCCGCCCCCCGCCCGCCCCGGAGCCGCCCCGCGGGAGGGAGGCCGCCGGCCGAGCCTGCGCCGCGCTTCCGCACTCGCGCCCTCGGGCCGCGCGCCCCCGCTCCTCCCGCGCTCCCTCCCGCGCCGCCGGCCCGGCCTCCCCGGCGCCCTCTTTTCGGCCTGGCCCGGCGGGGGCGGCGGGGGCCTCGGGGGTTTTAACGCAAACCACAGCCTGACCCCAGGCCCAACCGGTATCCGGCGCCCCTCTCCCGCTAGAAAGTGCGCGGAGAGCGCGGAGGTGCTCCTTGAAGTTCTAGAAACTTCGGGATAAAGGAAAAGCCGTGGACGTCCCGGAGGACGACACCCTTCCCTTCCTCTCGGACCCCAGCCGCCCCCGTGAATGCAGTCGTCTGCCAGGGCCAGCGCCCTGGACCCGGGAACCCCGCGCCCACGACACGCGGGGACCCTCCCGTGTGTCACTTTGCGGCGTCGGCGTGGAACCTTCCGTTCGGGGGTGGCAGGACTCGCACCTGTGCGGGCCTCGTCCTCCGCGGTCGTGGCCCGGGTGCGGGCTTCGTGGGCTCTAGAGGTCGAAAGTTGCCTCTGTGGCACCTCCCATCTTTGTCTCTTGTGTCCTGTACTGATGAAAAGGGAGGAAGGAATAGTACCCACCGTCTCCGAGACAAGTCCAGCAACGCCGAGATTCTAAAGGGGTGGTGGGTCTGGGCGGTGCTGAGAAGGAGCGGCTGACGGACTTCTGTGGCGGGGCGCTTAGAGGTTTCTATCTGGTGGTCGAGGGTTTGGGTACAATTTTTAAGGAACACCCACGTAGTCTTTAGAAAGAAGATAACACACACACACACACACACACACACACACACACACACTCCAAGTAGAAATAATATTTTTATTAGTGTCCCATTGTCTTAGAAAATGTTATGCTGTATTTCAGACTTCTACTTTAGAAGCATCAATTTTTAGTATCAATCACTTTATATTGTATGGTGCCTTTGGAGGTGAAATTATTCGTATGCGGAATCCCCCTAATGACAGTTTACTTTGGGAGTGGGAAAGATGCGTTCAATCTCTGCATCCACTGAATTAGTGGAAAAGGAAGCCATGTACAGGTGTACCTTCAGAACTGTGGGGCCAGCTAAATCACTGCCTTAACACTAAAAGAAACGTAAAAATTTTAAAGTTTAAAATGTAAAGAGTTGACTTAAAAAGGCTTGGAAAGCAAATAATGGGAAATACAACACAAACAACACGAGCATAGAAATGTTAATCGTCCCTTCCTAGATGGAAGTGTCCGAGTATCTCCCGCCCTGTTAACAAACTTCATGGAACAGTTTGGATGGTCTGCTCAGACATTTTTCCCAAAAGAGGGCCAATGCAACATTTAAGATGTCATATGTTTGTTTTCCTCATTATAGATACTATTTTGAGTCCAATAACTTGGTTATAGCGTATGTAATGCCTTTGTTTTTAAGTATGTAAATATGGAGTTATTTCAGTAATTTTAGATTTGGTGTTGGCAAAATTTTAGGCTGTGTTTCATAACTTGAACAATCCAAATGAATGCCTATTTAAATGCTAATACTATGTTTTAATTCTTTGGGGGAAGAGGGAAGGAGATTTCATATCTAGGTAAAACTCAGCTAATTTTTCTTAAAAACAAGAAGTATTTTGTTATTTAAGTGATGTTTTAGATAGTCTCACCTCTTCACATAGGTTATCCTAACTCCCTAGTTTTTGCACTCAATATTTAATTAGCACACATAAAGCTTTAATTTTTAAAATTCAGCTAGGACCTGAAGAAGAAAATACATGTAGTTAAAATTAATAGTTTCTTTTAGGCATGTGTAGAATATATTCCCATAATAATGGGATTTTCCTGAATTCCCAAAGCAGATTTTTAAAGAGAAATAACAGGATTTTAAAACTGGCTTTATACTGACATGTTTTTGATTCTCGTTTTCATAAACAGAAGAATTGAAGGCAAAGATGAATTTGAAGTTACACATGATTAGCTTTTTACGAAAACAGCCAAAGGCTTTGAAACAAATCTTTCATGGAAACATTTTTTGCAAGTTCAGATATGTTTCATTTTCAATCAAATGTACAATATGTCAAGTACATTGTATATCTACATTTAAAGTCAACTGGTACTTTAAGAACTTTAAATAATCTTACATAGCACTTAAAAAAAAACCCACAAATATCCCTTTGAATAGTTTTCTTTCTTACTGCTTAACTGTTAGAAGTATATATGTGACCATGGGGCATTCAATTAACTTTGTAAAACAGAATGGCTTTTTATTTTAAAGTTAGGAAATTGAAAGGTGGATCAGAAAATACAGATTGGATTTATTGTCAGTAAAAGCAATCTGTTCCCATGTTTTATATTTGGATTACTAACAATTCATTTATATGTATATTATGACCATTCTGTTACATTTATCCATTTAATTTTAAAGATTTCTAAAAAACAAAGCTAGAATAAAGAGAAAAGATCTAGTTTCTTTCACACTGGTATGTCTAATTTCAGATAAAAAGTAGGAATTCTATTTTGTGTTTTATCAGAACAATACAATTTAACCCACACAATGCTAATGACAGACTCTCAGAATCTACAGTTAAAAATAATTTAGATAGCATTTGAATTTAAGTTTTCAAACTTTGTAGCATTTCATAAATAGACTTATGTTTATAGGTTTATACCTTTTTTTCAACATTGAGCTCTTACCTCAACACTTTATGTAGAAAATACATAGTAAAATAATTACTAAAAATGGAAACTGTTGTAGCTTGGGAGTTTGAATTGTTTAAGGACTGAAACCAATTAGGGAACCTTTTAGTTTTAAGGGGATTTTTTTTCATAACACAACAAAGAACTATAAACAAAATTACAATGAAAGTTTATTTGCAATTTTAATTATTTGCTCAATCTGTTTCCCCCCACATCTCTAAAGAAATGGGAACACACAAAAACTTTAATTTTAAAGGACCTGTTTCCTTAGGGAAACATGGAGATCATTGTGAAACTTATGCCTTAGAGTTAAGTAAAGGCACTGGCTTCTGAACTGGAGCAAAAGACAGGCACCTGCTCTCAGGGTAGCAGGGATCCGCCTGAACACACTTAGTGCTCTCTCTGATTGCGGCTCCATTCTCCTGCTACTTGGGGCTCCACAAAATATCAGGACTTTATCAGAGAGCTCAAGTCAGAGTGAGATCCCCAAGATTATTTCATAGGACTCACCCAGATATGAGAACCAGCTAAGTTTGCATGTTCCCTTCTATTGAAGATGAGATAATCAAGGTTTCCTGTCTTGACACTACTCAGCAGCAGATGTGGCTACTTACACCACACCTGGTGAACTTGTAGTTTCTGATGGAGAAACATTTAACATTGACACCTGTCATTGAAACGTTTGGTATACTGTTTTCAGGGAAGCTAGAAACCAGCGATAGACGGAGTAGTTAATTTTTGTTAAATGAGACTGGGTAGAGTTAAAGGTATATAAGCTAGGGAAGTCGGCTTAAGATAATTTGAATTAAGACTTTCCAGGTAAAGATTCTCTCTCCCTTTCTTTTGAAAATGTCATTCAGCAACAAAATGAAGCCTAAATGTAAAGGATAAAGTCAAAATGTTTAAAAATCACATAAAAGTGAGTACACAGCAAACCTAGTAGTAACAGGAGAAAGTCGGTAAAGACAGGACATTAATCATATTGTTTCCTCGTCTGCTTCTCTTGTTGAAGCTCTAGGAGTGCTTATTAAATGCTTTCAACACAACATCTATAACTAAGTGTATGCACACGGCTGTCGTGCGGCTCCGGGACTCCGAACCCCAAACGCCAGGTCTATAAACGCTGGACCACAGGGGAAAACATGTGACTTGAGGTTTCATTGAGGATAATGTATCAGATTGCACGAGGCCACACACAAGATTTCTCCTGACCGTCCAAGCCAGGACGACTTCATCGCGCGTTTCCTTGTCTCGCCGCACTTCCACGGGTTCTCCCGGCGCGTGGGGCTCCGCGGCCCCCACGGCTTGCGCGCAGTCAGGCAGTCACGCGGGTCTGGGGTCCCTTTGTAAAGGACCTGTCCTGCGGCGGACGTCGGAACCCGCAGGACAGTGACACCCGACAGTGCAGCACCAGTGCAGCGGCTGGGCCGCTTGGCACGTCGGGGCGCCCCTGCAGGCGGAGCCCCCCCGGGGCCGGGCGTCCCAGCGGGCGGGGGGCCCGAGACCGTGACGTCACGCCCGGGACTCACCGTTGCGGCGAAACCGCCGCGTGGCGGTTCCGGTCGGTTGCCTGGGAGACGCGACAACACAGGACAGTTTGCCGTTGGAGGCCGAGTGGCCTCGGCAGTCGCCCCTTCCGAGGACGCGCTGGCCCGGCGCACACGAGCAGCGGCGCCCCGGAGGCCGTGGCCGGCGGAGAGCTGCGGGCGCCATGAGTCAGAAGCACGTGGTGCAAGGTAGGGCCCGGGGCGGGCGCCCCGACGGCTGGCGGCGGGAGCTGGGGACCGCCGGGCGGCGCCCCCACCGGGTCTCTCCCTGCAGTGTTCGAGCAGTACCAGAAAGCCCGGACCCAGTTCGTGCAGATGGTGGCGGAGCTGGCGACCAGACCCCAAAACATCGAGACCCTGCAGAACGCGGGTGAGCCCTCACCCCGAACTCGCGTCGCCTCACACCCGGCGGCCCCGTGTCACCTGGTGCCTTCGCCTCGCCCTGCACCTCAGGTCGCCCCGGTCCTCGGCCCTGCCTCGCCCCTCACCGGTACCCGGGCCGCCTCATCGCCCAGCGTCCCTGTCCGGCCCTCCACGCTCCGCTTACCCGGCCTCCCTTCCCGCGTCTGCGCTCCTCTGTCTGCTGAGCTTTTGGGGAGCAGAAGGATGGGGACTGGAGGAAGGCGTCCCTAAGTTCTTCCAGTCCTCGGGGAGGGCAGTAGGAGCATTCGGCCTCTTTAGCGGGACTTCAGGGGCGAGGCCGAGAGGGTTAAGC
This sequence comes from Rhinolophus hipposideros, assembly GCF_964194185.1. NCBI lineage: Eukaryota > Metazoa > Chordata > Mammalia > Chiroptera > Rhinolophidae > Rhinolophus > Rhinolophus hipposideros. The sequence continues at coordinate 14,693,153 of NC_138047.1, read as the reverse complement.
TTCCACATGGGTCCCGATTTCCATCTTTATGGCAACCAGAAAAGTGTCTGTTGAAAGTCAAAGCCAAACGAATTGCCTGGAAGTCATTTTACATGAATGGGAATCTACCCTAATCAGACCTATTTTACCCGGGTGCCGCTGCCTGTCATCCTGCCTTTGATCACCTTCGACTTCTTCACACCAAAGGAATTCCAGAGCGGTTGCCACATAATTTCTCGTTTTGCAGTAGTGAAAGAGCAATGATATGCTTGAATATTTTCCAAGAGATTCAACGTAGGTAAAGACCTAGTTTTGAGATACCTTTCTGGTGTTCTCATTTTACCCTTCAGTTCGACTCAGGCAGACTCTGTAGACAGAGGAAGAGTGTGTGTGTGATTCGCTTCTTACCTATTAACATAAAGAGAGATGATAATGGTCTCTCTCTCTCTCTCTCTCTCTCTCTCTCTCTCTCTCTCTCTCTCTCTCTCGCTCTCAATTCCTCGCTATCTGAACTTAAAGTAAGGTAGCATTTTATCACTACTGTGTTAACAGAAACCTTCAATTTATAGGATATGATCTTTAAAACTCATTTAAATTAACATGAAATTAAAAGAAAATTAAGACCATATCGGTGGGGCAAGAATGTTTAGACAAAATGGTTACTGTAGGGTTTTTTATTTTTTAGGGTAATTACCAGTGCACCGACATGGTAAATTTTTTTTTTTTTTTTTTTGGTCACTGGGAGGGATTTTGGTGTTTATTCCTTATACGTTTTTATTTGGGGTCAGGGGATGTATTTAGAATTGAGAAAAAGTGTATTTTACAATAATTTTAAAACCCTTTTTATTTTGAGATAATTGTAGATTCATATGTATTTATGTATTTGTAAGAAACAATGCAGGATCCCATGGGTCTCCAAACTGTAGTGTGACATCATAACCAGGATGTTGGCAGTGATACAATCCATTGAATAATGCAGGTATCCCCAGTTTGACTTGTACTTATGTGTGTGTGTATGTGCATATGCGTGTTGTACAGTTTTATTTTGTGTGTATACATCACCACCCTAGTAAGACACACAATTCTTTCATCACCACAAAGATGCCTTGTGTGTCCACCTCCCTCTAGTTCCTAACCCTGGGCAACCACTAATCTGTTCTCTATTTCAAAAATTTTGTCATTTCAAAGTTGATCATCTTTTGTTCTGCAATTATTTCACGTGGATTAATTTTCTTCTGCATGTGTGTATGTGCTTGTATGCAGGCAAAGTGTAGTCCTCAAAGTACGCAGAATACTGTTGGACACACTGTTAGTATATATACTGACTCAAGTTTATTAGAGCGTGTTACATTTTTAGAATGCACTTAGTGTTTAGATCTTTTTTCCCCCTCTGAGTTCTACCCAGTGGTCTTTGTGAATGGACACTTACTATTTACAAATATCTAATTTTTGGAGAATATACAGCTAACTAAAACATTTTTAAAAGAGAAAATGATTGACATTTATTATAAATTTGATAATATAGATAACTTAAGATACAGAATATCACGTTTCAGTATAATAGTGGCAGGTTTCTCTTCCGATATGTGTACAATGTAGACTATATTATGGAATTTTATCAATCCAAATTATTAGGCAAAGTGACCTCCAAAGTGTAAGTGACTTAGATATGACATTTTAAATAGCCACCTATTTCCATTTCTGGTCTGGCTTGTGAAGGGATGGAATACAAAAGGAATATAACTTAATGTTTTGAAGTTATCTGCACTTGACTAATATCTTGATGGAACACTAAGGGTTTGGTCTTTCTGAGAAATTTACTTTTATGTACTTCATGTTATGTAGATTCAATTTAAGCACTCCTTTAGTTATTTTAAATAGACACATATAATGAATATTCCAATATATTTATTATTTTAATTAAGTAACCTGAAGGCTTTGTCATGAAAACTTTTCTTAATAGCCAATTAACTTAACTATTCAAATTAGTTTATTCTTTTCTAAAACAATCACCATAGGTTTAAAAATGCATTTGAATGAGCCACCACCTGTGTGCATCAATTATACTTCTGATCAAGCTTTCTTTTTTTTTTTTTAGCCAGTGACTTCATTTTGCTAGCATAAGACACCAGTGTGCATTTTATTCCTGACTGACATAATCTCTGCATATCTGGGAGGGTTTTGTCTTGTTTTTTCACTTTACTACTACACTATTTAAATAAATATGTATCATGCATCCAAGATAATGTGAAAAACATTTCCATGTAGGCATCATTATAAGTCAGTAGTTCACTGACTTAAGAATTTTTGAATTCATTAACTGCAAAAGGAACATTAAAGGTGACAATAATCAATGGAGTTTTTATTTTATTTTAAATCTCTGTTTTTTCATTGTTTTTGATGTGCTAATGAGAGAATTTGTCCTATTAAATAAGTCAAAGTGATTACTAAAGCAAAGTGTTGCAAGATATCTTCTTTAGAGTATTTGGACAAAAATAAGTTTTGATTTCTAATCAAAATTGTTACTAGAAAAAACTGTACAATGTTTCTATAACCTAGCGTTATTTTATTTCTCATTGATTTTATTCTTCTAAATCAAAAGAGTATACATTAAAAACATTAAAAGTTTAATGTTTGTTATAAAGTCTCTTTATGTACCCTCAAACCTTGTATGTTTGAACCATTACATCTTGCAGAGATTTAAAAAATAATTCTGATACTTCCCCTCTTTGAATAATCAGTAACATACGACGGTAATAGTAGAGATAATACTTTGTTACTACCAATTGTAAAATTTCAGCACTTAAAGGTGGTTATTTAATTATGAAATATAAGAAACATGTTTTATGGCATATTGGAACACCAGGCCACTCTTAGGTTCTTTGGGAGATCTTTTGAAATAAGCTAATGAGAGCTCCAAGAAAATTATTTTTAAACTGCTTAGCTAAATAAAATAAACTTCTTCTGAAGCAGCTATTTTTATAAGAAAAATGAGGATAAAGTGTAAAATAATCCTTTGTAATATGACCCTGTAACCTATAGTAAAACAGTAAACATGGCAAATCAGTAGGTATGCACATTTTCAGAAGAGTAGGAATAGAAAGTTTCCATAACACTTTAAATATGCACCTATATGAAGCTAATTTGCAAGTTGAATCAATTTAATGGGTTCAGAATTCAAGAATATAGTAATATGTGTTTACAAAAATCATTTTAAATTACATGTTTCTGGGGCAGTGTAAAAATCTTCAGCTTAATGTTCTACTACCTCAATTTACTGTAAGAAGGAAAAGCCTTTTAAATACATTTGTAATGTATTTAAAATATATACTGGTAGGTAAAGGTACTGTGATTCTCTTATAAAAACTACTGTTCCATAGGATAAAGAGAAATAGTAGAGCAACTTGAAATAACTTAGCCAATCATGCTATTTAAATTGATGCACTTTGTTAATATAAAAGGAGTCTTCTAGTTGTAAATGTGATAATCAACTTGAAGCACTCATTATTTTTAAAGATGGGTTTTGTTTTTTTAAACTTATGCTTAAGTGGAAAATATTCTAGGGAACTGTGAAAATTCTGAACTTGTAGCACCTAACAATGTGTCCTAAAAACAAGATTATTTAGAATTTTATTCTGTGTTCTAATCCATAGTCCTTACATGGCTGTTATGTTTTGTTATCTGAGCCTTGATGCATAAATAGCAAATAATATAGTGAGGGCTAGGTTCTCATTGTTTTCTGAGGACAAACTGGACAATTAAAAAAAAGTCCAACCTGTAGATGAGCCGATGAGATGGGTGCTCACAAATGGCAAATTGTGTGGGTTAAATTTAAATGTTACACATTAAATAGGTTTGAAAAGTTAAATCTTTCCTAATTCCACTTTACTTTTGAATGTTTTTTCATGGCCTTTGCTCCTCTGACAAGAACTTCCCCTACACTTCTTTGTCTAATTAATTTCTACTCATTCTTTGTAGCTCTGTTTAGATGTTGATTCCTCAGGGACAACTTCCTTAAGCCTCATAGTAAGTCAAGTCTCCTGATTTATGCTTTTCTTATGCTTAATATTTCTCTTTCATAATACTTATCACAACTGTAATGATTTAGTTTCTGCTTTCTCCACTAACTGTAAATTCCATGCCTAGCATAATGCTTAGCATAGAGCAAATGTTCAACATATTTAAATAGAATACAGGAAGGAGTAATTATTTTTCTAAGTGTTTTTACATCTCTTACAAAATTAGATTCTTATAACAGCTTAGGCAGGTAGAGTAGGTATGTTCTTCAGTGTGGATGCTTAAGCCCATAAAGGTCAGGTAATTGCCCTCATCACAAAGTGACTCTGTGGCCAAACTGGGATTGAGACCGGTTTCTTAATTGCTGCAGCCTGACCTTGTGCTCTTTCTGCTTGTAGATATTAGTAAATTATTTCTAAATGGTTCTAGGAGTTCCTAATAAACCTCAATGTTAACTGTTAAAACAAATTGTCTGTTTAGCCCTTTGGGTACCAATGGCTGTCCAGTAATTGAACATAATTGGTTTTGGGGTCTCCTTGAGGACTATTTCGGGAGCTTCAGTGGAGGCCAGATGCAGAGGACTAACTTTGATAAATACCTGAAGATTTGATAGAGTAGGAGTGTATTTAGGGCTTAAACTGGCCTGGGAGCTCTAGAGAACCTTTCAGCCTCCTGGTTTCTAAGGAAAAGCCTTATCAATCCTGAAGCTTGTTAAGAGCATCTTGGGAAAAGTGTGTAATCCACTGGGAGTTGTAATCCACAGAGAGTTGTTGGACTGAGACCCTGCCAGGATCAGGGAAAGTGCAGAGGAGACTTCATCAGAGCCCAGGGTGGTCAGCTGGCATGGGATTGACTGCCTGCTGTCCTGGGAATTTTGAGAACATACAAGGTAGAGCACAGGAAAGGGGAAGCACTTGATAGTTATTGGTTGATTGATGTGAGTGTGTACTTAACACTTCTGTTTGGTTTGCATTTAATCATACTTTATGTGAAGGACTTTTCTTCCATGTTTTTTGGGGAGAGGACTTTGGGATTTCTGTTGAGTAGATGTACTGGCCCTAGGAGAAATCCATGGCCACATGTAGAAAAAATTGGGCCTTCCCTTGAACACAAGTCAAATTTCCCTCATTTTGAAAGTGAAATATGCTCTAATGTTTTTTATCATAAGGATAACTCAATTTAAAATTTATTTTTCAAGTCAAGTTCTGTTAAAAGTCTAGCTGACAACAAGTGGTATTTGTACTTGTGTCTATGTTTTGTCATGTGCCCCAATGCTTTTTATCATAAGGATAGCTCAATTTAAAATTTATTGTTTATTCAAGTTCTGTTAAAAGTCTAGGTGAAAACAAGTGATATTTGTACTTGTGTCTATGTATGTATGCGTGTTTCTCCAAAGGAAATGATTTCTATCCACTTATGTATGTATTCTAAATTCTATCTCTGTGTCAAGATAGAATCACTATTAAGTTGTATATATTGACTAGATTATATTAGTTTTCCATTAGAAATGTCTTTATAGGATTAGCCTAATAATATGCCCTCTTTTTAATTTTTAAATTGGGGGCTTATTTTTAAAATAGACAATTTCCCCATACCCTTAAATCTGTCATTAAAGACATTGTCCACTTTGTTGTTAATTTTTTTATGTAAAGATGTGCTCTTTTATTTAACCAGTCTTCATACATTATTATATGTTAAGCTAGTCCTAGGTATGAAATTTCAGGAAAAAAAATTGTTGCTACTTCCTTCATTTCACAAAGTGGTTCCCTTTTTACTCTTGCTGCCAGGAAGCTCAGTGCTCTGTTGAGAGCTCAATTGCAGAACTATCCCTAATATATGTTTTTAATAAAATTGTTAGTCCCTCTCTCCACGTCTCTACTACATGGCTCTTAATAATTATCTTTGTTATGCATATGTTTTAGAGTAAGCCATCCAAAAAAATTTAGAGTAGGTGGGATATGAATAAAACAAAAATTAATTCTATCTGAAGACATAATTTTGAACTGACTGCCTTACAAAATTTTCCTCTTCAGTTATTACTCATTAAACCTTTGGAGCAGACAACCCTTTTAGAACTGTCCTATTTATTCTCTATATCTTAGTTTTCACACTTTGTTCATTCATTATTCAATAAACATTTATTGAGTGTCCAAGTGCCAGATGAATGTTTAGACTCTGATCATGCAAAAATACATAGACTCTGCCCTTAGGGAGCTTATTTGCTAATGAGGAGACATAAATAAATAAAATACCGTTTTGTAAATGTCTGAAGATAGACATATGGAGCACATATGAAGGGTACTTAACTCAAGCTTTGGGAGTGAGGGGCTCTGTTCATGGCAGTCTTTTAGGAGGATTTCCTAGGAGTTAGCCAGATGAAGAAGGGGGGGAGGAAGTACATACAGGAACATTACGTGTAAAGGCACAGAGGCAAGAGAAAACGTGGTGTGTACCCGATAGAAAATGCAAATGTTTAGGTATGGCTGGAGCTCCTTGGGGTAACTTGGCAAGGGAGAGGAGAGTCAGTGGCTAGAGGATGTCAGCCTTAATTATGAAGGACCTCATCTGAAGTTGGGACTCATCCCGAAATTGTCTGAAAGCCATTGAAGTATTTTAATTAGAGGAATGATGGGATCTATTTTGTGTTTTAGAGAGATGATTTTCATAGTAGTGTGGAGAATAGATCGGAGGGCATTAAAACAGGATCAGGAAGTCCAGTCCATTTTTGCTCTAGCAATCACACTGGATAAGAGTTCTGCAGGCCTTGTGACTTAATAGAAGGGGGTAGGAGCAGGTGAGGAGAGTGCCAGATGCCCCCAGGCTTCCGCTTGCTTAGGTGCATTAGAGCCATTCATTCATGGAGAAAGGACACAAGAAGCAGAGGGAAATGATGACCTCACTAACGGTGCTGACTGCGGTTATAGTGTGTTGGGATATCTGTGTGCCGGTGACTACGGTAAGCAGTTTGGGTATGTAGGGCTCTGGAGCGCAGGAGACAGGTCTTAGTTGGTAATAAAGGCTTGGATAGGTGGGACTTACATGTTCATTTGAAAAGTACAAGTAAAAGCCCATTTTGTATTTCCTCATGTAATTATAAACGTAAGTTCAAATTGCTTTATCTAAAATGAAATGTAAGTGGAACTTGCTATAACTTGTATGCTTTACATACTCAGAATCTCACATATAGGTGGTGATGGCTGTGACCTAGTGGAGAGACAGACAGTTGCCCTGGAAGAGTGAATGGAATTTCGGTTTAATATAGTAATCATAGAAGACAGCTACAGTGATGTTAATGGTAGAATAATGTGAATTCAGCAGATTATGCCCTTTGCATTCTAAACCTGGCAATAGGCCAGTTTGCATTGGGAAATGATAAATGCTATACAGTGCATATTAAATGCATACATCATACATACATACAGGGATTCCTTGCCCTCTTAGAAGAGTTGCTAGTTGCTCCGTGAGTCAGTAGTCTCAGTCCCATTTCCTCTCATCCCTTTCCACTCAGAAATGACATGTCAGGTGTGGTAGCCCTTCACTGATAAACAACTGTGTTAACAATGAATCACCAAACAAAATTCAGAAGATATTATAGTTAATGAGAATAAATTTGAAAGAAGAAAGTAGATTATTCTTGATCATAAGAGTTTCTTGAATTTTTTACCATTATAATGGAATTCTATGTAAAAACACTATACATGTTTTGTGATTCATTCTGACTCTTTTAATAAATTGTAAGACTTTGTTGTAAGGGATATAACATCAAAAATGATAACTGACTTGATAGCTGTGACAGTGAAAATGTATTTCATAGAAAACAAAGCAGACATGTGGTACCAAAATTTATGATATCTTAGTCAAAAGCAGAAATAGTGGCCAGAGGTATGTAATCATAAAGGCTGCAAGAAAACAAAACAAGGCCTGAAAATTCTTGTTCTGAAAAAAAGGAAAAGGAACACATACTTTCAAGTAAAAAATGACTAGTGAAGGAAAATGAGAACATGTAAAATTTACAGTCATGAGACTTGCTTCAGAAAGTTTATAGTCATGTATTTGTAATATTATAGAAATAAAAATTTTAAATCTATTAAAATTGTTAAGTGTAATTGGAGCATCAAGCTTTGTGATGAGAGAAAACTTAGTGCTTAGAGTAGTAAAAGCTAAGTGAATGGTGGTGTCTAGAGTCAAGACTACAAGATTTTCAGTAAGAGCCAGTTGTTTATTCAAAAGTATGCTATATAATTTGAGAAATAGAAAATAAACATAAAACAGAAACCCTGCTCTAGAGATGCTTATTATTTTACTGGGGAGATAAGACATTTGTTCACATAAAACAAAGTAGAAAACCTCATAACATGCTATGTCAAGGAGGGCTGATATGCTTTGCATAACTTCAGGAGTGCCGTTTATATCGTGATCTATGTGAGTGGCATCCCCTGGATTTGTGCAGTACACAGCCTATCCAGCCATACAGGGTGGACCTGGGATTATTAAGAATCTTCATTTTCTTTTACTTCCCTGAGAGTAAGTGGTGTAAACAATAAAGCTCCCCATGGCTTCCCATTTCACTTAGAATAACATCACTTCTTAACATCACACTCTTAACTTGACCTATAGCCAAATTTGATCTGGCCCCAGCCAACCTCTTTAGCTTTATCTTTTGTCACTTCTCTGACTTTATGTTTCTGGCCAGTGTGAATTTATCATGGCTTCTTCAACTGTCTGCAACAATCATACATCCCTTATCCAAGCCAGAAACCTGGAAGTATGACTGATTCCTCCATCTTCTTCACACGAATCAGTTTGTCTCCTAAATGCCTCCTTGGACCTTTCACTTTTCTCTTTCCCTGTTGCTACTGCTGTTCTCCAGGCTATCTTCACATCTAGTGTAGGTTCCTGGAATAACTTCCTAAGAGGTCTTCTGCTTCCCATCTTGTCTCTTTACACGCTTTCTTTCCAGTGTAATCAGACACTTCTTTACGACATTAATGTTAAGATACAATTCAAAGTACTTAAAATAGGTACCCTTCAGGACTTTTTAGCTTTCTTTCTCTAATCTCCTTCCTCCCCTGTTGTACAGTAGTCATACTGTGTTCTCAGTTTTGTCAATATATCAAACTTTGTTTTTTATCCTGAACTTCATTTCTATAGTTCCTTCTGGTTGGAATACTCTCTGATCCTTCTCTCTGGAGACTCCCTCCACTTTTTCAGCAAGCAATCTACCTGGAAGTCTTCAGATCTCAGCTTAGATGTCACTTCCCCTGGTTTGCCTTTCCTGTGTCCTTCAGAATCTGGGTTAGATGCTGTACTGTATATTTGCAGAACACACTGTACTTCTCCTTTAGTTGCATACATCACAGTGTTTTGCATTTGCTTATCTCTCAGAACCCCTTTATAAGTTCCTTGAGGTCAAGGACAATTGTGTTTTCAACACCTTGTATATTCTTAATAGATATTTCTTGAGTGAATGGTGAGTGAATTATTCATTCCATAGTAATTCTAAAACATATGGTTGAAAAGGCTCAATCTATGGGACCATAGAATCTTAAATATTTCTTCATAAGAGTGGAAGGTATTGATTAATGAATGAGTCATATACACTAATAATAATAAAATGTTGATGAAAAACATGGACAACATAGGGAATCGATTCCTTTAATTAACACTTTTATTTATCATGTACTTAATGGTGTTCATTTCGTCCCAACTCATCTTCCTAGCACTTTAGAAATTTTAACTCATTGTAACTCTTACAAGAGTTTTATGAGGTAGTCCTAGAATTTACCACCATTTCACATATGAGGAAACTGAGACACAGAAATGTTAACTAATCTTACTGAGTCCCACAGCTGGAAAGTGACAGAACCCAGATTTGAAACTAATCATTCTCCTGCCAGATACATGCTTTTAATTACCTCAGTCTGTTGTCTTTTACAATAGGCAGTCATGTAACAAGCAGGGCAAGTGAGTCCTTCTATTTCTAAAGCATGAAGTTTCTTTTATAGTCTCATTGGACCCCAAACAGAATGCCTGAGTCAGATGATAACATTGACAATCAAAGGTGAATTCTTTGCTGTGTATCGGTTAATTGTATGCAGAAATCACTTTTTCCAAAACTTGAATAAACTATAGTGGCAATTTCATAGTAAATAGTCAGAGAAAGTAGTTTTAGATGAAAATGAAACATATTATTGGAATTTAAATTTGTAAAGCTTTGCAAATTTACAATAATAAATCTTCATCATATAAGTCTATGATGATTTGGGATAATTTTGAATAAAATTGGAATGTAAAAAATATATATATGGTAGAAATCACTTCATTTTAAGTCTAAAAATACAACCAAGGTCATCAAAGGACACTATGAAGAGAGTAAAAAGACAGCTCACAGGACTGGAGAATATATTTGCAAAGCATATATCTCATAAGAGATTAATATCCAGAATGTATGGAGAACTCCTAAAATTCAACCAGCAACAAAAACCAAATGACCCGTTTCAAAAATGGGTAATTTGAATAGTCATTTCTCCAAAGAAGATATACAAATGTCCAATGAGTACATGGAAAGATGCTCTATATTACAAGTCATTAGGGGAATGCAAATCAAACCACAGTGAGATACCACTTCACACCCATTAGGATGGCTATTATAAAAAACAACAACAAAAAATAAGTGTTGGTAAGAATGTGGAGAAATTGGAACTCTTGTGCTTTGCTAGTGGGGATGTAAAATGTTGTAGCCACTGTGGAAAACAGTTTGGTGGTTCCTGAAAAAGTTAAACATAGAATTACTACTTGATGCAGCAATTCCACTCCTAGGTATATACTCAAAAGAATTTATAACAGGGACTCAAATTGATACCAATGTTCACAGCAGCGTTATTCACAATAACTGAAACATGGAAACAACCTAAGTGCCCATCAACAGATGAATGAGCAAACAAAAACAAAAAGAGAGACATAAAGTAGAATGGACATTACCAGAAGCCGGGGGTAGGGAGTAATGGTAAGTTATTGTTTAATTTGTACAGAGTATCTTTTAGCGGTGGTGAAAAAATTCTGGAAATGATAGTGGGTGATAGTTTTACATTGGGACTATACTTACTGCCACTGAATTGTACACCTAAAAATGGCTAAAATGATAAATTTTATGTAATGTATGTTTTATCACAATAAAAATAAAAATAATTATAAAAAATTGGAAAACAAATAAAGAAGGTAAGTAAGCAGGGAAAACAGAAATCTTTACCATGACTTAAATGGGCCTAAAGGCCCAGTTTGTAGATACTTGTTTTTAAAGAAGGTTGAGATGTTAAATATCTGTATAAACAGAAGACTGAGGTAATATGTATATAAACTACATACATGTAAAATGAGACTTAATGGGTAATATTTTTGTCTTTGGAAATGTTTGCCCTTTCCTTCCTAACTTATATATACAGTTGGCATGCAGAATCAAAGTATTAGGCCTACATTGCACTAAAAGGAATTAAAGCAAATAATTGTGATTATTTTGAGGCTATTTTAGAATCTTTACTAGATTATTAGTTTCTTGAGAGGAGGCGCTGCCTTAATTCATGTGTAGTCTTATTCCTTGCTTCTTGGTAAACCGTGATCTGTGTTTTTGAATGAATGACTGTGGACAGGATCAGCGAGGTGGTTTCTGTTTGGGACATAACTGGATTGCAGTGTAGATATTAGCAACAATGTCACCAGTATGGCACAGGAACATAGAAAAACAGAAAAGGAACTCAAGATTATAAAGTTGGGGGAGGTGGAGAATTGTAAAGATTAATCCTAGAATTTAAATTTTAGAAATAGTTACACACCATTTTATCAGTTTGTATAGAGTAGACAGAATTGTTTTATAGATATTAAAGTACAATATATGAATTATTATTTTAACATGAGATATTAGTACTTGTTGGCTCCTTCAGTGGAGACTCTAGTGAGGTTATTAGCTGCTCCCTCGAGACCTGGTGTATCAGATACTATTCAGGCTGCTGCAATTTATGGATTCTAAATTTTCATGCATTCGCTCACCAAGGATCATTCACTATGGATTCCTAATGGACAGGCAGGTAAGGAAAATTTTCTTTTTATGTTATATATACTTCTTTTTTCCGCTCTTCTCTCTCTCATCATTATCTGTATTTTTAGAACAAAGCTATAATTAGAATAACAAAATCTCCATGCTTAATCTGTGTAAGAGATAAAAAAAATATGTCCCTGGGGACTGATGATTATGAAGCACTAAAAGGCAGTTCAAGAACTAGAAATTAGGGGCAATATTTTCTCTAATAAAAATGATGTTATTCAAACATAGATATTTTAAATGGAAACTTTTGCTTTTACTTTTATAGGTTCAGAGAAAGAGTATTTTTCAAAATCTTCATTGTGCTAATGTCTGAGCTAAGGAATATAGGAAAAGCCTGTAGCGCAGAAGCGTCCATGTAGAAACCTAACTTGAATATAGAAGGAAACTGAAAGAAAGGAATTGTATGTCAGTTTATTGACACTATTTTTCCTGGGCCAGATGCAATAGAAAAATGGAGGAGAAAATATATAAAGCAGAAAATTCCTTTGAGTATATGGACAAGTGAAGTACCTTTTTCTGTGTAAAGTATTTTACTACTAAAATTACAAACTGAAATTTTCCAAAATTGGGAGACTTTTGGTATATTAGCTAAATACTGTAACTAATAATAAACACTTATAATTTAATTAACTATTATAGACCTAGACAGAGGAATTCATTCTTCAAATTCTTAACAAAAAAGTTCAAAGTTCTTGAGATTTTAATTCAAAATATCTAGGTTGAATAATCCAATATGGATTGATTTTCCTATTACATTTCAAAGGCAATAAGTCACTACTTTCACATAAATTTATGAAGTGAGAAAAAAGGAAATAACAGAATCATCAGGAAAAAATAATGTGAAACATAATTATGATTCTCTTAAAACTATTTTAACCATACTCATACTTTTTTTGATTAATTAGTGTATTAATTATGAAATTTTAAATGTTAACAAATTTAGCTTTTCTTTTAAAAATATTTATTTAAAGTAGTGCATATTGATTATCAAATATGTCAAGTTATATAATTAACAACAACAACAACAAATAACCCAATTTGAAAATGGTCAAAGGACTTGAATAGATATTTCAGCAAAGATGTACAAATGGCCAATAAGCACATAAAAAGACATTCACCATCATTAGTGCTAGGGGAAATGAAAATCACAACCATAATGAGATACCACTTTACACCTGTTAGTATGGCTATTATTTAAAAAACAAAAGAAAATAACAAGTGTTGGTTGAAGATGGGCAGAAATTTGAACACTTGTACTTTCCTGATGGGAATGTAAAATGGTGCAGTCTTTGAAGAAAACAGTCATACAGTTCTTAGATAGTGGTAAAGATTACACATCATTGTAAATGTACTTAATACCACTGAAGTGGACACTAAAAAATGGTCAAAGTGGTCATTTTTGTTATGTGTATTTGCCACAATTTAAAAACTAAAAAAATATCAAGTAATAAAGCAAACTACAAAGAAGAGATTGGCAAATTGTTTTAAATCCAACTTTCTAGAATGAATCCATGTTAATATTTGGTAATTTGAATACCTTATTCTGTGCTTTAAACTTTTTGTTGTGAGATATTTCAGAAATTATTTCTATAAAAAGTGTAGATAACAGTATAAGCAACACTTATGAGCAAACACTGGGATTTGTTTCACAGTAGCTATTGCATGGACATGAGTAGGAGGGCTTTATGGCTGCAAAGTTAACTAGCCTGAGTGGGATTCAAACTTGTAAATGTGGCCTTATGTAAGATGTTCTAACTAGGTTAAATTAGACATAAAAATAATCAATAAATGAAATTGGAAGTCATGAAAAGCCACAGGTCACATTATTATCTGTGATAAGCATCATTATCATTCTGTTTATGTTATTTGGTAGTACTATTATTTTTGTCTAATTCTAAATGTTACTGTAAATGTTTTCCTTTTATTCTAGTTAATGTTTCTGGATATAATATTATAAAAGAATATTAGTAATATTTGCTTTTATAGATCACTGTGGTATGTTTTTGTAGAAAAGATGTAATAACTGAAGTTGAAAAGCCTGATGTAAATTGTGTAAAGTTTAGAAAGTCAAGGGGTACTTTGTTCCAGTTTGGACTCTGTCAACACCTTTCTTGCAACCTTAGACTAAAACAACATCGTTAAAGCACAAATAGTTGACTATTTTGCATATTTTGTATTAGGTTGGTGCAAAAGTAATTGCTGTTTTGCAATTATTATTAACTTTTTAAACCACAGTTATTTTTGCACCAACCTAATAGTAAGGCAAAGTTAATATAAAGAGCTGTAGTATCCAGTAAAAAAACCAAAATGCAATTATGATTTGTCTCCTTTTCCCCACCTCCTCAATTTTTAATACATATTATTCATTTAGCAATTATCAATAAAGAATGTCAGAATTTCTAACCTTGCTCCACCATTAATTAGTGGTATGATGATTTCCTTAACTTCTCTCAACCTCCATTTCCTCATCTGTAAAATGGACATAGTAATAGGGCCTACTTCATAAGTTTGTTAGGAGAGTTTGATGAATTAGTATGGAAAACAAGTCCTTAAAACAATGTGTACATATAAGGGCTCCATAAATATAAGCTTCTTTTATTATTATTGTTGTGGTGATATACCTACTAAAATGAATATTATGAGAGCTAGTAATACGATGTACTTCCTTATCTCAAAGAATGTATTTATTTGGAGATAATGTCAGAAATCGGATTTGCAGCCCTTCATGAATGTGAGGTCCTAGCCGAATGTCCACCTAGCCTCCCGGCTCTGAGATAGATCCTGGTACAATTTCTGTAATAAACTCTAAGTTCATTTGGAATGAGAGAAAAGACCCAACAGTTGGAATCAGAGAAAAAACAAACAAGCAGAAGACTTCATTGAGAGGAAGGGATCTGAACCGAGCCCTGGAAGATAGGATTTGCAAAGGCTGGGAGTGGGGTGGGGGTGGGAATCTACCACCCCCCGCCCCCCATGTCGTAGGCATCGTACTCTGTGCTTCACAGCCTTTCTCTGCGTTCCTCATGACAGCCCCGTCAGGTCACATAGCCAGTATTTGCCAAATCAGGGATTTTAACTCTTATCCCCAAGCCTTTCTTACTTCCATGTTATGCTGCTGCTTTGATAATTACAGGTTGTATTGTTCTTGTCTTGGTCAGCCATATGCTTCTAAATATCCCTTTAGTTTTTAGTGGGTAATTTTTTATTTTTATTTTTGCTGATTTTCCCCTTAATTTTCTTATCTGCATATATGCTGAACTGTATATTTGCTTTTTAATTTAAATTTTGCTGATTTCTGTTCTTTCATAACGTAACTCAGGTGTAATGTCTTTGCTGAGGCCTCTTCTTCTGGATGTGGTCCCAACAATTCAACACACTGCAGCTTTGGCTCTTGGGAGACTGGCTAATTATAATGATGACCTCGCGGAAGCAGTTGTGAAGGGAGACATTCTTCCACAGCTTGTTTATTCGTTGGCAGAACAGAATGTAAGATTAAAAATAATAAGTTATATGTTTTTGTTGTTACTACCTTTGACTTTTGAAAATTTGAAGTTTGGGTACAGTTGCAAACTTGTAGGCATTAGAATTATTAAGGTGTTAATACACCTTCAATTCTTTGAACTGCACATAATAATATCTTTAGGGTATTTTACTTTGTGTTGATATGCAGCTTTTCTCAATTACTATTAATATAAGGAGAAAACAGGCTAAAAATTGTAATGAAATTATACATAAAGCAGTATTTCTGTGTATTGGGAGATTAAAGTTATAGGATCAGCCTTAGATAGGTATATGCTTGTATGAAGCCCTAGGCAAACAAAAGTTGTTTTCAACAATACTTATGTCACAAGCTTCTATCTTGTTCACCTACCAGGCCTTGAACTCATTTCTCACAGAAGATTTAATCTCTCTTTATGAGGTACAAAGTCCTCTGGGTTTGCTTTTGCTTTTTTTTTTTTTTTTTTTTAAGGAAATAATTTTGGTGAGGAGTGGGAGACAAGGGAGGAATTTGGGAAAGTGGAAATTAGGAGAAAAGGCGAATGAGATCAGAAAGTGTGAATTATAGGTACTGTAATTAGTAGTGACTATTTATGCCCAATAAATTGTCTGTGAATTTGAAAATTCTGCAATATAAAAAGTCAAATTAGCTTAAGTTAATGACAAGAAATGTATCACCATTATTTTTCCACAATTATAAGAAAATAATCTGTGGAAAGCTACTTTAAAACTCTATTCTAAGTTTTATAATAAATTAATAGATATTTGGTTACTGACATACAAAATTAGACTTTACAACAAATATTTTAATATCTGTATATGTTATATTTAGGAAGCTAAGGAAATACACAAAATCAAAACATTATTAACGTAGCATATTTCTTATATCATCAATATATACCAGGTTTTGAGATATAATATGTTAAAAATATACTTGATGTATTTTCTCTCTCTTACACAATTTTTACTGTACCTTAACATGTTAGACTAAGTAAACAGAATGCTTTCAAAATGAGTGCTGTAGTCACCCAGGGACTTTTAAGTAGTCACTGTAAAGAAATAGAAACTTAGAATCTAAAATAGAGGATTAACTGGGTTCTATTAATAAAAAGAGGTAGGAGACCATTACTGTGTTATTATGTGAACCATAAAACCACATTGAGTGTTATAGCTAAATATTTCCTAAATCATTTTTTAGTTATATGAAGAAAATTGTTTTAGTTTTATTTTCTTCATCTGATAAATTTATATATACAAAATACTATAAATAAGAGGCATTACTTAAAATTCACATAATGATAAGTCATTTGTATTTACCTTTTTAAAAAAACATTTCTAAAAAGGGATAAATAACATATCCCATTGTTTGGACAGTTTATTTGCCAGGTTAAGTTTTAAAATGTATGAAGAATGTTTTGCCTTTATGTTTATCCAATGATTGGTAAGTACGTCTCAAAACATGGTTGTTATTTCAGGATAATTTAGGACACCAGAAAGATTAGTTGAGGTCATGAAAGGCTTATCATATTTAGAGACTGAGGGCAAGTAAAGGAAACAAATTTGTCAGTTGACAGTTTAGTTGTACATGTTAAGAGTCTAAGAGCTCCCATGGGTCAAACAAATACCCTTCAGTGTAATGCAGATACATAAAATCTCATTATTTTATGAATTTTTAAGGAAATATTAATATAATAAGTAGGAAACGTAGTATTTTATTTTATAAATGCATGTTTTAGAATAAAACAGTTGAAATGTAATATAAGACTTACATTCTTTTAGTTTAGTTACTGAACAAAAGCAATGGGGAACATGAAAAAATCAGAATGATTTTGCAGGATGTGTTTCATCCTTTGTATTTAAATGCTGTTGAGCTTTATTACAATAATGTCATTCTTACATCGGTTTTGGTCTATTTTAACTTTTGGTTATATAAGTGCTCAACTCACTTTGAGTTTTATCTATTTTATCCTTGTAGCGTTTTTACAAGAAAGCAGCTGCCTTCGTGTTAAGAGCAGTTGCTAAACATTCTCCTCAACTAGCTCAGGCAATAGTTGATTGCGGAGCACTGGATACACTGGTGATATGCTTGGAAGATTTTGACCCTGGAGTCAAGGAGGCTGTAGCCTGGGCTCTTGGATATATTGCAAGACATAATGCAGGTAATGGAGCATCTTTTAAAATTGGATTATTAAAGTTTAGATTTATTAGGTAAATCTGATTTTGCTTAGTAAAGCATAGGTGAGGTTTTACTGATGTTTCATATATTATGGGAGATAAGTTTTGAATGATGCCCAAGTCGTTTGGATCACAAATTTACAAAAACCTATACATTTTTGTCTTTATCTTAGTTAGCCAAAGAGAAATTTGAAGATGGAAAGAAAAAGGGAGAGAATGGGGCAAATGAGAATTTGATTAATTCCCAAAGACCTTGGTAAATTGGTTCAATTGAGAAATTATTTTAGTGTGTCACCCCTCAGGTTACATTGGGTTTTCACTCTTTTAATAGGGTGTTCCAAACCAGCTAGGGCCATATCATATGAGTGAGTAATGTTGAAAAGATACAGACATGATAACTTTCTAGAACATTTTTGTATTCAGCCCATATTGGGCACGACGGAGGAGAAAGAGGAGCACCTTCTCTTGGAAACCAACAGCTCACTGATGTCATCAAGAAGGGACCTGGATCTCTTGTGTGAAGGTTGTGCTGACACACCTCCTTATTAGAAAGTACATGGAGGGGAAAAAAAAGTACATGGGGAACAAAATTGCCCCCATCACTTTACAGAAGTTGCTAAATAATATGAACAAATAACAGAACAAGAATATAGAGTTTAACAAACATGTAATACTCTGGTTTCTCTTCAGATAGTATAAATCTTTCGCCTTTTACTAAAGACAAACATGTAAAAATGATCAGCTTTGCTAATAATCAAGACCTGCATATTAAAACAATGAATATATTTTTCCCCACCTATTATTATTTGGGGGAAAAAAGAGTAAAGTGGAAATATAGCCAGTGGTTAAGAGCATGGTTACACCAAAAATATTTGCTTTGGGAATTTATCCTAAGGAAAGAATTCCACAGAATGGAAAAACTATATTCATGAACATGTTATTGTAGCATTATTTGTAATATCAAAAAACTTGGCAAGAATTTAGAGGTTGAATTATGGTAGTTTACTTAATGGAATCTCATTCAACAAATTGAAAAGGTAATTATGACTTCTACATGGTTACATGGAGAAGTGATTATAATGTAAAAAAAGGACAAAATTGTATATTACAATTATAAAAATAAGTTTTTATGTGGACATAAATTACAAAGAGATATATGTTTGTGTTACTAGGGTGATAGAATTAAGGGTATTTTTCTTTGTTTTCCAGATTTTTCAATGTATGTATATATGTATATATGTATATATATATATGTACACACATGTATAAAATAATAGCTACTTTTTTATCAAGTAGTTACTTGTGCCTAGCTCTGTGCAGTATGCTCTAGATACATTATCTCATTTTGATTGTGGTACCCTTAGGGTAGGTATTATTCTCTCTGTTAAACAGAGAAATGGGGTAGAACTTAAGAGAGGACACATGAAGTTATATTAATGGTGGAACCAGAATTTGAGTCTAAATCTATCTGAATCCAAAGCTCACATTAACAACTGTACTGTACAGCTTCACTACATATTTCTTGAAAGATTGTTGAAGAAATTCAAAACAGAAGAAATAATAAGAAGCTCTCCCGTGGTTATGTTTAATTTGGTTCTTCAAATGAAACTATTAGGGACAAAAAAAGAAAGAAAATGATATAAAATTAAATTGAGAAAGAAAACTATTGTCATGCTTAGAATGATTCAGAGGTAGTATATCAAAATTATTTCCTTAATATCTGGATTTTGGTTTTCCAGGTAGGTTCACTTTAGGACTGTTGCTTACTGTATGTTGACAGAGAAAACTAAGGCAGTGTTTTAGATCAGAAGCTGGTTATCATGGGGAAACTACAAGAGTATATTTAGTAACTTTTTTTTTTATGTCAGAGACCTTATTGCAAACACATTGTAACATGAGTGTTTAAAAGGATGGTGCAAACAAAAGAGCCTTGAGGGACAGCCGTACAACTGCATTCTCAGGCAGGTACCCAGCTACAGCCTTTCCATACCTTCCTTTTGTTGAATCTGAGACTAAATTATAATAGTACATAAATAGGATCTGTCTTAGGGATCCCATTTCAAATTTTTGCTGTAACCTGTCTCCCTCGTGGAATTCACACTATAATTTCAATATTTCACAATACTTAGGAGCTGAGACCCAGAAGCTCCCAGAAGAGATTACTACCTAGATTTCTCAGAGAGAAAGGGAATTGTTATTTTAGTAAGTGATAAAAGAAGTCATTGATTATTATCTGAGATTTCCTGTCAGGATGGTGAAGTATGTAAATGCTGTGCTTACCTCCTCTTACAACCACATGAAAATTACAACTAACATATAGAACAACCATCATTGAGAATTGCCTGAAGTCTAGCTAAACTGAAACCCTACAACAAAGGACATACAGAAGAAGCCACCTCGAGAGTGGTGGAAAGGGTGGAGATTTGGAACATGCTGGTCCCACACCTGCATGTGACCATTAAAAATTGGGAGAGATATCTCAACTGTGGAGGTCTCCCTGGAGGAGCAAGGGGTCCCAGTTCCACACAAGGCTCCCCAGCCCAGGGTTTCAGTGGTGGGGAGAGAAGTCCCCATAACTTTTGGTTGTGAGAACCAGTGGAGATTGGGGCTGAGTGAATCAAGGGAGGCTGCAGACCCAGGTGTTCTTCCTAAAGGGCTAGTGCACCGACTTACTCATTGATGGACTCACTCACTCTGAGCTCCAGCACTAGGGCATTAGCTCAAAATGTTCCAGGGACATATGGCAGGAACTGAGTTGTCTGGCTTCAGGGTGAGAGCTGGAGGGGCTGCTTTCTCCCAGATGGAAGAGCTGGCAGAAGCTATTGCTTCTTTGTTGAGCCCTCCCCACTCCCAGTGTGCAGATGCAGGTAGCCACCATATCTGAGTCTCCATCAACCTGGCTAACACCGTTCCTTTGCCCTGCCCCAGATGATTCCCAGAAACCCCACCCCACCCAACTTTCGGGCACATGGAAGCCACTTCCAGTGGCTTTTCAGATACAAACAGCCTATTCTGGCTCATGCTGAAGACTTTCCGAACATCAGTCAAAAGTTCACAAAACCCAAAGAAGCAGCATCTGGCTTTGGCATGTTCCATACCACTTGTGAACACCTCAAGCCTGGCACCAGCCATAGCCCATCCAGTTTGCAGCTGGGCCACTTGAACCACCTTCAAACCCAGCACAGGTGGTGACCATCTGTGAATTGCTTTGTGGCTCATGCCAAGTGGCCCCAGGCAGGACATATGCTGTGGCTGAACTTGGCCTATGGTGCGGCCTCTCCCTGGAGGCCCTGAAATTCAGCACACCCAGAAGCCAGCTTCAGGCTGAGGTGAAGCATCACCCAGCTGCCTCCAAGGATGACACACCCAAAGGGTAGACTGGGCAGGCACCAGAGCCCTGCTAAAGCAAATCCTGCTCTGTAGGGTCAGCCCCTGCACGACAACTCCCCCAGTGTAGTCACAGCCTTTCCTCACAACCAATCAGCCTGAGGGTGAATCACTCTCATTGACATGCAAACAGCAACCAAGGCTCAACTACAACAGAAGGGCACACACAACCGACACAATGGACACTCCTGGAGCACCCAGCTCTGGTGACCAGCGACCGTGTCACTGAGCCTCAAAGGACACCTACATAAGGCCACTCTACTAAGACCAGGAAGCATAGTAGCCCTGCCTGACACATAGTAACAAACACAGGGAGGCAGCCAAAATGGGGGAGACAAAGACACATGTCCCAAATAAAAGGGCAGAACAAAGCTCCAGAAAAAGAATTAAACAAAATGGAGATAGGCAATCTACCAGACACTGTTCAAAACACTGGTTATAAGGAGGCTCAATGATCTCAAGGAGAACTTCAACAAAGAGATAGGAAACATAAAAATAGAGATAGAAAACATAAAAAAGAACCAGTCATAAATAAAAAACACAATAATGGAAACAAAGAATACATTACAGGGAACCAACAGTCATGTAGATGAAGCAGAGGATCAAACCAATGATGTACAAGATAAAGTAGCAGAAAACACCCAATCAGAACAGCAAAAAGAATCCAAAAAATTGAGGTGAATTGAACGGGCCTCTGGGAAAACATCAAGTGTACCAACATTGGCGTTATAGAGGTACCAGAAGGAGAAGAGAGAGAGAGCAAAGAATAGAAAACCTATTTGGCTATCGGAGAATGATGTCATAGAGAATGATGGCGGTGTGAGGTGAGCCTCTTGAAATCTCCCCTGGAATTTACAACAAATTGAACAACTATAATTCCACAAAGGACTCCCTGCACAGCAGAGAGGCAAGGCTAAGAGAGGCGCAACTGAAATCATCTAAAGGTGGGCAAATTGGGCGAGTAGGAGGGGTGGGAAGCTGGACGTGTGATGATGTGGGCTGCGTGGGCGCAGGATGCACACCTAGTAGCTTGGAGCTCCCTGCTTTCCGGAGCTACCACAGCTGCAGGAGAGGGATGAGTTCAGACTGCTAGGGCACTGTTTACGGCGCACAGTCCCACCTGAGGGATAAGCATATAACACGGATGACCCAACGCTCACGGCAGAGACCTTGGAGCAAAGACGGAGGGAAGAAGGGTGAAAACGGCAGTTTAAGCCCTCACTGCCGAGCCGAGGATGGAAGGATTAGGCACACAGCCTAGCCGACCCCTCCCACCCTCCAGTGCTAGAAGCAGAATGGTGTAGCAAATTCAGATCAAAAGAACAGAATATTTGCACTTCTGAGACTTATGGCCCATAGCCATGGACACGTAGCCCAACTAGTTCCAGAGAAGGAGAGAGACCTTTGGGTGCAGGACTGGCTGTTCTGGTTGTCGCCTCCATTGCTCTGGGCCACCTTGCACAACCCACCCTGTCCCTTCCCCACCTATCTGGGTGGATCCCTGCAGGAGTAAACAGCCACTGAACACACAGCCTCTGAAACTAGTACAGGAAGAGCTTTGGAAATTCAGAAGCTCTCCACATCCCCGCACAGAGGTGGTCCACTGTGACCCAGGCGACCTGTTCACAGAGGAGAAGCCCACCTTCCAGGGAATCCCCCATTGTGTGAGAAGCCAGAACACTGCAGAGAAAATATAACACTACAGCGTAAGAGAGAATGAAAGGCTGCATCGGACAGAAAATAAAACATTCTACAAACACCTACTGGGAAACATAAGAAAGACCTCTTCCTATCAACCTGTTGCAGAACCCACTTCTGTAGATGCCTAGGAACAGAAATAATACAATCATTAATTGCCATGAATAACCAAGGTCAGAAAACAACTCAGAAGGAAAATGAAAAGTCTCCAGAAAATGAACTTAAACACATGGAAATATGTGACTTAAAAGACAGAGAATTCAAGATTACAGTTGTGGAAAAACTCAATGAGATGCAAGAAAACGTAGACAGGCAGTTTTATGAACTCAGAAACACAATCAAAGAACAAACTCAACATTTTACCAAAGAGATTGAAATTTTAAAAAAGAACCAAAGAGAATTTCTGGAGATTAAGAACTCAGTAAAAGAAATGAATAAAATAGAAAGTGTAGGCAATACAGTTGACCAGATGGAGGAAAGAATCAGTGACATCCAAGACAGAAATCTGCAAATGATACAGATGGAAGAAGAGACAGACTGAGAGTTAAAAAAAAAAAAAAAAGTAAGAACTCTCCAAGAACTTTCTGACTCCATCAGAAACAGCAATATAAGAACAATGGGTATACCAGAAGGAGAAGAAAGGGAGAAGTGAACAGGTAGTATATACAAAAAATTATTGATGAGAACTTCCAAACGTATGGAAAGACCTAGATCCTCGAATCCAAGACGCAAAGAGAACACCTAATTACCTCAATCCCGAAAGGTCTTCTTTAAGGCACAATGTATTGAAGCTGTCAACAATTAATGAAAAAGAAATCCTCAAGGTAGCCAGGGAAAAGAAGATGGTAACCCACAAAGGAAAGCCCATTAGATTATCATTAGATTTTTCAGCAGAAACCCTACAAGCCAGGAGGGAGTGGACTCAAATATTAAACTATTGAAAGAGAGAAATTATGAGCCAAGAATAATATATCCAGCAAAGATATCCTTTAGATATGAAGGAGGAATAAAGACCTTTCCAGACATATAGAAGCTGAGGGAATTTTCTAACACACGACCTGCACTACAAGAAATACTGAAGGAGGCTATTCAACCTGATAAAAAAACACAAAAGAATACAAAACCATGAGTAGTATTATGAACCGGACTAATATCCAAAATATATAAAGAACTCATACAACTCAACAACAAAAAAACAATTCAATGAAAAAAATCAGCAGAGGACCTGAATAGACATTTCTCCAAAGAGGACATACAAATGACCAATAGACATATAAAAAAGTACTCAACATCACTAATCATCAGAGAAATGCAAATAACTACCACAGTGAGATATCACCTCACACCATTTAGAGTGTCTATCATCAACAACACAAATGGTAACAAGTATTGGAGAGGCTGTGGAGAAAAAGGAACCCTCATACATTGTTGGTGGGAATGCAGATTGCTGCAGCCGTTATGGAAGGCAGTGTGAAGGTTACTCAAAAAATTAAGAATAGAATTACCATATGACCCAGGAATCCCTCTCCTGGGTATCTAACCCCAAAATCTGAAAACATTTATCCAGAAAGACATGTGTTCTCCAATGTTGCAGCTTTATTTGTGGTGGCCAAGACATGCAAACAGTTAAAGTGTCCTTTTATAGATGAATGGGTAAAGTTGTTGTATATATACACAATGGAATACTATCTGCCATAAGAAAGATGAAATAGTACCATTTGTGACAACATAGATGGATCTCGAGGTTATATTGCTAAGTGAAATAAGTCAGACAGAAAAAGTCGAGAACTATATGATTTCACTTATATGTGGTATATAAAACTGAAAACAACAAAAGAACAAGACGAATGAAGAAACAAAAGCTCTTAGACACAGATAATAGTTTAGTGGTTACAGAAGTTAAGGGGGGAGGGAGGTGGTAGATGAGGGTAAAGGGGATCAAGTATAAGGTGATGGAAAGAGAAGTGACACTAGGTGATTAACACATTGTGATATATAGATGATGTATTACAGAATTGTGTACCTGAAATCTATGTAACTTTACTAACAGTTGTCACCCCAGTAAACTTTAGTTAAAAAGAAAAAAACTATCAACCTAGAAAAAAAGAAAGAAAGAAAAAGCATTTGAAGAAATAATGATGGAAAACCTCCCTAACCAGGTGAAGAAAATGGACACAAAAGCTCAAGACGTACTGAGAATCCCAAACAGGTTGAACCAAAATTGGACCTACCAAGACACTTCATTAAAATGCCAAAGTTTAAAGACAAAGAAAGAATCTTAAAAGTAGCAAGAAGCAGCTACTTACCTACAAGGGAACTCCCATAACGCTGTCAGCTGATTTCTGAATAAAAACTTTGCAGGCCAGAAGGGATTGACAGGAAAGATTCAAAGTGATGAAAAACAAGATCCTACCACTAAGAAAACTCTACCTAGCAAAGGTACCATTTAGAATCTGGGACAGATAGCATCCCAGACAAGAAAAAGTTTAAGGAGTTCATCACCACCAAACAAGTATTACAAGGAATCTTAGAGGGACTTCTTTAAGACAAAAATAACTAATTAAATAAATAAATAATATGAATAATTAAATGGCAATAACTACATATCTATCAACAATTACTTTCATTGTAAATGGATTAAATGCTCCAATCAAAAAAATAGGGTGACTGAATGGATAAGAAAACAAGACCTTTACACATGCTGCCTACAAGAGACTCACTTCAGATTGAAAGACACATATAGACTGAAAGTAAAGGGATGGAAAAATATATTTCATTAAAATGGAAACAAACAAAAAAGGATGAGGTAGCAGTACATATACTAGACAAAATAGACTTTAAAACAAAGGCTATAATGAGATAAAGCAACCCCATGTCTGGGCATTTATCTGAAGAAACCAAAAATGCTACTTAGAAGGGACGTGTACATCCATATGTTCATTGCAGCATTGTTTATAGTGGCCAAGATGTGAAGGCTGCCTGCGTGTTGATGGATGGATGGATAAAGAGGAGGTGGTACATATATATAGTACAATATTGCTTGGCCATGGAAGGGAATGGGTTCTCACCATCTGCAGTGGCAAAGATGGACCTGGAGGGTATTGTGCTGAGTGGAATATGTCAGACAGAGAAAGACAGATGCAATGTGATTTTGCTTTTATGTGGAATTTAAAAAACAAAATGAAAAAACAAACAAAACAGAAATAGACTCATAGATACAGAGAACGTTTTGATGGTTTCCAGATGTGAGGGGAATGGGGGAGTGGGTGAAAAGAGGAGGGGATTAAAAAGTACAAATTTGTTGTTGCATAGTAGTCATGGGGATGTAGGGTGTAGCAGAAGGAATATAGTCAATAATATTGTAATAACTATGTATGGTGTCAGACGGGTTCTAGATTTATCAGGGTGATAGATGGGAAGGGAGTTGGGGGGGTAGGGTGAAAAAGGTGAAGGGATTAAGAAATACAAATTGGTAGTTAAAAATAGTCACGGGGATGTAAAGCATAGGGAATATAGTGAATAATATGATAGTAATTATGCATAGGGCCAGGTGGGTACTAGACTAGTCAGGGGGCTCACTTCTTAAATTATACAAATGTCTAACCACTATGCTGTACACCTGAAATTAATATAAAATAATATTGAATGTCAACTGTAATTGAAAAAAGGGGGGGGAAGGTGAAGGGGAATAAGGTCCAAATTTCCAGGTATAAAACTAAGTCATGGGGATGTAATGTACAGCATAGGGAATATAGTCAATAATATTTTAACAGCATAGCATGGTGTCACATGGTTGCTGGACTTGTCATGTTGATCACTTCTTTAGGTATATAATTGTTTAATAATATTGTGTACATCTGAAACTAACATAATATTGAATGTTATCTATATTTTAATAAAAATCTTTTAAAAAGACGTCATTATTCACATCCTGAATATTAGTGAAATTACAGGATTTACGTCTAACTTGATTTATTTCTTAAAAATGGAATATATTGAGATTAATGGGAGGACATTCATTCAGTGTTTTCTTCTTGGTATTAGTTGTAAAATGTTTGATTAGACAGTTTAAGAAATATAAACTTTTAATGGAGATGCAAAAGAAATGAAGTCTACCTTTAAGGGCAATAGAAGGAAAATAATTTGCGTATAGTTAATAAAAATAACATAAGTATATAATTAGAAGAGAGAAACCAATGGGCATCATTTGACTGTTCCTTATTTGAAAAATACAATTTTTAAAAGTTACTTCTATATATAGATTTTAACGGCAGTAGAAGGAAATACAGATTTTAAAGCATTTTACAGATCACCAAAGAGAACTGGGGACTAACAACCAAATGACGTTTTAAAAAATTCTGTACAATCATGTCATTAAACTTTTATGATTGAATCACCAGTTATTGAATACACTTAATAATATGTACCTCTTACTTTGAAAATACGTTATTTCTTTATATTTTTTTCTGCTCCTTTGTTAAGGCTGAGATAGAATTCTCATATTGGTTGTCTTTCTTTTTGCCACACTCTCTCACTCTGCAGAATTATCCTATAAAATATTTACCTTATCAATGTCAAATCTCTCACTATTTCTAAAGAGTAACGTTGCTTTTGGAGATACAAGTGGTGAGGTGAGGAGCCTGGGAGGACTGAAGTGTGAAGGGGCGAGGCAGCAGAAACTGTGGGGCTGTGGAGCCACTGAGCTTCCATTGGGAGGGGCCCCGGAAGGTGCTTCACCCTCTTAGGCCCTCCTTCCCTGCTCCCACCTGGTAGCCTTATCTTGCCTTGTCTCTAGCACAGCAGCTTTGTGGAGGAGCACTTCTAATAAATTGTGTCCGGAGTGTGTCAGCAATTAGAGTACTTGAGACTGAGGTGAAAGCAGTACCCTGGCTGGAAGTTTGAGGAAGGAGGAGGCATATGAGTGTTTTGTGTGAATGATCTTTGACATTTGGGCTCAGAGTAAGTTTTAAGTGTTTCTTTTGGGAGCTTTCACTAAAAATGCTCTCTTGTAAACTTGCTCTGTTGTAAATTTTGGCTGTTCACAAGCCTGGCAAAGAGGAATACATTTGATTAGGTGTTCTAAACTATTTTAGGTATTAATGTAATTGTCATATTATAGATGAAGAAAATGAAGTAGAGAGATTAAAGGATTTCTTCTGGTCAGACAGCAATTTATAGTGGAACTGCTTGGCAATTGTTCAAAACCTTCCAGAGATTTTTCGTTTTTATAGTATGAGAAAGGAAAGTGTATGAGAGCTCATCATTCTTTGTTTTAACTTCCTTGTATTTGAAAGTCTTGCCAGATCCCTCTGTTTTTAATCCCTGAGGCTGGTTTCCACATGTGTGACAATTCTTCCTCCTATAGACCTGATTTATGTCCTTAGGACCTAAATCAAGTGAAAAATTTCCGTTCCAGCTCAGTAGCAGTTAAGAGATGACATTGCCGTGGCCAAAGATGAGCAGTATTTCTAGAACTGGCTGATTTGGACGCTACAGAAAGTCAGTAGAGCATGTCCTATTTACTAAATAGTTAATGTAAGGAAGGAATCCAGACAGAGCTGGCCAGCCTGATTCTTTTCTATCTTGTGTAGAATGATGAAATGATAAAAGGAGAAAAGAATTTTAAAATTCAGATTGTTCGCAAATATTCTTCTCATGCCACTCCTGCCACACATATATAAATACCAGTAGCCTAAATCATGTGGAACAGGCTTAGGAAGCAGTAATTAACTTTTTAAAAATCGAAATGTTAATGACAAATATATGAGTAAACTAAGGACTTTTTGTCTTTATGTCTTACTATATGTCTTACAGTGAGCATGGACGTGAGAAGGGGACTAGAGCCTAGTAATTACAAATTATTTTAAAAGTCCTACAGATAACTCTCTTTACTGATGCCTGTAGATGATACTGTTGATTTCTGTGTCATCTTTTTTTTATATAGCTTATTTTATCTTGGGGTGGGGGAGGTTGAGAAACACACAAGCATAGGGGCAAATGATATATATAAGATTGTGTATATTATATATTATATCTATTTTGATCCTAAATTTTATTTCCATAAATACTCTTTTATTTACTTACATGTTGATGAGAAAAGATAAAGTGAAAATAAATGTCTCTTCTATGTTTTTTGGACATAGAAGCCAAATGTGTTAAACAAAATAACATTTCAATTATAACTTTATTCAGTAATTACCTAATTTGTTAGTCCTTTTTAGGGGTAGTTTGTATGCTAGCAAAAAAATATGTTGTGAATTCTTCTGTATTTTTATTTATTGTGATTTTTAAAGCTATGAACTCTTGGTTAATAAAATCGTCTGAGACTTTTGAGGCATTTTTGAAAGAATTTAGAATATGGAACAATAAAGTATAATTCTGTGATCTTATTCCCTAAGTCACTGAGACATATAACTTTACGTATGAGGTTAGCAAACAATTTCTTTATCACCATCATCACTGTAATCATCAAAAAGGATTTGAGACACTTAGCCCTCTACAGCACACAATACAATACTTTCTCTACCTGATGGCACCTAACATTCTTTTAGTCTGAGGCTTTGTTTTCAGTTTCATGCAAATACTAAATGTGTGTACACTGAGTGGATAAAGAAGAAGGTATTTGTATCCTAGTGGTGTCATAAATCAAGTTTGAACAGTGCATCATAACATTTTTTGAGTTTGAACAGAATTGTTTCTCTAACTTGATTTATTCTCCAGTCACTAGTGTATAAATCCTTCTAACATCTTTTAAGTATTTACATTTGAATTTCTAGGAGTACATTAAGTATAGCGTACTTAACTGAAATTTTAAAGTATTCAAATTGAGCATTTCACAAACATCTACAAGAGTTTAGCTACTAAAAGCTTGGGACATTGTTAATATAAGAATTGTACTTTGAAATAAGTCATGCTCATCATCTTATCTTACCATAAATTTTTAAATTCATGATCTACAGGAAAATAGTTGCTGTGTAATTACCATGTTATCTGATGATTTTGCACAGTTAATTTTGGGGGCTCGGTTTGCTCTTATCTGTGGTTTTAGATGAATGTACCAGCTTGCTTTAAAAATGTAGTATAAGTTAATTGCATCAAAACAGTTTGCTCAAGATAGTACTTCTGGCCTTTAAGAAGTATTAACTGTAGCTATTTAACCATTTGTGTCATATAATTCTATTACTAGCCATAGAACGTTCTACTATATCTCCTTTGATTTCATGCCACACTTTTACCAATAAAGTAGCCGCTAGTCACATATTAGTATCACATTCTTGAATTGTGCCTAGTCTATCTAAGGAACTAAATCTTTACTTTTATTTACTTTTAATATAAATTTACAAATTGATAATCAATTATTGGAACACTTATAGTCATGATTGGAACAACTTGGTTATGTGAATCTATTTTTTCCATTGTAAACATTTGAAATCTAAATAGAGATTGAATACTTCTGATGAAAACATTCAGATGAATCAAGACATGCTATAAGTGCAAAACACACTAGATTTCCAAGACTTGGTATGAAAAAAGAATGTGAACTATCTCATTAAAATATTTAAATATTAATGACATGCTGAAATTATAATATTTTGTATATATTGTGTGAAATAATTTGTACTATTAAAATTAATTTTACCTATTTATTTTCACGTTTTAAATCGGGCTACTAGAATTTTTTATTTTTTATTTATTTTTTATTTTTTAATTAAAGTTTATTGGGGTTACAAATGTTAGTAAAGGTACATGGATTTCAGGTACACAATTCTGTAATACATCATCTATATATCACATTGTGTGTTCACCACCCAGAGTCAGTTCTCCTTCCATCACCATATATTTGATCCCCTTTACCCTCATCTACCAACCTCCTACCTCTTTACCCTCCGGTAATCACTAATCTATTGTCTGTGTCTATGAGTTTTTGTTTCTTCATTTGTTTGTCTTGTTCTTTTGTTGTTTTCAGTTTTATATACCACATATCAGTGAAATCATATGGTTCTCAACTTTTTCTGTCTGACTTATTTCACTCAGCATAATAATCTCAAGATTCATCCATGTTGTTGCAAATGGTACTATTTCATCTTTTCTTATGGCAGAATAGTATTCCATTGTGTATATATACCACAACTTCTTTATCCATTCATCTATTGAAGGATACTTTGCTTTCCATGTGTTGGCCACAGTAAATAAAACTGCAATGAATATTGGAGCACATATATCTTTATGGATAAATGTTTTCAGACTTTTTGGGGTAGACACCCAGGAGAGGGATAGCTAGATCATATGGTAATTTTTTGAGGAACCTTCACACCGCCTTCCATAGCGGCTGCACCAATCTGCATTCCCATTAACAGTGTATGGGGGTTCCTGTTTCTCCACAGCCTCTCCAACACTTGTTACTATTTGTCTTGTGGATGATAGCCATTCTAACTGGTGTGAGATGATATCTCATTGTGGTTTTGTTAGCATTTCTCTGATGATTAGTGATGTTCAGTGTTTTTTCATATGTCTATTGGCCATTTGTATGTTTTCTTTGGACAAATGTGTATTTAGGTCCTCTGCACATTGTTTCATTGGATTGTTTGTTTTGTTGTTGTTGAGTTGTATGAGTTCATTATATATTTTGGATATTAACCCCTTATTGGAGGCATTGTTTGCAAAAAATCTTCTCTTGGGGCCGGCCCGGTGGCTCAGGCAGTTGGAGCTCAGTGCTCCTAACTCCGAAGGCTGCCGGTTCAATTCCCACATGGGCCAGTGGGCTCTCAACCACAAGGTTGCCGGTTCAACTCCTCACGTCCTGCAAGGGATGGTGGGCTGCGCGCCCTGCAACTAGAAAATGGCAACTGGACCTGGAGCTGAGCTGCGCACTCCACAACTAAGACTGAAACTTGAAGCTGAACGGGGCACCCTCCACAACTAGGATTGGAAGGACAACTTGACTTGGAAAAAAGTCCTGGAAGTACACACTGTTCCCCAATAAAGTCCTGTTCCACTTCCCCAATAAAATCTTTTTTAAAAAAACTTCTCCCATTTGGTTGGTTGCCTCTTTATTTTGTTGATGGTTTCTTTTGCTGTGCAGAAGCTCTTTAATTTGATCTAGTCCCATTCATTTATTTCAGCTTTTACTTCCCTTACCTTTGGGGTCAAATTCATAAAACGTTCTTTGAACCCAAGGTCCATAA
Organism: Rhinolophus hipposideros; assembly: GCF_964194185.1. Taxonomy (NCBI): domain Eukaryota; kingdom Metazoa; phylum Chordata; class Mammalia; order Chiroptera; family Rhinolophidae; genus Rhinolophus; species Rhinolophus hipposideros. The sequence goes on along the minus strand of NC_138047.1, from coordinate 14,661,116 downwards.
GTTTAGTACCTATGTTTTATTCTGTGCATTTTATTGTTTCAGGTCTTATGTCTAGGTCTTTGATACATTCTGAATTAATTTTGGTACACAGTGACATATAGCAGCCTAGTTTCATTCTTTTGTACTTGGCTTTCCAATTCTCCCAGCACCATTTATTGAAGATGCTGTCTTTTCACCATTGCATGTTTTTGGCTCCTTTATCAAAAATTATCTGTCCTTATTTATGTGGCTTTATTTCTGCATTCTCAATTCTATTCCATTGGTCTCTGTGTCTGTTTTTCTGCCAATACTATACTGTCTTCATTATTGTTGTCCTATAGTATAAGCTGAAGTCAGGAAGTGTGAGACCTCCAGCATTGCTCTTTTTCCTTAGGATTGCTTTGGCTATTCAGGGTCTTTTGTAATTCCATACAAATCCAATGATTTTTTGTTCTATTTCTTTAAAAGCTGCCATTGAGATTTTTGATGGGGATTGCATTAAATCTGTGTATTGCTTTGGGTAATATGGCTATTTTAACTATGTTAATTCTTCCAGTATACGAACATGGAATGTCTTTCCATTTCTTTCTGTCTTCAATTTCTTTTAAAAATGTCTTATAGTTTTCAGTATATAAGTGTTTAACATCCTTGGTTAAGTTTGTTCCCAGGTATTTTATTCTTTTTGTTGTAATTACAAAAGGAATTTTATTTTTTATTTCTTTTTCTAAGATTTCACTGTTAGTATATAGGAAGGCAATGAACTATTGTACATTGTTTAGTAGCTGGCAACTTTACTGTAATTGTTTATTGTTTCTAAAAGCTTCTTGGTGGAGTCTTTAGGATTTTCTATATAGAGCATCATGCCATCTATGACAATTTAACTTCTTTATTCCCAATTAAGATGCCTTTTATTTCTTTCTTTTGCCTCATTGCTCTGGCTAGGACATCCAATACTATGTTGAAAAGCAGAGGTGATAGGGGAGAGCCCCGTCGTATTCCTAAACATAGAGCAAAGGGCTTCAGTTTTTCACCATTAATTATGAGATTAGCTGAGGGTTTGTCATACATGGCCTTTATTATGTTAAGGTATTTCCTTCTCTATCTATTTTATTAAGTGTTTTAACCATAAATGGATGTTGTATCTTGTCAAACACTTGTTCTGCATCTATTGATATAATCGTATGATTTTTGTCCTTTATGTTGTTTATGTGGTGTATCACATTGTTCAATTTGCATGTGTTGAACCATATTTCTGCTCCTGGGATGAACCCTACTTGGTCATGATGTATAATCTTTTTAATGCATTGTTGTATTCAATTTGCTAGAATTTTGTTTAAGATTTTTCCATCTGTATTCATCAGAGATATTGGCCTATAATTTTTTTTGTGTGTGTTGTCCTTACCAGGCTTTGGTATTAGAGTAATGTTGGCCTCATAAAATGAGTTAGGGAGTATTGTCTCTTGTTTCTTGGAAACGTTTGAGTAGGACAAGTATTAGATCCTCTTTGAATGTTTGGTATAATTCACTAGTGAAGCCATCTGGTCCTGAACTTTTGGTTTTGGGAAGGTTTCGGATGATTGACTCAACTTCCTTACTGTTGATTGGTCTATTTAGATTTTCCAGTTCTTCATGATTCAGCCTAGGAAAGCTATGTTTCTAAGAACATGTCCATTTCTTCTAGGTTTTTGAATTTTGTGGCGTATAGTCCTTCATAGTATTCTTGGATGATCCTTTGTATTTCTGTGGCATCTGTGGTAACTTCCCCTCTTTCATTTCTGATTTTGTTTATTTGTGTCTTTTCTCTTTTTATCTTAGTGAGTTTGGCCAAGGGTTTGTCAATTTTATTAATCTTTTCAAAGAACCAGCTCTTTGTTGAATTAATTTTCTCCATTGTCTTTTTGTTCTCTATTTCATTTAGTTCTGCTCTGATTTTTATTATTTTCTTCCTTCTGCTGACTTTAGGTTTCATTTGTTTTTCTTTTTCTAGTTCTTTAAGGTGTAACGTGAGGTTATTTATCTGGGATTTTTCTTCCCTCTTGAGATGGGCCTGTAATGATATAAATTTCCCTCTTAAAACTGCTTTTGCTGCCTCCGAAAAATTTTGGTAGGATGTATTTTCATAGTCATTTGTTTCTATGCACCTTTTGATCTCTCCTCTAATTTCTTCTTTGACCTGCTCGTTCTTTAAACGTATGTTGTTTAATCTCCATGTATTTCTGTTTTTTCCTGCTTTCTTTTTGCAGTTGATATCCAATTTCAAAGCCTTGTGATCAGAGAATATGCTTGGTATGATTTCAATCTTTTTAAATTTGCTGAGGCTGATTTTATGTCCCAATATATGGTCTATGTTTGAGAATGTTCCATGTACACTCGAAAAGAATGTATAGTCTGATGTTTTAGGATGTAGTGGTCTATATATGTCAATTATGTCCATTTAATCTAATGTGTCATTTAGGGCTGTTATTTCATTATTTATTTTCTGTTTGGATGATCTATCCATAGCTGTCAATGATGTATTTAAGTCCCCTAATATAATTGTGTTTTGGTCAATTTCTCCCTTTAGTTCTTTGTTAGTAGTTGCTTGGTATATTTTGGTGCTCCCTGATTGGGGGCATAAATATATGACTGTTATGTCTTCTTGTTGTATAGTCCCCTTTACCATTATGAAATGTCCATCTTTGTCTCTTGTTACTTTTGTTATCCTGAAGTCTGTTTCATCTGATATGAGTATGACTACACTTGCTTTTCTCTGAATACCATTTGCTTGGATGTCAGTTTCCACCCTTTGACACTGAGTCTATGTGTCCTTATAGCTGAGCTGTGTCTCTTGGATGCAGTATATGGTTGGGTTTAGTTTTTCGATCCTATCTGCTAATCTGTGCCTTTTTATTGGTGAGTTCAGTCCATTTACATTTAGGGTGATTATTGATATATGAGAATTTCCTGTCATTTTATCTCTGGGTTTCTGGTAGGATAGTGTCTCCATTGTTTCTTTGTCTTTTTGTTGCTGTCTGTTATTTCAATGTGGTGGTATTCTGTGATTTTTCCCTCTGTTTTTTCTTTTTTTATGTTATATATTTCTGTTCTGGATTTTTTTTTTTTTAGTGGTACCATTAAGTTTATGTAAAAGAAAGTTTCATTATTAAAGTATTCCATTTTCTTCAGTATCCTTACTTTCTCCATTCCCTTGTGCCAGTTTAGACCTTTACTTTCTCCTGTTTTGTTTTTTGTTGTCACAAATTATCACTATTTATGCTGTGAGTTTATTTGCTGCAGTAGCAAGTTGTCTTTTTCCTCTTTTTTTAAAGTGTTTTTTCCCCCTTTCCTTTCCTTACCCTGTATGTTATGTTTAAGTATATAGTGTCCTATTTGGTGTAGGGGTTGCCATTCCTGCTTCTGTCTGTTCATAATATTACTCATGGTTTAGTATTCTTTTTTTTTTTTCTTAATCAGGTTGAATAGCCTCCTTCTGTATTTCTTGTAGTACAGGTCATGTGTTAGAAAATTTTCTCAGCTTCTGTATGTCTGGAAAGGTCTTTATTCCTCCTTCATATCTAATGGATGTCTTTGCTGGATATATTATTCTTGGCTCATAATTTCTCTCTTTCAATAGTCTGAATATTTGAGTCCTGGCTTGTAGTGTTTCTGCTGAAAAATCTGATGGTAATCTAATGGGCTTTCCTTTGTGGGTTACCATCTTCTTTTCTCTGGCTGCCTTGAAGATTCTTTCTTTTTCGTTAATTGTTGACAGTTTCAATACATTGTGCCTTGGAGAAGGCCTTTTGGGATTGAGGTAATTAGGTGTTCTATTTGCTTCTTGAATTCGAGGATCTAGGTCTTTCCATACGTTTGGAAGTTCTCATCAACAATTTTTTGTATATACTCTCTGTTCATTTCTCCCTTTCTTCTCCTTCTGGTATACCCATTATTCTTATTGCTCTTTCTGATGGAGTCTGAAAGTTCTTTTAGAGTTCTTTCATTTCATTTAAGTCTCAAGTCTGTCTCTTTTTCCACCTGTGTCATTTCCAGATTTCTATCTTGGATGTCACTGATTCTTTCCTCCATCTGGTCAACTGTATTACCTAAGCTGTCTATTTCATCATTTCTTTTATTGAGTTCTTAATCTCCAGAAATTCTCTTTGGTTCTTTTTTAAAATTTCAATCTCTTTGGTAAAATGTTGAGTTTGTTCTTTGATTGTGTTTCTGAGTTCATAAAACTGCCTGTCTATGTTTTCTTGCATCTCATTGAGTTTTTCCACAACTGTAATCTTGAATTCTCTGTCTTTCAAGTCACATATTTCCATGCTTTTAAGTTCATTTTCTGGATACTTTTCATTTTCCTTCTGAGCTGTCCTTTGACCTTGGTTATTTATGGCAATTAGTGATTTATTATTTCTGTTCCTAGGCATCTACAGGAGTGGGTTCTTCAACAGGTTGATAGAAAGATTTCTTTCTTTTGTTTTCCAGTAGGTGTTGGTAGAATGTTTTATTTTCTGTCCGACTACAGCCTTTTATTCTCTCTTACACTGTAGTGTTTTATTTTCTCTGCTCTGTTCTGGCTCCTCACACAATGGGGGTGGATTCCCTGGAAAGTGGGCTTTTCCTGTGCGAACAGGTTGCCTGGGTCTCAGTGTATCGCCTCCATTGGGGTATATGGAGAACTTCTGAAGTTCCAAAGCTCTTCTTGCCCCAGACTCAGGGCCTGTGTGTGTTTTCAGGCTCTGTTTACCCTGGCAAGGATCCGCCCAGGTACGTGGGGGAGGCGGCGGGGTGGGTTGTGAGTGATGGCCCAGAGCAATGGTGGCGACCACTGGCACAGCCAGTTTTGCTACCACAGCTCACTTCCCTTTGCCAGAATTAGCTGGGCTGGGAGTCTGTGGCTGTGTGCTACAGTTCTCAGAACTGCAAATATTCTGTTCTTTTGATCTGACACTGCTACTGTTCCGCTCTGGGCAGGTCGGGCCGGGCAAGCTCTGGGAGGGTAAGGAGGGGGCGGCTAGGCTCCGTGCCTAAGCCTTCCATCCTCTGCTTGGCAGTGTGGGCTTAAATCTCCATTTTCACCCTTCTGTCAATCTTTCCTCCGAGGTTTCTGCTGTGAGCTTTGGGTCGTATTACATGCTGTTTCCTCACGCAGGACTGTAGACTGTAAAGGGAGCTCTAGCAGTCTGAATTCTTCCCTCTCCTGCAGCTGTGGAATGCAGGGAACTTGGAGCTCTGAGCTCCATCTCAGCTCCTGTACCTGCATGGCCAGTGTCTCTGCACTTCCCGCTTCCCTCCACCCCTGCTCACCAATTTGCCCACCTTTAGGTCATTTCAGTTGCGCATCTCTTAGTCTTGTCTGTCTGCTGTGCAGGGAGTCCTTTGTGGAATTATAGTTGTTCAATTTTTTGTAAATTCTAGGGGAGATTTCAAGAGGCTCACCTCACACCACCATTTTTATAACATAGAAAATTTTAAATTATATATATGGCTCACATTCCCATTAGACAGCACTAACTTAGAATTACTGTGCTTATGCTTTGTGGTTATTTGTTAAATAGCAACACGGTGTTAATGCTCAAAAAGTCATACTTAATATTTATGCTTATTAATCAGTGTAACAGCTTTAATGTGCAGTAAGTTAAGAAATACAGAACTGAAAATACCATTTGGGGAGAAGAAAACGATGATTCAACTTCAAGCAGTCACTTGATATAAGGGCTAAAATGAACGTTATAAGGTAAATGGCCAAACCACCAATGTCACACATTGTTGATGAGGACGTATACTGATACATCTTCTTTGGAAAACAATGTTGCAGTGCACATTAGGTACCTACATGAAATTACCTATATTTAACTGGTTTTGACTTAACAAAAATAGCAGTTTCATGTGGTTTAATCTAAAAATATCAAGAACCTCAAAAAATGTCAACATTCTTCTCTTCAGTAATTTTAACTCCGGACCTGTGTCTTACATAAATTCACACATGCACACACATACTTATGGATGTATGTTTGTATAAGTTATGTATGTATGTATGTACGTGGAATTATATGTAGGACTCGTAGTGGCTAGCCTCCAAGATGCCCCTCAAAGGTTTTGGGTCTTGATATTCACCCCTTTGTTTAGTCACCTCCCAAATCATACCAGAGTTGGTCTGTGTGACCACTAGAATACAGCAGAAGTGATGGTATGTCACTTCTAAGAATAGGTGACCAGCTATTAAAGATTGAGTCTTCTGTCATCTCTTTCTCTCATCACTTGCTCTGGGGGAAGACAGCTGCTATGACATGAGTTCATTCAGGCAGCCTATGGAAAGGCCCATATGGTGAGCAACTGAGGTCTCCAACAACCAGCAAGAAACTAGAGTTTCCCAACTGTTACCGTGTTTCCCCGAAAATAAGAACTACCCCGAAAATAAGCCCCAGTCAAGATCGTCAGCCAGACGGGTGCTCCAGAATAAGATGACATGACTGTATTTGAATAAATGTAGATTGCTGCACATGAAAAATTAAGACATCCCCTGAAAATAAGCCTTTTGGAGCAAAAATTAATATGAGACCTGGTCTTATTTTTAGGGAAACACGGTGCATGAGTGAGCTTGGAAGCAGATCCTCCTTCAGTTGTGTCTTCACATGACTGCAACCCCAGCTGACATTGAGATGGCAATTTCATGAGAAACTCTTGAGTGAAAACCCCCTAGTAAGGCTGCTCCTAGATTCCTGACCCTCAGGACATGTGAGATAATAAATGATGTTGTTTTAAGCTGTTTTAATTTGGGTCATTTGTTATGTAGCAATAGATAACTTATACATAATATTAATGTACAAAGAGGTTTACTATCCTGTAATTCATAATGGTGAAAACCAATCCCAAACCAAACAAATGTCCTAGAGTTGGGAATGGTTAATAAAGTTATGGCATATTTACTCAGTGGGATATTAAGCAATTATTAAAAATGCTGGGCTGGCTCCATCCTCATGAATAAAAGCAGACAGTAGAAACCCACGGGTAGCTTTAAGGAACTACTCACGGAAAGTCACACTAAGAACTGCTGACCAGAGACCACTTTTATAAAAACACCATATAAACTTTCTAACCATCCAGTGTCTCGTTTGTCTTCATTTTCTGTTTCCTCTCTCCTTTGTATGTTCTTGTAGAGAATTCCACCATGGCACTAGTAGCCCTATACTATTTAGCCCCCTCCATGAACCTGAGCTCCTTGAACGCAGAGACTTATGTAAAATTAGGCTGGAACAAAGTACGAAGTTTCAATAATACAATATGCATTTTCCATTTTTTTTTAAGCAGACTGCAAAATTGCAGGTAGAGTGGAACTACAACTATCGTTGCAATATTATAAAAAGCAAGTGGAAAACAAATGAAAAAATTTCTAGATACAAAAAGTGTCTTCTGTAAAGCTCTGACTCCAAGTAATTTATTTTCTTCATTACAAGAGCACTCCCGACCCCCTCTGTAGTTTTGCCTTATTCTATTTAGATTAGTCTTAGCTAAGTAGTTATAAGTAAAAACTGAAAATTGCTAAAATTGCAGTTTTAAAAATTGCTTTAAATCTTATGCTACCTATTACCTTCCAGGGCCATACCCAAATCTTTATCTTTCCTACCTCCTCTTTCTCTCGTCTCTCTTCTTAACACAGTTTGAAGCTGCATTTGTACTTGAGATCTGTAAGTGTGCCGTCCATCCCAGCTTATTGTAATTTCTTACTAAAGCCCCATTAACTTCAGATCAATGGCTTATTTGACTCACTTGATTTTTTAAAGAAGCTAGAATTACTTAATCTTCAAAGCATATGGTATGTGTGTTAACCCTTAATGTCTCCAACACTCAACCAACGTGTAAAGGTTAGACTAGTGGCTCTGAAGATTGAGTGGGGAGAAGTTGGTGTGGAAATGATGACAATAAGAAAAATGACATTGGTAAGGTGGGGAGATAAATAAAAATCATATATTAGACTTTTTCATTATAATATGCAAATTTCCTCTCCCCTTTTCTCACTCCCACCTGCAATTGAAGACGTCAGCCTCTCAATTCAGAATTGTAGCTATAATGATCCATTGTTACCCATGGAAGGATGTTGCGTCTCTTGGTTGTGTTGGTGAAGAATACAGGGTTTTATGGTATTCTGCCTCTCTGATGGCCCCCAGTGTTGCCTGCCCCCTCCTATTCACATCCCTGTGTAGTCTCCTCCCACATTGTATAAATGAAATATAGCAGAAGTGATGGTGTATCACTTCTGAGATTAGAATATACAAGACTGCAGCTTTTATCTGGATTCTCTTTTGGATCACTCATTTTGGGAGAGGCCTCATCATGAACACCCTGAGGAAAGGCCCCGGGGAGAATCGAAACCTTCTTCTCACATCGCCATGAGTGTGCTTGGAAGCAGATGCCCTAGACCCATCAAGCCTCAGATAACTACAGCCTCATCCTGCTTGCAGCCTCGTGAGAGGTCACAGGCTGAACCACCCAGCGAAGCTGCTCCCAGATTCCTGACCTACAGAAACTATGAAATCATAAATGTTTCCTGTTTTAAGCAGCTAAGTGTGGTATGATTTATTACGCAGCGGTAGATAACTAAACCAATTGTAAACAGCTGGGTTAGACGAAACACTAGACAAATTTGTTCTACTTTGGAAGAGAAGTTCCTAAAATAACACTAGAGTAGGGTCAGTGTATAACCAGCTTTGGCAATTGCAACACCATATTTGTTTTCACTATAATTTTACCAAATCGTAAAAACTGTGGTTGAACGGGGTGATTATTAAAACATAAGATTAACATAAGTGGTAGCCAAATTTTAAGTATATTTTTAACCTGCTTTAAAGGTTTTGAGGTGATACAGCTATGTCCTCTACAGCCAGAGGCAAAACCCAGCGTTTCTTTAAACTGATAAATAGGTGTACCTGAGTGCAGAGAAATGATGATTCATCACTTTCCTTCACTTTTTAATGAAACAAATAAAATATAGCTCCTTGTAGGGCTTAGGAACAGTGAGTTAAAAGTAGTGTTTGAAAAAATAAATTAAAAAGCAATGAAATTAAAAGTAATTAGAATTCCTGAGGTGTTTGATTTGACTGATTAGTTTTGAATTAGTGAGCTAAACACAAACACACACACACGTTTTCCTTTATTTCTTTTGGAGAACCTCTTCACTTTGAGTACTTTTTATGAGTTCTCATGATGGATCAGTTCATTTTGCTCTAATTCTCTCCCACATCTATGTTGTGAACAAAAAAATTAGTTGAGTATCATATGTTTAGCTTAATACTTTTTGTTTGCAGTCTTCATCAATTTCTTGGAATTCTCTGAATTTTCTTAAATAACCACTAGAGTGGTTCTTCTTTGATGACTCAAAAACATGACTGCAAAAGTCAAAGTTAGAAAGAACATCACCTTTCCACATCCAGAAAGCCCCCCCATAGGCTGTGTTAGAAAGTGTGAGGTTTAAGCCTATGCTGTAAAATGGCAGTTGCAGGCTGTAGCTGGCCCACAGATCGATGTATTTTATTTGGCCTGCACTATGTTGTCCCACACAGTCTTCTTAAAAAAAAAAAAAAAAAAAAAAGAAGAAGAAGAAAATGAAATAAAGTTGTCAACACTTAAAAACTGAGCAATTTCACATAAAACTCATTTCTGGCTTCTTTTGAAAAATCAAAAGATCTGACAACATAGGCCTGTATTCCTACATGGCCACACTGGGCTGAAGCTGAGTAACTGCTCTTCTTTGTGGCTGGTGCCTATACTTTTCCATTTCACTGCTGCTCCCCAACTGGGTATTTTTCTGACACCCTCTGGCTTTACTTAATCTAGTTTCTTACGTAGGCCTCGTGGACATTTCAGCTTACTACTCCTGATCTAAACAAGCAGCTAGCCATAAATAACGGTTAAGAGGAAGGATGGAGGCCATCGTGAGCACTATTGAAGCAAAATTGCTTTCGCCTGATTTGCGTAGTTTTACCTGTTACAATCATGCCTATTATATGCTGGTGGGCATGCCTGTCTGCTGTCTTCCTTTCTAGTCAGCATGAAGTCATTTCTAATATTCCACTCATCAGTATTAGATAGTACTAATTTTATAAATAATGTTGAGCTTAAAAGTCAGCCCTTTTATCCGTGTCTTTTTTTTATTTTAAAATTAAATCTGAAGTTACACTGATCTTTTTTTGGTTATGCTAAATTGAAGATTTGAATCCATTTAAATGGTGACACTTCATACCAGTTAGTTAGAGAGCACTTTATTTTGTTAGAAAAAAAAACCACCCAAAACCAAACACCCAGGTCCTAAAAACAGCATAGAAGAAAATTCATAAGAAAAAGCAACTGTGTGAAAAGCAAAGATTATCCCCCAAATTTTCATGTTATAATATTCAAAGAACTGCATGCACATAAGCTTCATACATATTATTAGAAAGAACCATGGAAAAACAGAGGCGGAGAGAAGTGTGATGGGATGACCCCGCCACCACCCCTGTCACAGTCCCACGGAGGAGGCTGCCTCAGCTCCTTCACTCAGTAATGAGCTATTTGTGAGGCCCAAAAAAACTAGGTATTCCTTTACTGAAAAGAGCTGACCATCAAATCTGAGGGCTGTGTATTCAATTGTACATATTTGTACAATAAATGGTTTTTGTTATTTATGAATAAGGAAGGTGCTATTGGACAGTTTATTCTCTCTGACAATTTACATCTAAAATTGTTTAAAATAAATATAATCCTTAACATTTAAAAAATGTAATATTTTAACTTAACTGTAAAAAGGGCATGGATTAAGACAAGAGGAAAAGTGTGAAAAAATAAATGGATATTTCTAGTGTATAGTAGTAATTATTTACAGAATAATTATACACCCTTTCCCAATATTTTCTTTAAAGGAGACATGCATTCTCACCATGTTTTTTTGTTTGTTTGTTTTTGTTTCTTTGTTTTTCTACCTCCATTAGCATTTATTTGATGCTGAATTTACTCTTGGGCCATAAATTTGTTTTTTTTTATTTATTTTTTTTTATTTATTGGGGTGACATTTGTTAGTAAAATTACATAGATTTCAGGTGTACAATTCTGTATTACATCATCTACAAATCCCATTGTGTGTTCACCACTCAGAATCTGTTCTCCTTCCATCACCATATATTTGATCCCCCTTACCCTCATCTTCCACCCACCACGCCCACCTTACCCTCTGGTAACCACTAAACTATTGTCTGTGTCTATGAGTTTTTGTTTCTCATTTGTTTGTCTTGGCCTTTTGTTGTTTTTGGTTTATATACCACATATCAGTGAAATCATATGGTTCTTTGCTTTTTCTACCTGACTTATTTCACTTAGTATTATACTCTCAAGATCCATTCATGTTGTCACAAATGCTCCTATATCATCTTTTCTAACTGCCGAATAGTATTCCATTGTGTATATATACCACAACTTCTTTATCCATTTATCTATTGAAGGACATTTTGGTTGTTTCCATGTCTTGGCCACCATAAACAAAGCTGCAATGAACATTGGAGCACACGTGTCTTTATGGATAAATGTTTTCAAATTTTTGGGGTAGATACCCAGGAGAGGGATTGCTGGGTCATATGGTAATTCTATTCGTAATTTCTTGAGGAACCTCCACACTGCCTTCCATAACGGCTGCACCAGTCTGCATTCCCACCAACAGTGTATGAGGGTTCCTTTTTCTCCACAGCCTCTCCAACACTTGGTACTATTTGTCTTGTTGATGATAGGCATTCTGACTGGGGTGAGGTGATACCTCATTGTGGTTTTTATTTGCATTTCTCTGATGATTAGTGATGTTGAGCATTTTTTCATATGTTTATTTGCCATTTGTATCTCCTCTTTGGAGAAATGTTTCTTCATGTCCTCTGCCCATTTTTCAATTGGGTTGTTTGTTTTTTTGTTGTTGAGTTTCATGAGTTCCTTGTATATTTTTGGATATTAGCTCCTTATCGGAGGCACTGTTTGCAAAAATCTTCTCCCATTCAGTTGGTTGCCTCTTATTTTGTCGATGGTTTTTTTTGCTGTGCAGAAGCTCTTAAGTTTCATATAGTCCCATTCGTTTATTTTAGCTTTTACTTCCATTGCCTTTGGAGTCAAATTCATAAAATGCTCTTTGAACCCAAGGTCCATAAGTTTAGTACCTATGTTTTCTTTTATGCAGTTTATTGTGTCAAGTCTTATGCTAAGTCTTTGATCCATTTTGAATTAATTTTGGGACATGGTGACAGATAACAGTCCAGTTTCATGCTTTTGCACGTGGCTATCCAATTCTCCCAGCACCATTTATTGAAGAGGCTGTCTTTCCTCCATTGTATGTTTTTAGCTTCTTTGTCAAAAATTATCTGTCCATATTTATGGGGTTTTAATTTCTGGGTTCTCAATTTTATTCCATTGGTCTTCGTGTCTGTCTTTCTGCCAATACCATGCTGTTTTGATTACAGTAGCCCTGTAGTACAAGCTAAAGTCAGGGAGTGTGATACCTCCAGTATTGTTCTTTTTTCTTAAGATTGCTTTGGCTATTTGGGGTCTTTTGTGGTTCCAAACAAATCTGATGATTTTTTGTTCTATTACTTTTAAAAATGCCATTGGGATTTTGATGGGGATGACATTAAATATGTATATTACTTTGGGTAATATGGCCATTTTAACTATATTGATTCTTCTAATCCATGAGCATGGAATGTCTTTCCATTTCTTTGTGTCTTCTTCAATTTCTTTCAAAAATGTCTTATAGTTTTCAGCATATAGGTCTTTCACATCCTTGGTTAAGTTTATTCCTAGGCATTTTATTCTTTTTGCTGCAATTGCAAAAGGAACTGTTTTTTGTATTTCTTTTTCTGTGAGTTCATTGTTAGTATATAGGAATGCAATGGACTTTTGTACGTTGATTTTGTAGCCAGCAACTTTACCGTATTTGTTGATTGTTTCTAATAGCTTTCTGATGGAGTCTTTAGGATTTTCTATATATAGCATCATGTCATTTGCAAAGAGTGATAATTTAACTTCTTCATTCCCAATTTGGATGCCTTTTATTTCTTTCTCTTGCCTGATTGCTCTGGCAAGGACTTCCAACACTATGTTGAAAAGCAGAGGTGACAGGGGACAGCCCTGTCGTGTTCCTGAACCTAGAGCAAAAAGCTTCAGTTTTTCACCATTAATTATGAGATTACCTGAGGGTTTGTCAGATATGGCCTTTATTATGTTATTTTCCTTCTATACCTATTTTATTAAGTGTTTTAATCATAAATGGATGTTGTATCTTGTCAAATGCTTTTTCTGCATCAATTGATGGTGGTTGAATAGCTTCCTTTAGTATTTCTTGTAATGCAGGTCATGTATTAGAAAATTCCCTCAGCTTCTGTATGTCTGCAAAGGTCTTTATTCCTCCTTCATGTCTAAAGGATATCTTTGCTGGATATATTATTCTTGGCTCATAATTTCTCTCTTTCAATAGTTTGAATATTTGGTTCCACTCACTCCTGGCTTGTAGAGTTTCTGCTGAAAAATCTGATGATAATCTAATGGGCTTTCCTTTGTAGATTACCGTCTTCTTTTCCCTGGCTGCCTTGAGGATTCTTTCTTTGTCATTGATTTTAGACAGCTTCAATACAATGTGCCTTGGAGAAAGCCTGTTGGGATTGATGTAATTAGGTGTTCTATTTGCTTCTTGGATTCGAGGATCCAGTTCTGTCCACAAGTTTGGGAAGTTCTCATCAACAATTTATTTGAATATATTCTCTGTTCCCTTCTCTCTTTCTTCTCCTTCTGGTATGCCCATTATCCTTATATTGCTCTTCCTGATGGAGTCAGAAAGTTCTTGTAGAGTTCTTTCATTTCTTTTAAGTCTCAAGTCTCTTTCTTCTTCCATCTGTGTAATTTCCAGGTTTCTATCTTCGATGTCACTGATTCTTTCCTCCATCTGGTCAACTCTACTACCTAAGCTGGTTATTTCATTCTTAATTTCTTCTATTGAGTTCTTAGTCTCCAGAAATTCCATTTGGTTCTTTTTTAAAATTTCAATCTCTTTCGTAAAATGCTCATGTTGTTCTTTGATTGCGTTTCTGAGTTCATTAAATTGCCTTTCTGTGTTTTCTTGCATCTCGTTGAGTTTTTTCAGAACTGCAATCTTCAATTCTCTGACATTTAAGTCCCATATTTCCATATCTTTAAGTTCCTTTCTGGAGACTTTTCACTTTTTTTCTGAGTTGTCTTGTTGCCTTGGTTATTCATGGCAATTACTGATTTATTATTTCTCTTCCTACACATCTACAGGAGTGGCTTCTGCAACAGGTTGATAGGATGAGGTCTTTCTTTTGTTTTCCAATACTTGTTGGTAGAATGTTTTATGTTCTCTCCAACTGCATCCTTTTTTTCCCTCTCTCACACAGTAGTGCTATGTTTTCTCTGCATTATTCCAGCTTCTCACACAATGGGGGGATTCCCTGGGAAACGGGCTCCTCCTCTGTTAACAGTTCGCCTGGGTCATAGGATGCCACTTTCCTGTCGGGATGCGGAGAGCTTTTGAAGTTCCAAAGCTCTTTCTGCACCAGATTCAGAGCCCGTCTGTTTCAGCAGTTCTGTTTACTCCTGCAAGTATCCACCCAGACAGGTGGGGCCAGGGGCAGGGTGAGTTGTGAGAGGTGGCCCAGAGCAATGGCAGCGACCACCACCACAGCGGGTCCTGCTTCCACAGCTCCCTCCCCTTTGCCAGAACTAGTTGGGCTGCGAATCTGTGTCTGCGGTCCACAGTTCTCAGAATAGCAAATATTCTGTTCTTTTGATCTGACACTGCTACTGTTCTGCTTCTAGCACCGGGCAGGTGGGGGCGGGGCGAGCTCTGGGAGGGTAGGGAGGGGGCAGCTAGTCTCAGTGCCTACGGCTTCCATTTTCTGCTTGGCAGTGAGGGCTTAAACCACCCTTTTCAGTCTGCTTCCCTCAATCTTTCCTCTGAGGTCTCTGCTGTGAGCGTTGGGTTCAGCCGTGTTATATGCTGCCCCCTCAGCCCTTTGGGCCATAAGCGGAGCCCTAGCAGTCCGAGTCCTTACCTCTCCCGCAGCTGCGGTAGTTCCAGGATGCAGTGTGCTCAGAGTACTAAGCTAGGTCTGCATCCTGTGCCCACGTGGCTCCGTCTCCGCACATCTCCCTTTCGTCCTCCCCCACTCGTGCGATTCCCCCACCTTTTGTTGAATTCAGTAGTGGGCCCCTTCGTCTTGCCTGTCTGCTGTCCAGGGCGTCCTTTGTGGAGTTATTGTTGTTAGATTAGTTGTAAATTCCAGGGGAGCTTTACAGAGGCTCACTTCACGCTGCCATTTTGATGACGTCTCCCAGGCCATAAGTTTTTGTTTCTTCATTTTCTTCTGAGATAGCTTTTTCTTCTGTGTAACCACCTCTTTCTCAGTCAGGAACATTTCAGTGTGGCAGGGAGAGCTCATGTATGGGTTAATCAACCCATGAGGGTCTACGTCTAAACCCTTAAGTTCACCATTACTCTCTGCAGTTTTAAGCATGTGTAGCAAAAATTCTGCACTCTTTTTGAGCCACTGACCCTGTGTCCAGCCCCACTGTTTAGGCTGTGTGCAGCTACCAACTCCACCACTGTAAGGATGGAACAGCACACATTGCTTCTGTAACATGACATCCTTTAGATACTTGGTGGCTTTTTGGATATGCATATCCTTGATAGCCTGGGCAGTTTCACGAGTGTTCTTAAAGTGAACATGAAGATTTCAACCTCTTGATTTGCATGATTTTGTGGGGTTCTCTGGGTCAAGTGAATAGCAAATCATTTTCAGAGGTCATTTCAGATTGCTTATGGGAAGAGCATTCCCACCATTTTTTAAAATAAGAAACTTTCTGCCATGTTGAGAAACTAAAATGTTTATATTTATTTTTCCTTTATAATAGTAATATTAATATAGTTAGCCCCAGCAGTAGCTATAAGTATGGACAGAAGTCATGTTCATATTTCTTTTATTTTAAAAAAGTATATATAATCACATTGAAGACAATTTGGCAAATATAGAAGAAAATATATCACCAATACTACCATCAACACAGTATAAATCCTGTTAGTATGTTAGTATACCAAACTATTAGATTGGTGCAAAACTAATTGCGGTTTAAAAGTTTGAAAATAATTACAAAAACCGCAATAACTTTTGCACCATCCTAATAAGTTTTTTCTTTGCATAACTACTTCTAATCTTGCTTGTTATTAACAGTATATGATTATGTCTCTTGTTATTGAGCAATAGGTGTAGTTTAAAAAAATTAATTTTTTGAAGATTTGCTTAAAATTTAAAACGATGATAAAATATTTTCAAAGATACGGGAAGATAAATTTCTTGGCTCCCTGCTTTTTTTCGGGAGGGGGGAGAGGGTGTCAAACCTTTTATGAGCCTCTAATTCTGTACACGTCAATCTTTGATTTCATAAGCAAGATAAAATTAATTGAACCAAAATTCATTTCCAAATTAGAGTTTAAAAATGAGCTCTGTGAAATTTATCCTATGGGTAGATATTTTTACATGTATCAGAATTTTGTATGTTTTGGTTACTACTGCTTTTTTCAGAGAAAGTATAGGGAAAAAAGAAAATAGCAAAAAGAAGTAAGGTGGGAAACATTGCCTGAAATGCATCCCAATATACATTTTCACCAAAACTCCACAGACTTGACTCCTAGCTCTGCTCCATACTTGCAGTGTTGTATTTGTATATTCATCCTGAGCAAAGGCTTCTAGAACAAAACAATGTTTTACTCTATTCTGCTGCCCCAATGTCTAGCCAGATTTCTAGCACATAGTAAACATTTAGTAAACACTCAATGACAGAAGGAAGAGAGGAAAATATACACATACGATGAGCACGAGCGAAGACAGAATTACCTCAGAATGTTTTTTGGCTGTAAGTTACAGAATATCATCTACAAGTGGCTGAAACTTCTACTCAGGTCCCATTGGCCAGGATTAGTCCACAAGTCCATGCCCTGGCTGACAAAGGCTATTGGGTAGACACCAACAGTCATTGGCATAGAAATGCCAGAAGAAGCAATAGTAGGGAACAAGAGCAAGATATGCCATAGGAGAAAGAGTAGCGATAGAGGCAGGCTAACTAAAGAGGTAGCTATAGCATGTGTAATATGGTATATTGTGCATTATTTAGGCTTATTGTATTCTTACCTGTATGTACTACATCATCTTATACTTAATATGTGTATGAAGGTAGTAGAACAATGTCATTTTAAATAACAATTTGTGTCATCCAAGAGCAGATGCCGCTCTTTTTAGGACGGCGTAGATTTGGAGATGTAAACCACTATGCTGTACACCTGAAATTAATATAAAGTAATATTGAATGTCACTGTAACTACAAAATTCAAAAAGGGGGGGGGGTGCAGATGAAGGGGAGTAAGAAGCTCAAATTTCCAGATATAAAACAAATAAGTCATGGAAATGTAATTTACAGCATAGTCAATAATATTGTGATAGCACAGTATGGTGTCAGCTAGTTGCTGGACTTATCATGGCAATCACTTTTTTAGGTATATAAATGTTGAATAACTATGGTATACACCTGAAACTAATATAATATAGCATGTTAACTATATTTTAATACAAATCTTTTTTAAAAATTGGAGATGTAAAGTATATGAAATCGCAAGTACAAAGTTGCTAGGCCCAATGCAAGTCTTTGGAAGCCTCATTACTTTCATGGCGAATCTTCCTCCAGCTCCATCCCCAGGCTTTCCTTCATTTAACATCAGAACTCTAGAGAGAACCAAAAACAGCTTAGGATGGGATTGGGTAACAAGTCAGAAGAGCAGCATAGTTTGCTTCATTATTAACATTACATGGTTCAGGGAAAAGAGGATATGGCACTCTTTTATTCAAGGAAAGGATAAAATGTGTGGGGATAACAAAGATAATAGGTTTTTTTTTTAAAAAAGAACCTTAAGTTTTTATTAATAGTACTTTTAAACAGTTATAGTTTACTGTGTATTCTTTACTCTTAGAAACTGTATAAAAGTGATAATACTAGATGAACTAATCCTTATACTCTCTTGAAACAAAATTTTCAGCCCATTATATATATTCTACGTACCCTGAAATATGTACATAGAAAGTTGATATTACATATGACCTGTATACTTTGGACTGGATTGAATAACATGTTCATTAACATAAAATATGAAAATTGTATCTAGAAATTTTGTATAATACCACGCTTTATCTTTCTTTCCATTTCCTTTGGATGAATGTGGGAGGGAGAGAGACAGTGATCACCTGTTTTACCTGCTGTCTTGTTGGTTTTCAGGCAGTTGAGATAGAATCACAGAGATGCTTCTGAGGAAAGTATTGGTATTCTAGTCTGTTGCTGCTGTTGTCTTTTTTAAAAAAAAAACCAATTTTCCACGTATCTGCCTCTAGTTCTTGAGATTACATATTAACTTACCATTGTATTTCATATTTCACACCACAGTTTAAAGATTGAAACTATTTGCTAACCAGTGTAGTGTTAATTTGTAGAAGTCTGTCGTCTGCACCAGAGTTGAAAGCGTCTGGCAAGTAGTAACCTTCCATTAATACTTGTTTAATGAAAGAATGAATGGTTTATGCAATATTGGGACTTATAAGATAATTATAATAATTTAAGGAAAACAAATATTGAATGTTAATCTGTATTTTCTAACATTATTTCCTTTTAGAAAATATATTACCAATCTTTTGAAAAATTAAACTTCATATTTAAAAACTTTAAGTAATATACTGAAGAGATAGCTTGGTTATTAAGACCTAAATTGTCAGGGCACTACAAATCTGGGAAAATGAGGACATAATTTGAAAGGAAGAGATTATAGAAATGGGCATATGTGATTCAGTAAGAGAAGTCATGAATACAATAAAAATAGAATCTGTAAGTATGTATTGTGTGTTATGTTTTTCAAAGACATTTTTGTACATATATATTACATGGGTCTGCGTGCCTATCTCTCATTATCTGTAATTTAAAATATGTTATTCTTTTTGTAGCTGTTCTTCGGCACACAGTAAATCAACATGTGTACTCAAAAGATGTTTATTTCTGACATGTAAAATGCTTAGGATAAATTTACTCCTTTACGTGAACATTAACATTTATATAAAGTATGCTGTTCAGTTGTACATCTTGTTTTTGAAAGTGTTTTCATATGTACAATAAAAATGCATTTCGTATAAAGTTTTTAAAAAATCTTTTAAAAGTACTATAAGATGAAAGGAATTTAAAAATTGACATTATTGGTACAAGACTCATATTAATGTTTACTCATGTAAACAGCACAAAATACTGCCTAATTAGTGTGGTTGGTAAATTTTTGGTGCTTTAATTTTCTCTGATCTTGTAAACCATCTATAAAATGCTTGCCTATTGAGAAGTACAGAATTGTCAGAGCTTTAAACAGCTGGCATCTGCTTACTCTCTTAAAAAAAAGAAAAGAAAAGAAAAACAAGCCATTTCAGCCTAATCTACCTCAAATGTGTTCATGTAAATGGAGGTCCATCTAGTGACCTGTATTCTTTTCAGCTCAGGATTGGTCCACATAGTTTACGAAACCAGGAAGGCTGATTTGAAATGCAGATGTCGAGACAGTGAAGCACACCCTCCCCTTTTTTCTTTGCTGTATCTGTCAGGGTGAAAAATGGCTTGCACAAGGGTCAGTCACCCATACTCACTTAATTACTTTTCTTGGGCCCACAGAACTGTCACAAGCTGTGGTGGACGCGGGAGCGGTTCCTCTTTTAGTACTCTGTATCCAGGAGCCAGAAATTGCTTTGAAAAGGGTTGCTGCTTCAGCTCTCAGCGATATCTCAAAGCACTCCCCAGAGTTGGCACAGACAGTGGTGGATGTGGGAGCGATTGCTCACTTAGCCCAGATGATCCTGAACCCTGATGCTAAATTGAAGGTATTTTTTAAAATAATAAAAAGCAAACCAGTCTTCTGTTAATCTAAGAAAATGAAAATGTGTATACATTAATATTGTATATTTAAAATAATTCGTAAATTATCACTGAAAACAGATGTGATTATATGGTGTATTTGGCCTTGTAATATGTGAAAGTCATGCTGTAGAGATTAGACAATAAACACATGACTGAGAAAGGGTATGTGCAAGGCTTAAAATTAGAAGTAGCATCAGTATTATCATTAATCACTAAAATAAGGAATCACATAATGATTGAATTTCAGGGTGGGAAGGGACCTAAAGTTTTTCTAGCCCACCACTATTTAAATTTCTTAAGAACATTGTCATATATATATATATATATATATATATATATATATATATATATATATATATTTTATAGCTTTCTAAAATAGTCACCGATTGTATTTTTATATTGTAATAGTTATATCCTATAAGGTTTTTAAATTGTTAATATGAACTAAGCAATGTAAAGTTCTTTGAAATGTTATCAGCATCATGCCAAAAATAAAATGTTAGTTCTGCTTGATCTTTTTCTATTACCTTACCACATGTATCGTAAATTAACAATTTAAGTATTACATAATTAAGAAATAGTATTCATCCGAAGGTCATATTCTTAGATCATCTGTGGTAGAGATTAAAATAGTCCATAGAAAAATAAGACACTTTATTTGGAAATTAGGGACTTTAAGAAATTGATTATTTAGATATAAGACTAAGATGTGAATGTTTTGAGACTCAGAAATCAGGTTATGTTAGATATGCCATTGTTTTATCTTTTTATAAAGGTATTTGACTATGTAAAAAGGTGTTTAAACTGTGTCTGAACTCTGCAGTGAACTCTACATAATGTTTTGTTTTATTTTGGTTTTTGTTTAACAGTGTCAGGTCCTTTCAGCTCTCAGTCAGGTTGCAAAACATTCTGTGGATCTGGCAGAAATGGTGGTTGAAGCAGAGATTTTCCCAGTTGTATTTACCTGTCTGAAGGACAAAGATGAATACGTGAAGAAAAATGCTTGTACTTTAATTAGAGAGATTGCAAAACATACACCCGAGGTAAAGAAAAAAAAAGCTTTAAATGCAATATCATGAGTCAGTTTTCATGTTGAAGTAAAACGTCAGTTTGTACACTGGGCCCAAGTGCTGTGCCACATGATCTGGTTAGGTCAGGGTTTCTCATCCTGAGCACTATGGACATTTTGGACAAGATAACTGTGATGGGGGGGGCGGTCCTGTACACTGTTGGATGGATAGTTTGCAGCATCCTTGACCTCAGCCCATTAGATGCCAGTAGTACCCCTCCCCGCGTCATGACAATCAAAAGTGTCTCCATATACTACCAAATGTTTTCCAAGGGACAAAACTGCCCCCACCCCGACCCCACTGAGAACCACTGGGTTATATCCATGGAGTTTGAGACTGAAATCACAGTTTTTAATCATTCCCTGCTTTCCATGTCTAGATTCTGGGGACCATGGACCTTGGTCATCCCTGTCATTTTAGGTCAGCGGGGAGTAGTGAGAGGTTGTACAGTTCCAGGTTGGGAGAGACCACCAGGTCCCCAGGCTAATGTAACCACTCAAGTAGCTGCTCTTATACCCTGGTTTCCATTCTGAGTTCTTAGACGCCAACAGAATAGTGATGAAGCAAGCCTGAGTGGATTCTAAAGTTGTATATTTTTCTATGTATATTTTGAATAATCAATTTCATTTCAATAAACTTTAAACTCCTCTTTCTCTATTTTACCTAACATCTTCACTTGATTGAGATTTTTCATGATTGAAGTATAATCAGCTAGTAATCATTGCTCACAAGTGGGAGATAATTATGCTAGAATATTTCAAGTCTGACATTGTCTTTCAACATTCAATGATTAATCTGCTTCATATTCACAAATTGAACTTTCAGTTTTTAGCTACTTATGAACTAACCCTACATGTAGTATCTAGGTGAGGAGTTTTAGCATCCATTATAATAGGTGTTAAAGCTGTGTCATCATTGCATGAAAAATTGAAGCTCCGAGTAGAGCTACGCATGGTGAGTATATTTGTACATTTGAAATAGCAGGATTATTATACTTGTATATTTCTTTATAAGTATAGTAATTTTATAAGATGATATTTCAAATTTTACCAGATGTTTTTAGGTCCTTAGTTAAAAAGTTTGCAATACTAAAGTCATATTTAAAGATCATCTTGTGCTTTACCATCACGATTACCTAAGTCTCCTTCTTTTCTCTCAGCTCTCACAGTTGATAGTTAACACAGGGGGAGTTGCTGCTGTGATCGATTGCATTGGGTCCTGCAAAGGCAACATAAGGCTGCCTGGCATCATGATGCTTGGTTATGTCGCGGCTCATTCTGAGAACCTGGCGATGGCGGTGATCATTTCCAAGGTTTGTTCTTGCTTGATTTTTTCAGAGTTATTGCAGTGAGATATTCTAAGACAGAACCACAGATTAATAATCTCCCATAGAGTATAAAATATAACTGACAGGAGTGAAAGAAACCTGAAGACTTTTTTGGCTCGTTTTCATGGCTTGTCAGTATGTTTCTGAAAGCAGTGCTTGAAGTAAGGTTTATTTGCAGGCAGTTTAAAGTTTAGTCAGTATTTAATATTGACAAAATATCAATACCTCTGCATATTAGTATCATCTGTATTGAAATATTCAGTGTACTTGTATCTTGAAGGATTGACTGTACATATTTACTAACATGCAGAGCATACTTTGATTAAAGACAACTTATAAATGATATGCTGGGAGTTGTTTTCATTATGCTCAGAGGTCTCTACATTCTTTCCCCTTGCCTGTCCCTTGGGTAGGAGATGACAATGACTAGGACATCCCTTTTTATCCACTTTCTCTCCTTCAGCTTTCATGAACTAATTTCTCTTTTTAGATGTAGACAATTCAGAGCACACAGCAGACAGCGAGGTGTTGTGTCCTTGCTCTTGGGATTTGGCCTCCTCTCAATTTACAGCTTGGTATCAACCCTCCCTACAGTGCAGCCCTGGCACACAGTAGGTGATGCAAAACTGTTGGTTGAGTGAATAAATATCGATAACCTGAAGAACGCTTCAGAAGCTGTGTGCTTACAGGGTCTCCAGAGACCTTCTAGGGTGTGGGTTTCTTATCAGCACGGAAAAGCTGCTGCTGTATGTTAAACAGTGTGGAGGTTTTTTGTTTTTTTTTTTATCTCTTGCTAATCCTCAGAATGAAAAAGAGCCTCAGATCTTTATTTCTACCTATTCCTTGATAATTCTTTGCTCCATTCGCATTTTATCCTGTGCTTTTCCTTTTGTTCTTCTATTACAAAGACTATGATGGTGACTAGAGCAGTACTGCTGCTTTCTGAAGGGTCACAGTGGGATGTTACCGGGATTTTTGATTCTTGGTTCTTTTGTGGATCGTCAGAAAACTTGCACGTAGGAAGAATGATGAAAGAAGCAGCAATTGCTTTTGCTTCCTACATTTCCTCCCCAAACTAACCAGGAAGCAGTCCCCTCCTTTTGCTGCTGGCCTCTCCCGCCTCATTGTCCCTCGGTTAGTTGAAGATCAAGGTGACGGCAGTAGTTTGAGGCAAACCGCACAATACTGCATCATTCTTTCTTTTTCCTGTATAGTAATAAGAGCTAATAAAATACTTCACAGTTAAATAAAACTTTATGATTCTCAAAGCACACTCACGTTCCTTATCTCATTTGCTATTCATAACAACTGAGGCCAGTAAGTCAGAGTTTGAAGGATACAGTGGAGGAGGCTGCTTTTCCTCCTGCTTCTTCAATCGTGGTACGTCCCTGAGTATGGACTTTCTGGAAGGTTGTCTCATTCTGAAGAAAGGTCTGACCTTTTGTATTGCAGTCACACATTTTTAGCTGTAAAAAAGAAGCCAACGAAGAAATATGGCAGATCTCTTCAGGAAATTGGTTTTAATAACCAAATTTAAAGGTAGAGGGTAAAAGAAGTGTCTATGATCATTTGGCCTTTGCTATGGCAGCATGACGATGTGACGTTGACTTTTGTGGCACTAAATTTAAGGTGATAATTATTATAGTCTCAAATTAGTTAGAAAATTATACAGAATCTGGAATTATAATTTGATTTGGCTATTTGATTCTTTCTTGGATGTATAAACTGTGATGTATATGACACCCTTGATTTAATTCTGGTTTGATTAGTTAGATAGATAAGCCGAAAGTAGAAAATATAAGCACATGCTATCTGTGTTACAAAAGTAATCATTTCTACTGTGATATTCAATCATGTTAAAGTGGGCAAAACTATCATTTAAAAGTTGGCCAAAATTAATGGAAATTTTTTTACTATTTCAGGAAAGGTTTCAGTGAATATATTTCATCTAAAAGCTACTTAAATGGAACTCTTGCTCATATTATTCATTTGATTTCAGACCTATAGTAGTTATTTTGTTCTCAGTTCTGTTATACTTAGTGAAATGGTGATTTTAAAAGGTTTCTAAATTACCTTTCTTAACGAAGGAAAATAAAAGGTTTTAAAATCCTAAGCTTTTTTAAATTTGTCACAGTGGGATCTGGTTTTGCTTAGATACTAGCCTGTGGCATCTGTTGTTTGGTTAACTGCCTCTGTATTTGGGGAGTAAAGGCTAGCAGAGAGAGTCTTAGTTTAGTTGAATTGTTACAGATAATTGAGGTAAATTAGTTCTAGTCACTTTATTGACTTGAAAAACGACAGCCCCTGTGTTGTGCTCGTTTATTGAACCGTTTAGGGAGAAAAGGATCAAGGCCAAAATGACTTCTTCTAATGTTTGAGAGACATGGAAGACGCTTTAATCCTGCTCTAGCGTCATAACACTTGCTCTTTTGATCAACGCTGCAGGGCGTGGCCCAGTTGTCAGTCTGCTTGTCAGAAGAAACGGAGGATCATATTAAGGCTGCTGCTGCTTGGGCCTTGGGACAGATTGGGAGACACACTCCAGAGCATGCGCGGGCTGTGGCAGTCACAAATACTTTGCCAGTTCTGCTTTCTTTGTACATGTCAACAGAAAGCTCAGAGGATCTTCAAGAAAAAGTAAGTGCTTAATTCTTACCTGTTTATGAAGCTCTGTTAGATTTTTACTCATTCTTAAAAATATGTAATTTAAAATGTTCTAATTTTTATTATGAACAATATTGCTTTCATGAGTCAAGAAATACAAATTTATCAGAAGGACTGAGGTGACTTCTTTGAAAACAGATTATTCTTGTCTCTAAAAATCAGTGATATATTTTAAAGAAAGTTCTCTGCAAATGCAAAGTTGTTTGAAAAATAATGTCTGGTTCTTGTCTTCTACACGGGTATTGACTTAAAGAATAGGAACTGAAGAATAATAGAATTTTGGAGTTGGAATTGGCTGGAGAGGACTTTAATCCATTTTACATTAAAAAATTGAGTCCGAAAGAATTGAAGATGCTTTCAAAAGTATAATGTAACTGGAAAAGGGTATTCAGGAAGCCATGATCTAACTTTCCTAACTCCAAATGCCTATTCTTCTAATTATATGTCATATTTGTTCCCTAAAACAAAAATGTCTGTCCAGCCTGGTGGCTCAGGTGGTTGGAATGCTGTGCTCCTAATGGCGGTACAAAAACCACATGGGCAAATAAACTGCGCCCTCTATAGCTAAGATTGTGAATAACAGCTCTCCCTGGAGGTGGGCTGCTTTGAGCAGCTGGAGGTTGGTGTGAGCTGCCACTGGCTACTGAGTGCTGCCATGGGCTTCCATGTGCCTCCGTGAGTGGCTGGCAGCCGGTGTGAGCTGCTATGGGCTGCTCTGTGCTGCCGTGGGGCTCCTGTGTGCTGCGATGAGCGGCTGGGGGCAGCTGAACAACGACTGGTGACCGACTGCTTCAGCCAGGAGGAGCGCAAGGCTCCTAATATCAGCATGGACCAGGGAGCTGTGTCCTACACAACTTGACTGAGAAACAACGGCTTGAATGGGGGGGAAGGAAAGTGGAAGAAGGGGAAACAAGAAAAAAAGTCTATAAGATTTACTGAATTAAACATTTTTAAATATGTATATTTATTTATTTATTTTTTAATTTATTTATTAGTTTCAGGTGTACAAGACAAGGTAATACTTAGACGTTCATCATTTATATCCCTCACACTGTGAACCCCCCTCCCCCCATCCACTATCCCTCCGACCTCACACTGAACCATCACATTATATATATAAAATTATAGTTGGCATTCATTAATGTTTAGCTTCTGGTGTACAATGCCATGATCAGGTATCCACAGTATCCCTGAGGTGGTCTCCCAAATAGGACGCATGTCCATCGGATACCCAACAAAATCTTTACAACATTATTGAATACCTTCCCCAAATTAATTTTCAAAAAAACCCTGAGGCCATCTTGTGGTTACCAGCTGCTTCCAAATCCCTTCACCTTTCCCCTTATCCCCAACCCCCCCTCCCCACACCCATCTAACAACTCTCGGTTTTTCCTTTGTGTCCCCAAAACTGTTTCTGATTAGTTTATTCACATAGTCTTTTCTTTAGATTCCATATATAAGCGAGATCATATGGTATTTGTCTTTCTCTTTCTGACTTATTTCACTTAACATAATGTTCTCTAGATCCATCCATGTTGCTGCAAATGATAAGATTTCTTTCTTCTTTATGGCTGCGTAATACTCCATTGTATAAATGTACCACAGCTTCTTAATCCAGTCATCTACCGATGGGCATTTCGGTTGTTTCCATATCTTGGCTATTGTGTAAAGTGCTGCAATAAACATAGGAGTGCATACAGATTTTTGAATTGGAGTTTTGGATTTCTCCGGGTAGATGCCTAGGAGTGGAATTACTGGATCATAGGGTAGTTCCATTTTCAGATTCCTGAGATACCTCCATACTGTTTTCCATAGTGGCTGCACTAATCTGCAATCCCACCAACAGTGCACTAGCGTTCCCTTTTCTCCACATCCACGCCAGCATTTGTTGTTTGTTGATTTATTGATGATAGCCTAAATATGTATATTTAAATCAAGCTTTCTGGAAAAAAAATATTACTAGCTACTAAAATGATTCACAAAACAGGAATATAAACTAGGATGGGTTGTTTAATAATTATAGGATTTCAAAGAAAGAAAAACATGTTTCCTAGCATACTGCCTTATTAGGAAACATGTAACTTTTTGAAAGCTGCTTTTAGAATTGACTTGGATTGAAAGAAGTGCACAGAAAAAGCAGTAATTCAAAATAAAATAAACAACAATAAGTTAAGCTATATTTAAATTTTAATTAAAACAATAAAGTAACAAATAAAACGCAGTTGCTGAAGCAACTTTAGATGATATAATGAGGCAGGAAGTTTATTAGAAGTGTATAGTTCAGGGACTCTGCAAGTTATAGTGAATCATTTACTAATTATCAATTTATATATTTATACATTTTAAATTTTATAAAAGTAAATTTATATTTAGTTATTGTTATATGTTATTTCTCTACAAATTCTTGCCAGATCAAAGTAATGATTTGATAGATTTAGGGCTTCCCTTGTATTTCTCCAATGTTGAATGCATTCCTTGGCAATGCTTGGCAGGGAGAATAAGATTGACAATGTGCTTAGGCCTTTCCCCATTTAACAATTCTGTGATTCTTTGACTTTCTGGTTGAGAAACCGCAAGCCCATTTGCAGTTTTGAGTTGTCCAATACAGCTGATTTACATACGTATAATTTTTACCTATATACGTAGTTTTCTTTTGGCCTCAAATTTATTTAACCCATTATTGTTACTGTCTTTTCTTGTACCCTCTTTTGTTCCCTCCCCCCTAAATTCCTCTTCTTTCCTCTTCCCTCCTTACTTCTCATACTCCCTTGCCCCTTATCTCTAGTGATCCAATGACTATGGCCTCCTCTGCAGGGTGTCTACAGGCATAAACTGTGCTGCGCCGGCTATAATAGTAATTATGTTCAACTTCTAGATTATCAACAGATTAATTATTAATATCCTAAAAAGTCTATCTCTTTCAGATTTCTGCACTTAACAACTGTTATTTTCCTTTAAGTTTTGGAAATATAAGAATACATGAGCTAGAGCATAAATAATCAATAGTGGAATCAATAATAATTATAGCTGAGAAACCCTTGCAAATAGTCTCAGGTAGCATTATATACTTTTTTTATACTACCAAGTTCATATAACTTGGTTTTTAATGAATTATTATGATGTTAAGAAATATAAATATCACTGCAGTAGAAGAAATTTGAAAACTTCACTCCTTAAAGTAAGATAATTTTTATTGTGTTTTATTTTAACAAAGGTGGCTTTATTAAAACATTTAGGTTTACTAATAGAAGTTAAGGTTCATACTGCCTACGTTTGATATAATATTTGCTTTCAGGAAATACACTGAGTATTAAATTAAAAAGTGGGATCTTTATCAATCATTGTCTTGTTAGCAATCTTTCCAAGGCTTTACGTCCATACAAATATTTTCTTATTGTAGGGACTTGATCATTTTTTTTTCTTCCCCAAGATCTCTTGGATTCTATCAGTTGTTGTTTTAAAGGCTTTAGGATGAAAGTCCAAGTCTGTTTGATTTGATCCTATCTCAGTAGGGAAAATGCATCCAAGTGGTTCAAGAACTGTCTAATGTATTTCTCATTTGTTACTCTGTGGCAGCTTTCACATTATAAAGCCATGTTGAAGTCCATTTTGTCCCAAAGGCGTGTCATCTTGTATAAACATTCTCTAATTGGTTCTGATCCAGGAGAACCAATGAGCAGCCCCTTGGAATTTCTTGCATATTTTTACATAGCCTTCCTATCTGCCTGTGTCCATGTTATTTCAGATACCTTAATAAAAACTGAAAGAATAAATCTTTTATCTAAAAAGCTCACCTACATATATTTTGAAAATATTCAGGCTATTGCATTTTCATTTATTTTGATTTAGAGGCATCATATTGAAATGTCCCATGTTAGTTTTGGCATTTGAATAAGTTCATTCTATCCCCTTAGCTATAAACCAGTTTCTAAGTTAATTATTTGATTTGGTTATTGTATTCTCATCATCATGGTTATTCTCCTTTTTAACAGCTTTATTAAAATATGATTCATATACTATGTAATTTATCCATTTAAAGTGTATAGTTCACTGGATTTTAGTATATTCACAGAGTTGTGTAACAATCACTATAATCTAATTTTAGAAACGTTTCATTCCCCCATTAGCCATATTTTCCCTGACTAGCCCCAGGCACCCATTAATTTACTTTCTGTCTCTGTGTCCTTGTCTCTTTTGAACATTTAAATGGAATTATACAACATATGTGGCCTTTGTGCCTGGCTTCTTTCACTTAGAATAAGTTTCAAGACTCATTCTTGTTATATAGCATATATCAATATTTTGCTCCTTTTTATTGACAAATAATATTCTATTGTATTGATATACCACATTTAATCCATTTGCCAGTTGATGGACAATTGGGTTATTTCTACTCTTTGACTGTTATGAATAATGCTGGTATGACCATTATTGTACAAGTTCTTGTGTGGACGTATGTTTTCATTTCTCTTGGGTAAATACTTACGAGTGTTATTGCTAGCTCATACGATAACTCTATCGATGTTAGCTCTACGATAACATTTTGAGGAACTGCCAAACTGATTTCCAATGTGAGCTCCATTTTATGTTCTCACCAACAATGTGTGAGGAATCCAATTTTCAACATTCTTGCCAACACTTGTTATATTTGTTTTTTGTTATAACCATCATAATGGGTGTGAATTGGTATCTCACTGTGGTTTTTATTTTGTGTATGTGTGTTTTAATTTTTATTGAGATATATTGGAGAACAGTGTGTTTTTCTAGGACCCATCAGCTCCAAGTCAAGTCATTTTCAATCTAGGAGGGCGCAGCTCAGCTCCATGTCAAGTCGTTGTTTTCAATTTAGTTGTGGAGGTACAATTCTCTGGACCATGTGGGAATCGAAACGGTGACCTTGGTGTTATGACCACTGCTCTTTAACCACTGAGCTCACCGGCCACCCTCATTGTGGTTTTGATTTGTATTTCCCTAATGGTTGATAATGTTGAAAATCTTTTCATGTGCTCATTGGCCATTCATATATCTTCTTTGGAGAAATGTCTAATCAGACCATTTGCCCATTTAAAAATTAGGCTATTTATCTTTTTATTATGGAGTTGTAAGTGTTCTTTATATAGTCAAGTACTTTATATATTTAGATGTATGGTTTTCAGGCATTTTCTCCCAATCTGTGTACTGTGTTATAACTTTCTTGATGGTATTGTTTACAGCAAAACACTTAAATTTTAATGAATTTCAATTTATATATTTTTCCTTTTGTTGCTTGTGCTGTTGGAGCCATATCTAAGAATACTTTCCCTAACCCAAGGTCACAAAATTTAGCCTTACATTCCCCCTTCATTTTAAAAACTATAACTCTTTGGGCCGGAATGCTTTTAAAACAAAATTAACTTTTGAATTGTCCAGAAAAGTCTAATTTATAGACAGAAAGTTGATTAATAGTAACTTGGGGATGATGGGAAAAGTGGGGCAAAGGAGGAATGACTACAAGTGGGCATGAAGTTTCCTTCTGAGATGATGAAAATGTTTGAAATTAGAATGTGTTGATGGTTGCATAATTCTGTAAACTGGCTAAAAATCCATTGAATTGTGCACTTAAAATGAATGAATTTCTGATTGTAAATTATATCTCAGTAAAACTGTTAAAAATCTTAAACCCAGAAATCAACAAGCAAACAAAATCTTAATTAATATACTAATATTTCTTTGATGCTAGACAATACAGCTGATTATTAATCATGACACCCATTCCTACCTAGGAGTATGCAGTCGTAAATCTAGTATATCTCTTAACAAAGGATATAGTAAAGCTCAGTGAATTTCTAGTGTCATTCATTAGAAGTTCTAATCCTCTAGAGTTCTTGTTAATAACTTGACAGTACATCACCAACTTGGAATTGTTAGAGTAAGGCTGTCTGTATGGTATGGTGAATGTGATCTCTGCTATACTCTTAGTGGACCTTGTCACCAATAGCAGTTAAGTTAAATTTGTTGGCCTGGTAAGGTCACCATGATCCTAAGTTGGTTCACAAAGGTTTAACTAGGTGTGTTGGGAATGGAGAGTTTAATTCTGGCTTAGGCTATACAACTTGTGGAAAAACTTTGGGCTGCATTTCTTAGTTCCTTATTCTATTTAATTTGGTTTATAGAACGACATTTGAAGACAAACGTGTCAAAAGATAAGAGATTATACAAGACTGCTTAGCCTGGGTCTCTGGGAAACCACAAATTCAAGTGTTCCTTTACAGAGAGCTCAAATGTGATGAAAGTTTTTGCAGAATCCACTTACCAACTGTAAAATTCACGATGTGAAAATCAATATGCTCTGTGATACTCAAAAGCATTGCTAAACGTTCAATGCAAGATCCCAGAAGAACAAGTCAGCTACGGCCTCAGAGAAAAAATAGGTGATCAGAGGATCAATAAAGCACAAAACCACATTTTATTGCAAGGATACAATAAAGCACAAAACCACATACTTACAAACGGATGTGGATTTCTAGTGGAAAAGACCTATAGATAAACCCAATTGTGAAGCCTTCCAAAGTGAAGGGACCAGACTTTAATACAAAGAAACAGAATCACAACCAGCCATGGCCTTAGAGATGGGTGCAGGGATGTGCTGCAGTCACATCAGCCCTTCTGCAGCCATTCTTGCAGCGCCACATGGTGTCACCATGAAATACAGAGTGCTGGGGGAGAGTGGGAAAGGTACGAGTGGATACTGATTCTTTCACTTGTGGGTGATACACTCCCTATTGTCGAGCTTTTGTCTACATTCAACCTGTTTTGCTTCTATGTGTGAATGGGGCAATTTCTACCTGTGACCTACAGCAGCATATCTGCAAGTGTACATTGAATAATGCACATAGACTATTTCTGAGTATATACATATAAGCCATGAAATCTTTTGGAGAACACAGAATGCCTGATAATGGTTTTCCATTGTAAACTAAGTATTTTCTCATGTTTGTTGATTGGGAGGAATAGGACCTTAGTTTCATACATATCTCATAGTTTCATACATATGAATTTTTACGCTAATAAAATATAATCTATATTAATTTACAGTCTATAGCTTTATGATTTATAATCTTAATTTCCTCACAGGTATCTTAAGAGCTCAATAATACACTATATGTTTTAAAATTTGATATGAAGACAACTGGTAGGGTAGTTTTTGATAAAACGAATGAAAGATAGGAGTTTTTCTGACAACTTTTTTAAAAAAATGAAACAACTGCAGCTTAGACCAGGAAATTGATTTCATTTTCAAATTCCAAGAACATGAGACATGAATTTTTGTCAAACTTTCATTGATTACTTACTTTGGTATGTATTTTGCTTTTGTATTTCAACAGAGTAAAAAAGCCTTAAAGACTATCCTACAAAAATGCACCTATTTACCAGCCCTTGAGCCATTTCTATATGATGCCCCTCCCAATATTCTGAAGCATGTGGTCGGACAGTTCAGTAAGGTGAGAAGTGCTCTTAGCCTGGAAAAGGGGGAAGAAAATGAAGATGAGTTAATTTGTTTTTTCTATTGGGTCAATGTTTTCTTCTGTCATTGGGGGATGGGCAGTTAAGTTTGTTACTTAACTCTCACTGATTGTATTGACAGGAGCAATAACGTAGGTTCATAAAATTAACACAGGTTAATGAAATTCACACATATATAATTCACACTTTCTTCTGCTCAATCTCTGTACTGTCTCTTTTAGTGTTCTTGGGGGTAAATAGTAGGTGAATACATAAAAACCTCATAAAAATATTTATATTGATAAGTAACTTTTAGTAAATTTCCCAGTGTCCGTTAGGCTCACTCATCTGGGAACACTGCAATGATCTTATAAAGAAAAAGAAAATGGTCTCTGAACCACTGAAATATTTTCCACAAAGTCCATGCATTTACTGGACATGCTCTCAGACAATGATGTGAAGTTTGTTGACTTATTTTATGAACAATTTTAACCAATGTAGCTGTTATATTTCTTAGTTTATTGCAGATTGAAAGTAGTAAGGCAGGAAGTCAAGCTGCTAGCAGTGGGCAGCAGCCACCAAGACTGACTACTGATGGCAAAGCCTGAGAGACAGTGGCTGCATGACCACAGCCATTGATGGTGACCCGAAGTATCAAGAACTGGTTAAATTGTGCTCAGGAGATTTGATTGAAGAAAATGGAGTCTGTGGAAATAGTATCCCAGAGTGGCTCTGAGCTCAGGCTGTGGAGTTGGGGTTCCTGGATTTACATTTACCAGTGCTAATATTTTTAGCAAAATCTTGAGCTTTCTAAACCTTAGTATGATTGCCCATAAAATAGGGATCAGAAGAGTACCTATTCCATAGGGTCATTGTAAAGTTAAATGAGATGTTATATGTAAAGAGTTTAGCTCAATCCCAGGAACATAGTAAACGCACACGCAGACACACACACACACACACACACACACAAAGTTGTTTTTAAGATATTAAACATGGAAGTGGTTAAGTCTGATTTAAAAAATTAACGAAAATGAATGGGGGACCAATATTATTTGAATAGTCAGTTATAACACTATATAAAGGAGGTACCCCATTCTGCATACTACATATATTTCTACAAACAATAAACAAAACTATATATTGGTATAACTTACACTCTAAGCACTACAGTTAAGTGGGCCTCGTTTTAGGTACTCCACTGAAAGACGCGCTACTAATAGCCATCGCTTCTCTGAACTCTTTCCATGGTCTCCAACACTTGGCTGCCCCTCAAGCACCATAGCCACTGGACAGTAGGTTTTACATTGCTGAAACCGCCTCAGGATACAGTTCTGTGTGTGAAATACCTCCTTCTAAGAAAATAATTAAACTATTTTTTTCTCTTTTTTTCTGGGAGCTACGTAAGAAACTGACCCCCTAAGAGAGTGGGAAAGTAAGGAGCTGAGTGGATCATCTACAGACACAGTCATCAGCTCTCGAAAATTGAGAAGTTGACATTATTTCTGAAAGTTTCATTTTAATAGTCTAATGTTTTAGGTTACTGGGATATCCTGGTTTTATTGAACTTGCTATAAAAATGAACACTAACCTGAATTAAGAGTTGGCAATCAGTCACTAAAGTAAATAAAAATAAGTCAGTGGGCTTTGTGGAAGGTTAGATAGCTAAGATAAAATATAATACTCATATTATGTTCTGTTATAAACGTGCCTTTGGGAATATTTGCTTCAGGCAGTTTTGTGTTTTCTTAACCTAAGGAAACCTAAGAGCACTAGAAACATACAGGAAAGCAAGGCAGAAGGTAAAAAGATATAGTTTCGCATGGCTGGGGACAGACATAAGAGGTATGAAAACTCTCCACGACAAAAATATATTTATAACTGATATATCTGTAGACCATTCCATTTTTTATAAATACATACTAGTATAATCTTTTATAGTACAGTTGATATGTGTTCTATTAGCCAGATCCTTTTGTAGTTTTAAATATTTGTTAAATGCTCACATGTACCCTTTTGAAGATAGACAAAAAAGAGTAAGACAAAGTTCTTTTTTAAGAAACTTACAATCTAGGCGGGAGACCAGAAAAAATGATTAAAAAATACTTTAATGTGCTAGACTTCATAATAAACTTTTTTTTTAAAAAAATAAGGAATAAATGAATGTAGTCTAAGGTAATTCAGACAGGACGTATGATTGGAAAAAGCTGGTTTTGAAGAAAGAGTAAGAATTATGGGGGAAAGAAAGGGTGTTAGTGTCAGAGGGAATAGTGGCAATGACCAAGGAAGAGAAGGGGAATTCCCACATTGCAGACCACCCCTCCAGAACTTTCCAAGTCTGGATAGTTGTTGCTGTCTTGCATAATTAATTTCATCTCCACTGGCTCTTTCCTCTTGACACACAAACATACAACTGTCAAATTCAGTGACTTTCTTTAGTTCTCATTGGTTGCTTCTTAAAATCTTCTTTTGGATTTGTTGATTCCTTACTTTCCTGATTCTTGTATTTCTTTAACATCTCAATTTCCTTTCTCTGCCTACTCCTTCGTATGTTCATTCATTTGTTAAACACTTATTGAGCATCTGTTAGGTACCAGGCACTAGAGAATAAGTGACTGATTGAATGTACAGTTTCTGCCTTCATGACATTTATGTGTGACAGACACATAAACTGATAATTAAAATATTACATGGCAAGTGCACCGATGTGGTTTAACAGAATGCTATGAAAGAAAAAAGTACCTAACTCATCCTGGGATAACAAAGTAGGGGTGTCTCAGATAAGTTTCTTAAAGTAAAATCTTAAAAGATGAGCAAGAGTTAGCCAAGCAGGTGTGGGGAAGGAAGAAGGGCATTCCAGGAATGGCAACAGCATGGGCAAAGGCAAGAAATAGCCTGGCATGCACCCTTTGGGATAAAGATTGGTGGGAAAGGAAGCTAGAGAAGTACTTAGTACTTAGTTGCTGGGTCACAGAAGGTTTTCTGGGCTTTGTTAGGAGTTCGCCTTTAATTTTGTAGGTAATGGGAAGATTTTGAATGGGTATCAGCAAAGAGGGACACCACTTTACATTATATATATATGAGAGGATCTCCATTACCTTTGCTTATGTTCATTTGCCTATATTCCATCTCCACAACAGAAAAAGGTCATACATTTCTAAAGAGACTGCATTTTACTTCCACTCATCAGCAAATAGAGGCTCATTATGTTACAAGTATATATGAAATTTATTGGACATAAATTCTCTTTTACAGTTCCTCAAATATATTGTTATTTTTCAGTAATGATAATCCAATTTGGAAAAGAAAACTGACATTTTCATGTGCTTCATTTTTCAAGGTGCTGCCACATGATAGCAACGCTCGAAGACTTTTTGTAACAAGTGGTGGACTTAAAAAGGTTCAAGAGATAAAAGCAGAACCTGGCTCTCTCCTTCAAGAATACATTAACAGCATTAACAACTGTTATCCAGAGGAAATAGTAAGGTGGGAAAAACAGCTTTGAAAAGTTCAAAATTATGTAGTTTTTCTGTTTTCAAATCTAGATTTTATTTTGTGTGCCTGTGTCAAAATGTGGACTTCGAAATACTACATGAGACCAATGTGTACCTTTACTTCTGCTCTTGATGTCTTTTTCCCCTCAAATTAAATAATGTTCTGATTGACACACACATTTCCAAATCAAACTGGAATGTCATTTGAGACATTTCTGTACTAATTTAAGACATACTTTATTAAAGAGTGCCCAAATACAGAGTTCAAATTAATCTTTAATGTGAACCTGATTTAGAAAGGGCCTATAGATTCTGATTTTCATAGTTCCTCGCATATGATTTTTCTGCCTTAAGCTTACATTTATATTAATGGGAATATTACAGATGGAAAAGAAATGTTGAGTGGCAAAAAGAAAGTTACAATCTATATTTGAAAAAAATAAATAACATTTATGATATACAGGTGCTGCACAGTAATATAGCAGGAATCTATTTTCAAGATTAATTTTTTAAAATGAGTATTTGCAGAGCATTAAAACTAAGCTTCAGTCCTTGTAAGCCTAAAAAAGAACTATACCACTAAATCCAAAATAAATAAAAGGAAAGTTACCAAGAAAAGATAGAATGATTTAAATAACTGAATCTTGAAAAATACCCACAGCACACATGGAATTAAAGGCCATATTTTTCTAATCCTGCGCTCATTTCTTATTTTCTCTAATTATTATTAGAGAATATATATTCCAATGTTTAAAACTTATATATAAGGTATATAAACCATTCTTCCTATTTGATTTCAGTGATTTTAAATACATATAGGAACACTGATTTTAAAAACACAAATTTCTTTAAGATGAAAATTTGTTTTCTGTTTGCATATATTCTGCAATTCTTTCCAAAGATACAAGTTTATGCACTTTTGGGAGGTTTATGAGACCTCCTTGACCAAAAGAGTTCCAATAAGTTAGCTTTGAAAATATTAATATATATATATAAAACATACCAAAGGAGTAATCTATCATACTATGTATATCTACTATATATAATATACAAATATGATACACCAAAAAAGTTTGTATAACACATAAAATATGTGTAAAACCACTAAATGAAGGAAATATGAAAATCTTTTCCCAAGAAAAAAAATAAAGTTAATTTTTACATATTTACATGTCCATCTTCAGGAAGAATACTATTTTATGTAAGTTTAAAATAACTTTCAATACAATTTTCTAACATAAAGAAAATTATAGAAAAATGAAAAAAGTAAACTAAAGGAACCCCAAAATGGAATGACCTATTAGAATTAACCAATGGTAAGGTAATTTCTTGAATGGCAATCTTCTTTCTACTCCTTTTTAGGGTTATTTTACAGAGCACCAGGACAAATCAAAAGCTCTGTCATGCTAGCATGTAATCTGGTGCTTTGTCAAAATACCTTTGTAAAATTTTAACTTCTAACATTCTGTGATCAGAGATTTTATTTTAAAAACTGGCTAATTATCATGAAGAATTTTGGTTAGACTGTGACTAACTTTTTCAAGTTTCTGATACATTTTTTAAAGCATTAGCTTCTATAAAATGGTGTTTTATAGAAATCTTTGAAACATTGTCTTTTTATGAAGAAAGAAGTATAATCTTAAAATTGTTTTAGTTTTGCAATCATATAATTCTCAAAAATTACTTGGTGACTATTTTAAAAATAATTATTCTTTATATGACAGACCCTCAATGGTTATGGTCTTTCAGCTGTTATCAGCCTAAACATTGACTTCCTACTGCCTTGCAATTTAAGCAATCTTTAAAAATTTCTAGTAAATGTATTTGGTATGATGAGACAAAAGGGGCCCAGGACTAGGTGTTAGAAAACCCAAGTTCTAGTCCTGGTCCACTCCAGAGCCAGAGGTATTTTTGGAACTCTTTCGTCTTCTGGATCTCTGCCTAAACGGAGGGGAAGTTGCTTTTAGGAAACATCTAGTTTGGGGAGGGAGGCGTGCATGCATTCTTCCATTCGGCACATCTGATATGGTAACTGTATAATAACCCAAATTCTACGTGGGTGTAGGACAGCAGTAGTGGGATGTAAGTACTAAGCACATTTCCTTCTCCTTGGAGACTCCTTGGAGATTGTGGAGTCTCTGAGGTCCTTGAGGAGAGAGGTACAACAATGGCAGTTAGCTTGGCAATTAGCCAGTAAAGCCTTGAGAATTATTGGTAGATCCTAATTTATTTGCTGGGGACCTAATTTTAAGGCAATACAATCCAACAGAAATATAAAATGAGTCACGTGGTTAATTTTAAATTTTCTAATAGCCACATTAAAAAATAAAATAAAATAGGATAAATTTTAATAATGTATTTTTGTTAGTTCAGTATATCAAAATAGTAACATTTCAACTTGTGAGCAATATAAAAATTATTAATGAGCTATTTTATATTTTTTATACTAAGTTTTTGAAATCTGGTGGGTATTTTATCACTTCCTGCGCATCTCAATTCAGATGCTCAATTTCACCAGAAATACTTTGTCTCTATTTAGATTATATAAAGTTTACAGATGAAAAAATAGATTCATGAGTTGTTCGAAACACGCCTAAAGTATTTCCAATAACTGAATTGAGTATAAATTTTTACTAAGATTAAATATGAAAAATTCAGCTCCTTAGACATACTAGCCATATTCTAGTGCTGAATAGCCACATGTAGTTAGTAGCTACCTTATTAAAAGGCACTATTTTTATAGTTTAGGTTTTAAAAAATCTACTACTTGCCATTTTCATAAAAAATACCCATCTTGTACCTGCCATAAGGCCTACAGCTTAGGAAGGTAAGGCCTATTTTAAAATTTGTTGAGTAACTCCGACAGAAAGAGAAACAGTTGTGAATTCCTCAATGTATGAATACTTTGAAGAGACTTACCGTTGAGGGCAATTTTTTCCAGAGTAGGAGGCCTGTAGACAAAAAATATTCTTTCAGGTAGCTTTTTATGTTTGTGTGTGTGTGTGTGTGTGTGTGTGTGTGTATCTGCTTGACCATGACTGCCTATAAAAGCACTCTATTGAGAAAATACAGTTCTGTTTTGTCCGCTATAACTTGACTAATTGTGGAAGAAATTAGTATACTATAAATTTTTTTTAAGTCAAACATCTGAGCAGATAAAGATAACTAACAAATGACAAAGCAAGTCTTGAACATTAAGTTTCATCTGGAGAAAACACCTTAGGAGGCTTAATTATTTTAAGTGTTTTGGAAAATTTTTAATTATACTTATTTAGATTTTTAAAATTCATTTATTGTATTCTAGAATGCCTGCCAAATTTTATTTGACATATTTTTATATGCATGTTAATTCTTTCTGTAGTATATGAAGCATCCCACAATACATTAATCAATATATTTAATCCTTTTATACTAAATCTTTCATAAAATGTTCAATTTATAAATATAAATTTGTAGTACTGTAGATGCCCAAGAACAAATGAAAATGATTAGTTTCCTAGGTTTGTAAGATAGAATATTTGTAAACTATGAAGAAAATAGTTCTTTAATATGAATTATGCTCCCAGAAATTTCAATTTTATTGGTACCAGATGTGATTAAAATATACATTGAAATCTCTAAGGCAATCAGAATGCAGATATTGATTAGTAATGATAGATTGTGTTATCTAACTTATAAAAAATCTATTAACTATGATCATGAAAGCAACATCAGTCACTTGACATGATAAAAGCAAAGTTTTTATAGTAAAATACTATCACTGGAGCTTGCTTTCAAAATACTCTTCCTTTGCCACTACATTGACATCCCTTAAATGTTTTGCTATTTATGTAGCACAATCTTTTGAGTTCTTTCAGTTGATTCTCTCTCTCTCTCTCTCTCTCTCTCTCTCTCTCTCTCTCTAGTAATCCCCCTGACTAGCCTAGAACCCACCTGGCACTATACATAGTTATTACCATATTATTGACTATATTCCCTATGCTTTACATCCCCATTTTGTAACTACCAATTTGTATTTCTTAATCCCTGCACCCTTTTCACCCTGCCCCCAAACCCCCTCCCATCTATCACCCTGATAAATCTAGTACCCATCTGACACAATATATAGTTATTACATTGTTATTGACTATATTCCTTATGCTGTACCCTGCATCTCCATTACTACTGTGTAACGACCATTTAGTACTTCTTAATTCCTTCCCGTTTTTTCATGCACACCCCCAACACCCCCCAAAACCCTCCCATCTGACAACCATCAAAATGTTTTTTGTATCTATGAGTCTGTTTCTGTTTGCTTGTTTATTTTGTTCTTTAAATTCCACATAAAAGCAAAATCACATTGCATCTGTCTTTCTCTGTCTGACACTCCACTCAGCACAATACCCTCCAGGTTCATCCATGCTGCTGCAGATGGCAAGAACCCATTCCCTTCCATGGCTGAGCAATTTTCCATTGTATATATGTACCACCTCCCCTTTATCCATTTTTTCATCAACGCCAGGCTGCCTCCACATCTTGGCCATTATAAACAATGCTGCAATGAACATATGAATGCACACGTCCTATCAAAGTAGTGGTTTGGGTTTCTTCGGATAAACACCCAGTAGTGGGATTGCTGGGTCCTTCTTTGTCTCTTGTTATAGCCTTATCTATTCAGCCTTATTATGTCTTTTGATTGGAGCATTTAACCCATTTGCATTGAAAGTAATTGATAGATATGTAGCTATTGCCATTTTATTATTCATAATTGTGGGGTGTTTTTTTTTCTGTCTTAAACAGTCCCTCTGAGAGTCCTTGTAATACTGGTTTGATGGTGAACTCCTTTAGCTTTTTCTTGTCTGGGAAGCTCTTTGTCTGTCCTTCAATTTTAAATGATAGACTTGCTGGTTGTTGGTCCTTGCTTTTCATCGTATTGAATATTTCATGCCAATCCCTTTTGACTTGCAAAGTTTCTCTTGAGAAATCAGTTGACAATCTTATGGGGGCTCCCTTACAAGTTACTAGTTGCTTTCCTTTTGCTACTTTTAGAATTCTCGTTTTGTCTTTAACCTTTGGCATTTTATTAAGTTAGTGCAAAAGAAATTGGGGTTTAAAAGGTTAAAAAATTGCAAAAACCGCAATTACTTTTGCACCAACCTAATAATTTTGATGTATCTTGGTGTGGGCCTATTTGGATTCATCTTGTTTGGGACTCTCTGTACTTTCTGGGCTTGTATGTCTATTTCCTTCATCAGGTTAGGAAAGATTTCAGTCATTATTTCTTCA
Source organism: Rhinolophus hipposideros (assembly GCF_964194185.1). NCBI lineage: Eukaryota > Metazoa > Chordata > Mammalia > Chiroptera > Rhinolophidae > Rhinolophus > Rhinolophus hipposideros. The sequence continues at coordinate 14,619,849 of NC_138047.1, read as the reverse complement.
AATAGATTCAAATACGTTCTCAATCCCTTGCTTTCTCTCTTCTCCTTCTGGTACCCCTGTGATGCTTCATGTTGCCCCAGAGGTCTCTTACACTATCCTCATTTTTTAAAATTCTTTTTTCTTTTTGCTGTTTTAATTGAGTGTTTTCTGCTAGTCTTCCAAATCATTGATTCAATCTTCTGCTTCATCTAGTCTACTAGTGATTTCTTCTAGTGCATTCTTCATTTCAGTTATTGTATTCTTCACTTCTGAGTGGCTTTTTTTTAATGGTTTCTATGTCTTTTTCTATACTTGCTATCTCTTTGTTGAAGTTCTCACTAACTTTCTTGAGCATCCTCTTAACCACTGTTTTGAACTATGTCTCTGGTAGGGTGCTTGCCTCCATTCTATTTAGTTCTGTTTCTAGAGTTTTCTCCTGTTCTTTCATTTGGGATGCATTTATTTGTTTCCTCATTTTGGCTTCCTCTCTGTATTTGTTTCTATATATTAGGTAGATTTGCTATATCCCCCAGTCTTGGTCCGGTGGCCTTATGTAGTAGGTGCCCTGTGGGCCCCTGGCACAGTCTACCTGGTCACCTGCTCTGGATACTCTAGGAATGTCCCTTGTGTGGGTTGTGTGTGCCCTCCTGTTATAGTTGAGTCTTGATAGATATTGGACCATAAGTGGGTGGCATTGGCCCTTAGGCTGGTTGCTGTGGGGTTTGGACACATGCACAGTTTATGGAATACTGTGTGGGAAGCTTTACCCACTGAGTGAGATTAACCCCAGCAGGTTCTGGTGCCTATTGAGACTGCCCTTTGAGTGTGCTGCATATGGGGCTAATTGAGTGGTGCTCTGCTGTGGACTGAAGCCAACTTCCAAGTATGTTGCTTCTGGGGCCTCTTGGGAGGGGCTTTGGTGCAGGCTTAGGTCACCCACTGCCTGTGACCAGCCAGGGACTACCTGGCAGGAGCTACAAAGAAATCTGTGGTTGTTCACTGCCTCTGATAAACATGGAGGCACATGGGAGAGGTCACACTGCAAGCCAAGGATAGCTGCCACCAGTACTGGGTGTAGGGTAGCTCTATAAAAAGCTGCGACACCCTGAGGCCTATTGTCACATGCTGGCTCCCTTAAGGTCCAGCCGCTGATAAAGCCTCACAAGATATGAAAGTTGGGTGAAGCAGGGTCTCAGGGAGTCACTACAATGGGAAAGTTGTGTTTATCAGGTTAATGTAGATTCTGATTTGGTGATAGTGCTGAGCCTGGAGCTACTCAGCAGAAGTCTCGGAGCACACCTAGGCCAGTTGCTGCCTGCCTGGGACCCATGTACTCTGATAGCTTTCAAAGAAAGAGTGCAATGTGGACGGGGCTGTCTGCTCACCAAAGAAGTGCCTCTTGCATTAGGGAAATTGAGTAGGGTGGGGACCCAGGGAGTCGGCAAGGTGGAACAACGGAACTCACTAGACCAATTCAGATTCAGATTTGGCCATGTGCTTAGGGAGAGGGCTCAAGACATGAGGCCTGCCTGCAGGCTGCACAGGAGAAGGACTTCACACAGGGAACATAGACTATCCTCCTGCCTTCACCCTACAGCCACACACCTCAGTCTGACCCCAAAATACCTTCAATGTGCCCTGAGTCACCATCCCTCAGCCAGAATGCAGGCTGAGTGCCTGGGAGTGAGTGAGTCTGTGTGCAGGCTTTTTAAGAGGACCTCTGAGTTTCCTGTAGCCTTCTGTACCACCCAGATGGTCAGAATCCCCACTGTTTTTCACAGCCAGATGTTGTGGAAGCTCTTCTTCCTGGCACCAGTACTCTGGGCCGGGGAGCGTGGTGTCTAGAGCTGGAATCCCTCACTCCAATGGAGGGAATCTGTGCAGCCAATATCCCTCCTAATTCTCAACTGCCCTACAGGTTTTCTCTTTTTTGATAGTCTCTATCCTTGTACAGAAAGAATTACTAGAGTGTACTTTTTCTCAGTGTATAAGAAGTTTCATTCATAGCACTATTGCAGATAAATACCTTATATTGCATCTTTTGTGCCTATTGTGCGAATCTTTTCACAGGTATCTCATAGAAAATTTTCTTTTTCAGGTATTATTCTCCTGGATATTTAGATACACTTCTGCAAAGAGTGGACAGCTACCAACCAATTATTAATTAAACAAAGTTGTATTTTTATACTTGAATTACAGCAGAATACATATGAATAACAATTATTAAAGCTCTTTCTAAATATTTGAACTAAGTACATTCTAGATTTATTCAATGTGAAATACCTTTGGATAATATTTTCTAAATTTATGTAATACTTTAAAAATAGTGGCTGTGTAAATGACCATGAATATGAGAAACTGTTCATGGTCATTTACACGGGATTTACTCAAAAAGGTAGAATTTTAAAAAGACATTAAAGGGTTTTAAGGCATTTATTATTGTTCTTTTAAAAACCATATATACACATGCACACACCCCCAAATAGATACAAATGAAAGATGGTATTAAAAAACTCAAAGTATTTTGGCCAATTCCTCATAAGCGTAGGCAAGGAAAGCTAGCCTTGCAAATTCCACAGTAGAATATAGAAGGGAAATAGTTGAAAGGGGAAACTGATAACAGAAGTATAGGGCACTTGAAAGAGACTCTGTTGCTGGTTACATAAATGCGTTAACTGAACACACAGAATCTATGGATAACCTGTCAGATTTTCTTAAGAACTTAGGAAACTCTCCCCTTCATTCCAAGTTTTCTAGGCTCTTTTCTTACCCTACCTAAACTGTTCCTTACCTCCAAGGGGTTGGAGAGGATAGAAGTCAACATTAAGCATTATATTACTGCAGACATGCTTTCCATTTTCACTGAAAGGTTTCTTATTCTAGCTTTGCTCATGAATAAACAAGGAAGTAGGCATGTAAAATGAGTCATCAGTATTCCCTTGTCCTAGCTTCACTTACCCAAGTTTCAAAAGTCACATATTTTCAGAGATTTAAGATATAATTAGAAAAGAATACCATCAGGCTCAGACTTATATGCATCTTTACTTAGGGAATTAAAAGGGGGCAGGGAGGAGTTCAAATAAAATTTTAAATAAAAACAGCATTAGAATTGTCCTTTTCATTTTTCCTATCTTAAATGTTTCTGACCCTGTAGAATATGTCATTAGGTTTAGGAATCTTGGATAGTTAGCATGTGTGTGTCTTTTAATCTAAAGGGAGATCTTTACAGTGATCTCCCTGGAAGGTTAATGATAGGAGAGGAGGTGAATGATAACCAGGGAGCCCCTAGGCCACAATGTTTCCAATCTGGCCCACTGTCAGGTTTCCTTCTCAAAAGGATCCTACCCATTTATTTTTGGTATTTTCTGGATTCTTCTCTGTCATCATTTCCTAACAGTGTATAACTTTGTTACATCTTTTTAAATGTTCTTATTCCCAAGATTGTCCCATTTCTTTTTGCCTCATATAAGCCTACGATTGCTTTTAGTTTGACTTTTTAATACTTCCTTGTGCCTATTTTGTTGCCTTGCAGTAGTTTATTTGACTCACTGCATAACAAAATGTTTTATTCCCAGTGTTATAGCTTTCCTTCCTCTCCTTCCAGCCTGCTCACTTGTCTTATGAACCTTTTAACAATCTGAAAAAAATAAAGGTAGTTTTAATCTTTCTTTATTAAAACCTTTTTCTTAGATGACCATGTTAGTAATGAAGAAACTGGCCTATCTAGGATAAAACCTCCTTGGATGTTATAGGAATAGTAAATTTCCTGTTATGTATTTCTTGCCATTGTATATTGAACTTGAAGGTCTTCACTTCATACATCATTTCATACTTATCAAATAGTATTAAACTAAGAAAGTAATAAAAGTAATTAAACTAAGAAGGTAATAATGGTGTTTGGATGGGTGCCATACTTTGATCATACGCAATTTGGAAATTTTAGGCTATGAAATGTTTCTTCACATAGAATATTTAAAGCAAAATGAACCTTTATTTTTTGAAAAGTCTATTATGAGACTTTTTAAAATATAAAAAATTATTTTGTGCTAGACCGAAATTAATGTCTCTCATTGATGGCATTCTTTGGTATTTTTACCCTGGTTTGAATTTTGTCAATTCCAATTCTCTAGGCAGACCAACCCCTGTCCCAATACTCCCTGTCCCCTTGTAGTTTATTTAAAATTCAACTATCGTTAGGATATCTCATTTAGCTGAACAATTTACAAGGTGTGATAAAAAAACTATGGTGAATGCTGCTGCCAAGTGCCATCCAACAGAAAGGCAGCGATCTTTAATATAGGAAGTGGCTCGTCGAACCTTAGTAACAGTGTGTGATAAGTTTCAACTTGTTTGATGCAGTCAGTCGGATGTGAACTACTGTTGAGAGAGGGTGTGTTTTAAAGTGTGCTGTAAAATCATCCTCCATCATGACAACACTCCATGTCACACATCTCTTCTGTTGTATGGCAATTTCTGTCAAATAAAAACATTACAGTGTGTCCGCATCTACCTTACTCACCGGTTCTGGCACCGTGCAACTTCTGGCTCTTCCTTAAAATCAGAATGACCATGAAAGGTAAGTGTTTTGAATTGATTCAGGACAGCAAGGCAGCCACAACAGTGCAACTAAAGACACTCATGAAAGAGGACTTCCAGAACTGCTTCAGAAAGTGGCAAGAACAATGGGATAAGTGTGTTCGAAGTAAGGGGGAGTATTTTAAGGGGGATTGACAGCAATGTGTCTTTTACTGTAATGATTTTTTTTAAATTTAGACATTCACTGTATTTTTTGATCACACCTCCTATTTCTATAACTTCAGGAATAGAATTTGTTGGATTTTATTATTAGTTGACCCTTATTATTATTCACTCACTTCACCTGTTGTGAAGTGCATATCAGTGGTGCTTGAAAGAGATGTTGAAAATCTGGGTTCTAGTCATATCTGTTGGTCAGCTTACTAATAAGATGCTTGTGAAAATAACCTGCAATGACAGTTTTGTAAACTGTCTTATTCTGTGCAAACCGATATGTGATTTATGGGCAATGACTGTCACAGACAGATTATATATTTGGGCCAAAAATCAAGCATTGGGCAGACCAGTCCCCATACTCTTAGATAAGTGAGTTTATACCAAATGATTTATAGTAAAGAAAAGCTGCATTTCCTGCCCTCATGGAGTTTTCTAATATAAACACATTCACCCAGACACAGGGAGTAAAATAGGCACAAGACATGAACACAAAACAGGCATACTTCATTTAGTATATAAGACAAATGACAACCTCATATTTACAGGAAGTTGACCTGTTTTTCTAAACTTCTCTCATACTATCTCCTTAAAGAAAGGATTGAACATTTGCTTGTTTCTAAACTTGATTTGAGGTCTTGCTTAACATAAACCCTGATCTGGATGAGGCCCTCTTCAATCCAAGATGGTAAGTTTAAAAAATTAACCTTGAAAGAATGAAGGATTTGTCTGTTATGTTTTCAAATCTCCAACCCTTTGATTAAGTCAGGTGCTAGCAAATGTTGAGGCTTGTGTTTACTCTGGCTTATTTTGCGACAAAATTCACTGTCTAGAAAAAAATGATTTGTAGCTATTCTGTTTCAGATATTAAAAAGATCAAATTAAAGTCTTAACTATAAATATTCCACTTACCAGTTCACTATTTTTTCTAAAAGCAATAAAATTAGACACATATTCAGTGATAATTGCTTTAAAGTAGGGTGAGTTTTATTGTGTTCATAAAAATCAGTCATTTTTGTGTTTTTTTTGAAATTTGGGCATTATAAGAAAGGATAAAAAAGCAAAAACTTCACTGCAAATCTCACAACCCAGAAATCAATTATCATCAAGTTAACATAATTCCAAATTCCTCTCTGAGCCTTGCACAGATACAAAAAAATTTAGAAAAGTGTATTCATGCTATATATTCTATTTTAAATAAAAAGCAAAAATTTACAGCAGTTTTCTTGATTCACGGAAGATGTAATTTTCACTTTTCTGTTTATTTTAGTGTGTTTAGGTAAAACCTCTCTTTAGTGATAAATTAGGGATCAATATAATATACTTATAAATGGCCTCCTTTTATTAGTGATTGATTAGAATTTGTTTTAGAGATTTTAAACTGAGTGCTATGTATGACTTACCAGTTTTATAACATTGGATCAAGAATATTATACCAATACATTATTTTTCAAAATGGTTTGATGCAGATATTTATGCATTTAAAAAAACCTCTCCCATGTACGAGGTAGGATAATTAAGTTTGCTAACTTGTTGTAATGATGTTGCTAACCTTTTTTGATGTCAGAGGGATTATTCATTATGAATTTGTACCAACTTTAGAAACAATTAACCAGGTTTACTATTTGGAAGTGCTGAAAAGGATGCATGAAAAAGTTAGACAACCTGAACTTTTCTCCAACAATTCATGGCTCTTGCATCACGAAAGCGCACCTCTCACATGGCACTGTCTGTGAGGGAGTTTTTAGCCAGTAAACAAATAACTGTATTGGTACACCCTCCCCACTCACCTGATCTGGCCCCCAATGACTTCTGTCTTTACCTGAAGATAAAGGAAATATTGAAATAAGACATTATGATGACAATCAGGACCTCAAGGATAACATGATGACAGCTCTGAAGGCCATTCCAGAAAAGAGTTCTAAAATTGCATTGAAGGATGGACTAGGCACTGGCGACGGTGCATAGCTTCCCAAGGGGAGTACTTCGAAGGTGACCATAGTGATACTCAGCAATAAGTTACTCTTTTCCTAGGATGAGTTCGTGAACTTAATTGTCCGGCCTTGTATATAAAATTAATGCAGTCCTGCTAAAATTTATACTAAAATATAAAATTTATGCATTACTGATGGTGTTTATTCAATATATTTTTCATGTAAAGAATTCCAACTCTTTGAGAAATATTGTAACCTATATTGGGTCCTGTAGTTTTTGAATTTCTGTAGCATGTATAGTTTAAATCATATAAATGGAATTAAAATACCAAAGAGAATGTCATCTGCTCCCATTTTTTTTCTTTACTAACTCAGAATGACGGTTTTCTTGGATGAATGTTTTTTTTTTTTTTTCGGATTCAACTCTTTTATTTTTTTTTTTTTTTATTAATTAATTTATTTATTAGTTTAATGCCCTGCTCGCTTCAGCCCCCAGTGGCATCCGGGGCTGCGGTCAGCACACACAGAACAGGCGGCCGTCTGGATGAGCGGCAGGGCAGCAAGAGTCTCTGGTGAAGTCTCTTTAAATCCCCAGGCCAGGCCATAGTTTTCTGAAATATCATCGCTCAGTGCAGAAGAGGACAGGCTCAAGAGTTAGAGACCCACATTACACTCTTGAAATTACTACACCCTGACTCAGTGGCCTTAGGCAAGTTACTAACAGCACCCATTTCCTAGGCTCCTGAGGATTAAACAACGGTAGGTGAGAGTAAGCCCGGGAGTGTAGAAAGCAGTGCCACCGGGAGTGTATGTGAGATCTTTACGTGACTAGAAGGTGTACAGTCTTTAAGACACTTTATTTCCATTTGGCAGAAATTGTAATATTCTGATTTTGTTCGAGCAAGATTTTACTGCCATCTGCTGGAAAATTTTCTTAATAAATATGCAAATAATGATGTCTACAATGTCAACCACACCCCTTAGATGTGCTGGTACCCTTGTGCAATACACAACCTGTACAACTGTGCACGTAAGGGCTCAATAGATCGCATTTGCTATTCTTTTCACTTTTGTAAATGGGGTTTGGAGGAGAATTCCAGATAAACAGTGCTGTTGTAGGAAGCAATTCATTTTAAAAAACCAAGGAGTCGAAGTGAATCTCTTTAGAAAGAATCAGCATTTTGTTACAAAACCTGGAAACATTTGGGCTTACTGCTTCTCTCACTTCCCATTTCCCTACAGAAAGTGCCTTCTACAAGGAAACCTTCAATTTAAGTTAGCAGAGACACTAATTAAGCCATTACCCTTGGATTTATAAACACTGAATGTAAGACGAAATCAGGGAACATTTTATTTATGCAAAAGCAAAGCACATTTTGGAATAATCCATATAGCCTCTTAATTTTGATTTTTAAGAGTGGATCAAGAATATTATATCATTATTGCAAGATGGCAGATCTTTGGAAAAAAACTCTGCTGGGGTTCCATTCACCTTTCTTCATCCTGGAAGCTGGACTGGGATAGTCCTGATTGAGAGACCATGGCAGTACCTTTTTTTGCACACAAATGTGTTGCGACCTGCACAACAGAAGCCGTGGGAAGATGAGGGAGTCAGCAAGGGTTAAACTATAATAAAGAGACAGAGACTCAAATACAATTAAATCACAGAGGACCAAGGGACTCACAGCCTCAAGAGACTGGAGCCTCGAATCAGATCTCTGATAGTATTTATTGATTACCTACAATGAACATCACATGATTAGAGGCAGGGTCTGTGAAACTCTTACACCATTTCAAAAAAATGATTTCAATACCCAATCATTTGTCCCAAAGCAGCCGAAGCATCTCGTCCCATGATGACTAAGGTGCGGTATGCACCTCCCCTGGGGGAGAGTCTCTCATGGTGAAACTGTTCCATGAGCTGAGAAAATAGAGCTTGATCTTATCACTCTCATGGGCCTCTCTCATAATAAGGTGAGAGGGAGTAGCAGAGGCAAGCGGCAGCTTCCCACAAGAACAAGAGGAAGGAGGGGCAAGGCTCCCTCATATTTTTTCTTGTAACAGCTCATTGGGGTCTCAACAGGGTTCCTTCTGGCTTGAGTTGTCCCTCCTGTGAGGAATCTTACTCGTCGTTGACCTCAGACCCTTCTCTTGAAGACCAGATGGAGAGACTCAGGATATTATAAACTCAATCCCAGAGAGGCACAGTCCCACAGATTCTTCTTTCCTTAGGGAAAGGTTGGGGGGAACAGACAGCTAGGCTGCTGTGGAGACAAAGCCCCCAAAAAGCAGTTTCCAGGCTCTCGGCCTCACATAGAAAGGTGCTGGCTCAGGTAGTAAATGGCCATCAACTGTGATTGGATGGCCATCATCTGTGGCTAGTTGGCCATCAGCTGTAACCCGTAAGCCATTGGCCACTAATATAACTGCTGTGGCTACGCTAGCAGAAAAAAATGGAGGCTAGCAAGAGCGGATTGCAGAGAAGCGGATGCTGCCGGTGAGAATACAGTGGTATGACTCCCCTACTTATGACTCCGTGGGTGTTCCTTTTTGGCCTCACCATATCTTGCGTTCTAGTGCGGGGAACGGGAGCAGAGACCCCGCAGGCCGCCCCACACGACAGCTGCTGTGTGACCACACAAAAGGGAAAAATTCGTCGCAAAACCTAGCAGTACAATCATGAAGAAGATTGACTAGAGTTGGATTACGAAGAATATACTGATAATACACTCCCCCAAGATACAGGATTTATCAGCTGAGCAAAGACCTCTGGTATGAGGATGGCTCTTGGAAGTTTGGAGAAATTAACAGCTCCCACTAAATAAAATGGAAATTCCACAACCGCCATATGTCGCGTCCACACTACCAGGGTTGTGGGGAGCGAGAAGGGCAGCGCAGGGCTAAGAAAAGACAGTAACCAAGAATAGAGTGCAAGTGGGGCCAAGGGACTCCAGACTCAAGGACTGAGCCCTGAATTGGGCCAACACGTAGTTTTTATTGGTAAACTTCTAAAGAGGTAGGATTGTTAGTCTCAAGATCTGCGTGTTAGTAGCCTGCTGGCTGTCTTTCCTGAAGTTCCCTTTGTGTTCCAGTTTGTACTTTGCCTTCACACACACGCACTTCTCCAAGGAATCCATTGAAGGGGAAGGACCGATATAATTCCATTTGGCTCTCAGTTTGCTGAGACTTCCCCTCAAAGGAGCTTTTCTGATATCTCTCCATCAGGCTTCAGTTTGCTGAGGCACTCCCTTGTGAGTGGGAATAGCGCGGGGCAACAAACAGTTTGGCAGCTGTAAGGCAACAGCCATAGCCGAGTGGAAGAAGAAATCAAATGGCTCATAGGAGTGGGCATGCTGGAGTGCATACCCTATGTAGGGATGGAAGACCCCCCCAGCTGACTATCCTAAGAGAAGTTCCAGAGAACATATCATTTACCGAAGTGATAAGTAATACATTGTTAAGAGGAATGATCACTGAGAATCTCAGGGTGACACTCTTCTGTATGCCAGTGTTGAATGGAGGAGACAGTGTTACAGAACTGGCCTCCTGAATAGGGATAATAGGATCCTGACACAATAGAGGCCAAGTGACAGTACTTAACTGTCAGAAGCAGGCTGTGTGCAATTATTGCAATGAGTTGCAAAATCAGTGTGGCTTCCAGGGACCCAATTCATAGAGAGCTATAAAGATGGTTAATAGAACTCAAAGATCCTGAAGGCAAGATAGATAGGCAGTCAATAGTGTATCAATTTATAAGTAAAATCAAGAATGGATGGCCAGAAGGCGAAGGGCAGCTACACCAATAAAAAGTCACAGTCACTTGCCTACTTTCCAGACCTGAATCAAAGTTCAAATCTGGAACCCATTGACTGAAGGAGAGGTTGGTCCCTATGAGAATGAAGACTGAAACACCTCCATTAGGTGTATTCAATTGTTATTTCTCATGCACTTCAGAATATTATTTCAACCCTTTTACCAGAGCTTGTAAAAGACAGCAGGTCTAGGCACCCATGCAAGAAGCCCTGCCATGTAACTCAGCAAACCTTATGGTATTAAAGGGATCTGTGATGGGGAAGATGTCATATAGAGAGTTACCCATGTTCCCAATAGGAAAACTACAGCATAGATTCTAGGATTCTGGAGCAAGGTCGTACCATCTCTAGTAAAGATCTATACACCATTCGAACAGAATTTCTTACAGACTGATGGGCCTTGATTGAAATGCCAGTGTTGAATGGAGGACCATGAGACACCAAGTAAATCTGAAGCCAGATATAGTCATCATGAGCTGGGTTCTGTCAGATCCAGCAAGTGATAAGTTGGGTGGGCTCAGCAGCAATCCAAAATGAAGTGGCAGATATTGGGCCACTTGATTGGGCATGAGCAGGGCCAAAGGACAAAATAAAATTGTACCAGCTGGTGGCCCATCTGCCACTATTGTGCTGGTGTTCACAACAATGGTGTGATCTGCCTCGACTAGTATGGGTGCTAACTGAAGTTGTGCCAATTTTAAAATGGGTGGTGGAGAATGAAACAAAAAATCAGTTATTTCAGCCTTCAGATTCATTGTAGCTGCAGCAGCTGTAGTTTTCCCACTAATCTTCTTGTGTTTCCTCAGCAATAAAGGCTAACCAGAGTCCTAGAGTTGCTGGTTACCAGGTGGGAGAAGTTACTGTAAGAAGAGCAAGTACATCCGAGCAGCACAAGGGTTGAAATATGCTGGCTCAGTTATTAGATGGCCATCAGCTGTCATCAGCTGATGAGCTGTAATTAGTTGGCCATCATCTGTAACCGGTTAGCCATTAGCCACTAATATAACTGCTATGGCTACACTGGCAAGGGGATTGGCAGAAAAGCTGATGGCGGGTTGCTGGTCATGTGGATCCTGTTTCCTGTGTCTCCAACCCAGCTTCCAGCAGGAATACAGTGGTATGACTCCCCTATCCATGGCTCCGTCGGTGTTTCTTTTTGGCCTCACCATATTCTGTGTCCACCCACCGAGAGCGGGACGAGAGACCATGCTTTACAGTATGTATGTAAAAAATTATTCTTAGAAGCCTTTACATTGTTGCTCACACAAGAGACACATGTCTAAGTTCCATGAGGGCAGGAGCCATGCATCTTTGCAGCCAGCATATCACTTGAGCATAGTGGCCTGGCAATCAGTGGGCGATCAATAAATAATGACTGCATGAATGAAGAGTGCTGCTGCAGAGTTCCAAAAGCCAGTCGGTTGTTGGCACCCTTTCAGGGGACTTTGGCAAGCACATTTTGAAAGTGTAGCTCACCCAAGCAAGAACAGACTCTTTTCAAGCTCTGTTTTGTCAGGACTGCTGCCACTTTGTCTGGTCACATTCAGCATCGGAATCTGGCTGTGCTGTCAGCCACATCCACTCAACTCAAGTTAGTGCCTGAAGTATTAATAGATCTTCTTCTTAAGACTTTAAAATGGTAGCAAAAAGGACCAGTTTCAAAGGAATGAATCCACAGTAGGATGATTTTCAGAGTTTGTTAAATAGCATGAGCTTGAATACATACGTGTGTGTGTGTGTTTGTGTGTGTGTGTGTGTATCAGATTGTCCTGGGAATTTTGGATTTAACAGTGTCAGTGATTGGGAGTTGGTAGCTAAGTTAATGGCAGCTCTTTGGAGGAATTAGTGGATTTCAGCCTCTGAGGTCCTGGGAACTGCCCTTGGCCAGCTCTCCCTGAGGAAGGCTTAGTTGTTCAACTCTTCCTTGGGTTCCATGAGACACCCAAGTATTCGTCCAGCATGTTTAGTTTTACTTAAGTTCTCTCCAGTTGGTGTCCATTATTTGCAAAGAGAAGGAAAGCATTTCAGAGGAAACCAGTGTGTCTAAGTTGGATGCTGGTGTTACTGAAGGAAGTGGTGAGATGTGGCAAGGAAAGCTGAATGGAGAGCTGGGGTGAAGGCCCTAAAAACAATCACCTTTCTGCTGAGAATCAGTTATGGACAAGAGGCTGTTAACTGTTGACTGGAGCTCAGCAGAGGGCTTCCAGGGGCCACACTGAGTAAAATTAGTTTTTAAATACACATTTCAAAAGCTGAATGTATTCTCTCCTCTTCTCTGTTTGGGAATCTCTCCTGCAGTTCTTGCCCCCAAATACTTGTTTTGAGTCTCCCTACCTCAGCTTTTCTTTACCTTCAAAGATGCTAAAATTGCCAGCAAGAAGGCCACTTAGTCGTCTCTTTGATTCCAGAATAGCTCTCTGAATTATTTGCCTTTTTACTGAGCCCAAGGTAGGAACTCAAATGGTGACTTAATCCTTCCCTTTTTTCAACATCTTCCCAAGTATTTCATTGTGAGAATGTGGAAAGCAAATCTTGTCTCTGGTTCAAGCCACCTATTTATATGAGTATATTGGATGCTACTGGGAAGGAAAGGCGAAATTAGGAAGAAAGTTGTGAATTTAAGAAAACTACACCAAATCTGTGTGGGAGGATGAAAGGAAAAGAAGAAGAATTTGGACTATTTATTTGCAGTGTGTATTACTGACAGTTAAATACAGTGGTTTGTTCTGTTTCTGCCATTTGAGGGTTAATTAAATTCATGACCTAAGATGCCAACCAGCTCCACATCTAAAATTATTGCTTCTCTGTTGGTGAGATGTAAAACTGAGATAGATTTCCCCCCCGCCTGGCCGATAGCTCTCCTTTCTGAGTCATGAATGTCATCTCCACTCTCCTCCCCACGTAATTTGATCTCTGTATTTGATCCCTATTTAGTAATACACTTTACTAAACAGATGTCACAGTAATTAAAATCCCAAGTGGGCACACTCATCAGTGAGTTACATCAATTTAATAGTCAAGTTAGAAAACTTTTCACCTTGGGCTCTTCTCCCATCCTGGTGTCATATGTCACTGGCCTTCACAGGCCTTTAGCAGGCATATGAGATTTCAAATCTGTTATGTTTAGTTTCCTGCATTCAGAGAGCATCTCTTTCCATTTTCTAACTGCATTTTCTTTTTAAAATTTTTAGTGGGGAATATTGGGGAACAGTGTGTTTTTCCAGGATCCATTAGTCGTTGTCCTTCGATCTAGTTATAGAGGGTGCAGCTTAGCTCCAAGTCCAGTGGCTGATAAATCGGCAACCTTGTTAAGAGCTTGCGCTCAAAACAACTGAGCCATCCGGCCCCAAGGGCAGCTCAGCAGTAACTCATTGTCTTCAATCTAGTTGTGGAGGGCGCAGCTCTCTGGCTCATGTGGGAATCAAACCAGCAACCCTGTTGCTAACAGCTGGCGCTCTACCCAACTGAACCATCTGGTGGCCCCTGACTGCATTTTCCTCACAAGCCCCTGTTCTCTTTCTCCTTCAACTCACCTTCATTTTTCTGTACCATTTTCCACCAGCATTCAAATTCTCATTGGATGAATCATCCTATAGTTCATTCACGACAGCACCAGCAATAAAACAAATAAAATACATAAATAAATAAATAAATAAATAAATAAATAAATAAATAAACAGAACAATGTTGTTTTCAGAACCAGGATTAAGGGTGCCTTTTATTTTTTTCCCCCCGAGGTGTAACTAAATTTTTCAATGTGAACTATCCCCCAATATTTTCTTTGACCTATTTGAGATCAAATACTGAAAATATGTTCGGTTGTTACAGGTCCCTGATATATTTCAATGACAAAGAATTATAGAAGGGAAGAATGCATGTTTGGAGCAGGAAAGGGAAGATAGGAAAGGCTTAATGCATAGAATTTACTTCTGAGAAAGAATTTAGATGGAAATTTATGAAAATGTTTATACCTAAACACAGTATTCTTACAATGTTTTTATAATAAATTTTATGAAACGATAACATTACATAAAATTTGAGGTTAATGCTATAATTTACAGTAGTTAAAAGAATTACCCCTGCTGTTGATGATGCATATTGACTTTGAGAACATTTTGATATCTTTTCTAATACTTATCAATACAGACTTGAACAAAATCAGATAAATGAGTGGGCAACAGTCATATAGCAAAAGGATTCTTTATTTTTCTAGTTTTAAATACATGGAGGTCCAATGCATTTAACAGGGATCATTTTATAAAAGTAAATTTCTCAGAACATGTATGTTTCTTGTGAAGTTCCTTTGGATTCCCAGTATTGTGAAATAAAAAATAATGAAATAAAAAAGCAGGCAACAAGTTCAGAAGTTCATTAATACTCTTTTAGTTCTATGTAAGCAAATTCTAAAAGTATTTGTATAAACTTTACTATCATGATTCTATTTAAAAACTGGGTGAAAGTCCTAGTGTGCAATGGGAGTGTCAGTGGGGGTTTAGACACACCTTTAGCCTTGTTTTCTAAACTAACAAAGGCTAGGTAAATCAACAGAGACATAAGTTTAATGACAGGATTCTTAGACAATGACCTGGAATGGGAGCTAATATTTCAGGACGGTGGCTGAGTTCAACATGATGGGAATGCTGTGGATGCTTTCTTTCACTGATTATCATCCAGCTTAATTAGACCTGATGGCTCAGGAGCTGAAATGATTTTCATTCTCACTGTGCTCTGTATAACCTCCCTTTGCCCGTTCCCAGGTCCCTTCTTCTCCACGCAGTTTGTATTTAATCCACTTAAAGTCTAGGGCATTTCTTCTTCTGTTGTATTTAATCCACTTAAAGTCTAGGGCATTTCTTCTTCTGATCCAAGCCCTTAAGCCTTGTTTTCTCTCCAGTCATTCCTATCACATGTCCATCCATGCTCTGCTGTCAACTTTTTTCAAATCATTAAAAAACAAACAAACAAACAAACAAACAAAAAACTAATTCCAATAACCCATTTCTGACTTCCCACTTCCTTAAGTGTAATTTGGGGAGAATATTTCCTTACTGCCTCACAAAGATGTGAGGGTCAAATGAGCTCTTGTGGCTGAAAGGGCTTTGTAGATGGTTAAATGTGGCCAAGGAGCTTGGGCTCTAGCTCCAACTACCTGGCTCAAATCTAGCTTGTAGCATTTTCTAGTTGTGTGAACTTCAGCAAACTATTTAACTTTTCTGTGGTTCCATTTCCTAATGTGGAAAATGTAGACCATAAAAGCACCTGAATCCTGGGGTTGTTTGATGGTTACCTGAGACAATTCATGCATATTATGAACTCAGAACATACTTAGAACAGTTCCTATTTTAAGCTCCATTAAGTGCTAGCACCAGTGCAGGCATCAGATGGTGTTTCTCATCCAGGTTGGCCAGCTTCCTCACAACCTCGTATCTCTCCATCCTGAGGCCTCTGGGACCTGTCCTCATTTGGGCACTACAGAAAGCTGGGCTATAACCCCTGGTGTGGACTGTGACAGTTAAGGAGGGGGGCAAAGTGTAAGAATCATGGCTGAGCATACCTACTGTATTTGAAGATTCACAGGTTGCCTCTCTTTTTCTAACTTGTGTTCACTTGGCTTAGCTTCTTCTCTGATGACTTCATTTCGAATGATTTTTTTATGTTAATATTTGTTTGCTGCCCATTTTGTACTTAAAGACAAAAAGACACAGCCTTCCTAATCTGGAAAATGGAGATAGTAAGAGTATCTACACCTAGGAACAATATTTTAGGTGTGCATTTGAAAAAGAAATTGTAGAGAAAAGCATTTGTAATCCAAATACTACCTCGTACACACAAAAAGAGGTGGAAACAAAACAAAATATACAAACAAGCAAAAACAAAGGCGTGACATTCTAAAAATGGGACAAATGATTCTTCCAAATGAACTCTTCAAAGTGGTTCCCTCTAAGTTCACGTCTGACATAGGATGCTCTTGTTGCACAAACGATGTTAGGATTTCTTCTCTGAAAAGGCTTTTAAGGACCTTCATGCAAATACTGACATTTTTGACAAATATCTTTCTACTTTGCAACTTATTATTCAATATTATTTATAATTTTTTGACATACAAATGCTTATGCAGATACATCTATATGGTTTCTTCTACTGTTTTGTAGTTACTTCTTTCCCATCCAAGAATCACTTAAATATTCACTTACATTTTCTTTAAGTCCTTTGCAGTTTCAGTTTTACATTCATTTGCCTCTTTAACCCATCCGGGATGTATTTCAGTAGTACGAAGTGAGCTCTGATCAGATTTTTTTTCTCCCAAATGATTGGCTGGTTTTCCTAGTACCAGTTATTGAATAATCCATGTTGTCCTCATTGGTGATGCTCCATTTATTGGTATATTGAATTTTCTTTCAAGTCTCTCTGTTTTGAAATATTAATCTACTTATCAGTCTTTTCTCGGGATTTCAAAATCATTGTAGTTATTGTAGGTTTATAATATGTGTTAACATCTGGTATAGTGAATCTCCTGTTATTATTCTTCCTTTTAAAAAGTATTCTGGCTACTCTCCTGTTTTTTCCTCCAAACAGAAACAATTTTTTTCAACTTCAAAAATATCCCATTAGAATTTTGGTTAAAATCAAAACTGAAAAATAGATTTATCTCAGAGCATAACAGATTTCTCAATTTGTTAAAATCTTTTTGCTTTTGTGTTTTTCTCTTTCTTTTTTTTAGATTCCTTCCAGTTTTTTTGTCAATATTATTTATGGGTGAATAGGATCTTCATATCTATATACATCTATATCTATATATCTATCTATACATATATGCCTCTCTATCTCTATCTCTACCCTCTACCCTCTAATTTCTACCCTCTATCCTCTAATCTCTATCCTCTATCCTCTAATCTCTATCCTCTATCCTCTAGCCTCGAATCTCTAATCTCTATCCTCTAATCTTTTTTTTTAATTTATTGGGGTGACAATTGTTAGTAAAATTACATAGATGTCAGATGTACAATTCTGTATTACATCATCTATAAATCCCATTGTGTGTTCACAACCCAGAGTCAGTTCTCCTTCCATCACCATATATTTGATCCCCCTTACCCTCATCTCCCACCCCCTACCCCCCTTACTCTCTGGTAACCACTAAACTATTGTCTGAGTCTATGAGTTTTTGTTTCTCATTTGTTTGTCTTGTTCTTTTGTTGTTTTTGGTTTATATACCACATATCAGTGAAATCATATGGTTCTCTGCTTTTTCTGTCTGACTCGTTTTACTTAGCTTTATTCTCTCAAGATCCATCCATGTTGTCACAAATGTTCTATCCGCTAATCTTTATCCTCTAATCTCTAAATTTCCCAACAGATTATTGTTGAGTCACTGGAAAAATTATTGATTTTTAAGTTATTTTATAATAGCTTTTCAATCAAGTCTCTTTTTCTTGGCAAAAGTATCATCTGCAAATAAAGACAATTTTTCTTCTGCTTTTTGATATTTTAAAAAATAGCAGGTATCCTTATACCTTATTTTAATAATGTCTTTACTGTCATGTCACTAAGTATGGAAATTTAAAGATAAACCCAAATAGTAAAATGAACTCTCATGTACCCATCACCTAGCCTCAAAAATTACCAAAATTTTTGCATACACTTTTAGTGGAGTTATAAATTAATCCAGCCTTTTTGAATGCTAATTTGGAAAAATATCTATCCAAAAATAGATCCAGCAATTCCATTGCTAGGCATTAATCCTACAAGTGCACCAGCACCAACAGGCAAAGATATTCAAGGATGGTTACTGTAACTGTATATAATTGCAGAAAACTAGTAAATAGCCTAGATGTTCCACATAGGTGAGTGAAAAGTTATGGTGGGTTCATATAATAGTACTCAGCTGTTATGAAAAATTTGGGTAGATCTGTGTCTGTGGGCTGAAGTGGGAAGATGTCCAGGGTACCATGAAAAAGGCAAGTGCAGAACCATATATATATATATATATATATGTTACTAAACAATGTTACTAAGTTTAGTCCGGTTTCAAATGACTTTGGGGTATTTCTAAAAATATATATATGTATATGGTATGATTCTTTTTTTTTTCAAAGGAAATAGTCATATACTTTTATGTGCATGGAAAATTTCTGAAAGGATATGTAAGAAACTGTTAATAGAGGTTACCTATTCTACCTACTATGGGAGGTAGAATGAGGAGTGGTGATGGGAGGTTAAGGAAATAACTTTACACTTTCTCCTCTTCCTTATAGTTTGGCTGTCTTACCATTAGTGTTATTACTTTTATAAAGTCTTACTAAAAGTTATGATGTTAGCTGTTGGTTTAATAGTTACTAAGAGATTTTTCTTTTAATTTAGTCATTTTAATCAAGACAAAGTATTAGATATTTATCATCTATTGAGGTAATGGTGTTTTTTCTTATATGACCTAAATGTATGATTTGTTATTTCAATTATTTTCCTATTATAAAAATATCCTGACATTTCTAGAATAAAATCTACTTGATCATGTTAACAATGACGTTCTTCGTTGCATTTAATTTGCTGGTATTTTAAGAAGGAATTCTGGCATTGGATTGGATTTCTTATATGAGTTTATATTTTTGAGTGTTCTTTGTATACCACTTTTGATAGATTTTATAATAATTACATTTGCTTCATAAAAACGAATTACATTTAAACATATTTATGCATTTAGAAAGGGAATTACATGTCCTTCAAATTTTACAAGAATTTACCTAAGGAATCTCTAGAGTGGAGGCTTTTTTGAGTTCTTCTCTGGTTTTAATCTACCTTTTGTTTTTTTTTACTTTTTCCTGATCCCACCATTTGGATTTATATTTTTCTAAGAAAAAATGTATTAGCACATAGTTAACTACACATAGTATTCTCACATAATTTTTTTAAAACCCCAAACTTCCTCCTGTCTGTTATGTCTCCTTTCTCCTTTATAATTTTATTTATGTTATCTCTCTTACTTATTAAATAGATTCGCCAGATATTTCTCTACTTCTATTTTTTTTCCAAGGATTTACTTTTGGAATTGATCAACAATTGTGTTTTTCGTTTGTTTTCTAATTCATTAATTTCTGCTTCAAACTATCCCTGATTCTCCTTTCTGAGTTTAATTTTTTTAAAAAGTACTACTCAGTTCACTTTTTAAAAATTCTTTCTTGTTCAATTTTCCCCTGCTAAACAATGTTACTAAGTTTAGTCTGGTTTCAAATGACTTTGGGGTATTTCTAAAAATTAAATCTATCAGAGGAGGAAGATTTGCTATCAATGATGATGTCCATTTGAAAGAATGTGACTTCGTCTCTTGTGACAAATTTCTAAAGAATTCTAAAAATGCATAATAGCAATATAATTGCAGCAAGCTTAAGATCTATTCTGAAGGGGTCAACATATATATATATATATATATATACTGCACATTTGCTAGAGCATTACCTGCCCTCGTATATTTGGAAAGAATCAAGTGCTAGCATTTAAAGAGAAACTCTCATGTTTGCTTAATGGGATGTCCACTGATACTGCATATTTGTAACTCAAGATATTTTAAAAGATTTTTTCCTTTTGTGAAAAAGTATTTAAATACAATATGCATACAGCTTGGCTTCATGTTTGCTGGTGATTAGAATTACCACAGATAAAACATTTTTCAACTGCAAAGATTAAAAATTATTCACATGATAGGATGACAAAGTTTTCTCTGCAAAAACCAATTCACTATGATGATATAGATGAGGGCAGAACCTGCTTTTAAAAATAATTTTTTCATGCTCTGATAGGCCAGATTATAAACAATAAAATTAAGTCTCTAATAAAAAATGTGCCAATAGAAAGATAAATTTGCAGGTGTGACCTTTGCCAACATGTCTCAGAAAACCATCAGATCCATGTGTTTGTAGATTATGTAACAGTGTTTAGGTGGCCAGGAAAGGGAGGATTTTTGTGGTCAAGAAAGTGGAAATATCTTATTTAACACATGACCCTGGCCAGTCCCATCTCAAATTACTGTTGATCAAGTTACAGATGGTTAGCAAACAAGGGGGGAGGGAAGACAAAGAAAAATCTGACAAACTTGGCAATGAACAGGAGGCCACAAAGCCAGTGGCTATCATTAAAAATATGGACTTACTGAAGTCTTTAAATATTTAACGCAAATAGTTTAATAGTTTTGCAAAGCATTCTGGACCAGAAGTAACTTTAAAAAGCTTAAACATAACCTCCCGTGATAATAAGATTTTGGGAAAGGCAGAACATGGCTTTATGAATAAACCAAAAACATGTAACTCGACCCTCCCCCCCAACTCGACTAACAGCTTTATGATCATGATTGAAATGCATTTTTTTTGTTTTGTACCCACATGCATCTCAAGTTTTTCAAGCTTCCAAAGGTTTAAAACATATAAGTGCCTGTGCTCTAGGAATTTATTCTTGAGAGGAAACACTACCAAGCATCAATAAATGGAAAACCAAACTTGTAACTCTACCAACTTCAGAGGCAGGTATATATAAATTTATGTATTTAGCAGTGGTCTCTACTGGTTGCCTTTAAAGTAGCAGGTTAGGGCTAATTGCACAGTGAGCCGAGCCAAAAATAATCTTATTTTGTTTGTTATTGTGGCTGTGAAATTTTCAGTAAAGCACAGACCTAAAGCCCAAATGCTGCTAAAGGATTACCTAGAAAGCAGCGCCTGAGGCCAAGTTTAAGTGCTAAGATTTTTATTAGGAAGAGCAATCCCAGGGCGGCAAGGGTGAGCGGAAACGCAAAAGAGGTTCAGCATTGAACTGAAAACCACTTCACAAGAAAGTACAACTGATTGCTGAGTCCCAAAGGACAGCTTCTAGACAAGCCGTGCTGAATCATCATGCCTTGAGACCCTCTGTCCATGGAGGAGAGGAGTTTATATGTTGGCCACTTCTTGCTTTCTGAACTCTTGGATGCAAGTTTGCCTCCTGGGGCTCTAATGTCCCTACGCTTCTGGGTGTGGCAATTGCCAGGGAAGCTAACGCATGCTGCCCACAACGTTTCTCACGAGTCTAGGAAAGGTGGGGGAAGCCAGAGCATCCATTACAACCATGGGGTGAGAGGCAGTGCTGAGTCCTCACCCTCCCCCGGGGTGGGGGAGGCTGTCCTGAGAAAAGTCACAGCAGCGGAGGCCAAACCTCTGCACCGAGCGAGAGGCTAAAACGAGAGTGGCAGGGCTGGGACTGAGAAAATCGGGAGGTGCACACACGGGGTGTGGTGTTGCGTATCCTTGGACCTGAGCTCTTTCTGTGCTGCTCACTGATTCTCAGGAAACAAGAAGCCACTCAATGGAGAGACAGCTCTCATTTAGTGCTAGGATTTTGTAACTCCTACTTTCAACTCCTCACTATTTGGAGAAATTACTGTGTGCTAAATGTCGGGCACGTTAACCTGCATCCTCACAACCATCTCGTTTCACAGCTGAGGGCCCGAAGTTCGGCGCCCAGCGCGGAGTTCGGTTGGGGAGGGGACCCCCGCCGACTCCCGCTGGTCAGTCAGCCTCGCTGCCGCACCGGCCGTCAAGCTTCAGGGAGAGGAGGCGCCGGCGGCGGGCAGGCTCGGGCCAAACACGCCGGAGCCGCCGCCCGCTCGGCCGCCCCGGCCCAGCGCAGGCCGCTCGCGTCTCTGCTTCCGCTGAGCGGCCCGCGGCGCCCACTCCCCAGTGCAGAGACCCGGCCGCAGCCAAGCTCCGGACTAGAGGCGGGGCGCGAGCCGCCGCAGCCGCTTTCTGCGCACGCATCGCCTCGCGCGCACTGAAGTCAGTCGCGCACCCGGGCGTCTCACCCCGCGCCGCCCGGGCGTTTCCCTCCGCGCGCGGACGGAACTACTTCCAGGGGAGCAGAGTCCGCGGCCTGGACGCTGCGGCCTCAGTCTGAGGGGAGGCTGCGAAGCGCGGGCGGCCGTGTGCCGGAGCTCCGCCCTTGCCCGAGGTGGGCGCCGCTCCCTGCCGTCAGGAAGGAAAGAGCGAGAAAGGCGGTTCGGAGCCCTTGGCTCCTCCACGCGTCTTCCTCGTTATGATATTGGGAAACCTGATTTTAAGGTCGCGGCGGAAAGAAAGATGAGGGCGTTTTGCCCTCTGGCGTGGAGCGGCCTGCCCGCCGCTTTTGCCGGGCTGCCTGACGGGCAGCAGCGGCTCCATTTTTCTTATTCCGAACGTAGTTGTTTGGCGAAGCGAGGGACTTACAAGGAGGCTTTGTCTGAGGAAAAAGAGCTGTTGCGAAATGGCCTCCCCGGAATGGCCGCCGGTCGCCTTCTGCGGGGAGCGCGCCGGGAACCCTGGACAGTTTTTTTTCCATATCAATTAAAGAAACGGAAAATCTGCATTTTTTTCCCCCTCACGACATTTTCATTCAGATTTGAGTTTTAGTGTCTCACTGTTTTAGTAGGAAGCTACCATGCGCCTCAACTTACTCCATCTCCTTTAATACCGCATGCCTTAGCTACTCTAAAATTTTATAGGTAACCAAGTTCTCTTTGTACCCTTCTAGCTGCTTTTTCTCTCTGAGAAATAATGGAATTTCACAAAACCTGGAGCTGGCGGTGCTCACAAGGACTCCGGGTGCCTCAGACACGGTCCCTGACAGAAACCGCCAGCCTGAGGGGACGAGAGAGCACGGAAAGGAGGACGGGCTTTGGGGGGTGAAAGTCGTTTGGGGATCCCAGGATTCTATGATTTTTAGGAATTTCTGAGGAAAGTGCCTGATCAGAAGAGGTGGGAGGCCACTGAACCTAACGAAGGGGCTTCGACTGAGCGGGCATCTCTTGTTCGAGTACAGAACAACCTGCAATGACAAAGGGGAGAAGTAGTAATATGTTTTGAAAGCACCACGGTAAAGTTTGGGTTTAGAGCCTGTGACTGACTGCTTGTCTCCTATACTCTTCTTTGTTTATCTTCAGAGCGTGTATAACCACCTGATACTGGTGCATATTTTACATATTTATTTATTGGCTCTCTCCCCACTTGATAAAAACACATGCGAGCTGGGAATTGTTTGTGCACTGTTGTTCCCTGGAGCCTAGCACAGGACCTGGCAAAGTACTCGGGGCTTTGTAAATATTCAGTGAATAAAAAAACAAATACTTAAAGGCATTGTGAGAGAAGCACAAAACCAAAAGGAAATTTCCTCTCTTCAAGGAAAATTCCTCTCTTCAAACCCGGAGCAATCATTGAAAAAATAGCCAAGAAATATAGTCACAACACCATTCCATTTTCTGAAGAGGAATAATGAAACAAATGAACTGTCAGCTCTAGGATGCTTCCCACTTCATTCTAAGGATGGTGGGGTGGTGGTGGTGGTGGTGGTGGTGGTGGTGGTGGTGGTGGTGGTGGTGGTGGTGGTGGTGGTGGTGGTGGTGGTGGTGGTGGTGGTGGTGGTGGTGGTGGTGGTGCTGCTGTGCGGGGTGGAGGGGTAGGATGAAGGGAATCAAAAGGGTCAGCCTTCCAGTTGTAAAGTAAGTCATGGGGATGTAATGTACAGCATTATGACTGTAGTTAATACTGTACTGCATGTTTGAAAGTTGCTAAGATCTGAAAAGTTCTCATCACAAGAAAAAATAATTCTGTAACTATGTCTGGTGATGGATGTTAATTAGACTTGTGATTATTTCACAATGTATACAAATATCAAATCGTTATGTTGTATACTAATATATGTCAATTATACCTCAATTTTAAAAAAGAAAGAAAAGGAAGTAAGAGAAGTAGAAAAGATTTAAGGTAAAACATTTATATAGTTTGCTGTCTTAGGGCGTGACAAAAAGTCTGTTGGACCTTAAAAGAAGACAGGGCAGAAGGGTCATCGTGTTAGTTAAGGATTGCTGTGTTATAAGCCACTCCCAAATTTAGTGATTTAGTGGCTTGAATAAAGACCATTTTGTTTGCTCACAGTTCTTTGGGTTAGGAATTGGGGCAGATCTCAGTGAGGATGGCTGTTCTTTGCTCCATGTAGACTTGACTGGGGTGCCTCAACTGGGGCTGGCGGGTGACCTTGTCCACATGTCTGGGCCTGGGTGCTGAGGCACTTTGGTTCTCCTTTATGTGGCTGGTTTCTCTCTCTCTCTCTCTCTCTCTCTCTCTCTCTCCTGTGTCCCCCTCTCTCTGTCTCACATAATTCAATAGTCTAGCTCAAGCATTTTTACATGGTGGCTGTCTCCAAAGGTGTGAAAGGGATTACACAGCATCCCTTTTATCATATTGTGTTGGTCAAAGCAAATCAGAGGGCCAGCATGGATTGAAGAGATTGGGAAATAGATCCTACTCTTTTGGGAGAATGGTACAGGCACATTGTGAAAAGGATGTGGTTATGCTGAATGAAAGACGCCAGACACAAAAGAATACATTATGTATGATCCTATTTATATGAAATTCTAGAAAAGGGAAACTAATCTAGAGTGACAGGAAGCAGATCATTGGTTGTTTGGGGCAAGAGGGTGGGGATTGACACCAAAAGGGTGTGAGGAAACTCTTTGTGATGACAGAAATGTTCTGTATCTTGATTGTGGTGGCGTATGCACAGGTGTATACATTTGTCAAAATGTGTGAATTATTGCAATTATTAGGCCATTAAACAAAAGGGAAAGAAAGAGAGGGTAGGAGGGACTGTTGTGACCATCTTTAGAAATAATGTACTGTACCTAAAAATTTAGACCTGACAGAATCCATGAAAATCATTTGATCCAGTGCCTTCATTTTACAGTTAAGGAGAGGGAGGCTCAGGAAGAGCAATTTGTGAAAGGACACTGCTAGTTACTGGCAAAACCAGGATTGGAACCCCTACTCCTGTCACAGTTTTCCTGTTGCTTCTGCCACAGCTTCTAAGAAGATAGGGGAAAAGGATGCCCTGGGCCTGAGTCCCACTGAGACTCGCTTAGATATCAGTAGGTCTGGGATTAAGGGCTGGACCATGATAGCTGTCAATATCTCTTTGTACTCTAGAAGTTTCCAGGGGTCTCCAGTGGTCAATATGAAAAGTCAAGAGCAAGACTTCTGAGCTCTGTTGCTAGTTCTGGAAAAGTTCCTGTAACTGCATAAATTGGCATCTATAATAAATGTAAATGGAGTGATATTTATAAATAGAATTAAGCACTGTGAAGAAAAAAAATGAAGACCAGCTATGCCATAGCCACATGTTGTCTACAGTGCTATTTTTTTTGGTTTCCTGAAAGGGTATTGGTGGGAAAGGAAAAGGAGGGCTATGGGACTGTTGAAACATTATTTACTTAGATTTTACTAAATTAACAAACTTATTTTTATGCTTGTAAGATAAGAATTATTACTAGTTTTTATAAAGTGCCCTATATACTAAGATAGAGTTGAAATAATGTTGTAACCCACAGATAGCAATATGCGAATGTTAGAACAGATTTAGGGAATTTGAAATGGTGACTATAATCCATTCCCTGTCTTTCGTATAATGTCTTTTCTCAGGAAAAAAATGACTGGATCCTGTCTTAGACATTTATTAGATGTTTTTAATCCCTCTGGATGCCAAAGAATCTTAAAAAAAAATAAATCTGAAAGATGGCAGAATGTTGTGGGCTGAAACGACTTGGGTCTGGTATATCAGAGAGTAATACCCTGCTGATTTTGGGCAACTACCCATAGAACTATGGACTTGAACTGTGGATGGAATTGGAACTGTTTGCTAGCACAAAGTCACTTTCGAAAATAGTTATTAAAACACTGAAAAATGAATGATTTAACATGAAGAGTTTTTTTCAAGAGAATATCACACTTGATAGATTTCTGAAGCTTGGGTTTTTTTTTCATTTTAGTTTTGGGCTGTGATTTCCCAGTTTTTCTAATACCTGTATCTTAAACATTATGCATTATATAGTAAGCATTTTATTACATGAGGGGACTAATTTTCATCTTGAAGTTGTGGTCTCTGTGTCAGAGCTGCTGATTGGAGAGAACCTGTTCTTTCACCAACTTGCAATATAGTTGCAGAAAACTCTACTGGCCTAACACTAGTGCCAGGTGGAAAGTGATTCATTTATGGAACTAATTCAAGCCCAAAACATTCTACTCTTTGCATTACCCCAGCTGGGCAGTGCCTTGGTCCTGAATGGATTCCCCTTGGTTTAAGTTGGGTTAAAGAGGGCAAAATAATATGGCATGTAAGGAAAACAGCCCACGGCTCTCTTAGAGTTTAACCTCAGCAATCCTACAAAACTTAGCTTGGTTTAGGCCAGACATTCTCAACAAAAGACCTTTTTAAAAGTAATATTTCCATTCCATGGCTGTCATTTTTTGAAATATCTGGACTACCCAACATGTAGTAGTATTCATAACCCTTGTAGCCTTTACTCAGGTACACACATTTTGTAAGTTTTTTTCAATAGCATTGGGAACCATGTACAGATCACCAGTACCACCTTAGGAACTCAGGATTCCAGCATGACATGAAACTCATGGGGGAGATGAGCCAAAACTCCTAGGTCTTCTACATTCCTGCAACCTTGTTTCCACTTCCCACATCATTGCCATTCCTGTGGAATTGATGGTTGTTTTAATCACCTCCTATTCTTGCCATTGGCGAGGGAGGGATTTCTGCCCTAGAGTCATGGGGATGGTCTGACACAACACACCTGAAAGGAGACAGATGAGGTTAACAGCAGTTTATTAGTTACCTGCACTCACAGCCAAGAGGAGGAGGACGCTGCACACGGGGCCACATGGAGGTTGCACTCTGGACCAGAACTAACAACCAGGAGCTGAGGGGGGCAGACTTCTTTGTAGTATCAAAAGTGTGTGGTACCCCTTGTTTCCCATGGGAGGATGTGACTGGCTTGTTTGAATTCCTAGGGCTGGCAGGGAGCTGAAACCCACTACTCAGGGATAAGCAGGAGTGATACCTGGTCTATTTGAGAAGGAAGGTTGTTTGGCTAGGGGACCTATCCCCTGGAGAAAAGAGAGGAATGGAACGTGTGGTTAGGCCATTTGAGGTCTCCTAGTTTTCCTCAGATGTCAAGGCATACATAACATCAGGTCTTATTTTTAGGCCTTATGCTACAATGGCAAGGTCCGGACATTATTTCTAGACCACCATATAAAATTCTCTCATAACTGGGAGGATAAAAAAGGTAGAGTGAGGTAAAAGGTGCAGACCAAATCTTTCTACTTTCTACTTACAAATACACAGTCACAAAGCAAATGTTTACTGAATATCTTTGTGTGCCAGCACTAGGCTAGGCACAGAGATTTAAGGGTGAATGGAACATAGTTCCTATTTTGAGTCAAATGGAGGAGAAGTGGAGCACATGAGCAGATAGATGGTCACAATACAGAGTGATGGAAGCAGGAATAAAGATCTGCGCATGTGCTTTGAGAACACAGTGATTGGGAGGGGTTCATCCCACCAGGGCACAGTGAAAGGCTCCACAGGTACAAGGGACAGTTGACCCTGAGCTGGCCTTGAAGGATGAGTGGGAATTTGCCAGTTAGAGAAGGGAGGTTGGGAGCATCATATCAGAGGGACCAGCATGACCAAAAGTGGAAATGATCAGGACATGTTACAAATAAGTGACAAATAGTTTGAGGGTTGTTCGATAGGGATGGGGCGAGGGGGTTGACAATGTCTCAGAGAGGGCAGCCTGGGATAGTTGGAAGTATTGTGCCAGGAGGGTTGCCCAGGGAACTTTCTGCTTCTTCCACTCCCCTCCGCATTTCCTTCTAGTCCTTTCTCCCCCAGACATCTTTTCATATTTGCAGAATCAGATGCCACCCTTATATTAACGGTGGGGGTGATGGGGAAGAAGCAGGGAGAGATGAGAGGAAAGGAAAGCAGAAAAGAGGACAGCAGAGGATAGGAGAGAGGAACACAGGAAAGGAGAGAGGAGAAAAGGGAAAAGAGAGGGGAAAGGGGAGGGAAAGGGAGAAGAGGGAAGGAGTGTGTAAAGGGGCTGAGGATAAACTTCACTTGCCTATCTTACCAAAGGCTGCCTCTGAATACATTGTAAAATATTGTGCCAATCACTTAATGTGCCCAAGGGCACTGCCCAAAGCTTTGTCACAAGTGCTAAGATCCCCTGATGCTCATCCCCTTTTATTCCTTCTCTACTGCTCTTGGAATCTTCTCCATACTCTGCTCCTGCTCCCCTTGGCCAACATGGTCAACTCTGTAAAACTCACAAACTTCTATAGAGACTGACAAGGCAGGAACTAAGCAACTGATTTTCCTGGAGTAGAAAAAGGGAATGGGACTTAAAGATATTTTTATCCAGTTCAGGAACACTGTCATCAATAGTCCTACTTAAGATGGGTAGCTCTTTGAGCTGTATTTATTCTCTTGTGTAATTTTCTGTTCACATGTGCTGATCCCTTGGATTGGAAATTGCCTGCCCTTTCTCTCTCTCTTTATTCTAGTCTGGAAAAATCCTCCTGTTCATTCAAACTCAGTTTAACAGTGACCTCTTTAAGGAGGCCAACTGCTACCTTAGCAGCTATTTAAACTTTGTTTTAACACTGAATATATTGATTATAATTCTCTTTGCATACATTTCCTTAGCTCTTTTCTAAATTCCTGAGGCACCATTGTTTCCATAGCA
Source organism: Rhinolophus hipposideros (assembly GCF_964194185.1). Taxonomy (NCBI): domain Eukaryota; kingdom Metazoa; phylum Chordata; class Mammalia; order Chiroptera; family Rhinolophidae; genus Rhinolophus; species Rhinolophus hipposideros. The sequence goes on along the minus strand of NC_138047.1, from coordinate 14,590,789 downwards.
ACAAGCAGTAAAAGACACATAGTAGGTATACAGTGAAAGTTGAGTGAATAAAAGGGAATGACAGCCAAAGAAAGCACTTAAAAATCACACATATGGATCAAACTTCCAACTACCAATTTACAGTAAATAGAGTACAGAAAAAATGTTAGATGGCACCCGAAGCATAGATATAATCAACAAAGTCCTGAGAGGGAAAACTCTTTAGGAAAAACAACCCAGTTTTTTGAAAAATTACTTGCAAGGAGGGGAAGGAGAGATGGAGGAGGACCAATAATTTAAATGAGACCTAAACCTGTTAATCAATTGCAAATCATGGACTTTATTTGGATCTTGATTTTTAAAAAATAATAAAGCATGACATATCTGAGACTTTGGAAATTTGAACACTGACAGGATGTTTGATGCCTTTAAAGACTAGTTGTTAATTGCTTTAGAAGTGATACTGGTGTTAGTTTTATTTTGGGAAGAGAGTAGTCATTATATTTTAGCGATAAGTACTGAACTGTTTATCAGTGAAATTATATGTTTGGAAAGTTTAATGTATGCATATGTATATGTGCTAAAATATTTTCCAAAGGGACATCTTTATTTAACAGAAAATAAGTAAACTCAATTAGAAATTAGAGAGTTTTTATTTATTTTATTTTATTTTTTTTTTAAAAAGACACATTTATTCAGCGTCATGATCAGACTATTACATTTACCAATAAACAGGATGGGTGCAAAAAAAAAAAAACTACACTAAAACTCTTTGTTGGAATGCTTTACACTTTCCACAAAACAGAAACTAAAATAACCTGTTATACAATTAGTCACAAATACAGTCCTCGAGTTTTTTGCCCACACACATGAATATTGTCTAAAACATGTCTTCTTTGTAGCAGCTAGGCCCTGCCACCACTGTGCTTGGCTGAGTTCACAAATCTGTTGTAACCTGTAGCGTCCCTGTCACTTCTCTGGCTCTCCTCTCCTGCTAAGCTTTGTTTCCTGGCAGTAATTAAAACTTTCTGCCACTGCCATAGCTACTGCTGCTGCTGGAACCACCATAGCCACCTTGGTTTCGTGGTTTGGCAAAGTATTGACCTCCACCACCACAGGGGCCAGAGCTTCTGCCTCCAAAGTTCCCTCCTTTCATGGGTCCAGAATTTGAAGATTGATTGTTGTAATTGCCAAAATCGTTGTAGCTTCCACCACCTCCAAAATTGCTTCCACTACCACCGCCTTTTCCGTTGTTATAGCTGTCGTAGCTGTCACTCCCGCCATAGCCACTGCCCTGGTTTCCATAACCCTGTCCCCCACTTCCATAGCCTCTGCTTCCTCCGGAGTAACCAGGGCCACCTCCTACATAACCACCATCATTACCAAATCCATTATAGCCATCCCCACTGCCACAAATCCTCCTCCACCACGACTGCCTCCAAAGCCACCTCAACCACTGAAGTTTCCTCCATGACCAAAGTTGTCCTTCCCACCAAAGCCACCTCTTCGACCACCACCAAAGTTTCCAGAACCACTTCGACCTCTTTGACTGGATGATGCACTAGCCATCTCTTGCTTAGATAGGGCTTTCCTTACTTCACAGTTGTAGCCATTCACAGTATGGTTTTTCTGAATGACAATCTTGTCTACAGAGTCATGGTCATCAAAGATTACAAAAGCAAAGCCTCTCTTCTTGCCACTGCCTTGGTCAGTCATGATTTCAATCACTTCAATTTTCCCACACTGTTCAAAATAATCTCTTAGGCGACGTTCTTCAGTGTCTTCTTTAATACCACCGACAAAAATCTTTTTCACAGTTAAGTGGGCACCAGGTCTCTGAGAATGTTCCCTTGAGACAGCCCTCTTTGGTTCCACAGCTCTTTTCTCCACTTTGTGTGGCCTTGCATTCATGGCTGCATCCACCTCCTCCACAGTGGCATAGGTGACAAACCCAAAGCCTCTGAAGCGCTTGGTGTTTGGGTCTCTCATCACCACACAATCTGTGAGCGTTCCCCATTGCTCAAAATGGCTCCTCAGGCTCTCATCAGTTGTTTCAAAGCTCAAACCTCCGATGAAGCGTTTCCGCAGCTGTTCAGGCTCTTTGGGAGACTCTGACTTAGACATGATGACTGCGGGAGGGGTGACTTTAACAATGCTTACTCGGCAGCGTCCACTGACAGAAAGGAGTGATCTAACGAACGTATCTCTATTTTATTTTTTTAAAAAACAGCACAGCTCACAGTGTCCCACGTGGGGATCGAAAACGCAACCTTGATGTTATTAGCACCACCCTCTAACCAACTGAGATAACCGGCCACTCTAGAGTCTTTATATTTAGAAATTTAATTTCTTAGCCAATTTTTAGGAACACATCTGTTTTTTCAAAGGGATATCTATAGTGATGTATAGCTTAATCTATCGACTAGTAAGCTATAGTATTTTAATATTACCACTTACAAATAGTTCTTAGGTGCAAAGCGAATTTGGAAAAATGGTTTCTAACCACAATCTTCACAGTAATAATAAGTAGATTTTGAAGTTTGTTCACTCCCAAGAAGTCCAAAGTTGTATAAGTTAAATGGTGAGTTTCCAAGGGTGCTTATCGGTGTGGTTAAAAAAGGTGTGGTGAGAGTGATGTCATCAAAATGGCGGTGTGAGGTGAGTCTCTTGAAATCTCCCATGGAATTTACAACAAATTGAACAACTATAATTCCACAAAGGACTCCCTGTGCAGCAGAAAGGCAAGATTAAGAGGCACACTACAGAAATAACCTAAAAGTGGACAAATTGTGCGAGGGGGGGGGAGGGGGGAAGGGAGAAGTGTAGAGATGGAGCTGTGTGGTCACAGGACGCAGACCTAGCTCTGTGCTCCAAGCTCGCTGCATCCCAGAACTACTGCAGCTGCAGGAGAGGGAAGATTCTTGGACTGTTAGGGTTCCGTTTATGGCCCACAGGGCTGAGGGGACAATATACAACACACGGCTGAACCCAACACTCACGACAGAGACCTTGGAGTAAAGACTGAGGGAAGAAGGCTGAAAATGGTGGTTTAAGCCCTCACTGCCGCAGAGAACGGAAGCCTTAGGAGCTGAGACTAGTCGCCCCCTCCCTACCCTCCCAGAGCTCGCCCTGCCCCGGCCTGCTCGTTGCTAGAAGCAGAACAATAGCAGTGTCAGATCAAAAGAATAAAATATTTGCAGTTCTGAGAACTGTGGACCCCAGACACAGATTTGCAGCCCAACTAGTTCCTGCAAAGGGGAGGGAGCTGTGGAAGCAAAACCGGCTGTGGTGGTGGTCACCGCCATTGCTCTGGGCCACTTCTCACAGCTCACCCTGCCCCTGTCCCCACTTATCTGGGCGGATCCCTATAGGAGTAAACAGAACTTCTGAAACACAAGGGCTCTGAATCTGATGCAGGAAGGGCTTTGGAACTTCAAAAGCTCTCCACATCCCCACATGGACGTGGCACATTATGACCCAGGTGAACTGTTCACAAAGGAGAAGCCCGCCTTCCAGGGAATCCCCCCATTGTGTGAGAAGCTGGAATAGTGCAGAAAAAAATATAACACTACAGTATGAGACAGCAAAAAAGCCTGCAGTTGGAGAGAAAATAAAACATTCAACCAACACGTACTGGAAAACAAAAAAAAGTCCTCATCCTATCAACCTGTTGCAGAACCCACTCCTGTAGATGTCTAGGAAGAGAAATAATAAATCATTAATTGCCATGAATAACCAAGGCAACAAGACAGCTCAGAAAGAAAGTGAAAAGTCTCTATAAAATGAACTTAAAGATATGGAACTATTTAACTTAAATGACAGAATTCAAGATTGCAATTCTGAAAAAACTCAATCAGATGCAAGAAAACACAGACAGGCAGTTTAATGAACTCAGAAACACAATCAAAGAATAACATAAACACTTTACCAAAGACATTGAAATTTCAAACAAGAATCAAATAGAATTTCTAGAGATTAAGAACTCGATAGAAGAAAAGAATGAAATAGCCAACTTAGGAAGTAGAGTTGACCAGATGGAGGAAAAAATCAGTGACCTCGAAGACAGAAACCTGGAAATACACGGATGGAAGAAGAAAGAGAGTTGAGACTTAAAAGAAATGAAAGAACTCTACAAGAACTTTCGAACTCCATCAAATAAGGAATATAAGATTAATGGGCTTACCAGAGGAGAAGAAAGAGAGAAAGGAACAGAGAGTATATTCAAACAAATAGTCGATGAGAACTTCCCAAACTTGTGGAAAGAACTGGATCCTTGAATCCAATAAGCAAATAGGACAACTAATTACCTCAACCCCAACAGGCCTTCTCCAAGGTGCATTGTATTGAAGCTGTCAAAAATCAATGACAAAGAAAGAATCCTCAAGGCAGCCAGGGAAAAGAAGACAGTAACCTACAAAGGCAAGCCCATTAGATTATCTTCAGATTTTTCAAAAGAAACTCTACAAAACAGGAGGGAGTGAAATGAAATATTCGAACTATTGAAAGAGAGAAATTATGAGCCAAAAATAATATACCCAGCAAAGATATCCTTTAGGTGTGAAGGAGGAATAAAGACCTTTCCAAACATACAGAACCTGAAGGAATTTTCTAATATACAACCTGCACTACAAGAAATACTAAAGGAGGCTATTTGACCACCATCAACAGGGACAATTTGTGGCAACCGAAACAAAAAGGGGGAGAGTAAGGCCTGAACTGGAATATGGGAATGGAGAAAGTAAGCATACTGAAGAAAATGGAATACTCTAAATATCAAACTATCTTTTACATAAAATGAATGGCAACCACTCAAAAAAATCCAGAACTGAAATATATACTGTAATTAAAGAAGAAAAAGAGGGAAAAATCATAGAATTCCACCACACAGAAATAACAGACAACAACAAAAAGGCAAAAAAACAAAGGAGACACAGTCTTACCAGAAAACGAAAGATAGAATGACAGGAAATCCTCAAATATCAATAATTACCCTAAATGTAAATTAACTGAACTCACCTATGAAAAGGCACAGAGAAGCAGATTGGATCAAAAAACTAAATCCAACCATATGCTGTCTCCAAGAGACACATCTCAGCTACAAGGACAGGCATAGACTCAAAGTGAAAGGGTGGAAATTGACACTCCAAGCAAATGGTACCCAGAGAAAATCAGGTGTAGCCATAATGATATCAGATGAAATAGACTTCAGGGTGAAAAAGATAACAAGAGACAAAAATGGACATTTCATAATAGTAAAGGGGACTATACAACAAGAAGACATAACAGTCACCAATATTTATGCCCCCAATCAGGGAGCACCAAAATATACCAAGCAACTACTAACAAAGAACTAAAGGGAGAAATTGACCAAAACACAATTATACTAGGGGACCTAAATACATCATTGACAACTATGGATAGATCATCCAAACAGAAAATAAATATGAAATAACAGCCCTAAATGACACATTAGATTTAATGGACATAATTGACATTTATAGAGCACATCATCCTAAAATATCAGACTATACATTTTTTTTTCTAGTGTACATGGAACATTCTCAAGGATACACCATATATTGGGACATAAAACTAGCCTCAGCAAATTTAAGAAGATTGAAATCATACCAAGTATATTCTCTGATCACAAGGCTTTAAAACTGGATATCAACTGCAAAAAGAAAGCAGGAAAAACCACAAATCCGGAGATTATGCAACATACGTTTAAAGAATGACCAGGTCAAAGAAGAAATTAGAGGAGAGATCAAAATATACATAGAAACAAATGAGAATGAAAATATATCCTACCAAAATTTTGGGGATGCAACGAAAGCAGTTTTAAGAGGGAAATTTATATCATTACAGGCCTATATCAAGAAACAAGAAAAATCCCAAATAAATAACCTCAAGTTACACCTTAAAGAACTAGAAGAAGAACAAATGAAACCCAAGGTTAGCAGAAGAAAGGAAATAATAAAAAGCAGAGCAGAACTAAATGAAATAGAGAACAAAAAGACAATAGAAAAAATTAATGTGACAAAGAGCTGGTTCTTTGAAAAGATTAACAAAATTGACAAACCCTTGGCTAGACTCACTAAGGTAAAAAGAGAAAAGACACTAATAAACAATATCAGAAATGAAAGAGGGGAAATTATCTCGGATGCCACAGAAATATAAAGAATCATCCAAGAATACTATGAAGGACTATATGCCACCAAATTGAATAACCTAGAAGAAATGGACAATTTCTTAGAAACATATAGCCTTCCTAGGCTGAACCTTGAGAATTGGAAAATCTAAATAGACAGATTACCAGTAACGAAATTGAATTAGTCATCCAAAATCTTCCCAAAGCAAAAGTCCGGGACCAGATGGCTTCACTAGTGAATTCTACCAAATCTTCAAAGAGGATCTAATACCAGTCCTGCTCAAACTCTTTCAAAAAATTGAACTCCTAAACTCATTTTATGAAACCAACATTACTCTGATACCAAAACCTGGTAAGGACAACACAAAAAAAAGAAAACTACAGACCAATATCTCTGATGAATACAGATGCAAACATCCTAAACAAAATTCTAGCAAATTGAATGCAGCAATACGTTAAAAAGATTATTCATCATGACCAAGTGGGATTTATCCCAGGGGAACAAGGATGGTTCAACATATGCAAATCCATCAATGTGATACATCACATAAACAAAATAAAGGACAAAAATTATATGATTTATATCAATTGATGCAGAAAAAGCATTTGACAAGATACAACATTCATTTATGATTAAAACAGTTAATAAAATAGGTATAGATGGAAAATACCTCAACATAATAAAGGCCATATACGACAAGCCCTCAGCTAATCTCATAATTAATGCTGAAAAACTGAAGCCCTTTGCTCTACGTTCAGGAAAATGGCAGGGCTGTCCCCTATCACCTCTGCTTTTCAACATAGTGTTGGAAGTTCTCGCCAGAGCAATCAGGCAAGAGAAAGAAATAAAAGGCATCCAAATTGGGAATGAAGAAGTTAAACTGTCACTCTTTGCAGATGACATGATGCTATACATAGAAAACCCTAAAGACTCCACCAAAAAGTTTAGAAACGATCAACGAATACAGTAAAGTTGCTGGCTACAGTATCAACATACAAAAGTCCATTGCTTTCCTATGTACTAACAATGAAATCTCAGAAAAGGAAATTAAAAAAAAATATTCCTTTTGCAATTGCAACAAAAAGAATAAAATACCTAGGAATAAACTTAACCAAGAATGTGAAAGACCTATATGCTGAAAACTATAAGACATTTTTAAAAGAAATTGAAGAAGCCACAAAGAAATGGAAAGACATTCTGTGTTCATGGATTGGAAGAATCAACATAGTTAAAATGGCCACATTACCTAAAGCAATGTGCTGATTTTATGCGATCCCCATCAAAATCCCAGTGGCATTTTTAAAAAAAGAAATAAAACAAAAACTCATCAGATTTGTTTGGAACCACAAAAGACCCCGAATAGCCAAAGCTATCCTAAGAAAAAGAGCAATGATGGAGGTATCACACTCCCTGACTTTTGCTTGTATGGCAGGGTAACAATAATCAAAACAGTGTGGTATTGGCAGAAAACAGAGACATAGACCAGTGGAATAGAACTGAGAACCCAAAACTAAAACCATATCAATATGGACAGATAATTTTTGACAAAGAAGCAAAAAACATACAATGGAGAAAAGACAGCCTCTTCAATAAATGGTGCTGGCAGATTTGGAAAGCCTCGTGCAAGAATGAAACTGGACTGCTATCTTTCACTATGTACCAAAATTAATTCAAAATGGATCAAAGAGTTAAGCATAAGACCTGAAACAATAAACTGCATAGAAGAAAACATCGGTACCAAACTTATGAATCTTGGGTCCAAAGAGCATTTTATGAATTTGACTCCAAAGGCAAGGGAAATAAAAGCTAAAATAAATGAATGGGACTATATCAAACTTGAAAGGTTCTGCACAGCAAAAGAAACCATCGACAAAATAAAGAGGCAACGAACTGAATGGGAGAAGATTTTTGCAAACAGTGCCTCCGATAAGGGACTAGAATCCAAAATATACAAGGAACTCATACAACTCAATAACAAAAAAAACAAACAACACAATTGAAAAATGGGCAGAGGACCTGAAGAGACATTTCTCCAAAGAGGACATACGAATAGCAAATAGACATGAAAAAATGCTCAACATCACTAATCATCAGAAAAATGCAAATAAAAACCACAATGAGATATCACCTCACCCCTGTCAGAATGGCTATCATCAACAAGACAATTAGTAACAAGTGTTGGAGAGGCTGTGGAGAAAAAGGAACACTTGTACACTGTTGGTGGGAATGCAGACTGGTGCAGTTGCTATGGAAGGCAGTGTGGAGGTTCCTCTAAAAATTAAGAATAGAATTACCATATAACCCAGCAATCCCTCTACCCAAAAAATCTGAAAACATTTATCCATAAAGACACGCGTGCTCCAATGTTCATTGCAGCTTTGTTTATGGTGGCCAAGACATGTCCTTCGATAGATGAATGGATAAAGAAGTTTTGGTATATATACACAATGGAATGCTATTTGGCAGAGAGAAAAGATGAAACAGGACCATTAGTGACAACGTGGATGGATCTTGAGATTATAATGCTAAGTGAAATAAGTCAGACTGAAAAAGCAGAGAACCATATGATTTCACTGTTATGTGGTATATAAACCAAAAACAACAAAAGACCAAGACAAACAAATGAGAAACAAAAACTCATAGACACAGACAATAGTTTAGTGATTATCAGAGGGTAAGTGGAAAGGGGGATGGTAGATGAGGGTAAAGGGGATCAAATATATGGTGATGGAAGGAGAACTGACTCTGGGTGCTGAGCACACAATGGAATTTATAGATGATGTAATACAGAATTGTACAACTGAATTCTATGTAACTTTACTAACAATTGTTACCCCAATAAACTTTAGTTAAAAAATAAATAGATAAATAAGTAAATAAAAATAAAAATAAAAAATAAAAAGAACAGAAAAAAAAAAGGTGTGGTGATACCAACATGGGCAATGCTTCTGAGTAAAAAAGAACATCATTGAATCAGTTTGCACAATTATTATCTGTATCTTCAACTTGATTTTTTAAATGATAAATGTCTTCTAAAACTTAAAGATTGTGTATCAAAAGTTGTATTTTCTTTTGTCAGATTTGCCCAACATAATCTGAGATTGAAGGGTCATTATCCTGCATCGCCAACCCCTAAAATATCACCCTGTAATTTATGGACACTGAATCAGTCCTTGGAAATGATGGTTGCTAAATATGTGCATTTATTTAATATAGCAATTTTACATGTAAAATTTATTTAAAATATTTCTCAGTTTTAAATGCATCCTTAGATTTTTTTTTTTTTTAAGGTATGTGTAGTGTTGCTGTATGACTGGGAAGTAAGGGTAGAGGGTAAGAACAAACATTTACAAGCTAAGTGCTCTTCAGGTGTTTCATTTAATCCTCCCAATATGCAGTCAAGGAGTGGTTTACTATTTCTACTTTGCTGATGGGGAAAGTAAGGCTCAAACAAGCTGGAAACTTGTCTGAAGTCACACAGCTTACAGCTTCTACGTGGTGGAGCAGGAAGTCAAGTGTTTGTTCTTCTGGTTTATACTCTTTTCCCTTGTGCCCTGTTTATTTATTTTCTCCTCAAGTTTGTGAGTCCCTCAAGTCTTTGGGGCCTTCATGGTTGCTTAATCCAAGTGGACATTTAATAATTCTTAGATAATCTCAGCAAATCATTCAAGTGTCAGTGTGATACACCTATACCCTTAGGTCAAGAGGAGCTCAAGTTTCTTTGCCCACATTTTCCAAGCGCACCCTTCTGACTATGTGTTACCCAATAACCACTTAAGAAAAATGAGAACACAGCTGGAGGCTTAAAACTACGTGAAGAAAAAGTAGGAAAGGGAACGATGCCAAAGACATGGGTCAAGGATAAGAAAATTTGAGATTTAAATTTGGAAAATAATGAATCAACCAGAAAGACGGATGCAATGTAAGCTTAACTATTCAGACTTGCTTTGGGACAAGTAGAGAAATCTTGTAGCATTTAAATGTACAAACATCATAATGCTTTATATGTTATTAGAAATGAGTAGTCTAAAATTTTCTCTATAAAATAGTAGTTTTCTATTTAGAAAGAAGCCCATTTGCTAACATTTTTGTAAGAAGCCTTTCGTGAGAAGCATGTGAGTTTCATATAGACTGAAACTGCTTTTACATTATGCCTGATTGCCACTTTGTTAAAGAACAGTAAATAAGTCAATTTCTGAAGGCAAGTAGCTGATAATTTTTAATCCACCAGTTTGCTAATAAAATATAATGGGAAAGGAAGGGATTCCTGGCATCAGAGTGAAATTATAATACAAAACTTCTTAAAACCACAAGTAAACTGGTATCACTGCCACTGTGGGCCTATGGAAGCAAAACACATTTTGACATTCATCCAACGTGTGACAGAAGCACAAAGGGACCTGTGACTGTAACATAATACAGGATTAGTAATGCTTTAAATTCAGACTTTGATAATATACAGTCACATGATTAAAATCAATAAGGCAAGTGTTAAGTGAACAATGGTCAAATGCTCTCGTAATGGCCCTGAAATCCAACCCATGAAAATGCTCCTCCTTTCCTACCAAGTTGAATGGTGAATCTGTTTTCAGGAGCTGATGTATTTCTTCCCAGCCCCGACACTGACATTCCCCCCACCTGGATATTTTGCTGAGTAGAGAAATCAACTTAAATGTCAAAGTCCCAAGACAACTTTTCAAAAGGGGTCTCTGTTTAGTCCAATGTTTGCAGAAGTACCCTCACCATGTTCCTTGTTCTATAAGGTTTCAGATGATAGTAGCAGTGGTAATGGTAGTAACAACAATAATAATAACAGCCAACATCTATGTGATGTTTCTGTGTACTAGGAACATGTTTTAGTCAGTTCAGAACGCTAAAACAACACCATCGACTGGGTGGCCTAAACAAATAAACATTGTTTACCATTCTGGAGGCTGACGAGTTCAAGACCACGGTGCTGGCAGATCCTGCGTCTGGCGAAAGCCCACTTCCTGGTTGTGGATGGTGACTTCTCATTGTATCCTCACATGGCAGAGAGCAGAGAGAGAGAAAGCAAGCTCTCTTGTCTCTGTTCTTCTAAGGACACTGAAACCAGTCCCAAAGGCCCCACCTCCCATTACCATCATATTGGAGGTTAGGATTTCAGCATATGAATTTGGGAGGGAGGACATAAACATTCAGTTCATAACAGAACTGTTGTCAGTGTTTTCTATATATTAAACTATTTAATCCTGCCAATAACTCAGTAAGGCAACTCTTAAGCTAGCATCCTCATTGTTCCCTTTTATAGGAGAGAAAATTGAGGCACAGAGGTGTGAGGGGATTTTTTCAAGGTTTTGTAGCTTGTTAGGGAGAGGAGTCAGGATTCTGGCTCTGGGCAGTGATTCTCAACCATGATAACACTTTGGATTCACCTGGAGAGCTTTTTTCACACTGATGCCTGGGTCTTACCTGCAGTGCTCCCACCCCACCCCCAGTCCCAATTCCAGATTCTAATTTAATTGGTCAGGAATTTTTTTTTTTTTTAATGTTCTTTGGGCAATTCTAATGAGCTGCCAGGATTGGGGTCTCCAGTCTGGGGCATCTTAGCATCATACTACGCAGTCCTTGAGAAACTCTTGAGCAGACACTATACCTTGGTTCCTATGACTTTCCCCATTGGGCACAATTGGTTAAAGGAACAGTCGATGGAAGGACAAGTCTTATGAATGAAATAATGACAAACCCATGGGCTAGCCACAAGGTTTTAGTCAAGTGCCTCAGGACTTAGTTTTTTCATCTGCAAAGCCAAGGGTTGAAAATGAATGATTTCCTGGTTCCTTCCAGTGTTATGAGTCTATGAAATCAATATTTTAAGCCATTGATTATCCATGAGTGGATGATCCACAGAAAATATTTTAACCTAAGGACTGGCTTCCTGCATTCAACCTTATCAATTGGTATATGCCCAAGGAATGCACATCAATTTCATTTTTGGTCTAAGCAGAACATAATGAGGAAAGAAAGAATCATGTGTGTTTGCATGTGTGTACATGTGAAAACTATTCAAAAGATAAATGATCTGGAGGGCTTATCTGCTGTTTTGGATTATCCACATCACTGCCCCCTCCAATAGTGTTGATAATTGAAAGTTGCCTGTAGTCTGATTGCTGACAGCTGAAGGATCCATGTTGCCAAAGAAGCTATGGCTGTACGCCAAGTAATTACCCGATTAATTATCCTCCTTTTTGTGCTGCCCCAGGTCTCCCTATTCCCCTCACCAGAGTGGTATCCAGTTTCAGGAGCATGGGAGAACAGGAAGTCCCCAAAATGAACAGCCCCTATTTCTGGAGGCAGAAAATATATCAGAGCAACTTTCCATAATGCATCAGGTCCTTTGCTAACTACCCCACTTGTTGACTGTGCCAAAGACAATAATTAAATCAAGGAGCGTCTGTCTAGTTCTAGTGGCTTTCCACATGGAAGAGTTTGGCAAAATGTTCTCTTTTCTTCAATCTGATGCATATGGAGGTCACCCAAAAATAGTACATGAGAGGCTCCAAGATAAGAACAAAATACCATGCATGGCCAAGAGGCTAAATCTTAATTCTGTTGGCTTTACACTGATTGGGCTAAAATGAATAATTATCCTCAGTATTTTGGTTTGAAATATCACATAGAATTCTGACAAAGTTTTCTAAAATCAGTTTTAAATGATTTGGCTTTCACAAGGGTATTAAAAGGGCATGAATTTTTGATTGCAGAGCAGCTGCATTGCTGGTGGAGGGTGTGTTCTCTGGACTAGCTGAAGTGCCCTAGAAAAGGAGAAGAGCCCACCATGCACATTTCTCCATGGCCTGGGCTAATATGGCCTGGGGTACTTCGTGCCATGAGACTTTGTGGACTCCAAAGGCTTTCCCTGTCCCATGACTCAGTAGCGTCAGCACAGTTCCTGAGAAGCCACATCTTGATTTTTATTGGGTGTGCCCACCAGATGCCAGCTCTGTACTGGTCGGCTGGGGCTTTCAGTGCTGGTGCTCCAGGGCTGGCCTCTGGGATGTGTCACCTCAACTCTGGGAAGCAACCCCCAAAGTGGGTGGTTCTACTCACCACCAGAACTGTTCTCCACCAACAAGGTTCTACTTTCCTTGTGGTAGTCAGCCAGACCTCAGGCATCTGACCATCTGGGGCTTGGCTCAGTGGTGGTGTTTATGTCACAGAGAACCAGTCTGATTTTACATACATTTCAAACATATATTTAAGAATGGGTCCTATGCTGGAGGCAGCTGGAGAGGGAGAGATTTCCCACTGAAAACTTGGCTTTTGAAGTAGGTTCTACCAGGTATCTTGCTCTGAGCTTTTAATAAATCCAGTTGCAGATTGATTTGGGAGTTTGACCTGATGAGCTGGAAATCAGCTTTCGTGCGTAGAGTGGCTCAGTGAAACGACTGTTTTAAAACCAGCTCTGTGCAGTGCCCTCTCCAATGAGATTGTTCCAGACACTTCCTGAGGCCAGTAAAAAGAAGTTGAACCTATGTTTTTATTAGTAGATTAGGCAAGTTCTCAGATACTTGGACACTGGTTTAGGCATAGCTTTGTGGCTTATCTACATAAACTGATTACTCTGGTGTCTAAGCCATGTGGATACTTGATTTCACTATCTACACATACATGTCCATAGTTATAATTTATTTGCTTGTCTTAATGCCTTTCTTACAAAGAACAATCTATCCTTTAAAAACCACACTGATTTTTTAAAATAATAATATAGCTTCCGAAAAGAATTTTAGAGTCTAAAATTGTTTTCCTGGTCTGCAAAAATTTACTGGGGTGTAACACACCAAATTGATGTTGTCTTTATCTGTTTACTGAATTACTTTATAACTTTAACGATTGCCCTAAGAATACTTGTTGAAAAATATGGAGACCTATTATATTTTCCCAGTCATCAAAAGAATGTAAATTGAAACTAGAAGATAATGATTTTTTTACCCGTCAAATAGTCAGCAAGTAAACTTTTTTGCCACATATTGCCAGTGTGACGTCTAGGACTATATCCTGGCACAGGATTACCTTTAAATAGGGGGAAAAAGTTTTATGTACATTTTACTCAGCAGTATTGAAATGTATAATAATAAAAACAGTTGAAAAAAATCTATCTGATTACAAGGAAATAGTTGAACGACTAGCCATGTTGTAGTTAAAAATGGCTCTAATGAAGAACATTGAAAATGTTTATGACATACAGCTAAGTAAAAATGGAAGCTGTAACACAGAATATGGACAACAACTTTTAAAAAATATATATACATATAAAATACGTTTTTGGAGACAACCTCTACCCCCTCCTTCAGTGACTGCTCAGTGCCTTAAAACAAAGCTCTGAAATTTAAGGCAATTCCCAGTGAGGCCCAGCCTCCCCTCACTCCCACACTGCTCTGCTTCCGTTAGACCAGCCGGCTCTCTAATGCACCCTGCCTCTAAGTCTTTGCCTGTGCTGGTCTCTTCCTCAGAAAATGCTTCTCTTTTCCACATTTCAGTGCAGCCTTCACAAGTGTTTTCTGTGCTTTATATAATTGATTGTTTATGCTCTTATAATTCTCATCTAATTTTTCATGGACTTTCATTTTTTTCATATTCATACAGGGCAGATTTCAGGTACCCAAAAAGATGCAAGCTCCTAGGAGGCATGTGATTATCATGTTTACTAAACATTCCCTGAAATGTATTTCATGAGCAAACCAGAGTTAAAGGTACCCAGATCCCTTGCTTCAGATTCCAGAGAAACTGCAGTCAGTGCTTCATAATCCAGCCAAGAGTGGAATAAGTTTTGTTCTAAAAATCTAACATGTTGCATGACAAATTAATATTTGTGACTAAGATGCAAGATCACTGGCCCTGGAAATAGCAGAACCAGTGATCTTGTGAGAGAAAGAAGCTGGAAGTGATGCAGCTGCCTCATGAGCCTGCAGTGGGGACACTGCCCTGTTCTCCCCGGGTTTGGTGCTGCCCAGGCTTGGTGCTGAGTGTTTATCTCCACACTGGACCCTGGCTCATATCAGACGAACCCAAGGCTGGAGGGAAGCAAAGTATAGCAAGTGTCTATCAGTCAATCATGATGACACATAATGAAAATAAAAATGCTATATCAATTTTCCATGATTAGAAACATACGGGTCCAGAGCCAGGGCAGGCTGCAAGAGGCTGACTACAGAATGCCCCTTGATATTATTTCTGACAATATAAAATCAACTTATATTTAATATATTTTAAAAGAAACAACCCACCTATATTATTTGATATGACAAATGAGAGCTGAAATTGAATCCTAATGTGGTTCGTGAACATATTCAGCAGAAGTTTATTATTCCTAAAAATGCTTGGTGTAATCATAGCAGTTTATCATTGAAATTGCCAGGTTTTGTTATACAAATAGCTTAGATTCCTAATTAAAATCCTGTTGTCTATCAATGCTACCATGGCATTTTCCCAAGGAGACACTTAAAAAAATCCTGTACGCTTTCAAGGATGAGTGAGCTCCTCTTTAGGAAAGATTCTTCCCTATACATGCTTTTTTATTAATATGGTCAACCCAGAGAAGAATAAAGTATCATACGAATTAGCACTAATGAGGCCTAAGATCACAAAATTGGAAATAGTCATCCCCTTGTCCAAACTGTGAAATAGTCCCTCTAGAGTACCTACCTCTGCTGTGGCTTTAAGTGGAACCAACTCCTAAGGTTCATGAAACAATGTGGTCAGAGTCATCATAGAAAAAAATATAAAGATATAATGAAAGTTTTTTAAGAGAAAGTTCCAGTACGGTCGGAATAGCCCCTCCTATGCTCTACTCTATAGTTTAGGAAGGATGAGGAGTCTGGCCCCACCCACTATCCACAGGGCTCTGGGGCAGGAAAAGATTTCCATTTGTTTGCCATAACAGGCAAAGAGTGAGGTAGGAGTGGACCTGAGTTGGAAGGGCAGTGGAAAAGGGGCCCTGGAATGTTCCCCAGGACTGTCTGTTCTCCACCCATTAGGTGGTCAAAAATCTAAAACTCTTTGGATATGTTGGTTTTGGAAAGTGGCAGTGCGTTCCTCCTGCCTAAGCATAATCCTAGGTGCTTCTAGCCTAAAAGCAACCAGACTTTTGGGCTTTGGGAATAAAAGGCATTGGTCATTAAAGGCTTATAATATCTTCAGATTCTTGTATAACTTGTCTTGCCCTCTTTTGTTGAATTTTCATGAAAATCTGCATTGAAGAATGGAATTGACTAGAGCAGAGGCATCCAACCTTTTACCACCAAGAACTCTTATTAATATCCTCCATTATGGAAAAAAATAAGTAATCATTAATTGATTTTCCACTTTATAGCTTCAGGGCACCTGATCAGGAGGAGGGACAAGCTGATGGACTTCCAGCCAAATGCCACGGCTCATACCCTTTTAATCAGGTCCATGTATGATAGTTGTTAGACTTTTGGAAATACTTAAAATAGCCTGAGGACTCTTTTCATTGTCATGAAGACTTTTGACAAGCCAAAGCTTGGTGTCGAGCAGACAGAATCTGGGGAGGAATAGGCTGGAGAGGGCGGTGTAAATGCTGTGGGGGGTGAGGACTTCCCTCACTTCCTGTAACAGCGGTGTAGCTGGAAGGTGGAACTCCCACAGTGCTGAGCGGATTGGTTTCCAGGAGTGGAAGCAGTTCTCAAAGAGATGGAAAGGGAAATAGTTAATCAAGCTAGGTGTTGCAGAGAACACAAAGGTTAAAAACAAGAATGACAACAACACAAAGATCTTTTTAAAGCTTTCCAAAAAGCTTAAAAATGGTAAAAAGAAAACCCAAGGAAAGAATATGTAATCAAGTGTGCCCATCGAACCACAGGTGAGAGACATGTATTTAAAGACGGGAAGGACCATTTCAACAGGGGAAATCAGCATTATCGAGCAGATGCCACGTGCCACGCATTGCGTTTGCTGCTTGATGGACTGGGTTTTCTTACAATAGTATAGTGTGGATCAGGCACATTGTTCTCTTGTCTTGTCCCCATGGACTCATGGCTGAATGCCAGCAGGAAAGACACAGTAGTCGGAACAACAGCAACAATAACATCAACTACTGCAGCGTGAATAGAAACAGGTTATGTTTACTGAGCGCCTGACAAAGATCAGGTACCAGTCCTGGGGACACCCTAATACACAGGTAGTATTCAGCTGGATAAGATGAGGCTCAGTGACTTGCCCTAGGTCACAAAGCTAGACAGCAGAGTGTCTAGGAACCAAATCCCAGAATAAGGATCCTTGCTTATACTTACAGCAATTAGAGTGGCTAACAGGAAGGGTAAAAACTAAGAGCTGCTTCCCTAGAATTTCCACAGAACACAGAGAGCAAAAAAGGAAGGCAGTGTCAGTGGCCGTGGAGGTGGAGACATACTTAATTAACATGGTGGCTCAGAGAACCCTGTGTGGACTGAGGCAGGCTCTGCAGTAACCCCCATTCCCGGCCACACAGGACAGCCTGCCGTGAGTTGGGACAGAAGAGAAGAAAAAGTGCACAAGTGACCTGGGAGCCAAGAGAGACAACTCCCACTTTCCCCAAGCATCTCCTTCCTGGAAGTCCTGGAAGTGTGGGGGAGGAATCTGGGCATCTAAGGGGAGGGCTGGAGCTCCTGCTCTGAGTGCTACTGTGTCCTGGGAACTATGAAATGGCGACTATTGATTGACACTGTTTTTAATCCCAAACTGGTGGGCTTGGGACAAATGGCTTACATTTATAGTACGTGAATAGTTTATCTATTTGGCTGATGCGTCTTGCATATTTTACTGAGTTGGAGCTCAAGCTTCTTTTATGCAAAGACTTCACTTGCTTCTTCATATAGGATTTTGCAGAATGTTGCATGAATTTCACCTTTGTATCTATCTATCTATCTATCTATCTATCTATCTATCTATCTATCTATTTAATGATGGCAAATATTACTAAGAGATAGGGATCTCCTTCATAAAACTCTTTAATTCTAGGGGCCTTCTCCTCAACAAACCCTTGGTATACTTTTAGAAATAAGGAAGTTGTTCCACTGCTATTTTTAAATCATTGGGTTGTGTTAGTTCAGTGTGTTAGTTCCTTTATTTAATACTGACACATCTTAGATTGAGTGGGTGTGAGTCCCGTCTAGACCATTATTTGTCATTTGATTGCTCAGCCCTCAAGTAGATTGCTTTATGATCTGATCTGATTGTTCCAGACCACCAAAGTCACCAGAAGGAGACCACAAGATGGGTGGTTCTTAGCTGGCTCTCATCGTGTCCCTGCTCTAAGGCTTTTGGTGGCTCCGCTTTGCCCTTTGGACGCACCCAAGAGTCCAATCTGCACTATCCCTCTCCCTTACGCTGTATTTCATGCTGCGGCCCCTGCCTGCTCAGGAGCCTTCATGCCATGCAGATCTTGAGGAAAAATGTGCTTCACTTCCCATAGCCAGCAAGTGTGGTAACTAAATGATAATATGCTCAATCAATTTACAATTAACATCTCATGCAATGGCCTGACAAGCATCAAGCATTCTGAAAACTAAAGACAGGATTGGATATTACTGCTTTCAAGGGTGAAAAAACGAAAATAAAAGCGTTACGTAAGGACTGTTTACACTTGTCAGCATTTCTACCTGAAATAGTAAAAGAGAACCCGAAGCAGCCTCATGAAGAACAGCCTGTTCCAAACCACTGAGATATATTAAAACACACACCAGCATAGATGTTTTGTCACTTTAAAAATATTTTGAATCTCCAATGTCAAGCAGAATGCTGGGGGATTCTTGCAGACAGCACCAAGTGTTGGGGAAACATTAAAAGGGGGAAAGAAAGGAAGAATAAGAGAAAGAGAGAGAGAGAGAGAGAGAGAGAGAGAGAGAGAGAGAGAGAGAGAGAGAGAGGAAGGAGGAAGAAGAAAATGGGAATAAAAGCAACAACTTAAGTGACTTTGTAATTTTCTCCCCTATTCACATGAGTAGCAATCACCCATACATTCTTCAGCGCGTTTCTTCATATTTTGTCTGGTTTTATTCTTGTCACAATGTTGAGGGAACCATTTTTTAAGCAAGGAAATGAACACACAGTAGTTAAATGACTTTTCCAGAGTGACACAGCAAAACAGGTCCAATCCCTCCAGCGAGCAAAGTCGAGAGGGTCTGTTCTGTATATGGAATGAAACTCAGACCTCTTACCTAGGGTCCCTCTGCCCTCATGTTGCTGTTGAACTCACCACATGGCCACATGATGGTTTTCTTGTGAGTCTAAAAACACATAGTGGACCTCTAGGAAACAGAATACCATGTGCAGGAAGTCGAGGTTGGGCTCCATTTCTTGTCATTAATCAGTTTCATATGTTGGGAAAGAGCATAAAAAGAAAGAAGGAAATGTTCATTGATGGTCTGTCTTCCTAAAGAGATCTCGTTGCTTATCAACCAGTGGCCCTCACCTGGGCTATGAAGACTCCACATCAAGTCCAGTGAAAAGAGTGAGAACTCTGAATTAGGTGGCTTCCTCCAGCGGTCTGCACCAGAGGCTCCCCATCTCCTAGTCTCCTGGGCTCAATATTCTGTCAGAGTCTACACCCCTCAGTCCCCCATGGTAGGCAGGGTATGCAGGCTCTTGTAGGGTGTGGGGCTGGCTGGGAGGTGTCTTTGAGATGCATTTCTTTCTCTGGTTCTCAGATCATCTAGAGAAAACCTACTGCCATTTTGATGTTACAATCATTTAATGTGGTGAAGAGTTGCCGTAGCAACATGATTTCTGTATCAGTTTGACATAAATTCACGCTTGCCTGGTTTGAAAAGAAAAATGGGACATTTAATCCTCACCAGAGAATTTATATATAGGAGCAGGGAATACTTATAAATCCTGACTTCATTATTATTTTCTAACTTTTTAGGATGGGTTCGAACTAGACAAAAGAGGATAGTCTAATGAAGCTTCATGTGTCAGCAACTTCAGCAATTATCAATATATGGCCAATCTTACTTCTTTTCTGGACTCACTATCCTCCAAACCCCACCCACTGTGTTATTTTTAAACAAATCCAAGTTATCATATCATTTCCTACACAAATACTTCAGTATGAATCTCTGAAAGATAAGGACTCTATTTTTAATAAATAATAAATAAAAAATAAAAATAGAGGAAGACTTCAAAATACAAATTCTGAGAAACTGAATTATTTAAACTTCTATTTTCTTTATTAAGCTGTCTACTGTAGACACAATTTTGTTTAGGTTTAAAACATAATAGCATTAAGTAGCAGGCAAAGTTTTAAGTACTTTATATGAATCAGCTCACTTAATCATCACAACAACCCTGTGAGGTAGATACTAATGTTACCCCAATTTATAGATGAGGAAAATGAGGTACAGGTTGGTTAGTAAGTTGGCCGATATCAAACACTTAGAATATGTAAATGAGCAAATATATTGTTTTTAGTTCCTAGTCAGGGTTAATTTATCATTGAAATGACTGCATATTCAGCTTACAATTTGCAGCTTGTCAAGCAGTGCTGGCTTTCCTGTGCTTTCATTACCGTACCTACTCTTAAGACTTGACATTAAAATCTTATTGGGCAAAAACAGATCGCTCTAAGAAGCGGGCTAGGTGATTTAAGACTTATCCTAGCCTCGAGACGACCATCTGTCTTTATCCACACTTAGCATATTTTCAACTGTTACATATGTTCTGTGAAATCCTGAGCAATATCCTCCAATGGAAACTTTTGAAAGGTTTGATTCCTGAGAGGCAGTGCCATGAGATAGCCACCATGCTGGATGATGTCACCAAACCAGTTATTGGCTGTGTGATGGAAGGCAAGCTGCAGTACCTCAGCTCCTGATGTATACCCTCGCCCCATCAAAACCTTGTTACATTGTAATGCAATGATCTCCTCACTGGTCTGTTTCCTTAGAGGCTCCTTGAGGCAGGAACCAATCTGCCATATGTTGGTTTGGCTGTTTCTTTTTTTTCTGTATCTGAGCACTGAAACAGGCACGTAGTAAATAGGTTTTCCCAGATGTTATGATTCTCTGTGTTCTTTTTATTTTTCTTTCAAATCAAGCAAATAATGACATATCTGGCAGTGACCAAATTTTAAAATACATCACAGCAGCCACACAAATCAGAGAAAATACAACATTTGAAATTGAGGGGAAAGATGACCTTGTCTGATTTTCCACTATGTCTGCTCACACTGACATCACTCAATGTGCGGTTTTCCAATGCCTAGGCTGACATAGCCTTTGGGGTTTATCTTGGGGAAAATTAGCAGCATGTCCTCTGACGTTTAACATTTAATATTTTAACATTTAAAAACTCTTTAAGGTGCCTTGTCGTTACTAATAGTAATTATTTTAGGTTTGTAAGAGATAGGCACATATACAGAACAAGAACTGAAAAGCTACAATTAAAGTCAATATTAATAGAATGTTCAAGTGTTTCAAAGTTATCCCAAAATACTTTGCTCACACTTAATAATACTGTGAGAAGATCATCCAAATTTTCTTACACTCTTCTGGTTAAATATTTGCTGTATTGTTCTCACATGTATTTATTAGATCAGATGCCAGATTTTGGTTTAGAAAATATAATTACTGTACACAATTGGCTAATAACAATTTAAACTTGTGCATTGACTTGACACTTGTCCTTACTCAAACTTGTGCTTCTTTCTCTATTTTATTACAGATAACAGCAAATAGTGAAAATATCTCATATGGTGTGTGCTGGGATTATACTGATGTTTGATTTAAAAAGGATTTTTATAGAAATGTAACTATATAGTCTATATAGTTCAAGCTGTCTCCTGAAAAATAAAAACAATCCTAGGCAAGCACTATGTAAAAAATCAGAAGTGTGGAATTTGCTCTTCCCTTTTTGTCTAACATAAAAATGTAGATAATAATTTAACATTTAACATATGTCACTCATCACTTATTTTCTACATTTTTGTCAAAAAAAATTCAAAAATGGTATTTTGTGGTACTGAAAGGTGTGTGTGTGTGTGTGTGTGTGTGTGTGTGTGTGTGTTGGTGCAGCTCATAATTAAGAGATCTGAAATTCCAGTGCAGCTAATTCACTTCTCTGATACTACCGAGAAACTGCTTGATTTGGTGTGATTGGCTTTAACCTGCCATAAATGGGATAATATATGAGTCTGCCCAATAGGATTGTTGTAAAAGATGGTGAAACATCACTATAGAAAATGTTTAGAAAATATAGTGTCTGTGCAGTGATTCATCATTCAACAAATATTTATTTGATAAATATTTCCTCTTCTGCAAAAAAAAAAATAGTCATGGATGTTACTCCAGGTTCTCGGACCCTTCACTTCCTAACCCCACACCCCCTAGATTCACCCTGGAGTTCTTTCTTAACTCAAACAAAATATGAGGGCAACTGAAAATACATATACTGAGTGTACAAGAAAGGTCTGGAAGTACAGATGTCGCAGTGACAGTCTTATGAGTGAGCAGGAGGGGAAGCTTGTCTGTTGCCCCCTCACAGGCCCTGCAGGATGTACTGATGCCAAAGAGCTTGAGAACAAAATGCAACACTTCTCCTGGGTCCCCTGCACCCTCAAGGTGCTCTTCTGAGCGTGCCCCATGCTGGAAAGTCTGGCTCTCAATGCAGAGTGGTGGCATTCCCACAAGACACAACCTCTCACTGGCCTTTGTCCCCAGACCACTTTGCTAGATGCACAACTGGAAGGGATGTTGGCCAAATGTAACTTTCTGCTAAGTTTAACGCCACCTCTTGTCAAAAACAACATTTAAAATTGTGCTTCCTTTTGCAGAGGAGGTTTAGGGTACCAGTCAGAGCTCTCAGAGAAGCGTTTCCACGGTATTTAACCAGAGCTTGTGGAGCTAGAGGAAGTAACTGCCACAAGGGCCAGCCAGCCTCACTTTCCAGTCTGCAGAGTTCACCCTTAAGGCCTCTTTCAGAAACATGTGGAGAACTGATGGCAAAGTTAACTAAAGCAAAAGTCAGCAAGTGTTGCCTTTATTTGAGAGGAAAAGAGCCTTTTGTTACTGCTACCATTAGTTTAGGAGAAGCATAGAGCAGGTCTCAATATTACCTAAGAAATAACACCTAAAACTTTATAATTGTTTTTAGTGTTGTGAAATAGGTAAGGCGATTCCTTCCAGTATAATCTTTTCAAGGCAGGAAGAATTCTATGGCCAGTAGCAAATCCCAGGATGGCTTGTTGGAAGAACCAAACTTTAAGAAGTACATGACCCAAGAGACACCAACTTACTCTGAAGAAAATTTGGCCCCAAGATAGCTAAGTGGATTGTCAGGTAGAGCTAAATTTATTGAGACTTACTATGTCACAGGTACTGTGCTGAGGATATTACATGGATTACCAGATTGAATCCTCATATAACAAGAAAAGTACTAATATGATATCAAATATCTAGAAGAGGAAACGGAGGCTTGGGGGTATGCACTTGTCCACGGTCATACAGCTAGCAAGTGGTAAAGCCTGGCAGGATTCAAATTCCCCCAGCTCACTCTAACGCCCGCGCTCTCAGTTTCAGTGCAAACCGTCTCTCCTAAACTCTCTCCAATGCCACAGATTTTCCTCAACACCCAACCCAGTCAGGCCATTTGAGTCAGTAAGAGCAATTTCTTTGTTCGTAGGTCTCAGAACTTCATTCTTTGGTTATTAGCGTGCCCAGAAGAATAAGCAAAGGAGTTGGCAGGAGTGAAAAGTATATATCATAATCTCTTTTCACAATTCTTAGAACTCCTTAAGAGTTTTATAAGAAATGTTTGAAGCTAAATAAGGGAACTAGCAATAATTCTGTACTTACATTAGGACTGGAATGTGTTCAATTTAGTCATGATGTGACTTTGTATAGAGTGAATGCTATTTTCCCACTGAGTTTTCCCACTGATGAAATCCAGAAGTCCATTTTTCACAGGAAATTATCTGTCCTAAAAGGTTAAGGTTATAGGACTGATCATATTGGACATCCTAGAGAAGCCTGTAGCAGACTTTCATGATGTTCCCAAGTCAGATATCACCTCTCCACCCCCATTGTCCTATCCTTACGTCTTCTCGCTTCCTAGACCATAGGGACACAGTTTTCCTTCTTGCAAAATTCTAGATGCTCTCCTTTAGATTAAGTATTTATGCACCTTCTACAGCTGGGGATTGTATATGATAACGACATCCATTAACATGTCTTCTGTCCACCCCTTCTTTGGGTGGTTGCCCTTCCTTCCTATGGCCACCGGGATGGGCTCTTTGCTCATGTAAATGTTACAGCCCCTTCCTTCTTGGTCCATCCAGTGTCCCAAACTGAAACCTGACGTCTTCCTTCACTCTCTCTACCTTATTCCTCACCTCACATCCAATAGGTGTCCAGGCTTTGCCTCTTCTTCCTCTAGAACCTAATCCCTTCTCTCCATCCACACACCATTCTCAGCTCAGCTCTTTTTCTTTCTCACCTAGATCAATGCCACAGATTTTTCTCAACACCCACATTAGGTGTCTTCTCTTGGAGGTTTCTCTTGCCTATTCGCACCCTTCAGCAAGGGCTCAATATCCTATATGTTCACACTGCATCTTGTGCATATCTATCACAACACTTATCTTGTGTGCCCTAATAGTGTGTTTACCTTTGTATGTTGCCCCAAATGCCCATAAGCTTCTTGAGGGCCAGGTCTGTGTCTTACTATAACTAGCCCAGTTCCCAGCAGTGCCCAACACTCTGGTTACTCATTAATGTCTGTTGAGTAAATGGAGAAGACTTTGCTGTTGGTCCTGGGGAATCTTGTCAGGATCTGTGTCTGATTACAAGCTTATCTACCTGTGGCTTAGGGTAGGCTCTCCAGGAGTTTTGATTCCTTTTCGTTTGTATCTTCTTTGTGATAATAAACAAGAACACAGCAAGCTCAACAGCATTTAGCCCAGGGTTACAGGCCAGAAATAAGTGCTTGTTAAATTAAAATGGACATTCAAATACATGGTGATGGAAGGAGAACTGACTCTGGGTGGTGAACACACTGATGATATATTATAGAAATGTACACTTGATACCTATATAATATTTCTAACCATTGTCATCCCAATAAATTTAATAAAATAAATAAACAAATTAAAAAGGACAAGTCAGACAGGGCTCAAACTTAGAGATTTAGTTTTTAGACTCCCTGAAGTAACATATCTGTTTTCTACGTTATAAAAAATCCATCATGTAAGCATGTAATATACTACCTGGCTACAGTAGCTATTCAAACATTAATAACACTAAAAACAATAATGATAATTATCACTTACTGAATGCTTCCTATTCTGAGTGTTATGTGCATATGTCATATAATCCTCACAACAATTTTATAAAGTTGGTATTATCCCCATTTTACAGTTGAGGGCACAGAGTTAAGTGACAGGTTTAAGGTTGCCTATATGTTAGTGGTGGCACCAGATATTGGCCCAGCTGTCTAATTTTGGAAACCACATTCATTAGTCACTACTGCCTGACCCAGTGCACACACGACTGTGTCGTGTTCTACTCAGCCAAACTCTCAGTCAGTGAGTGACTGCTTCTGAAATATGATTTGTAAGTATGTAGAAAACAGATTTCTGTTTCTGACATCCTTTCTGACCGTCACAACTTCCTCAAATTCAGGCAAATAATTTAAAATATTACACATGCTAAGTTGCTTCACATTGTCATTTTTAAACTATGATTAAAGGTAGACCATTAAAAAGACATTACTCTTCAGGAACTTCCACATTCTCTTCTTCCCCTGAATTATCTTTCTGGAAGATATTTGTTCATCTTAGTTCATATTACTTGGTTTGTGTTTGTGTGGTAATTGAGGTTTTTTAGAATGGGAGTAAAACATATTTATGCTTTTGTCACAGATTTTGAAATTTCTTTTGTCACGGTAAAAGAATGGAAACACCTTTGAACAGGTCTTCTTCCCTAGTTGGCTTGCACTCTACTTGTGGATTGGGAAAGGTCACATGGGCCAGAATTGTGTTGGCACAAAATGGCCTGACTCTAAAAGCTATGTTAGCCAAAAATTTCTTCTGAAAGGCAGCTCCTGAAATTACTTATGGAAGTGTCCTCTGACAAGACCAGCTTCAACTAATGTGGTCAGAAGGTCTCCACCCCACTGCGCAGTTTTGTAGGTTTCTGAAACATAGTTTTGCATGAATGGTGAATGGCAAAGAGGAGAAATGTGGCTTTAAATTTTTTCTCTCTGATGTCCACTACTCTGTATTACCAACCAGAAAAATGTGGTCCACTGAGCCAGCTAACATGAAACACTACAAATAAAGAGGAAATTAGATTATATTAATTGAGTGTTTTATTCATCTGTTTAAATGTATACATCTGCATCAAGTTCTGGATTATAGTGTAAGTGTCCACACTGGTGTAAGACCTGTGTGTTTTTTCTTTATTGTTGAGCACCAGTTCTAAGTTTGTTAACATCATTTACAAATACATCTTTAGGGGTTATATATACCATGTGTCAGATGCTCAAGGAGTTAAGGAGATGTGGAACCATTTTTTTTTACAATTAGGAGAATCAGTGATCTATGACAAAATTCCCGAAATGTACTTAAAAAGAATTCCCCTGAGAGCTGTGCGTGATTGAGTGGGTTAATTGTTGCTTCAACATTAAGAACTTAAAAGTTGTTTTTAAAATTGCTAAGCCTCCTCAGAAAGTGTCCCAGACTGACTCATTCCCTAATTTTCTGGTTTAAGGAGCATATCTAGACTATACTCTTCATGGAGAAAAAGATGATCTAGAATAGAGGACAATCAGTAGCTTAAATTGTGTCCAAAAGAATATTAGTGGACTAAATGATCAACAGCTCATAATGTAACAATTGGTTAATAGCTCTTTGAACATCCTTTGGAACTGAAAATTTAAAGTATTAACTTGGAATAGAAAGATTTTGGGAAAAGTTTTAGTAAATTGTGTATATGTGGGGGAAAGACTATACCAATACATCGGCAGTATTTATGGAACAATATTACAAATATGAGATTTGATGTTTTCTGTGTAAAAGCGTATTAAGTGTATGCAATTATCAAAACTCATAAACTGTAACTTGAGGTCTCTGCATTTCACTATATGTAAATTATACCTCAAGTTAAATCCTCAAACTCTCAAGGTCCTAAAACACAAGCAACGTCTGAGAAACTATCACTGCTTAAGGAGATATGAGGACTAAATGTAATGTGATAGCTTGGATAGGATCTAAGAACAGAAAAATGAAACTGAAAAAAAAACCCACCCCAAAATCCAAATGAAGTATGGAGTTTAGTTAGCAATACTGTATCAGAATTGGTTCCATACCGTAGTTGTGACAAAGGTACCACACTAATGAAAGATGTTAACAATTGGGAAAACTGGAAACTAGGTATAGAAAAATCTCTGCCACTTTTCTGCAAGCCTAAAACTATTCTAAAATTTAAAAAGTTTATCTGAAAAATAGAAACAGGCTAAGGGGGTGGGTGGGTAGGATGGATAATATGGCAGTTACCCAAGACATTACTGGAAGGTCAAGAAAATGAAAATGTCAGTATAATCTATTTCAAGCAGTAAGTGTAAATAAGCCATAATGACCAAGTTTTTTGTTTTTATTTTTTTTTTAATCTATGGGACATTAGCGTCAAATAGATAGCCCCTCTATCAGATTTACTTTCCCAAGATAAAACCGAAGATTGTCATCCTTATCGCATGTTTTTTTTAAGCTGGCTAATGTTAAAAAGGGGGATGTATACATGCAAATGGCAATGTACTAAATAAGCAGTATAGCTTTTTAATTTTCATATAGCAGATTCCTCATTGTAAATTATCAATGGTACCATTCCATCCCATTTAATGCCACCATCCATGAGTTAGTTACACGCATTCTTTACACGTATAAATAGAAAAATACATTAAAGCGTTTTTCTTCTAGGGTGTGACTGTATAGAAAGAGACCTGTGAAGAAAACTCTTGTAATGGCATCTATGTGTTAAATGTGTTTTTATGCTATAATCCATAATTATTACATTTAAATCCTGTGGATCCCCTTTTAATAAGCAGGAAATCTTCCTCATCATTTATTGGTGTCGGTGCCAAGCAGCCCTCGGAGCTGCTTGGATGGGTCAAGCACAACTGGAAAGCGATGTCTGGTGTCACCACACCTGGGCTTGGATGCAGGGTACCCACAGGACGCAGCAGGGTCCTTCCTTTGCAACCCGCAGCTCCATCGGGAAAACACCCCTTGCGACAAATCCCTTTTTTCAGTTAACAGTTCTGGGACAGAGTTTGGTGGAGAGGCCCGGAGCCGACATAGACGGAGACTAAAAGGAGGAACAGCAGGAGTAGGAAGATGGTGGCTACCGCAGCGACCGCAGCGAAGACCTCCATCCGCAGCGCAGAGCTCCAACCGCAGCGCAGCCTCCCGCAACCCTAGCTGGCGGGCCAGCGCTGGGCTTTGCGTTGCCATGGCAACCGCCCCCCGCGGAGCCCCACCTTTATGACCAGAGAATCGACCCGCGCGGGCACCACCCCCACGCCGGGGCGGAGGGCCGCGCTTCCTCCCTGCCCCCATCATCCACGCAGGGAAAGCAGAAACCAGACCACGCTGAGCTGTGTAAATTGCAGACGCTCCGTGAGCGTTGCCGAGAGCGGGCCGCTGGGAGCCCCGCGTGGAGGCCGGTTGGGGACCCGCCCGCCAGCCCCCTTTCCCGCCGCTGGGGTTTGGCCGCCGGCGGGGGACGCGACGCGGGCCTCAGAGAGACCCTCTGGCGGGTCCCGGGCTCCGCTGACCCCTCGGACCCCTGGCTGGGATGCAGCGCCGGCAGGTGTGGGACGTCCGAGGCCAGCGTGGGCGTTTTCTGCGGACGCCCCAAGGCGAGGCCGCGTTTATCCTTCTCTCTCGTGCGCAGTTTCTCGCAGGGGAGGGAGGGAGCATAAAGATATTTACCCGGAGTCCTAGTTACTGGAACATTTCCTGAACACGCTCTCTGGTCCGGGAGGTAGACTCGTCTTGCAGGAAGGCGATGTTTAGGAAATTAATAAAGAGGCGATCCCTGCGCTTCGGCATCGCTCGCCGCCCGGAGCCGGGCCTGCTCCGAGCTGGGCGCCCCTCGGCCCTTCTCTCCGCGGGCGCGTCCACACCCCGCCCGACTGCCTTCGCTCTGGAATTAGCCAAAACGCGGAGGGCGGGTGATGCCCGTTTTATCCACCAAACCTCCTTCCGGGTCACAGGCGAAGCCCCTGGCTCTGGGGACACCGGGCGTCTGCGCCTCCTCCTGAAAAATCCGCCTCCAGGGAGCGAAGGTCTTGTCAATCCCGGCTCTGAATATTAATGAGCCCAGCGGCTCAGGCATAATTATCTCCCTTTAATTGCAACTCCACCAAAAATGCAGCCCCTGCCACGCAGGGTCCCCTAAACACGGGGTGTCCGTGTCAGCAGACTCCCCGGCTCAAACTCCTTCTCTGCACCCGCTGCCCAACATGGAAACCAAGGCTGCGCCTCCGCGCGTAAAATCACCTTGCGGAGATGGAGACGCGAGCTGACACCCGTGCGCCGCTCCCTCAGTCGCCTGAGTCTCCGGGGCGACCAGGGGACTCCGCCCCTACCCACCCAGACCTCCTGCCACCAAGGCCGTAGTCTGAGGGCTTTTCCCAACAGGGTCGACCCCCGGACCGGGTGGGATTCGCCGCGGGTTGGACCCGAAGGCCACCGGCGGCCCCAGAGCGCCCAGGCCTCCGACCCCGAAGAGCCGCGGCCCCGCTGCCCCCCCAGGAAAGCAGCCGTGGCGGCGCCCCCGCGGCCGGGGACTCCGGTCCGCACGCCGGCCTCCCGGCGTCCCGCTGCGTCGCGGGCGGGGGCCGTTACCCGCCGCCCCGTCCTCCTCCTCCCTCCCAGAGGCTCACCCTGTGCCGCGAGGGCGAGCACGCGGTAGAGGGAGGGCGCGGGGCGAGCAGGAGGCTCCGCCTCCCTCCCCGGGGTCGGAGGTTGGCATGCGGGGCGTGGGGGGGTGCAATTCGCCGCGCTCTCTCGTCCCGCGCGGCCAACGCTGAGAGCCAGGGTGTCGGGCCAGCCCCGCTCTGGCTGCGCCCCCTGCCCAGGCCTCCTGGCCGGCGGACTTCGACAATGCAGGCCACACTCACAGCTGGGTCCCCAGGGCGTGTGGAGCCCAAAGGAAGCCAGCAGCGGGAGGGGGCTTTGCGGAACCCTGGCGTCAGGGACGCGGGAGGAAGCCCAGCCGCGCTCCTCCTGGAAAAGCGGCAGAGGCCAGGCGCCCCTTGGGACGCCCGTGGGTGCCTCAGAAGGCCCAGCTTTCTGACCACGGACCCGGTTGCTCAGATTTCTCAGTCACCATCGCAAGAGGAACTGCCGAATTATTTCTTGCCCACTTATTTCTACTTGAGGAATCGTGTGCCAACAAACAGCTGCCCAAGACAGAGGTGCGGTCCACTCCCTGGAGGTTATGATCCATTAAAAATACTCATGTCCTTTTACTTGATACATTCCCCTTATAAACTGCATCAAGAGGAAAGTTCAAAATGCAAAATAAAGATTTCGGTAAAACACCCACAGCACTTAAATTAGTACACATTTTATTTCAGTAAAACGTAGACCCATCTGATTAAGAATACTGTGTGCTCTACAATTGATGTGTCGTGATCACACTGTGGTGCGCACCGAGTTCCACGAATAGTAACTTTTCGCTGAAAAGACAAAAAGAAGTTCATCTCGGAGGTCAGATGCTTGAACTGTCGCTGTGTGAATTGTAGGCAGTCTCTGCGAGTCACTTCGGAGGCAAGATCAGCTTTTGGGCTGACCAAATCAGTTTCCTGTAAAATTGACCCAGGCTCAAGGCTCTGGCAGCACATGGTTAACTGAGGCCCAGAGTTGTGGAGACCCATCTGGATGGTCAGGGCAGGAGGTCAGTGCTACCTCCATTAGCACTGTGGTTTTGCGTCTCCCCTTCTTTGCTTCCACCAGCCAGCACCCAGGTCACCTGTAATGGGAAACTTTGTGGCCTGGGAGGGCATGAGGACATGAGGGCATCGGGTGCAAGACAAGTGGAGGTGGCAGCAGTGGGCATTTGGACAGGCGTATATTTCATTTATTATTTTTTCTGCACCCAGCAGGTGTGGATAATTGCTAAAAGACGCAGAGCTACATAAAGACAATGTGGGGCTGGCCTTCTCCAAAGGAAAATTTAGCTTGAGCGGCCTGATTTCGAATTAGGCCTAGAGCTGCATGGAGTAACCTGTTCTAGCCTGCATTGCTTTTTGCCATGGTGCACAGAGGCAGGCAGCGGTGGGCGGCCTGCTGTTCCCTAGAGCACAGGAAGGCATCTGGAAATCTCCTAGTGGGAGCATTTCTCTAATCGTGTTGGAAACTCTTTAATCTCAACCAAGAAGGGTTTCACAGGCTGAGACTGGTGTTTAGAAATTGTTCTTTGCTAATGGCAAAGTCTTGTGGGATCTCTCTCTCTCTCTCTCTCTCTCTCTCTCTCTCTCTCTCTCTCTCTCTCACTCTGTCTCTCTCTCCCACACACACACATTCAAAAATCTGCACTTTCTATATTTTGTGTTAAACATTTTTGCCTGATAAAGATTTTTATCTTTATCAGGTACCAACTTGTCTCTTCAAAACTCTACTTATAACTTAGTTATCCCTGGCAGTAAAGTCTGGAAGCTGTTTTGAATCCTGCTACCTCAGCCTCACCTGCTCCTCCCCAGATGATGCAATACTAGAGCAGGGCCCAGAAAGCTGCTGGGTCTGTCACCAGCTGCTGAGTCTGGCCTCAAGGTGCCAGATTGGATTAAACAAGAGCTGTGTTGTGTGATCTTCCCTCAACCCCTGGAGATGTGACAGAAATCACAATATAACACCTCCCGTTTTTGTAGGACTTTAGAGCTGACAAAACTCTTGCTAGTTCCTTACAACAACTTCTGCATTTATAAATGAAGAAACTGAAGGCCAGAGAGGTGAAGTGATTAGGTCAAGGCCATATGGAGAGATGGGGGTCTTGGGAATCTGTCCTTGGGCTCTTGCTATGTCATGCACGGTGTCACGTGGGGTCTCTGGTCCTGCTCCCTACATAAAAATGCAGGATATGGTGAGGCCAAAAAGGAACACCCACGGAGCCATAGATAGGGGAGTCATACCACTATAGTCCCGCTAGTGGCTGGATTGGAGACATGCACTTCTCTCTGCCAACCAGCCTCACTTGCTAGCTGCAATCTGCCTGTTTGCAATCCGCAATCCACACTCTGCCGCTTGCTAGCTCCATCTTCTTGCTAGCCCCCATTTGCTGCTAGCATAGCCACTGCGGTTATATTAGTGGCCAATGGTTACAGCTGATGGCCATGCAATCACAGTTGATGGCCATTTACTAGCTGAGGCAGCACCTTTCCACGTGAGGCCGAGAGCCTGGAAACTGCACTCCTGGCTCTGTCCCCACATGCTACCACACCTGTCACTTTAAACACTGAACTTTAATGGGGGTTTTACCCTGGAATTCACATTGCATCTCAGCTCTGTTTCGCAGGAAGTGCGTGCAACACATCTCTCAGATGTGTTTGGCAGAGAGACTGTGGGTTCCTATCAAGAAACTGGGTGCAGTCCAGGCACCAGACCCAAAGTTGCAAGTGTGAGCGAGCTAGCAGGCCTTTCCATAGGACCAGGCCTTCCAGCTTGAGGATGTTACCTGAGTAAGCAAAAGCCCCTCTCTGCAAAGACAGCAGCAGGACAGGGGATTGTCCCTCCCCTCCCCACCAGGGGATGATGGGGTTCCTCTTCCCTCCCTTCCACCCTTGCCTGACTCACTGGACACAGGCCCAGGCAGCTGGCCTTGATAGGAAGTGCAGGCCATGGATGGGGACAGTTTTTTTTTCCTTCTCAGAAGTTACAGGGTGTGACATTTATTATCAGTAGACACTCAACAATCTCAGACCTGTAATGCCTGCAGAATTTTAAAGAGCATAGACACCCAGACACACCCTCCATTTATGGTCATGAAAACTCACTCTAACTTACATCTCTCCCTGGTTAGGCCTTGAGATGATGGGACTGGGATCTAAAAGAATGGAGTACAGGCATTCTCTCTTTGCTCGGATTTTCATATTTGTTACTTAGAGTTGCTCATGTCCTCAGACTGTTGGTATGGAAAATATTGGAAAGAGGTAGGAAGGTGTATCAGAAGAGAGAAGATGGCATCTTTGATGGGTTGGAGTGGGACTAAGAAGCATTTGATAATTTGAAGATTTTTGTAAACATAAATGCATGAAAATGAGTGCTCAGCTGCTGTTTGCCAAAGCAGTGAGTCTGATTAGTAACGACAGCTGACGTTTATGAGCACTTAGTATGTGCCTGGCACCGTGCTAAGGGCTTGACACATATTGTCTTATTTCACTTTCATGACAATCCTGTGGGGCAATAACTATGACTGTGCCCATTTTATAGATGAGAAAACAGGCATAGAGGTGTTCTGTAACAATGCTGGTAGGAAGCAGAGTTAGGATTTGACTAAAGTTTTTTCACTTGTGAATTAGCATGAGCCAACAATCAAACAGGTGAAGCTGTTTCCATCAAACTTGTGGTCACTAATGTTAGGTGGCTTCATTTGGAAAGTAAGTCTTTATTATCTTAGCAAGAACAACATTTCAACTTTGTTTCCTCCTCTTTCCTCCCCTGGCTCCCCATTAGAGCTGAGATTCCTGTGGTTGTGCTTGGAGGAACGTGGCAAGTGGTTAAAAGTAGAATGAATTGTTGCCATGAGTTCCCCTTGTAACCTGACTATGTCCCACACAGCTCCTAGTCAGCAGCGCTCCAGGCTGAATCCAGCTGGGCTGAAGTGTATGAAGTAAATATCTGTTACCAGTTACTCAACCTTCAATGTGTCTTAGGTCAATGACAATGGTGCCTTTTACACAGATTGCACGTATTTACAGATTTACAGTCTACAAGGCACAGTCACTCCTGGCCTCTCATTTTAGATGTTTCCCCTTTGCACTTGGGGCCTTATCTCTAGAATAAAGACTGTGTCCTTTGTGAAAAAGACCCCAGGCTAGGCCAACCTGTGCCACACAGAACCCAGTAACTCACTGAAGGAGGGAAGTGCAAAGGTAGCCCTCAGGATCTAAGGGAGGCAGTCTTACCCAGACGCTTTCCCATAGGGTTTCACGTCATTACAACTTTTGCTATTGGCTCCCATTTCAACGTGTTCTTCCTAAGTTGTTCTTGTCCCGTTCCCCAAGGCAGAGTTTGGAAACCCTGCTCTCCATGGGCCAATCTGCAGCATGACTCAGAGCTGCTTTTCTGCCTCTCCTGTCTAAAAATCCGTTTTGCTTTTGGGCGACATTCAGACAGACGACCAACTCCAATATGTCAGAGTAATGTCTCCAGAAAGGTGATGTGTGTTAAAGGAATTCCCGGCATCTTTTTTTTCTTCCTCCTTTTTTCCTGTCTTTGGCAAGGCAGAAAGTGGGATGGTCCACATGCAGGTTTCTTCATATGAGTAGAAGAATCAAATTAGAGTCAAGTGTGTATGAGGTCTGACAATTAAGTTTGCGAACTCATCCTAGAAAAAGTGCTACATACCTCATTGCTGAATATCACTACAGTCACCTTTGAAGTTCTCCCCTTGGGAAGCTATGAACCAACACCAGCACCCAGTCTACCCTTCAGAGCAATTTTGGAACTCTTTTTCTGGAATGGCCATCAGAGCTGTCGTCGTATTACCCTTGATGTCCTGAATGCCACCAAAATGTCTTTATTTCAATATTTCCTTCATCTTCTGGTAATGAGAGAAGTCATTGGGAGCCAGATCAGGTGAGTAGAGAGGGTGTTCTAATACAGTTATTTGTTTACTGGCTAAAATCTCCCTCACAGACTGCTGTGTGAGCTGGTGCATTGTCGTGATGCAAGAGCCGTGAATTGTTGGTGAAAAGTTCAGGTCGTCTAACTTTTTCACACAGCCTTTTCAGCACTTCCAAATAGTAAACTTGGTTAACTGTTTATCTATTTGGTACAAATTCATAATGAATAATCCCTCTGATATAAAAAATGGTTAGCAACATCCTTTTGACTCTTGATTTGGACTGATGGAACTTTTTTGGTCGTGGAGAATTGGCTGACTTCCATTGTGCACTTTCACACTTTCTTTCAGGGTTGTATTCGTCCACCCATGTTTCATCACCAGTGGTAACATGGCCCAAAACATGGCCCATCCCTCTCCAAAAGGTCTTGGCAAACTTTGATTCTCCTTTGCTTTTGTTCATCGGCGAGCTCTTTCAATGGCCATTTTTGCACACACCATTTTCATGCCAAGATTTTCAGTTAAGATATTCCTAACTTTTTTTCTATCGATGTTTACTTGGTCTGCTATGGCTCTCATGATCAGCCAACGATTTTGATGCACAATTCGACGAATTTTTGCAATGTTTTCGTCAGTTCTGCTCATTACTGGCAGCTCTGACCTCTCTTCATCAGTGACACGTTCTCTCCCCTCAGAAAAACGTTTAAGCCATTTGGACACTGCATTTTCTTCATGGCATTATCCCCATAAACTTGGACTAACATATCCCTGATTTCTCTTCCACTCTTGCCAAAATAACAAGAAATTCAATGTTTGTTCATTGCTGTAATTCAAGCTCAGACATTCTTGCGATGGCACACAAAAACACGCAAGAACAATAATGAATGCCACTCAGCAAGATACTGCCATATGTTGACATGAACACAGCTGTAAGACACTGATATAGCAAGGTTATGAAATCTTACCGAGCTGTTAATACAGTGCTGCCAATGTAAGCGCATGGTGGCAAGGTCGCAAACTTAATTGTCAGACTGAGTATACGCCCTTCGCCGTTGCACCTGCTTCTGTCAGCTCTGTTATGAACAATTCCAACTTTTGGATCTCCGCTTTTACAGGGCTGGGATTAGGGAAAATGAAGTACTCACCTTGTGCACACAATTTAAGGGGTGCCAGAAAACACAGTAGCCAAGATTAACATTTTAATGCAATATTTTTAAAAAATCAAAACAAACACAAAGAAATCCACAGTGAACAAATAATCAAAAATTTAAAAAAACAGTATTACTGACATTTCCTTTTGCCTCTAGCTTTAGTATGGCTTGTTACGGCACTGCTCTCTTATTTATCTTTCTCTTAAATCAGAGGAAATGAGAGAGGCAGCAGGGTAAAGCTAACTGAAATCAGTGTAATAAACCAGAGAAACTAGATGTGAATGAACAAAATGTAACCAAAAGTAAGATAATGCACTAAACATAAGAGAAGGAGAGGGACTAACTAGATTAATATATAAATAGCTTTTTTATCATTGGCAATTAAAGATTTTCATAGAGAAAAGCTGAAAAATCCGCCTCTTGGGAGTGAAAGGTCTTGTCACTCTGGGCTATAAATATTAATAAGCTGAGTAATGACTAAAAACCTTGCTAGAGCTCAAACCATTTTGAGACACGTGTGTATTTCCCCTTGTCCTCCAAACATATGTTTTAGTAATAATTCTGTGTTGTTAGAGTGCTTCTTTATTTTGCAAAACATTTTTGAAGGGACATATTATTTCTTCATTCTTCTCACATCAAAAGAGATAGGACATGTTGTCTTTCTCAGAAAATAAGTAGGTGGGATTGGGGAAGGAAAGGAAAAGTCATTTTCCCAGTGCCAGGCAGAGCTAGATGCTTTATATATGTTTTCTTGTTTATTTCCCAAATAACCCTGAGTTATGGGTCTGATCATCTTTTTGCAAATAAAGAAACTGAAATTCAAGGGGATTGGTTCAAACTCATTCACAGAGATTTTTTACCTTTGCTTTTGTTTTTTAAAACTCTGCTTATGGGTAGTTACACACCCATTAGGTGAAGAGCAGGATTAGAAGGTGTCACTCTCCCCTACCAGTTTTGTACTCCCTCCCTACCCCCAACCCCAACACACACAAGGTCCATGTTTCTTAAAGGTCCACCCCCCCCCAATTGTTCTCCATTCTCCAGGTTCCCCAAGAGCAACACCAGCAGTTGGGCTGTACCCAGAGGATACATGCCTTTGGAGTCAGACAATCCCTCACTTTTTTTTCCTTTTAATGTAGGAAAATATGTGCCTTTGGCCATCTTGAAAGTTTCTTTGCCTCAAATACGCAAACAAGTCTAAGTATAAAAAGAAGTCAGGAAAATACAAAGTTTAGAGAGCAGCGCCTGTTCTTTGTGAGGTGTGGGGCAATCATGGCTGTTGTCTTAATTGACACCATTGGGATTTGCCCAGACACTCTTCCCCCACCCCACCCAGTAAAGTAGCCGGAAGCAGCCTCCTCTCCTCTTGGAAACCATCAACTTTTACCAAAGCTTTGCCACCAAAAATGGGTTATATATTCTTAGAACACCTGAAGGGCTTACTGAGGCAAAGTTAAAAAAATACAAGTGAGATGGAACAGCTTATATTTTACTTCCAACAGATGTGGCAAAATTGTTCAAAGCACAGTAGCTTCAGAAAACAGGATATTCTTGAACCATGGAGTTAATTTGACCCATGTGGTGTCCAGAATACCAAGGAATCAGTCCTGACACAAGTTTATTGCCAATGTTCGTTACTCTACTTACTCTCTCTCATATTCTGATAAAATGTGCTATATAATCTATCCTTAGGCCTTCCTTCTCCAATTCTGACATTTTTACTCATACTTTTTCTTCCTAAATTGACTTCTTCCTGAATAAGCTGATTGTGTGCCCAGGTTTTGAAATGTCTTCTTAAAATTAATCTCAACATCACATATAAAGGCAGCTTACAAGGCCCTTTTGTGAGAATGAAGAGTCAGAAATTGTGTCCTCTGCTGGGTGGTGTATCATTCTTTTTTAAAAAGTAATGTATTTTAAACAAATTTATTGTTTACATTTTTAAAAATTCACTTGATCTTCCTACATGAAGGGAGGGCAGGAGTCCATTATTGTAAAGACCCAAAAAAATTCCATTGGAGGAGAAAGGGAGACACCTCGTGAGTCTTCAAGTTTGAATTCAGCAGCCACTATTTGTTGCATCCAAATAGTTATTGTACTCTCTTGATCATTTTGGCTTCCCAAAGTTATGGAAGACTTCATCAGCAGTTCTTAGCAATTTTTATAGACAGAATATATTCACTTTTTCCTCTGAGGTCAAGGATGTAAGAGCTTTTTCTGTCACAGGTTTTCTTTAAAACAATAAAGCTCAAGTAACACTGGAATATAAAATGAATGCCATGTTAATAGTGGCTTTTAAATGAAGTGGAAGGACCTTTGTTTAATTAATTCAGTCGTTCACTCAGTAAACATTTATTACGTGCCTGTCTCATGCCCCCTCTGGAAGAAACATCTGCCTGACACTCTGTACTTGCTAAACCAGAGGAATCAAACCGTGCCATCATGGCTGCCATTTATTTGAGCTCATACCATATGTCAAGCTCTGTGCTTAGGACTCTAGACATGTAATTTCATTTAATCTTCTGAACAGTCTGTCCAGGTAGGTATCATTCCTCCCATTTAAAACATCAGGAAGCTGAGCCTTACATGGTTTATCTCTCTCAAACCGGTAACAGTGGAGCTGGGGTTGGCCCCACTTGGCCTAACTCCAAGTTTGGGCCTGGAATCACTTTAGGTCTCTGACAAGTTCTCCTTCCAAAGAATACTGAGAATGGAGCAAAGGTAAGATGGTTGAAACTAAGGTAATCATGAAAAGTGTAAACTAAAGTCACTTTATGGCGTTTATTGTTGGTTTCATTGTGGCTGCTGATTTCTTTTTAGATTATGATATTGTACCCTTAGTTAAATCTGGCCCAATTCCTCCAAGAAAGCCTCCCTGATCACTCAGGCCGTGCTGCAATCCTGTCTTAGATTTCCAAGCACAACCACCTATACCTTTCACTGCATGCTGCTCTAGAACTATTTTCCTTTTCACGACCACAGCAGGGCCTCTCTCACACATTTCTTTTGAATCCTCTCTGGTGCCTTGTATATGGCACATTCCTAATAAACATTTCCTAAATATAGGAACACCACTTATTACTTTTGAGCAATCACAGAGGTGAAAGGGCTGGATAATTTCATTATGTGTTCAGTTCTCTGAAAATAGTAAGGGCTTGGCCGGTGGAAAGGCTCTACCAAAAATCACTGTCAGTTTGTAAATCCCCAAAGAGGCCATCATGAAAGAAGTGAAGTCCATGGTTCATAAAGACGAGATAAATGTTTTCTATGGAAAATAAATTAGCAAATTCACTGTCAATTTCCAAATGACAAGGAAGCATGGAAAGTCACAGTTTAACTTCCTTAACAAACCTGTCACTGACAGCTGGATGACAGAGCCTGTCAGAGAAACCATGTGTCACTTTGGAAACAGATTGCTTTCTGACATACAGCAGTCATTCCTGGGCCCATTCCCTAAGACTGGAAGAAGAGTGAAATCTCACAAAAACCATTTACCATTTGACTGTACAGAAGTTTCCCTTCAATTCTGAGGGAATTTTGAAGCTGTATAGAGTCCCACCTATGAAAGGAGTGTTTGTCATGGGAGTCTTTTATGGGAAGTAAAATATATTTTAACATCTACTGCAATTACATCATTTCATGTAATTTGGACTTTTGCTCATGGCAGATGTTATGAGTCAGATGGGGCCAACCCAACTCCTTTCTTTGTCATAAAGACTTCCCAAATGTGGCCCTGCCTGCTAAATGTATCACTATTCAATCAATGTAATGAGGAAGTAAGAATCATCACACTGAAAACATGCTGAAATATTCTGAGGCTAATAGAGATAATGATGAGATTATCATTATCAGCCATGAAGTAAGGACAACAGTATGCTGGTGGAACGAAACGCTATGTAGAATAAACAAACTCATTCATAACCCATCTGTTCAACAAGCATTTATCAGGCACCTGCTGTTTGCTGGGTGCTATGTTAGGTGCTGGAGAAACAATACGAAGTCGACATCGCTGCTGTTCCCAAGAAGAGTGCAGAGGTAAACCAAAGCATTATTTGGGGGGCTTCTTTGGGGCCAGAGGAAGACAAAGTGTAGAGCCACACCATGTTGGGGGCCCAACAGAAGACCACTTCCATGAATCCGGGATTCACCTCACCATCAAGATAAATACTCAGAAGATTGCTGAATCAAAAGACGTCATAGGAATGGCAGCAGCGGGGCGCACTTTTTGAGTTCTCCTCCGGATTTTATCACAAACGGGACATATAACCCATCAAAGGACTCTCTACTCATCACACAGAACAGCTAAAAGACTCGCCAAGGATTACTTGAAGGTGCGCAAATAGGGCGAGCAGGGGAAAAGGGAAGAGAGCGGAGTGGAGACACGGCCCGCATCTGAGGCTGTGGGGACATGGATCGCATCTGTGGTGGTGGAAACGCAGCCGGCATCCGCAGCTGCAGAGACACAGGGGATCCCAGGACGTAACAGAGAACGCAAAAGCCAGGAGGTGGGCTCTTTCCCTGCGTCCCACAGCTGATCTCTCCCGCAGAGGGTCAGCTAGTTAGGCCCTAGGTTGGACAAAGGACACAAACTCCATACCTGGGCCCCTCCCCCCTGCTCTTTCAATCCTACCCCGCCCTTCCAGAGACTTAAACCGGCCCCTGAACTGAGGAGTAGTGTCAGATTACAGAGGAGCCTTAGTGCTCAGGCTCTGGGAAGACTGGCAGGCAGCTCTGATCCAGGGAAGAGGCTGGGAAGAGTGTTATTATTGCTGGGCTAGGAGAGAAGAGACTCCTCCACCCTCAGCCACCACCTTTTCTGGCCTATGGGAAGAGTGTGACACGGCTGGGCTGGGAGAGAGAAGTCCCCTCCATCCCCAGCCCCCACCCTTTCTGGTCTGCCTAGGTGGGGCAATTACATCTGCGGAGGCACTCCCAGGGATCAGCAGTAAGCAGCAGATGCAGCTCCTGGCTTTCAGGAGCTCCGAAATTTCCCGCCCGCCACACACACACACACACACACACACACACACACACACACACGGAAGAAGTGCCCTAAGACTCAGGAGAACTGGACACAGGGCTGGTGGTGCTACTCTCAGTGTGCATATGTGCAGGCAAGGGCAGAAACTGCACTGACTTTGTAAAGACTACCATCCAGACCCCTCAGCCACACGCATCTAAATCTGCAGTCCCAAAGTCACTCTGGGCACCAGGTGACCAGCTCTGGGGTCTGTTTGTACGAAGGGGACTGTTTGGTACAGCAGAGGACAACCTGGAGATTAAGCCAAGACTGGTGCTGCTTTTTGTTTTGCTTTGTTTTGTCTTTATATCTTTGACATCTTTCCCTGTGTTAAGTGGGGGTTGTTGGTTGTTTTTACATGTGAACATATTTGATTTTTTCTTTGTTGTTGTTGTTGTGCTTGGTGATTTGCTATGTTCTGAAATTGCCCTACCAGGGCCCAGCTTGAGAGGCACAAGATTCAACATATCCAGAGGCCAACTCTGGACCAAACCAGAGTACTACCGGGTTTGACCTATAAGTCACATACCCAGAGGGAATTCTGTACAGGCACAAGAACCCATACAGGCCAAACCACATTTAAGTGGTCAACCCTCACGCAGCAGATCACCCTGCGGTGGGCAGAGCCAAGTCTCACAACTACTCAGCCTAGGAGTTAACCCCATCTACTCACAAGTGAAAAGTAATTAAAGATCTTCTTTAACAGGACAATATACACAACACAAGAGTCACCTTTGGAGCACACTCAGAGGAGAAAAACGAAGTAGTGCTAGTCAAATATAAAGGACACATACTACATAAGATAACCCAGCAAGAACTAAGAACTCTAGGGGATCTACCTAATACATCAAGGCAAACACAAAGAGTCAGCCAGAATGGGGAAACAAAGAAACATGTCCCAAGTAAAAGTACAGAAGAAACCTCCAGAAGTGGAACCAAATGAAGCAGAGGTAACCAACCTATCAGAGACAGAGTTCAGAACACTGGTGATAAGAATGTTTAAGGAGCTTAGAGAAGACATAAAGAAGAATGTAGAAATCATAATGAACAACCAGTTAGAACTAAAGGACACAATTACCGAAATAAAGAACTCACTTGAAGGAATTAACAGCAGGTTAGATGAAGCAGAGGATCGAATCAGCAACTTAAAAGACAAATTAGCAGAGATCACCCAAACAGAACAACAGAAAGAAAAAAGAATAAAAAACAATGAAGATGTTTTAAGAGATCTCTGGGATAACATCAAGTGCAACAACATGCGCATCATAGGAATACCAGAAGGTGAAGAGAGGAAGCAAGGGATTGAGAACATATTTGAAGTAATAATGTCTGAAAACTTCCCTAACCTGATGAAGGAAACCAACATACAAGCCCAGGAAGTACAGAGAGTTCCAACCAGGATAAACCCAAACAGGTGCACACCAAGACACATTATAGTTAAAATGGCAAAGCTTAAAGACAAAGAGAGAATCCTAAAAGCAGCAAGAGAAAGACAAAGAGTTACATACAAGGGAACTCCTATCAGACTATCAAATGACTTTTCTACAGAAACATTGACGGCCAGGAGGGAGTGGCAGGAGATACTCAAAGTGATGGAAAACAAAGGACTACAACCTAGATTGCTTTATCCAGCAAGGCTATCATTTAAAGTTGATGGAGAGATAAAGAGCTTCCCAGAAAAGAATAAGCTAAAGGAATTTATTACCACCAAGCCAGCATTGCAAGAAATACTAAAAGGCCTTCTGTAAATAAAAGAAAAATGAAAACAATCTAACTACAAATTTAAAAATGGCAATAACTATGTACCTATCAATAATCACTTTAAATGTAAACGGATTAAATGCTCCAATCAAGAGACATAGGGTGGCTGAGTGGATAAGAAAGCAAGACCTTTGTATATGCTGTATACAAGAGACTCACCTCAGATCAAAAGACACACACAGGCTGAAAGTGAAGGGTTGGAGTAAGATATTTCATGCAAATGGAAATGAGAAAAAATCTGGAGTTGCAATACTTATATCTGACGAAATAGACTTTAAAATGAAGAACATATTAAAAGACAAAGATGGACAGTATATAATAATAAAGGGATCGATCCCTTTATTTATTTAGGAGCATCTACATATATAAAACAGATACTGACTGACATAAAGACAGAGATCAACAGTAACACTATCATGATAGGGGACTTCAACACATCTCTGACAACAAGGGACAGGTCTTCCAGACAGAAAATCAATGTGGAAACAATGGCTTTAAATGGCACATTGGACCAATTGGATTTAATCGATGTTTTCAGAGCATTTCACCCCAAAGCTGCAGAATACACGTTCTTCTAAGGAATATTTTCCAAGATAGACCACATTTTAGGCAACAAAACAAGTCTTGATACATTTAAGAAAATTGAAATCATACCAATTGTCTTCTCTGACCACAGTGCTATGAAATTAGAAATGAACTACAGGAAAAAAACTGGAAGACACACCAATTCATGGAGGCTGAATAACATGTTACTAAATAATGAATGGATCAAGCAGGAGATCAAGGAAGAAATCAAAAGATATCTTGAGACAAATGAAAATGAAAACACGATGACCCAAAATCTATGGGATGCCGCAAAAGCAA
This sequence comes from Rhinolophus hipposideros, assembly GCF_964194185.1. Classification (NCBI taxonomy): domain Eukaryota; kingdom Metazoa; phylum Chordata; class Mammalia; order Chiroptera; family Rhinolophidae; genus Rhinolophus; species Rhinolophus hipposideros. Next base: position 14,547,048 of record NC_138047.1, on the reverse strand, counting down.
TCCTAAGAGGGAAATTCATAGCATTGCAGGACTACCTAAAGAAACAAGAAACATTACTAATCAACAATTTATCTTCACACTTAAGGGACCTGGAAAAAAGAACAGCAAAATAAGCCCAAAGGTAGCACAAGAAAGGAGATGATAAAGATCAGAGCAGAAATAAATGAAATAGAAACCAGAAAAACAATAGAAAAGATCAATGAATCCAAGAGTTGCTTCTAGAGAAGATAAACAAAATTGACAAACCTTTAGCCAGACTCATTAAAAAAAAGAGAGAGATGACCCAAATTAATAAAATCAGAAATGAAAGAGGAGAAGTGACAACAGACACCGCAGAAATACAAAAAATTTTAAGAAATTACTATGAGCAACTATATGCCAACAAATCTGACAATCTGGAAGAAATGGACAATTTTCTAGAGAGGTACAACCTTCCACGGCTAACTCAAGAAGGAACAGAAAACCTGATTACCACCAGGGAAATTGAATCAGTAATCAACAATCTCCCAACAAACAAAAGCCCTGGACCAGATGGCTTTACAAGTGAATTTTACAAAACGTTCAAAAAAGAATTATCACCTATTCTTCTCAAGCTCTTCCAAAAAATCCAGAAGGAGGGAAAACTCCCAAACACTTTTTACGAAGCCACTATCACCCTGATCCCAAAATCAGACAAAGACACCACAAAAAAAGAAAACTACAGGCCTATATCACTAATGAACATAGATGCAAAAATCCTCAACAAAATATTAGCGAACAGAATTCAGCAATACATTAAAAAGAGCATACACCATGATCAAGTGAGATTCACCCTGGTATGCAAAGGTGGTTCAACATCCGCAAATCAATTAATGTGATACACCACATTAACAAAATAAAAAACAAAAATCATATAATCATATCAATAGATGCAGAAAAAGCATTTGATAAAATCCAGCAGCCATTTATGATAAAAACCCTTAAGAAAGTGCGAAGAGGGATCATATCTCAACAAAATAAAGGCCATATATGATAAACCCACAGCTAACATCATACTCAATGGGGAAAAGCTAAAACCATTCCCCCTAAGATCAGGAACAAGGCAAGGTTGCCCACTTTCTCCACTTCTATTCAACATAGTGCTGGAAGTTCTAGTCACAGCAATCAGACAAGAAAAAAAAATAAAAGGCATCCAAATTGGTAAGGAGGAAGTAAAATTGTCATTATATGCAGATGATATGATACTATATATAGAGAACCCTAAAGACTCCACCTAGAAACTATTAGAACTGATAGATGAATTTAGTAAAGTAGCAGGATACAAAATTAATCAGAAATCAGTTGCATTTGTATATACCAATAATAAAACATCAGAAGGAGAAATTAAAAATAGCAATCCCATTTACAATTGCTCCAAAGACTATAAAATACCTGGGAATAAATTTAACCAAAGAAGTAAAAGATCTGTACTCAGAAAATTATAAGACACTGAAGAAAGAAATGAAAGAAGATACAAATAGATGGAAACACATACCATGTTCATGGATAGGAAGAATTAATATAGTTAAAATGTCCATACTGCCTAAGGCAATATGCATATTCAACGCAATTCCTATCAAACTACCAACGACGTTTTTCACAGAAATAGAACATATAATCCTGAAATTTATATGGGACCATAAAAGACCCCGGATAGCCTCAGCAATCTTGAGAAATAAGAACAAAGTGGGAGGAATAACGATACCTGACATCAAATTATAATACAAGGGTACAGTAATCAAAACAGCATGGTACTGGCATAAAAATAGACACATAGATCAATGGAATAGAGAGTCCAGAAATAAATCCCTGCCTATATGGCCATTTAATCTATGACAATGGAAGCAAGAATGTACGGTGGGGTAAAGACAGTCTATTCAATAAATGGTGCTGGGAAACCTGGACAGAAACATGCAAAAAATGAAGCTGGACCACCTCCTTACACCATATACAAAAATAAATTCAAAATGGCTTAAAGACTTAAATGTAAGATCTGAAACCATAAAATACCTAGAAGAAAATATAGGAAGAAACTTCACAGACATTACCCACAGCAAGATTTTTACTGATATATTCCCTTGCGCGAGGGAAGTAAGAGAAAAAATAAACATGTGGAATTACATCAAACTAAAATTTTTTCACAGCAAAGGAAACTATCAATAAAACTAAAAGCGATCCAACTGAATGGGAAAAGATATTTGCCAATGATATATCTGATAAGGGGTTAATATCACAAATTTCTTAAAAAAACTCACTCAACTCAACTTCAAAAAAACAAACAACCCAATTAAAAAATGGGCAGAAGACATGAAGAGACATTTTTCTAAAAAGGACATACAGATCGCAAACAGACATATGAAGAAATGCTCAACCTCACTAACCATCAGAGAAATGCAAATAAAAACCACAATGAGATACCACCTCACCCCAGTCAAAATGGCTATCATCAATAAATGAACAAACAACAAGTGCTGTCACGGATGTGGAGAAAAGGGAAAGCTTGTGCACTGTTGGTGGGATTGCAGATTGGTGCCGCCACTATGGAAAACAGTATGGAGGTATCTCAAAAATCTGAAAATGGAACTACCTTATGATCCAGCAATTCCACTCCTAGGTATCTATCCAGAGAAATCCAAAACTCTAATTCAAAAATCTTTATGCACTCTTATGTTTATTGTAGCACTATACACAATAGCCAAGACATGGAAACAACCGAAATGCCCATCGGTGATGACTGGATTAAGAAACTGTGGTACATTTATACAATGGAGTATTATGCAGCCAGAAAGAAGAAAGAAATCTTACCATTTGCAACAAAATGGATCGACCTAGAGAACATTATGCTAAGTGAAATAAGTCAGACCGAGAAAGACAAATACCATATGATCTCACTTATATGCGGGATCTAAAGAAAAGAATAAGTGAATGAACTAATCAGAAACAGTTTTGGAGACAAAGAGGAAAAACTGAGGGTTGCTAGATGGGTGGAAGGGTGGGGATAAGGGGGAAGGTGAAGGGATTAGAAAACAGTCAGTAACCACAAGATGGCCACAGGGTTTTGAAAATTAATTTGGGGAACGTAATCAATAATGTTGTAAAGATTTTGTAGGGTATCCTATGGACACGTGTCCCATTTGGGAGACACCTCAGGGATGATGTAGATGCCTGATCACTGCACTGTACACCTGAAGCTGAACAATAATGAATGCCAACTATAATTTTACATATATATATGTATATACTTACAAGAAGCGGAGTACAGCATTAGGAATAGAGACAGTGGAAATGTAATGGCTCTGTGTGATGTCTGAGGGATAGTGGATGGGAGGTGGGGGTTCACATGGTGTGAGGGATATAAATGATAAACGTCTAAGTATTACTTTGTCTTGTGCACCTGAATCTAAAAAAAAAAAAAAAAAAAGAACAGAATTTTATTTCTCACAGTTCTGGAGGCTGGCAAGTCCAAGATCAAGGTGCTGGCAGATTCAATATCTGGTGAGGACCTCTTTCCTGGTTAATGGATGACTGCCTTCTTGCTGTGTCCTTACAAGATGGAAGGACCAAGGGATCTCTCTAGAATCCCTTTTATGCAGGCACTAATCCTATTCAGGAAGGCTCCACCCTTAATTACCTCCCAAAGGCTCCACCTCCTAATACCATCACAGTAGGAATTAGATTTCAACATGCTAACTTGGGCATGGGCGACAAAAACATTCAGTCTATAGCACTAAGTGTAAGTTGAATGAATGAATCCATCTAAATGACTGGTTGGGTATTAGGCTCTGACTCCTATGACAGGTTGCTATACTGTAGCAAATGTTCCCTTTTCTTCCTGCTGTTGGAGGAGGAAGAGTATAAAAGATTTCATGCTTGAGGCAGGATTTGCCAGTATCAAAGTCTTCATGTATGTGAGGTCTTCCAGTGCCCTGGCTACAAACCTGGGGTTGACCCTAAGCTCTGTAATGACTTTTAGGTTCTCCATACTTGGGTAGGAAGAGTCGTCCACTGTAGACCTACAACTCAATCACCACCTCTAACTCTTGCCTGCCACCAAATCCAACTTTTGTTCGCCCTGACACTCAATTTGCAGAGACGGTTTTCTGTTTTTTTTTGTGTGTGTGTTTTAATCTTTGTTCTATCTCTGATCTTACTCTCACTGTCTGTTCCCCATGTGACTACTGTTGTCAAACCTGCAGCATATGAGGCCAGCATGCCAGCTGAGGACCAGCAGGCTGAAATAACACATGGGCAAGTTGCCCAAAATCTACAAGGTGGCCACCAACATCACAGGTGCTACTGAAAGGAGCCATCATACATGTCTCAGGAGTGATGTTCCAGAGCTACATTGTCTAGATGCAGAGTGCAGGGGCAAGTCCTATTTCCTAAAATTCGTTTGAAATTAGATGCTAGTTGAATTTTTTTGAAGGAACACTTTTGCTTCTAAAAAAAGAATATTCTGATTATAAAAGTAAAACATGTTCATTACAGATAACTTGGAAAACATAAGATGTTATAAAGAAGGCTATTGTCCATGACTTAGTGTTTAGAAATAATCATTGTTAACATTTAGACCCTGTTTTGATGCCACAAGGGAGGAGCCATAACTTATGGCATATGTGGCATGGAATCACTTCCTTCCTAATCAAGGGGACTGCCTAGTACCTTGTCTCCTTCAGACTGCCCCAGAGCTGGGCATTATAGTTTTGATTATTGTCAAAGCATCTGTCACTCCCCTGCTTAAACTTCTTTCCATTGACTCCATGAACCTTCCAGATAAAGTCCATCCACTTAGCATGACACACAAGTCTTCCTTTCTTTCTCTCTTTCTCTTTCTTTTTCTCAACCTCTTCCTCTTCCTTGTTCTCTTCTCCCTCTCTCTTTCTTTCTTTCTTTCTTTCTTTCTTTCTTTCTTTCTTTCTTTCTTTCTTTCTTTCTTTCTTTCTTTCTTTCTTTCTTTCTTTCTTTCTTTCCTTCCTTCCTTCCTTCCTTCCTTCCCTTTCCTTTTTTTATAATCTGCTTTTTGAGGTATTAATTACATACAATAAAATTCACTGATGTTACATGTACAGTTCAATGAGTTTTGACAAATATGTTTTTCTTTGTTTTAAATTTTTTAATTTATTGGGGTGACAATTGTTAGTAAAGTTACATCGATTTCAGGTATACAATTCTGTATTACATCATCCATGTATCACCTTGTGTGTTCACCACCCAGAGTCAGTTCTCTTTCCATCACCGTACATTTGATCCCCCTTACCCTCATCTACCACTCTCCTCCCCGCTTACCCTCCGGTAACCACTGAACAGGGGAGGGGTCCTTGCTCTGGCACCCACAGCACCCTGTGCACATCCATCCTCACTGTGTTTGTTGAGGTTTTTTCCCCCTCTTTCCCCTCTCAACTCAAAGTTCAGTCCAAGAGTGAAGAGTGGAAAATTTCTACATCTTTACGTCCCAGTGTTTACCACACAGTAAAGAAGTATTTGTTGAGTGAAAGAATGAACAAATTAACCTTAAGACTTTAATATGTTTCTAACTGACAGGACTCACCCTCCATCAAAGTGTGAATGCATTCATGCATGTCTTCTTTCCATGGGCGCCTCATCTTCAATTGCAAGAAAGCCTGTAATGCATCCAGCCCCAGACTATGATATGCAACACCAAATGGGCCTTAGCTCTGACTTACCTGCCCATCAAAGCCATTGACTCATTCAAAAGTGTTTATCAAACACCATGTGTAAGGACTTTGGCTAAGTTATGAAGGTACCATTGCAGAATGTCTCCAGGGAATGGGGGAACACTGGTGGAACACTCAATGTAAATAAGTGTAACTGGATAGAAGGAGAGACAGGGGAAAGGCATTCCTGATCGTAAAGTTTTGCTCACAAAACTGAAAGGTAGACCTAGTCTGGTCTGTCCAGGTACTTAGGTCTTGGATAGAGCAGAGGGCCCCTGTTGAGAACTGCAGCACTTGTGATAAAAGGGTCGATGGCAGATTGGAGCAACTTCTAGAATGCTTGGTGGAGGGGACTGAATTTTGTGTTACAGGTAAGGGGCTGGAGGAAGGTGGGGGCAGATTTGCTTATTTATTTATTTTTAACAGGGCAGCAACATAATAAGTTCTGTAGGGCAGGGGTTCAGCTCCCGGCAGGTGAACACAGGATATGGTGAGGCCAAAAAGGAACAATGGAGCCATGGACAGGGGGTTCATACCACTATATTCTCAATGACAGCCAATAGAGACACAGGAAATAGGATCCATGAGATCCACAACATCCGTGCTTGCTAACAGAGCCACAGCCGTCAGAATAGTGGTGACAGCTGACGGCCAACTAGTTACATAAGTGCTTCCATAGGGATGTGTCCTGCGCATGCGTGGGCTACACAACCGAGCCAGCACCTTTCACATGAGGCCGAGAGTCTGGAAACTGCTCTCTGGGACTCCGTCCCAACAAGGTGAGTATTTTAGGAAAAAATTCTGATTAACCATTTGAGACAGGGAGCCTGAGCCAGCACAGAAGCCATCTCCGATGTTTGTACTAACCAGCATTAACTCTCTGAGCTCCTGGACCTCCCAGAGATCTTTGACAGCCAACCTGCTCTCCACTCTCCAAGTCTGTTTCCTCAGGATGTTCGCTGATACCTTAAGTCTCTTTCTGACCACATGTGGTCTTCCCCAGGGGTTGGCTTTTTCTCTGTTCTGGCCCCATCATCAAAGGGAGCAAAGCCATTGTGGAACAAGTTTTGTTTGACCATTCTAGTTATCCATCACATAAGACAAATTAACATTGACACAGTGATTGAGAGTTTGGACACCTAGGATTTTCTAGATATCTGGGAAATGTGACTTTCAATGGGCATCTTTTAAAATTATGAGTATTATCACCCAAAACTATTCTATTGAGGCAGGTCACCAGGCCCTTGAAGGGAGGACTTGTGCAAAATTCTACTCGGTGACTCACGGACTCCTTGGTAGAATTGGAGAAAGACCTCGGGTGGTAAACACGGGGTCGGGGGCAAGGGTCATTCCAGCTGAGAAGTCAAATGGTGTCTGTGCACCCCGGCACTTATAATCTGCCCTCAAAAGGCATAGGCTTCCTCTCTGATCCTGTCATCCTCTCAGGAAATAACCATCCTCACCACTATGAAATCCCCACTTGAGGGTCCCAAGTAGAAGATCCCCGTAGGCAATGTGAGCTCTACTGCTTTTCAGACAGCTGAAAACACAACTGGTGTGAGTGAGGGAAGCAGAGCTGTCAGCTAGGTCAGCATAGTGGTTCTCTTATTTTGATGGTCATCACCACCACCTTGTTGTGTGTAAGCTGTTAGAGCAAATAGAAAACATTATAAATAAATACAAACTCGAGAGGATGCCTAACCCACAAGGGATTCAGAGTCCCTGCATTGAACTCTGTGTCTGGAGGGGCCTCATCTGTTCTTCTGATGGGGACTCATTAGTGCCTGGTGAGACTCCCAAAGGAGGTGGGACAGACTCAGCCTTGAACCTGTGTTTCCTGACAAATCTGTCTTCTCTCTCAACGTCACTACCTCAGCTTCTTTCTTTCTCTTCTGTCCTCACTCAGAATGGAAAACAGCTGGCCAACCTCCTTCCTCTTTAAAGATGGTTATTGAGTTCTGCCCTTTCTCTTTTTCCCTCTGTTGCTTGTAGCCCTTCATTTACTGGGCAGCTGAGGTAGCATGTCAGCATGAAAACTCGTTACCAGCTTGTGTTGTTCCACTGCCTCAGCTCCTTGTTGGAGGCAGGTGGCCTCTTCATGATGAATATATTAAAAAGAAAAAAGAAAACTGTCATGCAGGGAGACCTGCGGGGTCTCAGCTCCCTCTCCCCACATAAGAACACAGGACATGGTGAGGCCAAAAAGGAACACCCACGGAGCCGTAAGCAGGGGAGTCATATCACTATATTCTCACTGGCGGCTGAATTCACACGACATGTGACCGGCTGTCCGCTTTTCTGCAAACCGACCGACTCTCCTCGACTCCCCCTCAAATTCCCTCGACTTTCCTCCATAGCTGTGGCAGTTATATTAGTGGCCAATGGCTCAATATTTACAGCTGACGGCCAACCAGCCACAGTTGATGGCCATTTACTACCTGAGCCAGCACCCCTCCACATGAGGCCGAGAGCCTGGAAACTGCTCTCTGGGTCTCTGTTCCCACAAAAACATTCCTGGTTTGTTGTCAGACCTGCTTCTTATTAGAGACATAATTCTATTTCTAGTTAAGTGCATTCTAGTTAAGTGTATTATCCTCATTCTAGTTAAGTGTATTCTAAATCACATGAAGGAGCTTCATGTGTAGAAAATAATTTTCTTCAGCAATTGTCAGAGGCAGCGATTGAAAAAGTGTAAGTTGCCAGGTAAGTTAATTAGCCAGCTGAGAGAGAGAGAGAGAAATATTGCTTAGTTATGCATATACAGAGGTGTTTCCTCTTCCCAGAGTGGAAGAAGTCCTGGGTGGTGGAGGTAGGGGCAGAAAAAGCTACATTTAAGAGACCTGACCCCCCCCTGAGGCAGAACTGGTTTGGCAGTGGTGAGCTGCTCTGGGGGGCAGGTGTGCATGGAAAAGTGACAACTAACTAATTCAGAAAGAAACTAGTCAGCAATTAGTAGCTCGGGAGTGGTCATCTGAACAAACGGGTCTGGCAGCCATGTCTGAAGGGAGGGCCTTTAGGGCGAAGAGAGAGCATTTCCAAATGTAGTCTCTACATTAAAATATTAATTTCAATGAATTTGGATTAATTAACATCACTTCCCTTGGGTCCCTCCTAAGTTTGGACAGAAAGAATATAAATAAGAGGGAAAGGAGAAGAGAGAAAAGAGAAGGAGAGAGGAGGAAAGAGAGGGATAAAAGGACTCAGACATCTGTAAAGTAAGTGAAAAATTACTTGGTTAAATTAGACCAGGCCTGCAAGGCCTTTGACTTCTGGGAAATGCCAATTAGTACCAGGTCGTTTAAGTTGTTAAGCCGACCGTCATTGGATAGTAAAAAAAGCTGTTTAAATTTTGGCAGCTTGATAGACTTTTGAAAAACCTCTTCTGCAAGGTTGATTTTAACATAAATCTTGAGCAAGCATAGCATGTAAAACACCACTCAGGGCCATTACAGTTATGTTAAGGTTTTATTTTCTCTCACCAGCGGGATTTCTCTCTCCACTAGTGTATGTGTGCCTGCCAAAACCATATAAAAAGCATTCATGGAGAAAAGTTTCCAGTGGCAGCAGCCAATCCAGTTCTTTCCCCAATTTGAAGGTTAGCACAGGGCTTGGAGACTGGTAGGAAATAGGTGTTAGCAAAGATGCTGAGTGAGGAAAGCTTGAAGGGAAGATGAATGCATTCAGTGTCCAGTGGTCCCAGGCTTCGGGGAAAGGATGCAGACACTTTCATTCATCGCAGCTAAAGCTGAAAAGAGACAGAAGTTTCTGGTGTTTTTCAGTGATGTTTATCTGCTCATCATTCAGGAATTGTTTTCTGTCAACAGCGAGAAGCTGCTAAAAAACTAAACCAAACCAAATCCTTCTGTTCACAGTAATCACTATGTACATTTGCACTTTTTCCACACATTTCTGCCATCATGAGTCATCCTGTTTCCCCACCCCCCTCCCTTTTCAAATGAGGAATTATAAAGAGGGTCATAGGAAAAAAATGATTGTTTATAGGCTTTGATGAAACACACACACACACACACACAAAACCTGTGGCATTTAGAGTAACACAAACCTGTCTTGAGCTGACAGTCATATTTTTATACTGTGACACGGGCCATATATTTGGGACCATCAAGACAGATAAGAATTCTGAAGTCCCCTGTGATTGAACTGAGTGAAGAAACCTTTGTTTAGCTCATGGCAATGTTCACAGGACAATGGACTGCGAGTGATATATGCAAATGTGTCCTTTTCCCATTACTGAAAGTGACCTTTATGATTAGATTGGAATAGCAACATCAGTTCCTGGGTTAATATGACTTATGGGCCTAAAGGGAGGGAGCATGTTCTTCTAGCAACATTTGAAAACGAGGAGTTAGAAACGTCAAATTCTAACCTTCACCACAGCCGCAGGATTCTTGTGTGACGCTAGAGAAACCTTTCACTTCTGTGGGACTTGTTTACTATCTTTGGAAATCAGGGAAACCACCTTTTTTAGGTATGTTATGAGCCTTTAGTAAGACTCTCACATGAAAGTCAGAAGAGATGTCTAAAGTAATATCCTGACATATCAGTTCCCGACACAGGACTCTTTTCAGATTATTCTACATCCCAGTGCATGGGGCTTATTCTGGCAAGATTCAGAGACATGCATGTCAATAAAAATTATTATTAAATGGAGTTAAGAGTTACTGTTTAACTGGTGTTTATCGGAGGGGAGAGAGTGGAAGGATGGGTGGAACAGAGAAAGGGGATTAAGAGGTACAAACTTCCAGTTATAAGCTACAGGGATGTAAGTACAGCATAGGGAGTACAGTCAAAAACATTGTACTAACTGCATAGATACTAGACTTGTTGTGGCGATTACTTCATAAGGTATTTAAATGTTAAATCACTAATATAATGTTGTATGTCTCTGAGGGATGTAAAAATAAAATGAAATAAAACTATAAAAAAAATAAAGAACTAAACTGAAAAAAAGAATATATATATATTTTTAAAAGTTATAGTTAATTGGTAAAATAGTCCTGTCGTAGCCAAATACAGAAAACACACAAGAAGGTGATTTTCCTGAAGGAGTGGAGTGGCCACACCAAGCAAACTGCTCTCTCCAGACACACCCCAAGCTGGCCTCTGCATCATGAAGTTAAGCCCTTCCTCTCACTTCACGGGCAATGAGTTTAGCGGTTCTTTCATTGCTCTTTCATACTCAGCATGGTTATTTATTTGCCCTGTGATAACACTTGACATTTTTTAAATGCCTTAAAATAATTTGGCCAGTTTCTCTAAGTCAACATGTATTAAAAATGGGGGGAGGAAGACAGACGAACTCAAAGACACACAGCAAAGCCAGCATGTGCTGACAAGTGCCTTGCGGCAGAGATGAATGTGAATACATTTTTTAGTGAGGGCTAAATTTCAAAGGACAACATTTAAAAGTACTATTGTCATTTAAAGGAAGAAAGCACCAGCTGCTGTTAGAGACTCCAGACACTTTTAGTTAAAAAAAAAAAAGTATGGAAATGTAATGGCTCCGTGCGATGTCAGAGGGATAGTAGATGGGGGTAGGGGAGTCCACACAGTGTGAGGGATATAAATGATAAACGTCTAAGTATTACTTTGTCTTGTGCACCTGAAAGTAATAAAAAAAAAGTAAAGACAAGGTTTGAAACAGGGTAAACATATACAGTTTACACTCACTGTTTGTAAATAAAGAGCCATTTTAAGATACTACTAAAGTGTATTCATCAAAAGAAACTGACATCACCTTGTTAAAGTACCGTTCTATGCAAAAGAATTGTTTGGATGGGTTTTTTGTCATCCATAAGGTTAAAATGCTTTAGTACGTAATTGCTTAAGAAGTAATCCTATATAAAATCCTTCAGATTTTATGCCTGATGATTTCTTTTTATTAATTTGAGGAGTTCCGAAGAGAAAGTGAGATTCTCTGGTAAGTTTGTTTTCGAAAAAGCACATGATAGATGCTGTAACATCTAATATGCCTTGGTCAGTAAGAGCCTCTTAGCAGCTGATGGAGGAGCGGGTACCAGAGGGTGCCTGTGTGGAACCCACATGGCGTCAAAAGAGGTGATGTCTGCCTTTGGTTCTAAGTATGAAACCACCATAAAACCATGACTTTTTAGAAGCAGAACATAAATGAATACTTTGTTTTGTTAAAGCCTCTACTATTTCTCATAGGAAGTTGTGCATTTGAGGAAATGTCTCAGTCATAAGTGTTTAATAGTAAAATTGCGAACCTATGAGAAGTTTGGAGGAAATAGGGCCTATCTTTATTTCACAGTTTCTGCCACAAATGGCTAGACAAGAAGGAGTTTAGAAACAGAGGGGCAGAAAAGCACAAATGGGTCAGAGAAGGTATTGGTTGAATAGAGGAATTGCAAGCACCACAGAACTCCCAGTATGTAATGCAGTGTCAATAAAGATTTGTTGTTTGAAATGGATGACTGGATGGACCCAGTGAAAGGTTTTGTGATCACAAAGAAAGGTCAGTCAATGCTTTTTCTTGTGGGAACCTCCCCCCCCCCCATCCCATTACCAACAATGATTGGGAAATGGGGACTTCTGATTAAGTTGATTAATACGCCCTAAATGAACCACTTAATTTCAAAAAAGTGTTTAGGTCTTAATAACATTCACACCACGTAGACCAATCCAACCATGATTTATGTGATTCTTTGGTGAGTCATAAAGCCCTTTAGGATATTGCATTGCCTGGGCATCATTTATCATTGCACAGTTCAGCAAAAGCATCCTGTGAACTCTTGTTTTCAGATAAGTTTGATTCTTGATAAATAGGAATTTATTTTACTTACATTTTTATTCTTGCTTTTAGATTATAAAACATGCTATTATCTAATATATGCTTGAAATTTTGACAGAAGAATAGTACACCACAGCTTTGACCTTTGTTGATGGGTTTGACCTTTGCTAAGTGGGATTCTCCTCGGTGGGCCCCTAGGAACATAGAGAAAGGGACCCTCTGGAAGTGAGAAGAATTGGCTGATTTAAGCCACAAGCAAAAAACTGAGGTTCTGGAATTTGTATTGCTGAGTTTCTCTTTGTGACCTTGACTGTATTTACAATTTCATGAGATGGGTACCCTTTTTCTTTCTTATATTTTTAAAACTTTTTCATTGCTCTTCAAAAATATTTCTAGGAAATTTCCATTATTATTATTTTTTAATTTAGTAAAAAAATATAAGGGTCACTTATTCACAACATCCAAGCAGCTGGTAATGACTCTCTCTTACTTCCCCATCCCTCATGCTCCCTGAGACAGAGAGCACAGGCATCAACATGCTTTCCTGAATTCCTATTCCAGTTAAGCTAATTTTTTCTGAGTTGCATCCTAAATCCTCTAAAGAATACTTTGCCAGAGGGTCTGCACACATTTTACCTGTAAAGAAAAATCAGGCTGGAAGCTATTAGCCAGAGAGGAAGTTTTCAGGAAAATACTGAGCCAGTAGCTAGATGATGATGAGGCAAGGTGAAGGTGAAGAAAAGTATGTCTAACATGCTGTTATGACACCTTCAGATACAATTCTAGTCCCAACAGAAAACCCACCAGCGCTATGTGTACAACAAACAGGTACTGCAAAGCTATTTTTCTGTCACTGGAGGTGAGAGTCTGTTATGTCATCTACCTGGGAGAAAATTCTCACTGGAAGGGTGGTGTGTGGGGTGAACGATCAGCTAGAACTCCTTATCTGCCTGTGTTTCCTGTTCCTTTGCCCCAGAACCTGGGATCCTGAGGTAGGTCCATCCGTTCCATGAAGTTATAACCTTCTCCTCACTGTGTTGCTTTGTATAACAGCCTAAAAAGACATCACCTCATCTAGGGCACAATCTGATCCCATTTGATGACTCATGTGTTCTTACTGTCTTGGAACCTACCTTGTCATGCCTACAAATCAAATCATAACCCCAAAATATTGAGCTTGCACTGACATATTAAAGTAGACATGGCTGACCTTGCTCTGAGACATCATATGAATATATAAGAAAGGAAGTTTGAAAGGAAGAAGGAACGAGAGGGAAGGACAATCTGGTCCATAAATAGGAAGGAATGCAAACCATGGTTGAAGACAGAATATTGATGTATCTCTTACACCAATACAGCATCTGCGATGCTATATGATTGTATGGAAATGGATTCAATTATTCCTTCTAATTAATAAATTAGGAGATGTGATGATGCCCACAGTCCTGAGTGATCTGGGGTCTTATGCACTTCCTATGTGCTAAGTCCTAGAACTAGTGCATAACATATCATTATCTCAGTTAATCACTGAAACAACTGTGTGAGTTGCACATTATATAAATGTGGGAATGGAATCCCAGAACCCTGTCCAGGGTTACGCTACAGAGCTGTGATTCAACTTCAGATCTGAATGATTTTAAAGTCTGTGCCCTTCTCATGATGAGGGAGGAAAGAAGCACTTCAAGGCTTTCCACTTCGAAATGCAGAGTGTGCTGTTAGGAAGACACACATCTGCCCACAGGCAGCAAGCAGAGAACAGGCGCCCAGACCCTTAGCACAGTGGTCCGAAGGTATGGTCCTCCTCAGTGCTCTTGGTCCTACAGTTCTGGCCTGATGTTACAGTTATCTTTCATGCTAGCCCATAAGCCCCCTTAGTTCATTTCCTTTACATCATCAGTGCCTCACACATAGCTTAACACATATAGGAGCTCTATACAATTCGTTAGACAAGAGATTATGAGGCAAATTCTGTCTCATCAAATCCTAGAAGTCTGCCTTTTCCATTCATCTAGAGATTTTGTTTTTTTGGCAGCATTTTCTATCTTAGCTGGATTTTATAGGCGTCTGGGACACCTACTCTGACAGCCTTGACACAGCCTGCCCATTCAGTCCTCTGTCCTCCTTGAATGATTATTATGGCTGCTCCCTGGACAAATATCAGGGCTGCTGTTGACATCTGATTCACACATTTCAATTCTTTTTGTCCCGGTGAGAATTCTGGTTGGGGAACAATAAAGAAATTAATATAAGTGAAGAAATAAAAGTGACAAAAAAGAGGGTGGGATAACTTCAACATTCTATATTTTCCAAGTAAAGTTATAAATGCTGACTTCACATTCACTCAAAGAATAATGAAGAGGTGAGTCTACATCTGGTATCGTCACTGACACTTGTGATTTAATTCAGCCAGGAGAAGGCCCAGCGAATCAGCACCTCAGTGTTACCAGTGTTGGGACAGAGTCCCAGAGAGCGATTTCCAGGCTCTTGGCCTCATATGGAAAGGTACTGGCTCGGTTATGTAACCTGCACATGTGCAGATTACATCCCTATGTAAGCACTTATGTAACTAGTTGGCCATCAGCTGTAACCAGTTGGCCATCAGCTGTAACGAGTTGGCTGTCAGCCACTATTCTGTATGATATTAGGTTGGTGCAAAAGTAATTGCATTTTTTGCAATTATTTTTAACCTATTAAACCACAATTACTTTTGCACCAACCTAATATATAACTGCCGTGGCTACATTAGCAAGCATGGATGTTGTAGATCTTGCGAATTCTACTTCCTGTGTCTGGACCAGCCGCCATTGAGACTGTGGTGCAGGAACACTCCTTGCTGGGATACTGGCGGATGTTTGCTTCCTGTGTCTCTACCAGCCACCCTTGAGAATATAGTGGTATGAACCCCTATCCAAGGCTCCATTGTTGTTCCTTTTCAGCCTCATCATATTCAAAGGACACCTACCAGGAGCTGAACCCCTGCATTACACTTGGCGTAGTCGGCAGGATTCAACATCTGCCAAAGGCATGGAGCCCTTCGCCCCCCTGGCGGGTGGGAACCTGGGGTGACCTCTTACTAGTATGTGGTTTGCTGTCACCATGCTATTGGAGGCCTGGGCCCCTTTAAGGAGTGGGAGGCAATGGATGGTCCCTAAAAGCTCAGAGGAGGCCTTAGTGAAATTGGGGGAATCTTTTGAAAAGCACAGTTCCTGAATGGCTGCGGGTGCCGTGGGCTGGTTGTTTCTCACAACTCTCTGAACGGTGGTGGAGCAGTCTCTGTGCGTAGAAACTCAGTTGCATGAAGCTGGTGAGAAGCTGTGCGGAAGCAGAAAATGCGATCTGCCTGGGAGAAACATGATCCCTTGGTAAATTGGTGGTGCTTTCTAGCCTCCAAATGGCACACCACCCTATTGGCCATAGCCTGCATCGCCTGCTTTTTGGTGGTCTATTGCTGCTGTGGGGACTCTCACACAGTTGTAGACTCCTCTGAGGAAGAGATAAGGATGAGGGGTTGGTACTCCCTCCCTGTTTCCAGACCAGGCCCGTGGTAACACAGAAAGTAAAAATGTAGCAATGTGGGACCCTGGGACATCCACCTTCCCCAACCTAGGCGGTTGAGCACCAGGTGTTGCAACCATATACCAAGGCGGAGCTGATGGATGTGTGGTCCTGTTTCCAGCAGAGCCCTCCGAGTCCCTGGCCGCTTGGTTATTGTGGTTATGAAATGTAGGGGTGGACGGTATACTATCGGGACTAGAGATGAGAAAGTTGGCTTCCTTCACCACCCCCCTGCCTTATGGCAACAGTTACAAAATGCTCGCCAAATCCGGGGTAACCACTCCCTACTGGAATGGGTAATAGCCTAGCCCGAACCATTTGACCCAATGCTGGTGACCTTCCAGCCACAGTGAGCCATGGCAAACATACACAGAGCTCCAGCAAGTATTGCGAGAGCTGGGTGTGAAGAACGCTATTTACAATGTGGGGACACACGGGTTGGATGAGGAGGTTTTTACAGCCGGTATGGGAGACACGATCTTGCAAATGGCCCCCTCTGGCCTCTTCGGCCCCTTAGTGGCCATTTTGATTACGTAGTACAGCCAGTGAATGTCGTCACTCGCACTGTGGTGGATCTGGGAGAGGGGAAGCTGTGCGCGTTCAGAAGGAGGTATGTAACACCCCCCAAAAGGGAAAAAGGGGACCCATTTGGGTCACCCAAATCTAAATGTGGGTTGACCTGCTAAAGGTGGGGGCCGACAGGGAGAAATTGGATGGAGAGCCTAACAAGATTCTGTTGGAATTGTGGCAGCAATTAAAGCCAGAGCAGCAGTTCAGACCCCCGAGAGAGAAGAAAAAACCTGCTGCCAAGGCCTCTCCCTGTGTCGGGGCAGTTTCCCTACAGGATTATCTTTCCCAAAACCCAGCACTTCAGGGGCAACGGAGGCCGATGATTGGACCCTTAGTTTTGACTAGGGAGAAGGTTGAGGGACCCACTTCACGGGGGAAATTGTGGACTGGAGGCCTCATGTTGAATTGACTATTTGTTGTTCCCCCACCTACCATGTTTTCCTGAAAATAAGACCTAACCGGAAAGCAAGCCCTAGCATGATTTTTCAGGTTGACATCCCCTGAACATAAGCCCTAATGTGTCTTTTGGAGCAAAAATTAATATAAGACCCAGTCTTATTTTCAGAGAAACATGGTATGTGCAGCAAGTCTGCGCCCTTGTGAATGCAGGTATGAAGTGTTCCCTCCTCACCGGAGCCTGGAGCGCTTTCCGTGCTGCTGGCTGCTGTTGACAGATACGGTGGGCGGTCGATCCGGGTAAAGGCGGTCCGTCTGGCCCAGGTGGATTGGGCCCACACTTTTGCTGGTGTGGTGAATCTGTTGGCCTGTTGGATCTGCACGGAACTTCCTGCCAGTTCCACCTCCGTTTTGCTGTGGAAAATTCACCGCTCAGGGTGGCAACGGCTATACAGGTGAACATCGAGGGACACCCTCTAGGACATTGCTTGGACTGGACTGGAACTTTTTCCACAGGCTGGGTGAATCAACCTGCCCCTGGATGGAGGTCCCCAGTGTGGGATGGTGGTGGTCTGCTGTGGCAGCCTTCACTATTGTTATGGCTTGTGGATGCAATGCTTCAGTTTCCTTGCACAGGGCCACTTGCGGAAGACACTTGTCTTGTAGATTGAGGCGAGAGCTTGGAGGGGTGAAGTGTTGGGACTGAGTCCCAGAGAATAGTTTCCAGGCTCTTGGCCTCAAGTGGAAAGGTGCTGGCTCGGTTGTGTAGCCCACACATTCGCAGGACGCATCCCTATGTAAGCACTTATGTAACCAGCTAGCTGTCAGCCACTATTTTGTATGCTATATAATTGCCGTGGCTGTGTTAGCAAGCACGGATGTGGCGGATGTTGAGGATCCTACTTCCTGTTTCTGGACCGGCCACCACTGAGACTGTGATGCAGGGAGACCTCTTGTTGGGGTATTGGCAGGTGTTTGCTTCTTGTGTCTCAACTGACCACTCTCGAGACTATAGTGATATGAACCCCCTATCCATGGCTCCATTGTTGTTCCTTTTCGGTCTCACCATATCCTACGTTTACCTGCCAGGAGCTGAGCTCTGACGTTACACCTGGCATTATACCAGACTTAGAAATCTGCTCAGTGTGTTGAGAATGTGTAAGTGAGAATTTAACTGAAGGTAAACCTACAACTTTCTTGGTAAACACAGGGCTTGAAAAGCTGCCAGGCATCACCCTATCTGCTTATTATGCAGGTGGCAATCTAGGAGCATTGCCACCATGAGAAACAGAATGAACACTGTGCTTGGATCACTTCGTGGACATCTCAGTCCCACTGTTTTCTATGAGTGCTCTTTGAAGTGTAAACACTGACCACCTGCCCCACTGCAGAGGAAGCTCAGAGAAATCAAACCTTAAATCAGTCTGAGAAGGCGTTGTCGATTCCCCTCTTGGAAGGAGTTGTAATGAATGTAGGTGGAAGATGGAAGCCAGAGTCTTTTTGTAACCTAATCTGAGCAGTGACATCTCATCATTTTTGCCATATTCTATTTGTTAGAAGTGAGTCACTGTTCCAGCCCACCCTTGAGGGGAGGGGATTAAACCAAGGCATGAATACCGGGAGGACGTGATCATTGGAGGCTGCCTACCAGGTCTAGTAACATGATTACCATTTAAAGATAAAGAAGACATCTTCAGGGCCTCCAGGCAAAAAGATGAAATAATTTCAGTGGCAACAGAACAGTAATTTTAAGAAATTTAGGAAAGGAAGTATGAACCAGGGAAATTATTCAGCCTTCAAGTACCAAGGCCATCGATGAACACTCCCGAGTAAGCAAGAACACTGTATGGACCACCATACACAGGTGCTTTTCCTAAGGAATCTATTAAAGCAGGTGTATTAGTCAGGGCTCTTCAGAGAAGTAGAACCAGTAGGACAGATATATAGAAAAAGATTTACTGTAAGGAATTGGCTCTTACAATTATGAAGGCTGAGAAGTCCCATTATCTGCTATCTACAAGCTGGAAAGCCCATAGTGTGATTCAGTCTGAGGTGAAAGGACTGAGAACCCAAGAGCACCTAGGGCAGGAGAAGACCAATGTCCTAGCTCAAGCAATCAGGCAAAAAGGGTGGAATTCTTTTTTTCTGCCTTTTGTTCTAATCAGGCCCTCAACAGATTGGATGCTGTTCACCTACATTGGGGAGGGCAAACTGCTTTACTGAGTCACTGATTGAAATGCTAATTTCATCCAGAAACACCTATAAATAACATTTAGCCAAATATCTGGCTTTGCCCTGCTATCCAGTCAAGTTGACACATAAGATTACCCATCAGGGGTCAGCAAACTGGCCATGAACAAAATCCAGCCTACCATCCAGTTTTTGTTTTTTGTTTGTTTTTTTAATTAAAGTTTATTGGGGTGACCTACCATCTATTTTTGTAAATAAAATTTTGTTGGAACATAGCCACATCCATTCATTTATGTGAATTCAATTACGTGAAGCAGCATCTATGGCTGCTTTTGGCATTACAACAGCTGACGGAGTAATTTCAACAGATTCCCACAAAGCCTAAAATAGTTACTATCAGGCTCATTACTGAAAAAGCTCATCTATTCTTGTACTAGAGGATGAGTTTCATGCAATAAAAATGATTGAGGAAACTTTGGTAAAAGGACTGATGTTATTTTCTATATTTCATTGTAGAGCCAAGGCTAAAATAAGGATGGGTTTATGAGTATAAGAATGATATATAAACATGTTATGAAAAAAGTAGAAAGAATACAAATCAAAATGGGAAGAGAAGGGAGAGAGGAAAGTAGAATAAGGTTATATGTTGCGTATTCATAATGGGAGACAAGGGATACCTATTAAATGATAAAAAGAGTGCACATGCGTTGGCCAGTCATGTCAAGGGTCAGCCAGGCAAGATGGTAGCTGTGACCTTCTATTAGCTTCTGGGCTAGAGCTGTATGGTGGCACTGAGCCTGCCTCAGAGTACCATGTAGACTTGCCAGCTGGAGAGGAAGATCACACACACTGGCCAGTTTCCTGTGATGTTAATGACACAAGAAAATTCAAATTGTAGGTCATCAGAAGGAGGTGAGTGAAAACTGCCTTTGATCTGACAAGAGCAACCTGTGAGTTGAGTGACAGCATGTAATGGTGGTGGGGGTCTCTGGCCATGCGGAAGTGTATATAAACTTGAACAAAGAAACAAAAACTGGGATGTGCAGTTACTGTGGACTCCAGTTCAGTAAACAGGATCACGGGAGTGAATCGTGCACCTTGGGTCTTAGGGTCCTTTGGGTATATATATCAAACACTACTCCCTGGTAATAGAGAATATACCTTCTTTTTAAGTACATGTGAACATTCCTGAAAAGTGATCATATATGAGGGCACAAAGAAGACATTGATAGCTTTCATCAAAGTAAAATATTACTGACAGTTTCGGCATACAATACAATGAAAGTAGAAATTAAAAACAAAACTAAAAACAAAAAAGCCACTTCTATCTGGAAATTAAAAAAAATTTCTACTAACCTCTTGGGTTAAAAGGGAAATATAAACAGATTACAGAATTTCTAAAAAATGATAGTGCAAAGACTGTAATTCAAGAGTGTATTACTTCTCTACATAAGAAGCAATGATCAGAAAATATTCATAGCATGGATAAAGAAGTTGTGGTACATATACACAATGGAATACTATTCGGCGTTAAGGAAAGATGATATAGGAGCATTTGTGACAACATGGATGGATCTCGAGAGAATAATGCTAAGTGAAATAAGTCAGACAGAAAAAGCAGAGAACCCTATGATTTCACTGATATGTGGTATATAAACCAAAAAGAACAAGAGAAACAAATGAGAAACAAAAACTCATAGACACAGACAATAATTTAGTGGTTACCAGAGGGTAAGGGGGTGGGGGGAGGGTGATGAGGGTAAGGGGGATCAAATATATGGTGATGGAAGGAGAACTGACTCTGGGTGGTGAACACACAATGGGATTTATAGACGATGTAATACAGAATTGTACACCTGAAATCTATGTAAATTTACTAACAATTGTCACCCCAATAAAATTAATTAATTAAAAAAAAAAAAAAAAAAAAAAGAAAATATTCATAGCTCTAACACCTATAGCAAGTAAAATTAAAAATGAAAATAGATTCCCAATTCAAAAATCTAGGGAAAAAATACACTAAAAGGAAGCACAAAAATATAATAAAGATAAATGCAGAGATTAATGAGATTGAAAACAAAAAAATGGTAGATCAAATCCATTAATCAACATTCTTGTTCTTTGGGAAAAAATGTACAAAATAGAGCAGTAACTAATTTAATCAAGGAACTGTGATGACAGAAGCAGAGTCAGAGGGAAGAGAAGGGTAGGGAGAGAAAGAGGGAGGAGAGGGGAGGGGAGGGGTGTTTGAAAGTGCTATCCCCCTGGCCTTGAAGATTAAAGGAAGACCAAAAAGTCCACAACACAGGCAGCCTCTAGATAGTGGAAAAAGCAGGAAATGGATTCTCCTTCGACTTCAGAAGGAATGCAGCCCTTTTCTTGGGTATATGCCTAGAAGTGGAATTCCTGAGTCTTGGTAACCTATGCGTAACCTTGAGAAACTGCCAAACTGTTTTCCAAAGTGGCTGCCCCATTTTACATTTCCACCAACAAACAGTGTTTGAGGGTTCTAATTTCTCCACATCTTCACCAACACTTGGTATTGTCTATTTTTTAAATTATTTTTCTATTATATCCATCCGAGTGAGTGTGCTAATTTAAAATTTCTAGAAAGGTCACTTGCAGTGGTGCTGGGGACCTTTAGAGTGCACTGATGTTTAAGAACTCCAGAGTTTTAAGTCCATATTCAACCTCTTGGCCTTGCCTTCTCTTCATAACCCCACTTCATTACATACATTATATACACGTACATTTCTACTTCATCATATGCAGTTCCTAATCTCTTGCATTTAACTCTTAACCACTATTTCCAAAAGTGAGGCATTAAGGATTTATGCTTCATATCAACTTCTATCCTTCTATAAATTAGCAATATCCAATTTTATGGGACTAATGTGAATTCAATTCAGGAAATTAAATAACCAAAATGAAAATGAATGTCTGCATTCCAACTGCCCACAAAGAAAACCGAATTAAAGCCCCTGCTGACCAGTCAGTTCTGCTGTAATGCAGCATCTATGTTCCTAAAAATCACTGCTCTGTGCAAAATGGCATAATAAAAACCACAGAGCTTATGGAATAATAGAACTAGGGGTACAACATCCAAATACTTTATCAATGAGAGATTAAAAAAGAAGGAACCTAATAAAAACAGCACAGTTTTAAACATGCTAAATAGTCGGGAAATACATAAATACCATAATAAATGTGATAGGTTATTTTGTAAAAGACCTGGAGGGCGCCTGTGGTAGTGGGCGTCGTAAGGGCTGCAGCTTTTGGGTTATTGTCAAGTGGAGGCAGGAAAGGGATTTGAAATCCGATGGAAAGTTGTAACTCCAGACGTAGGCCAGTGTGCCTCCTAACACGTGTTGACCTGAGGTAGCTGGTAGATGTTTGAGGGGTGTGTGTCTTGTGTATTATGTGGCAGGCACCCTGTTGCTGGGTGCAGCTTCCTGTGTTCACCTAATGTGCCTTGCAGATCAAAGTACACACAAGTAAACGGGAAATGGACATGTGCTCACACCATCCCCCTCACGTATCAATTGCACTGGGACAAATACTCATTTTCGAAACAAGTGCTACAGCTGAACTGTTTGCTACTCTGGCACCAGTGACAGTGGGATGCTGTAAAAAAGTCTTTTACTTCAATGGTATCCCAATAAAGTTTCAAGAAATGCTGACACAGAACTATGGTTGGTCAAAAT
Organism: Rhinolophus hipposideros; assembly: GCF_964194185.1. NCBI lineage: Eukaryota > Metazoa > Chordata > Mammalia > Chiroptera > Rhinolophidae > Rhinolophus > Rhinolophus hipposideros. The sequence goes on along the minus strand of NC_138047.1, from coordinate 14,524,168 downwards.
TCAAAAAAAAAACACAAAAAAACGATTATACTTTAGGGTATTCATTGAAGAGATTTCTTTTCTCTGCCTGTCCATCTTGTAGTAAGGCAATTTTGTCCTGGGAGTTTCTATGATCTGCTAATGAAATAGTTGACAGGTGGAAGGCAAAACTAGTTAGTGAAAAGTTTCAATTTCACTTTTACTTCTCCTCGGACTAGCAAAAGGTCCTCTTAGTCCCAAGTATTTAAAATTAGGTTGCAACAGAGAGAAACACAATGAGAGAGGAACAAAGGATCCACCCTGTAAGTCATCAAAGTGCTTTATTTTGTAAAGCCAGGCTCATGACTGGGGTGTACTGTTAGCACTAAGAGATACAAGGCAAACTTCCTCACTCTGTCCAAATAGTTCAACAGAAATGAATGACAGAGACCGTTACAGACAAAAATAAAGCATTTTGTAAACTTCTAAAAGCATACACAGATTGGCCACAAAGGAAATAGTTACTCAAATAATGTATGTGTACCTTTTCTTTACTTCAGGGTCTCACTGGTAGTCTTGGGTCAAAAAAACTGTAGTATAACTTCAGAACACTGAAAGTGGCTTGATGCCAGAAGGAAAGGGGAGGGTGGGACCAAATCAGTCTCAATTAATTCAAATGCATGAAATACAGATTTGGACAACCATGTCACAGGGGTGTGAACATCCTCTGCTGAGAATAGCAAATCTATGTGGCTTCAGTAGATAATAGTAGGATGGTGTTGCTACTGGTTTCCAAAGCAACAGATTTGCTATCACCTTTTGTTTTCTGAAGTAAACCCACATATATTGGGCACCATTACAGTCTAGATAAGTCCTGAAGCAAAGTTACTGGAAGAGGAAGTGTGGCAGGGGTATTTGTTGAGTTACAAGTAATTATTGAAGGGTGAATTTCTTTTTCCTTTTCCGAAACTGCCTACAAAAATCGTCTGTTTCAAACAAAGAATTTCAAAGGCACAGCTTTAGCACAGTGTATAAGTTGATAACCTATTCTAAGCAGTCTAATATTTCAGCTTGACGCCTTTCAGAAAATGCCAGAAAATTGGTAAATATACGATTGATGTTGGAAATTTACAACTTGATTAAACACAATCAGCACAGTTTAGGGCAATGAACTTACATGACCAGATTTGGGATAAGCATTTAAAAAAATCATTATGTTCATAAATGTACATCTGGAGGAAACAAAACAACCCTTTTCCTCTAATTGTAGAAGACTGCTTATATTCACCCCAGAACATGACTGCAGGATACATTTCAAAATATGACAAACATTATTTCACCTACACTGTGAAATGACTTTACATGTAAACTTCAAAAATCACATGCTGTACATTAAATTCTTAGATTCAAAAATATCCCTGTTTTCCTAATAATGTAAACAGTAATATTGAGGGTTTCAGTGAAAGGGATAATTCATAACAAAATACCATTGTTTAAACAACGGTCAAACATAAACATTTTGTAATTCAGATTTACAATTGGTAACAGGAGAATTGAGAGTTCTAATACTTTGCTCACCTTCCCACCATGGGAGATGAAGATACCATTGCCCCAAACTATGCATTTTCAGGTAAGCTTTATTTTTATTTTTATTTTTTTAGCATTAATTCCTATGTTGCAACATAAGAGTGTAACAGTGAAGAAACTCCAGGCAAGAAAAGAGAAGTAAGCAGTTTTCCTGGATGTACTTACTGAGGTGAAAATGTACAGATAGAATGACTAGAGGGGCACCAGCCTCTTGCTGGAGAAAGGGCCCTTGTCCCCGGATATTGGAAGTCCCAACACCATTTGGAGGCAGAACCCTGAACCAGGACACTCAGGAGATGCCAGCACTCCTCCATCCAGTGCCAGGGGCTGGGGGTACACTGTTAAGAAGTGTCAGTGTGTGTGGTAGGAGTGTAACATTCGTGGTTAAGTTTTTTCTTTTAATTACCATCATTATTATCATCATTATTATCTTCATTATTATTATGAATACTGTCTCACATCTTTCAACTGCAAAAAATAAACTGATCCACAGTTTATTGTGTGATGCCAACATCGTTGGTCAGACATGCATTTCCCTCTCCCCCTCCCCCCTGCAGGTGCTCATTCATTCATTCATTCATTCGTCCACAGCTGGAACCAGAGTCGTTGCCCAAACACACAGAAGCAAATCAGTTTTCATTAATCAATTAATTTATTTTGAAGATTCGCGCGCGTGCACACATACGCACACACACACTCACACACACACACACACCAGAAATAGCTAGAACGATGCTGGGAAATATCAGGTAGCTGTTAAAGCGAGTAGCCCCCAAATCAGTCATCTTGGCCTGAAGATGTAAACAAGGAGGTGTACTTCACTGAGTTTGGTTTTCATATTTCCTACACGGAAGCCACCCCTGTCCTTCCCATGCTCATGGTCTGTCCAAGGCTGTGCAGGAGGTTACGTCAAGATGTGGCCAATAAAGTCCAAAAAGCGCTTTGAATACTGTTCTGGGTTCACGGTCGAGATCTCCGCACCAGCCTGGGCAGTTTTAAAGGAGAGGAATATTGATACAATTACTAGTCAGTATCTAGCTGAACATAAAACTAATCATTCTCAAATCTGTGCAGTTTCTGTTTTTAAAACATAACTCAGAACCTTGATTTTGGACACTGTGTCTGAATAATCAGGGTTCTTAGGAATCTGTGTGTGAAAATGAGGCAAAGAGCGGCGGAAACAACACATGATATTATCACATACGTACACTGTGACTGATGCGACTTAAAAAAAAAAAAATCAAACTAGCCACATTTGGGATGTTCCTATCCAACAGTGGAGTGGGTGTGGCCTACATTCAGAAGCCATGGGGACAATGCTTTTGTTTTTCAAGGGAGCAGATTGGGGATACCCTGAGAATGACAGACCCTCCACATTTGGCTAAAGGGAAACTCCGATGCCAATGATGTAAGGATTGCGTTCATTTTTCTGGACCAATATAAGCAGTCCAGTGCTCTAAGATAAGCCCAGCAGCAGCAACAGTAGGTTCCACATTAGCTGTCTTGGCTCTTTCCGACACCCGAACCAGATGCTGACTGCATCTCCCCAAGAGGGCAGGGGCTGGCTTCTATCAAGCACAGGGCCTGGGGATGCCATTGTTCCCCCTCACAAAGACCTGCTTGGAAAAAGGATGCTGGGCCCCACACAGTGGTTCAGGAGGAGCTTTCCTATTGTGAGAGGGGAGCGGTCCCAAGATATTTACTAGCCAGGGGCCTGAGCTGCAAAGGGGAACACCAGAGTTTTACTAAGTCACCATGTGCTTGTTTTAGACACCCATGTTCACTGGGGAGCATGTCATTTTCATGCCTGGCCTGGGCCACTGGGATCTCCATGGAGGAGCCCAGGCCTTGGGAATGGTTCCCAGCAGTAGCTCAACACAACATTCCTTTGCAAAGAGCGATATTTTGTTCTTGCAAACTGCGTACGATTATACGCCAAGTGGTATATTCCTAGGCTGGTGACTTACTGGGGAGATGAAAATGGAGCCATGTTTGCTGTGGTACATTTCCAATTCCATATGGAATAGAATAGTACAGCAGGTTTAAGGAGGTACGGGAACAACACAGAGCATCTCCCAGTGTTCAGCCTGTTCCTCTCATGTTTCCCCCAACAATTGTAGGGAGGGAAACAGCAAGGCATCAGGACCCCTTTATTAGTTGGGGGAAACTAAAGCTCCAAAGTGTTTCCTCAGGCTCACACAACCAGGAAAGGTGTTCCTGGTTCCAACCCAGGTCTGTCTTTATAATACAGGTACCCCCTACTCTTCCAAGTTTCTGGTTATGCCACTTCATTTTTACAAAAGACCCATCTTAGTAGCTGTTTTGGCTAACCAAAAGAAATCCAAAAACAATTTCTGCTTTTACAAAAAAGGTGAAAAGTGAAAATAGGTTCAGCGTTTTTTCTGCAGCTAGCCCTTAGAGAGGCAACACGGACCCCGAGCAGCGACAATGGCCCCGCCAGGCTCCTTTCCCGGGAACCACACTCAGCATCTCGGCACCAAGCGCCAGAGCTTTGCACTGTGTCAGAGCACCTGTGTTTTATCTCGATTTGCTTTGTGCACCTGTTAGCAAAAGGGACCTATGGTATCAGAAAAGCCTAAGAGCTCATAAGGGTGTTACACTTTGTGTAAAACTGAGTATAATTAAATGTATTTGGCAGGTAATTTTGTGAGGTCTGGGAATGCTCAAAAAGTTTTCCATACAAATTAGTGGCAATTGCTTCTTCGCTTTACATCTTGGTTTATGAAACGTTTCATAGGAAGGCTCTGCTTTCGGATAGCGGAGGAACCTGTATACCCATGGTTTTCATCCAGACGTGAGCATCAGAATAACCATGGAGCCTTTTGGAGACCTGTCGCTCAAGCTCCTGAACTGGACTCAGAACCAGGGAAAGGGGATAGTGCATCTGGCTTGCACATCGTTACAAATGGTACTCAGAAGATTGACGCCAACCGCTAGGTGAGAGCTACTGTGTACCCGCCTCTCTTACTCAGGCAGGGTTGCTAATGTGGTCAGGGGGCCGGATGAGGTCTTGGTCCATGCTATCCACACAGCAGGAACACAATAATTAGTTGGTGATGAAGTGACCGATATTTCTGTGGCAAATGGAACATCATTTTAGGCTGATTCCACTACTGGGAACACAGCCTGTTTGGTTGTAAAATAGAGAAAAAGCGTCTTTAACAGAAGTTGATGTTCTGCTGTATCTGGGTTGCTCTACACAGTTTGCTGGGGTGGCCCCTCTCCTTCCAGTGTGAACCAGCCAGGGCAGGAGTTCATCTGTGTGGGATGGGCTCTAAGGCTTGTTTAGTGCACCTGGAAAGCCAAAATCGATCCCTACAATACAGCATAATGGATACCCACGACTTGAGAACTTCAGCCAGTCAGGTGGGGTTCGCTGGTGGGGCAGAGGGTACGACTAGCACAGAGCTGGGGCCGGGCTAGGACCTGGGGGGCAATCCCATCTCTGCCACTTCCTGGTGATGTGATCCTGACACGTTACCACTTAAGCGCTCTTCCTCCATGTCTTCAACTGATAAACAGGGACACCCTAGTACCCCTCCCAGGCTTGCCATGGGATTCAACAAGTTAACATATGCCAGGAATAGCGATAATTCTGAGCAAGCACAACAAAGGGAAGGAATTCAGATGGCTAAAGTAATAGAAAAAACACAGTCACTGTGAGAAAAGAAATATAAAACTGCATATTTTGGAAGTGTCTGAAGCAGGTAATAGTAGTTCAGTTCTGAACATTTCATATTAAAACACTTAAATATCTTTAGCACTTTTATCTTTGAAACATTTTTCAAATGAAAAAGTATTTGTATATCATTCTAATGATGCCCGTGTGGGTGGATATCCCTGGTGTGTAAAAAGAAGAGACACTGCTGAGTTTAAGTGACTTGCCCAAAGCCTAGGCAGTCCTGGGAGCAGCGTGGGCAGAGCCATTTTCTGAGTCTGAGTCTGCACTCAGCCCTCTGCAGGGAATGAGACCCACTGAAGGACTTGGAGCAGCACAGTGGGAACGAGCAGCCTGGAGCTGGTCCCTGCACTACAGACAATGTCAAGGGCCCAGGAACAGAGAAGGAAGCAAAACGGAGATACTTACGCCATGTTTAACGGTTTTTGCAGCGTGGGCAGCTTTCTTTTTTGCATCGTAATGAGTCAGAATGTCAATAATTGCCATAAAGTACACCTCTTTTCTTGGTGAGTCTGTAAACGGATAACAGCAAAGTTGGGGCATAAATGACAACACTGGAAAAGGCATCAGCTGCCTGCTGAGAGAAGAAGGATCATGAGAGGGTGAGGGACTCAGGAATAGGAGATTGGAGGAGTCCAAACACAAAGGCAACAGAAGCTTTTGAAGATTCCATGTAACTCCTGCATGTCCCTATTAAGTCTCTGTACCCAACTCCCTCTCAATTTAAAAAGTGAAAAAAGAATATAACCCCAGGATATTAACAGTGGAGGTCCAAGGGTTGGATGGAGTGTTTTTATTTTTTGTTAATCTGCATTTTTTAAATAACTGTGAATTGCTTTGGTGTAAAGACAAAGTCTATTTTTAAAACATTCTATAAAACAAGTAGAAGCAGTATGTTACTTAATCCCTTTTCCATCATTAGATGCTAATTCCTAATTAGATGTTAGGTCCTCATTCTCATTGGATCTAGTATCAGAGCTGGGTAAAGGCATATGTTATGTACAATATCTATCTTCTGTACATTTCCACAAATATGCTCTTTCAATTATAAAGAACGAGAAAAGTACATTTGACTATATCTGATTTTCCTGTGTTGAAAAAAACAATTTGGTGAGCAAAATAAAAACACAACTCAAATTCACTCAGCTGATGTGCCATATGAGATTTTTTTAAAAAACAACTATGAATCATACTTTGCATTACTCAAAAAAACACACGCCTGCTTTTACCTTATCGCTAGCATATATATATATATATATATATATATATATATATATATATATATATATATTTCGGGATTTTATGTATAACTAGGTATGATAAAATGTAATATTCTTTCAGATATCTAACTGCCCAGATGTTTAGGATTAAAATAGATCCCACTCTGGACAAGAGGGCCACCGACCCCTTAACGGGAGGAAAAGCAGAGGACACAGCAGCAAATCAGAGATTCTCGCCCCACATCCAGGGCTGGCTTCAGCTCTCTGAGAAGGACGGGCTCGCTGAGATGAGATGACTGTCCTACAGGAGGTCCACATGAGATTCAGAGGGGACCAGGGCTCAGGATAGATTCGTGACACTTTAGATTCACATAAAAAAGAGACAGCTCAGAGAAAAATTGAAAAATATTTCTTATATACGTTATCCATATATAAGTACGTGTAAGTACGTGTATATGTATGTTGTATATGTAACATTGTGTTACATCACTCTATTCCCTCAACATCACAAGATTGAAGGACCTCATCACATTATACTTCAAAACCAGGGATTACGTTACCTTTAATATACCCTTGTCCCCAAATCAATTACTTGGGACTCTGGAGAATGAGGCTTGCAAGGCAGTATACTTTAAACTGGGGTTGTGATTATTGGTAGATACGGCACACACCAAACTGCTTCATAGGTAAAAAGAGTTGGTAGTAACTCAGCTTACTTTCATGGCATTTAATTCCATAAACATCAATGTTTGGATCGAACTCCCCTGGAGCCAAGGGTGGGGAGCTGTTGAGCGTATTTCCAGGACTGTCTGGAGGGGTTCCGACAGGGTGGGTGCCATCGCTTTCTCCCTCCTCTTCCCCATCATTCTCTTCACACTCCACCTCTTCCTGTTCGGCTCTCTCCACATCGTGGATTCCCACCAGCAGGCTGTAGTCCATGAGCTTCAACTGGGCAAGAAACTGGAGAGCGGGAGGCGACAGGGTCAGGTATGTTCAAACAGAACCCAGATTTAAAGAAAACAAGCTCAAAGAAATGCACATGGGGGAAGCTGTGAGTGAAGGAGCGGCAGAAGCAAGAAGAGGGTCTCTCTGAGGCGGCCGGGAGCCTAAAATGATGCCTGGCACTTTGGGCTGGTTCAGAGCTAGTATTATTTTCCCTGAAATGCAAAGCTGGATGCTGCGAGGAATGCATTCATCACATGTCAGTTGGATTATGCCAAAGAGCAGAGAGCAAGACTGGCAGAAAAAGACCCCGAGGGAGGGAAGAGAACGTTTCTCCCAACAATTAACACTGGCTAATGGGAAAAACCAGGGCCCTCCCAAGTAGCTGCCAGCAGAGTCTCAGAATGGTTTGTGAAAGCACTTTGAAAGTCAGTACACGCCGCTGAGATTACTATGCTGTTCATCACCAATAAGTAAAAGCCCAAATGTTCCAATCAACCAGCAAATGCCTGTGTCAGTGCTCTGGCGAATAACGCAGTCCTTCCGTCCTGCTCGCGTTTCCTTCTGATGGAAGCAAGGAGACCAAGATGCAGAAGGTGGTTCGCTCTCCATGAGGCTGCACCAGCCCAGGTTCCCGTTCTCCTTGCCTGTCCTGTTCCAGCCATGGCGAGAACGTAATGTGGGGCAAGGCCCAGCTCTGGGGTTTGGCCACTCCTCCGGCCAAGTTCTTTTTGGACTTTCCGTGTCATATTTTTCTTTTCTTCTTTTTTAGTAGATGCACCCAGGCACGTGATCTTAAGCACACCATACTAACCAACCGATTCCAATGTGGATAGTATCATTGAGGGCAAAATGTGGCGGCCTATCTGTTGGCTGGAACTAAAGGGCTCCCTAATCTCCAGCTGGCTGGCTCTGCACAGGGACCAATTCTGCTCAGACCCTGGGCTCATGGTCCAAAAAGGCATGTCACCCTGACCCTTGAAGGATTTGGGGACAGCCTCGCTCAGTGATGCAGAGTAGCTGATGGGCCTCAGGATACTCTGATAGAATTTAAGAAATGAACTTCCTTACACAAGGTCTTGAAATTATAGGTCTTGAAGATCTGGCTGAAATGAAATGAAATCAGTTTTCAGAGACCTGCAGAGCCGTTACTTTCTCCCAAGCCAGTCGGGAAGCAGCTCTGTCTCCTAGCTGAGAGAGAAGGCCTGCCCCCTTAGAGACGAGGCAAGGCCCGCGCACTGCAGCTGTTTCCTAATGCCTTTGGTTGTCGCCAGCCCAGGCTCGCTCCTGCCTGCTCACCCCTCCCTCAGCTCCCATTTCGCTCTCATTTTCCCCATGTGTTTTGAGCTCAGAAAAAAAAGAAATCACACAAATCTTTAAGCAAGGTAAGGGAAACCTAATATTTGAAAATAGATAAAAGCAAATCCTTTATCAAAAAATAGTGCTGAAGTGCCAACAGGTACATGAAAAGGGGTTCAACCTCACTAATCATTAGGGAACTAAAAATAAAACCACAAGGAGATATCACCTCACACTTGTTAGAATGGTTATTATCAAAAAGGCAAGAAATAACAAGTGTTGGAGAAAACGGAACCGTTGTGCACAGTTGGTAGGGTTGTAAATTGGTACAGCCACTATGGAAAACAATAAGGAGGGGCCTCAAAAAATTAAAACTAGAGCTACCACATGATCAAGCAATCCCACTTCAGGGTATATAACCAAAGAAAGTGAAACCATTATCTTGAAGCTATATCTGCACCCTCATGTTCACTGCAACATTATTCACAAGACCCAAGACATGGAAACGACCTAAATGTCCATCAGTGATGAATGGATAAAAAAGTTGTGTGTACACACACACACACACACACACACACACACACTGAAATATTATTCAGCCTTAAAAAGAAGGAAAGCCTGTCATTTGCGACAACATGGATGGACCTTGAGGGCATTACACTGTGAAACGAGCCAGCCAGTCACAGAACGACATACACTGCATGGTAGAACATGTGGCATGTAAGAAAAAAAGGTCAAACTCATAGAAACAGAGTGGAACAGTGGTTGCCAGGAGCTGGGGAGGTGTGGGAAATAGCAGAGGTTGGTAAAAGGATATAAACTTTCAGTTATAAGACGAATAAGGTCTGAGGGTCTAATGTAAATCATGGTGACCAAAGTTTGTAACTCTGTATTGTATAATAGAGATTTGCTAAGAGAGTAGGATTTAAATGTTCTCACATATGCAAAGGTAAACATGTGAGGTGATTAATGCTAATTTAATTAATCCAGTGGGGATAATCCTTTCACAACAGATACATATAGTATCAAATCGCATTGTACACTTTAAATAGCTTACAATTTTGTTTGTTAAACAAAAGCTGGGGGAAAAATAAAGGTGAAACTTATTCTATTTAAAGAACAAAGAAAACCGAATGCTGATTCTCAAGTCTTGAATAGTTTTCTGAGCCACTTTTCCCACACTCCCCCATTACAGTAATCACAGAGGCAACTTGCCACTTCCAGTTCCCTCAACCAGACTTCCTCTCCAGTGGTCAGAGGCCACTTATCCTCCCATGTCATCCTGGCAGCTGCTGGGCTTCACAGTGCATCTGGCCAAGGAACATGCTTGTGGGCATGACCTTGCCAATCTCGAGACAATCATAATACCATAAAACATTTGAATCCATTACCAACACAGATCCAGTCACGCAGCCAGGTACAGGACCTTGGTTACCCATTCTGCTCCCCACGGGCCCATGATCGGGAAGAGAACTAAGAGCCCTGGAGTATAAAGACAGCTGGCCTGGCACGAGGCCGGCATTTGGATCCCTGTGTGAAACAGACAACAGGCTCAGACAGATTAAAAAAATCTTGCCCAAGGATTCAACGCTAAGAAGTAGTGATTCAGGATCCCGTGTTAAAAGCTCATGTTCTTTATATTGCATTACGCTGCCTCTGGAAGCTGCATTAAGGCAGCTTTCCCCAAATCTTGTTCTTCATGACACTAGTAGGGAAATAATGAGTTAAACAACCCAATGGTTTCTGAGGAGGAGGACCACCCAGAGTAAGTGCAGGTCTCCGAGACGGGTGTCACCAGCAGCACACCTCACATGACATGCGATCATGGAATCTGCTTTCCCCCTTTCCAACCCTGTGGGCCCAGTGTTCTGGAAACAAAAGCCATGTGGGAAATACTGCATTAGGAATATGCAGTCATATCTCTGACCCCCAGGAGGTCCGAAGGGCAGGATGGTCACCAGAGACCCTGCGTCTGCTCTGTCCGTCTGTCGTTCAGGCTCCCAGGAGGCTGTGTCTGGTGCTGAGCTCAGCCTCTGGGCTCCTAAGGACCAGGGCAGTGCCTCCTTTGTCTCGTCCAGTGCCCTCTTCTACGCCTAGCTCAAGCCTGCCCCAGCGCCTTTATCTGGGGCCTCTCTCTGGCTTGCTTCTCGCCCCCCCAACCCACATACACACACAGAGCCCATCCTGGACGCCCTCCAGAGGTCCGGGTACAGCTGGGGACACTGTATTGCCAAGTGGCAACATCTCCCCCCAGAATCCATGTGTGTGGGGGGCTGCAGGGTGGGTGGGGGCTTGGCCAGGCCTGGTCTTGCGCACCTCGTATGGTGCTGGGACACAGACCCCCTTCTAACCATCCCTGTTCCTCCGGGCCCTTGGAAGGCCTCTGGAAAGTGGGAAAGAATGGATGTTGCCAGAACTTCTCCCTCCAGCCCTCTGGAAAGGGAACATCTTCCCAAAACACAAATTTGACCTTGTCACACCCCTGCTTAGGACCTTTCCAACAGTGCCCCATTCTCAAGTGCCCATCTCAAAAGGCAGAAACAAACTCTAACATGGGCCAGGGGACTGGGCTAGTTCAGCCCCATCACTTCCTGGGCCGTCTTGAACCCTGTTCCCACCTTCTTCCACTACCTCCCACTGAACCACCCGGTCTCAGCTGCAGGGGCACTTGCTCAGGAGGCTTTTCCTGATCCTGCCTAGGCCACATCCCCAAACATGAGCATATATAGCACTGTACACTTTCCCCTAATGACACTTGGCTTAGCGGCACATTCATTTTGTCAGATGATCTGAGTAACTTCTGTCTTCCCTAAACACGGGAGCCCCACAAGGGCAGAGGCTCCGGCTGTTTGTGCCCTCACTGCATTCCTGACCCTCAGGAAGTGATGGTGGGTACTCGATATTTACTGAACAAGTGATTGAGATGCCTGAATCTCCTTCCCAGTCCTCCTTAATTCCCCCTAATTGCCCTTCCTAACCCTTTCCTCCAAGAAATAACTACACCAACCAAATGAAAACAAAGAAGAAAATGACACCAAAAAGCCTTTTTTTGGGACTGCAAGAGGCAGCACCTTTCGGAAGCAAGATGACCACTTACAATGTGTCTTTGCTCTGCAGAACAGATCTCTCTCTAACACATAGGTCTATGTTTAACTTTCAGACAGCTCCCTTACACGTGTGCTTTACGGACGACAGTGAGGGGCTGCCTGTAATTAACCTGCCAAGGGTCAGACAGGGAAGGAGTGCCCTCTGGGGCTGCACCTCCGCCCCAGGCCCACGCCTTCCTCTTGCATCTGTGCTGCTCCCTGTATCGGGCAGGCCCCCAGTTCCTTTCCTGGGCCTCTTCTCTGCGGTCAGACCGCTGCTCAGGCTCCTCTTCCAATAAGGAAACAACTGTACCCAATAAATAGAAGTGAAGTTAGCTCCCAGCACTGCCTACTAAACCATCACAAAATGAAAAACGCATTGCTAGGTAAGAAGCTGTTCTGACATTTCCAGAAACCAACTGGAAACCAACAGGGAAACCAACTGCAGGCCCAGATCTGTGAGCCTGAAGTAGAAAGGGGAAAGACCAAGGACAGCACACTGGTTAGGAGTAAGGGTTTTGCTGATAAGGGTGAGCCGTTTGTTATTCTTTAATTAAAGCATCAGATAATCTTAAAAATAAAAAGAGCATAGATTTTGGAGGCAGATGGGAGGTTAAATCTTATTTCTCTCATTCACTAGCTCTGTGTCTTGTCAATGAGTTCACCTCTCTGAGCCACAGTTATTCTAACTATAAAATGGGACAATACCACTCAACTCACAGCGGTGTGGAAAAGATGGGAAAGAGATAATGCAGCTGAGGCAATGAAACCTGTAACAAAGGGAGCTGTCATTATAATTGTCCGTGTCCTTACCAGTACGGTAGAAGGCCTGTTTTCATCAAGCGTGCAATTTACACTGTACGTTAGGTGGGCTGACAGGACAAACACGTGGAAATGACCATTGATTCACTAGCTCTTATCTTCACAAACTTTCTTTTAAATCTCGTCTGAAGTAGAGTGAAATGAAATGTGGCAATAAGTTCGAGATTCTTTTAGGAAAACAGTCCTATTGGGTACCACAAAACTACTGTGGATTGGAAGATTATAGGTTGAAAGGAGAGAAAGGGATCAAGGGCTCCACTGTTGGGTTCTGCCTCCAGCTTACATTAGGAACTTAATACATATTTGCTCAGTTTCTGTTCATTCCTTTAAGCTTTTGACTCAAATTTATCGATTTCTTTACAGTACATAAGATTTCAAAGCACGAAGAGTTTTAAATCTTTATAATCTTTGGGTCCCCTCCTTTTCCTCTTTTCCAATTTCTTGATAATTATCTGACAGACCTTTGATCATCATCTTTGTCCCTCAGAATATCCTGTCTAATCTGATTCCTTCATAATTAATTCCTCATTATGCTACATCTTTGAGCTAGTACCTTCCTCAAGATCTTTATGAGCCCTGTCACAAACCCTTCCAGAAAAGTATGTGACAAAAGGCCCATTAATAAACTCTCCTTCACAACAGATTTAAATTCAGTTTCTTTGCTAACTTTATCAACACATTGCTCTACTGAATTACCCCTACACATCTGTGACCTAGAATTAAAATTCCAACCGGCCCATTTTAAGAGTTACGTTTTATCATTTGTTAAAAGTTACAGTAATCCTCCTTTGGGGCATTTATCAGAAAACAAAATCTGAACTGTGCTCATAAACATTTTTAATTTGCATTTTATATCAGAGCAATTTAGGAGCGTGGCCTCTGAAGGCCTTAAATCCCGGACTGAATTTAGTAGTTGTGTGTCTCTGGACAAAGTTTTCTCATTCCTATACTGGAATAATAACGGCACTCGTCCTCAAGGAGTTGTTATAAGAATAAAAAGAGCTAATGACTGCACGGGAAGGACTTAAGCTCTCCAGGCTCTGTAAATGTTGGCTGCCACCCTCTCCCTCCCACCCATTGCCAAGGTTGTGGGACCATCACTGAGAGGCCCTGTGTTAGGGGCGTTCCCAGACACAGAGGGAGAGCACAGTTTTACATTGTGTAACATTTGGATCCCAGTGTGGACCAATGAGAGGAGTCCACTGTCATGATCAGAGCTGATAACAGGCAGGTCAGAAGGCAAAAGTGATTTTCACCCCCCCCATAGACCACTTCCTTTAGCTTATATTTAACTATGAACTAAAGTACTTTTTCTGGCACAAATAGAATAGGATTTTAATTGCAGTAAAAAGATAGATTCTCAAATGACAATTCTTTTTTCTACAAAAAACAGCCTCTGTTTTTCACTATTCTCAGATTACTTATTGAGCTGCAATAAACTCATCTTTTACTTTCAGCAAGTAAAAACCAATCCACCCCCCTCCTTACCTCCCCACAAACTGTACTCAAACTAACAGGCCAGTCAGATACATTAAAGAGCATGAAACTGACGAAGAAGGTAAACTAGATTAAATTCCAGCCTCATTATCAAGATCAGATGTCAAGCTACTTCACCATAATTACCGGCTTAAAAATTTAATGATGCTTCAGCAGGAATTTCAAAACTAAAGACACTTTTATCAACCATTGAGAATTTTTAAAAATGAAAGAATTCTTTATGCCCTGCTTCTATTTCAACAGAACTGCTAAGTGTGAGAGCTATGTAAGGGATTAAACTATCCAAATCCTTTAATCAACGACATTATTAGAGACAAAAGGGCTAAGAGGATCCCTATGTCACTCAACTGTAAATCTGAACTGCTTCCGTTACAGTATTTCTGGAGTCTATCATATAGGGATATACAGCCAACAGGGAAAACAATGAAAACAATTTTCTGGCAGATTACAGGTAACCCTAAGGACTATTTACCATAATTGCTAAAACAATGTTATTCTCAGGATCAAAGATTTGCTGATTAATGAATAAAAATCCAAAAGAGGGTATGTCTACCTATGGTTAGTTATCAGTTAGATCAAGTTAACCCCAAAGGTAAGGGGGAAAATGGTTAACTAGTACACATTTTAATAATAACCACTAACAACTGAGGAAAAGTAAATGCTCATTAATGAAAGACTGGAGGAAAACTGCTATATAATAAAAGCAAACACTTATCGATTTTTATTTTAAGTAGACACATCTTTCACAAATAACCAAATATTTGGTCCTAAACCAAGTATATGCAACACGTAGGCTAAAATAATGTAGATTTTCAAAATTAAAATAATTGACTACCAAAAATAATCATGAACTAACCTGGTCAGTCTGACTGTCTTGCAATGAAAGAGATGTTAAAAGATTAAAAAGGAAACCGTAATGTTTCTTCTGCCCTCGTGGGGAATGGGATCCAGTGCACGAGATACTGGATTCTTTGCCTCAATTCATTTTAATTGCTTTTGCTCAATGACATGAAAAAGAAAATCCACAAAGCTGCTAAGCAGCAGATCTGTAGTGGTATTCAGATAACTGTATTTCAAAGTTAAAAGAAAAAAGCCCACAAACATATACACGAACATATAAACAAGAGTAACAACTAAGAAACACTTAGTTTAATAATAGTTTAAATTAGAATTTTCTTTGCACTGTCTTGTGATCTAACGCATTTCAAGAAAATAACTTTCGTCCTGAATTTATTTCAAAAAGAATGATATAAGGAAGTCCAGTGGGAGAGTTGCAATGCCTTTAAATAAACAAAAGGAAAGAAAAAGGTGCATTTTTAATTCTGAAACAAAAAAAAATATTTTAAAAGAAAATCAATTCATTATAGACTTAAAGCCCATTTCCAGATAGTATTTTATTTTCCACAACAATCCCCCACGACTCGTGTCCAAACTGCCCTCGTGCTGTTCCCATGATGTCGTAAGTCTGGTTTAATGGAGCTAATGATGCTAGTTTCATAGAGGCTGGTGGAAATAGTGAAGCTTTAAGTGATCGAGGCTGTTGTTTACTAACACCAATTTGTGGAGTCGATGGAGGAAACCCCAAATTCAAATAGTTACTAAACATTTGTTTTTGAAATGCTCTGCTGTTTGACAGAATGCAGTCATTCCCCTCCAACCCAACTCTGGTGCCGTGGGCGGTCAGTCTGAAGGAGTTTTAACTCATCCAGGCTAACCCCACCAGCACAGGCTCACCCCATCAACAAAGAATGTGGAAACCCGAGGGTGGGGCTACCCATCAGAAGATAGCAGGCACTTTCTTTTGTTTGGCACCTAAAGGAGGGAGCTGCTGAACCAGCACACTTCTTTTTCAAACCAGATCCCTTACGAGACGCACCTGCTGATTTGGATAACGTACGATATATATTTTTGCCCTTTTGCAGATTAAAATAGATGGTTTAAAAAGCTCCTAAAGACCAACAGTGCTGACATTTATACAATGGGGCTGTCTTTTATATTGATTTTTCTTACCTCAACATCCTTTTTCAGTTTTTCCAGGAACACCTTTTTGTTGTTGTCATCGATATAAATCTTTTGGCCCTCATTAATGAAATCATTATCCTTTAAAGTTGGCAGTTCTTTGGCCTAAAACAAATGAGGAAAAGAACGGGAAACTGGCTTAAATGAAATCTACAAGACACGTATGCCTCCCAATCCTGGAGGTTAAGTTTCTGCCCCTGGAAACTGCGTTTGCCCTGTTCACTGCAGATGTCTTACCCAAGGCAAGGGAATGTGAGGTAGCTTGAGTATCAGTGAGCTATGAACGCTGGAAGCATTCTACGAGGAATGGAGGATCAGGGGTACTTACTCCATATTATAAGACTTTTGTAACAGATTTCATGGTTTTCGTAGGTATGAACCGGTCTGCTTTTTTAGATTAACTTTCTTACAACAAGTCTTCTAAGTATAGAATTTGAATTCTTGGAATTGTCAGGAACCCTCTATTTCCTTACTTGTACAACCCAACTCCATATCCCCCACACTTTTTGGGTAGCCTTTGCTGGTTCATGTTACCAAGAACATGTTGTCTTCTCTCAGAAGAGCACTGTCCATAATCACACCGGTATCTAATCTTTGAGTCAGGGAAAACGTAGCCAGAGGGTAGCCATCCGCCCTCCCATTCCTGGCTCTTCACCACCAGACCAAGACAGAAATTGTTTTCATTTGGACAATGTCAAAGTAAAATGTCTTCTTTTAGCATAGAACATATTAAGATGAGAAATGGTACCCTTTATAAACAAGAAGGAGGTGAGTTGGCAACTAAACTACTTACGTTGACTAACACAAAATAATTGGTGGCTATCAAAACATGAATCACAAGCAGAAAAACTCTTGCTTGTGCTATATGATAATATAGGCATGTAATTTTCAAATACTGTGGATCATTCTATTTAACTCGGTACAACCTGCATTCTGGGAGAGTTCAAAACCACTCAAAACTCTCCCCCTCCTTTCTGCTAACCATAGCTTGCTTATTTCTTCCAGTTGAAAAGAATCCAGCATAATATAATGCCTTTCTGAGTATAATAATGAATGTCTAAATGACTCTTTTTTCCATAACTGATATTAAATGAAAAAAAGAAAAAAATCCAAGGAAAGAACATTATTCTCCTTCCTGGTCCCCACACTGCCTCCCTCCTTATTCAGCGCAATAAAGAGAACTCACTGGGCATACCTACTGAAACATCCTTCAAATGCCTGGACTCACTTTTTCTCCTGATTTTCTAAGGGTTACACAGGTAAGTAAGCTACTCACATCTTTCTGCACAGACACAGATGCACATATATTAGCATTTCCAAGTCACGAGTTTTGCTACTCATTTTAACTGAGAAAGTTTGCAGTTTTGTAATTTCGAATTTGACATAACTACTTGCAAAGTAATTATCCTTGCAAAGCAGGTGTAGCAAAGATCAGAAATCCAAAGATTCAATTCAATAAGCAGTTACTGGATGACTGTCACGTACAGAAATGCAAAAATGAACTAATCAACATTTCTATTCTAAAGGAGTTTATAATCTAGTATGAAACACACAAAAGCAAGTAGGCAGAAAACAAGGCGGCCCGAGTATGTAAAATGTACAGATAAATAATTCAGTTCTTGGGGGGAGACTGATCTCCTTTCAAATACTTTTATGCCAAGTCCTAGAGTCTTGAGGAAGTAAAAAGGCAGTGCCATTCTCCACAGGAATGAAGGAGGGGGCTGGTAAACTAACCCTCCAAATTTGTCATTAATAACTTAACATAAAAGAAACCCCTGAATATGAAGATAGCACACTGATGTTAAATGTCTGAGTCAATTACACCGGTCCCTTAGTTCTTCTTCCATTAGAACTCTAAACGTAATGAAGTTTCACCGTGAAGGAAATGCAAGGATCTGAAGTTCAACAAGTTCATTCAGCAGTGGGCATTGCCCAAAACACAGAATTAGAAGCACCTCAGAAGAAAGGGCTGAAGCCAGATCTATGTACACATGAAAACAGAGATGCAGAAGGATCGCGATTCTCCAATTAGACAACTCGGGCGTTTCTATCTATATTTTGAGGTGTGTGTTTATGGGGGGGGGTGTTAAGGATTAAGATATCTGCATCAATTCCACAACTCATTTCATATGTGTAAGAAAAGAAGGGGAGAGGGATTTTTGTGTGTGTGAGTGAAACCTGAAGGCAGGGATGGCAGATCAAAGAGAAGGCAGTAAATGACACAGCAGACACGTGTTTAATAGCAGTCACATTAATGAACATGAGTGTCACTTCAGGTTTACCCCAGCAGAATTACCTCATGTGACAGGCAAAGCATAATCCTACCTCATAATACTTTGCTTACTCTGTACCGTATTACTAGGCTTACTTGTGAATTTCACAGGCACTAGGGATCAAGTTTAAAAAGGGCAACCAGATTGGTTAAAAGACTTAGAGGCTTATATTTTTGAAAGGCTTACGAGGCAAAGGCAGGTCCTTAGCAGGGCAACTGCTAGAGGGACCTGAGACTGGTCTAAAAACGCTCACCGCGAAGTGTCTGTGGGTGGCACAGTGCTTAGGAGCACCAGGGTTTTGGAGACATGAATCCTGAGGTTCCAATCCTGGCCCCACCTCTTACTTGTCAAGGGCCAGGGCTGGGTTTCTGGACCTCTCCAGGCTGTTGCCTTATGTGCAGAACGGGGGAAACACCAGCAGCAGCAGCAACAGCCTTGGGTACTATGCTAACAAGCACCTGACGTGCATCAATTTATTTAAGCGCCTCATCTCATTGACTCTTCCCAACAACCTTATCCTTAAGCTTCTTTTACAGACAAGGCAACTGAGTTTAGAGAGATTATACGACTTGATTAGCCTGGTAGGTGAGCCTGGCGAGTGGACTGGGTGAGCCCGTTCTCCCGCTGAGATGGGAACCCAGACCCTCTGACGCTTGGTCATCTGCCTAAGGTAGAGTTGTTCTGAGAATTCGACCAAAACCTGTGTGACACATGGAAATAGTGGGTGACACTTGTCATCTCCATCACTGTCGCTGTGAGCACTCAATAAATTGCATGGATTTAAAACTGGTATTTAAGTCTGAGAATACATACAACATATTTTCATAAAAAAGAGAACTTTACAGCAGTCATTCTTTTCTACTAAGGACTAGATGACAAAGATGAAGTCGCCTGGCAATGATTCACCCTCAAGAAAACCTTATTCTTACCTTTAAAAAAAAATCAACTTATCTCTCTGATGATGAGCAGCATTCATATTAAAAACACAACATGTTTTAAAAGGGAGATAAACTATTATGCTATAAATTAATGAACTTGATCTCTTGGTGTCACACTGCCCACAAAGGTGATGCCTGCAGAGCAGCCCAGAAATCACTGAGCAGCAATGGCTTCTACCTTTTGCTTTGCGACACTGAATTATTTGCACTGAGGAGAGTTCTGAAAGCCTCCAAGTCACCGGGTCTGTTTCTGTACCCTTTCTAGTTCCACACAGAAGCAGCCAGAGGCCGGAGGAACCCACCAGAGCGAAAGACATCAGCTCAGAAACGCTTAACTGTGGACTCTCGGAGGCTGGCGTCCGGCCAGTGGTCAGCAACCTTTCTGAAGTGGTAGCAGGTTAAGTCTTTATTCGCTCCCGGTCAGCTCCGTGTAGATCAGGAGCGTCCGAGTGTGACGGGGGGAATTGCAGCAGCACACTCATAAGTGCTGGGAGGCAACACCATGGAGGACGAGGTATGGGAGGGACCTGTTGGGCCCCCTCCCCCCAGGCTGCCCAGCCCTGTGCCATGACTGCTGCCTGGGGGCCTCTGGAGCTGCTCCCAAGCCCTGGCCAGCTGACTGACGCTGTGCAGTTCGGTACAGCCCAAGTTAAACGAGACAGGTCATTTTTCCTTTTGTATGAGGGCATTTTACTGGGGTGGGTGGGGTGGACCCCAAATGGCATTCATCTCTATTAATGAACGTGACATGGAAATGCACAAAACAGCTAAAGCCATAAGCAGAGACGCCATTCGAGCTGCAACCTGACTATCCCGCTTCTATTGTTTGGGTAAAATTAGCAGAATATCCCTGACACTTTTCTGTTGGGTGATGCCAGACCCCAGGTCTATTCAGCATGGTCCAGGTTTCTACTTAGGACACAGACTGAAGCCTGAGGATATGACTGAATCCAGACTGCCTGGGTTATATCTCAGCTCCTCCAATTATTAGCCGTGTGACTTTGATCAAGTTACTTAACCTCTTTGTTACTTGGTTTCCTCATCTTTAACCGGGGATTAGCAAATAGCATTGTGAGATTACATGAGTTCATATATGTAAAAAGCTTAGGCCAGTGCTTGCCACTAGGAGGGTTACATACAAACATTGTTCTTGTTATTTGCTGGCCATGGTCTCAAGTATGGCTTGTGCATCTAGACAAAAGCTCATCACTAATAAATACAGAGCAAGATTAAAAAAACAAAACATGTTGGCATATTTAACATTTTTATACTAGCTGTGAGATTCTGAACAGGTGCTTCATGTGCTCAGACCTCAGTTTTCTGATCTATATAATGGAAAGTGAATGTCTATGTAATAGGGTTAGTGTATGAAGTAAATGACATAAAACACACAGTGCTTGGCAATAAGAACTCGCTCTATATTAGTTTGCGCCTATTTCCATCTAAGCCATTGACCATGACCAGTATTTTTATATAGTGTGTTTCTTACTATTGAAGAATACAGACTTGCCCTTCTTTTAGCCTTCCTGTTTTTAAAAGGAATGGGCAATTTAAACATAGTCTACCATGTTTAAAATCTTTGTTTTTAGATTTTCTCATTAGTCACAAATATCTCACATGAATTCTCTACATATTCCTTTACATTTCCTTACTTGCTGCACACAAACTTAGCGTTCCACAAGTGGAAGGTTATTATCTCATTTCACTGCAGCAGATATGAGGGACATACGAGGTCTGACAATTAAGTTTGCAAACTTGTTGTAATGATGTTGCTAACCTTTTTTTGATACCAGAGGGAATATTCATTATGAATTTGTACCAACTGGACAAACAGTTAGCCAAGT
Source organism: Rhinolophus hipposideros (assembly GCF_964194185.1). Classification (NCBI taxonomy): domain Eukaryota; kingdom Metazoa; phylum Chordata; class Mammalia; order Chiroptera; family Rhinolophidae; genus Rhinolophus; species Rhinolophus hipposideros. The sequence continues at coordinate 14,502,983 of NC_138047.1, read as the reverse complement.
TTACTATTTGGAAGTGCTGAAAAGGCTGCGTGAAAAAGTTAGATGACCTGAAATTTTCACCAATTCATGGCTCTTGCACCACGACAATGCACCAGCTCACACGGCACTGTCTGTGAGGGAGTTTTTAGCAAGTAAACAAATAACTTTATTGGAACACCCTCCCTACTCACCTGACCTGTCCCCCAATAACTTCTTTCTTTACTCAAAGATAAAGGAAATATTGAAAGGCATTTTGATGACATTTGTGACATCAAGGGTAATACGACAACAGCTCTGATGGCCATTCCAGAAAAAGAGTTCCAAAATTGCTCTGAAGGGTGAACTAGGCGCTGCCGTTGGTGCATAGCTTCCCAAGGGGAGAACTTCGAAGGTGACCATAGTGATATTCAGCAATGGGGTTTGTTAGCATTTGTCCTAGGATTAGTTCATGAACTTCAGCATCTCGTAGAGGGCACATTAGGTGCATTCAAGTCGATACTGGCCAGAGGCTTATTCCCTTGCGGTGTCTGCTCCAGCTCCCTACCCTGCTCTCCAAACTTCAACTATGAATTGTCCTGGCTGGTAAACCTCTGTGGTCACTGCAAAAGCTATCCCTAATTGGAAAACCTCACTGAATATACCTTTCTTGAATACCAAATGAGGATAAAATGTTGTTATATGATAATAAAACTTGGGTAAATTAACTTCTTGAAGTAATAAAGTATCTAAATTTATATTTATTCATGTGGAATAAAATTTAGTAATTTTATATACATGGCCAAAGACAGAAATTTGCTGACTCTGGTCTTACCTTAATTTTCCATGGGTTAGTTTTCCTTGGTGAGTACATTATAAGACTAAGTAATTTAGTGAATATCATTTTGCTGTCCTAAAGCAGAAATTCACTACCTGAAATCTTAGTAGCCACAAAACTAAACCCAAATATTAGAGAGTAATAAGCTCATTGTGAACACCTGCTATAAGATATAAGAAGAAAATTGTTTCCTTAGAAACATTTTTTTCTCCCTTTTTGTAATTACATTATTGGGTGAAAAGGTTTTGGTTTCTTTTAAAGCACAGTATTATAGTCTGTCCCTCAGCAAGTCTATATTCTTCAAGAGTAAGAAACACACTATGTCACAGTATTGGTCATGGTCAAAACAGGATCATGTGTAACTAAGATACAAATGAACGTGGAAGTGAGAATGAAGATATGCAAGCTACTGAGTCGGAGCCTGAAGATAACCAACATGTGGGTAAAATTTTAAATGTATAAAAGCTTCTGAATATAATTACTCCTTATTCGCTAGGGTTCAATAAAAGATCTAAATGATCTCCAAGGATAGATTTGGCTAAGGGTTTGGGATTTTAAGAAACAGGGAAAAATATGCAGAACTAACAGCTACAAAATTTAGAGCTCTCAATTTTCAGAAATGAACATGTGCTTTTGTGGCCAGCTCACTAGAAAAAGACCTGGGAGCACAGGAGGTGGCCAGAGAGACAGTGTGGATCCTGGGAGGGCAGAGCTCTGCTCTTCCCATTAGAATTGTAGAAAGGAGATTAAAAGAAAGAAAGAAAGAAACAAGGCATTCGAATTTCCCTTCTAATATAAAAATACTTAGCACTTTTTATAAAAACTTTAATAGTGCAAATCACTAAAAATATTGCAGATTCTCTAAAATAAAAAAAACAAAAAATAAATGTTTACCAGAAGGATTTAAATTTTCTATTTGTTTCAAAGGATGTTTCTTTTTTTTCTCATGTATGTTAACTATTAAATATACATATTTGGTAAACATATATACATATATACACACATATACATACATATATATACATTTACTCATGTCATTAGGTTCTGTGGTCTGATGTATGACTGTGGCCATTTGCATGGAGTTTAGCAATAATGGATATTTTAAAGTTTAGTAAAGCCAGAAATGATAGAGAAATTTTATTTTAGCAAGACTTCAAATGTCTAATGATCTTTTAGATGACTCAAAATTTTTTTTAAAAAATCACAAATATTTGAAATTTGTATTTGCAGTCAAAAACATAACTTCAAATACACAGACTCTAAAATTATACTGGATTTACAATTGCATTAAATTATACAAAAAGAGTGTAAAATACATGTATTTAAAGTGTACAGAGCCAAAATGTGTATCACACAGAACCAAGTTTGTATTTTAGCCAAGATGGAAACCTTAGTGGGAAGGTGAAATGTACTCCTGTCACACTTGAGTATTTAATGTAAACAGAATTTTGGTATCAGAAGGTTTCAATGCAAAGGATAACACAGCATAGTGCTCTGTGATTAAAGGACTTGTATTTCAGAAAGAAATAAATTTTTGTTGGATGTGCTCATTTGGCAACCCATTTAAAGGAAGTCTAATTGTAAGCCTTGATGTCAAAGTTTGCTGCCTGGTGTCCCTTTGATGGCCGTATTGTAACACTTGGAGCTGAATGCACCACATAATAACTATGTACAAATTATTGTCTCATGTTCAGAACTGATATGTTCCTGATTTACTTGTTATTAGAAGCTCACCTAAATAAAAATAAACTTGTGAAAAAGACTAAATCCCCTTTCAACAAACTTGCCAAAAACTTCATAAAAGTCAGTCTGTAGGGCTGAAAATATACTCCAGAAATATTTCTGTAAGGGAGAGAATTTTAGGTAATCCTTACATGAGAGCAAGGACACAGATAATTTGAATGAATACATGTGGTATCAATTTTGGGGTAATAAGAGATGTTAAGAGATTTATAGTAAAATCAGCTCTGCTTCTGAAAACATCCAAGCCACAAATTTGATACTTGAAAAGGCAAATTAGTGAATATGGGTACAGTTCATACAGAAATAGCAAAGATAACAGGTGGTTTTTTTCCTGAAAAAAAGGACAGTAAACAACCTTCTTTAACATAAGTGGAATGTCTATACAAGTTTGTGACTTGTAATTTCCAAAGGAGATCATCTACATTTGTGACAGCATGTGAATGTGAAAGTTTTTATTTTGAATCTGTTTATGTGTAAATGCAGAGAAGACAATATACCTCAACATACTTGTGAAACAGTGCTGCAATTAAGAAGCACAAAACTGGGTAAGCCCTATCATGATTTTGCAATTTAGAAGAGTTAAGAGTGGTGGAACCTAGCTGTGTGGTTATTTACTTTCCCTAAAAATTTCAAGCTAATATTTTTAAAAGTGGTATCTATTCCTTCTCTAATATTGTCATACTTTTCAGAACATAATGGTCCCTTAAGCGGCGATGTCAAAGGTGATAATTCGGTTTTCCTCCACGGGCTGTGCTGTGACAGTTAAGCTCCATGCAAGATGGACGAAATAGGTTTGTTATAATCTGATTGGAAGATTCTGTTGCAGGGTCATCGATGGTGATAATCTAAGAAATGTCAATGTCTGAAAACTTAAGAAGTTTGCTAAGTCCTGTAGTTACTGGTTTAATACTAGTTACCTAGTGAATATTATAATTTTATTATTTTAATAATTATACATCTGCAGCAGCTTGGCTTAAATTCAGGCCACATACTAAATTTTGGGAGTCTTCTCTCCATTCCAACTCTGTCTGGAACCCAGTGAATAAGAGTTGTCCGCATAAGAAGAAATCTCCCAAAGCTAACAGCACTGTTCTCATGAGTGCTTGGGATGGATGAACTCAACCCTGAGTTGAGTTCATTCCAGTGGGAAAAAAATTAATCTAAAGCAATTGAGAGTTCATACACCACCATAAGCCAGACTGGGTTGACGAGTTTAACACTGTCATCTGGGAGATGCTCAAGTCATTGCATGTGATCTCTCTTTTTCACATAACACTCATACCGATCGGGAAAAATTTCAAATGAACTGAATCTTAAAAACTCCACTTCCCAGAATAACCCTCATGGTTTACATTATAGGGTTCTTAAGGCTTGCTCAGACATCTGCTGATACAATATGACGGTTCAGAACATTTTTTCCATCAATAATAGCAATGGCCTTAACCCGTACCTAAAACAGACAGAATTTTAGTGATTGTCAAGTCCAGGACTTCTAAAAGTCTGCTGCTGAAGAGCACCTCTGAAGGAATGGAAAGCTTCATTTGAAACGAGATTCTCACAAACACTAAAGCATCAGAACCAATGATATAATCAAATTCTTTAATTTGACAAATGAGGACAACGTGAAATGATTTATTCCCCAAACCCCAAACTTCCATTAATAGCAGGGCAGGCGCTGGGACTCAGTCAAGGTCCCTAAGGCTCTGTTTGCTGCCCTACCCCTGCCAAAACCCCTTTTATAAAGCTTCTCCAGCCACGGAGCAGATGTGACTGGTGCTGTCTTTAATTTAAGGTCTGAGAAACAGGCCCTGCTTCTGCTCTGACGGGAAACCTTCCCCTGCACTTTGGGCTTCCGGATAGGTGTTCCTAACAGTGACTGGCAAACGGAAATGATCCACTTCCATCTTGGGAGAGAAGGAATTTTAGAGGTTAAAGCATCCCGAGTTTAGTGCCTAAAAGCCTTGACAATCTCCCTTTAATTGATCATCCACTGACAGCGGTAAAGGAAGCACATTGTGACTGACAGCCAAAGAAAGATTCTCAGAAACACACACTGCTGTGCTGTTGTACCCTATGCTCCCAGCCTACCTTTTACTGCAGCATGAATAACCAGATAGAGGTAGTCATTAAGTATAATGCGTTAAGATCTAAAGATCACAAAAGAAATGCTGAAAACTGGTTTAGGAAAGCAGTTTTCGATGTGAGGGTACTAAGGGTTCATTTGCAGAGCCTTCAGTAGTTAATACATAAAACGTCAGAGATGGTGATAGTCACTTAATTGCTAGTGCAATTCACAGTGCCTAAGAATTGCCAAGGTGGTTCGTTGTAGCCCATTATCAAGGTGTCAACAATGATTATTGCCAATATAAGTTATACAAATGCCAACTGCACGGCAGCTGTTTTCTTTCAAATGGGTTCCAGGGAGAAGGTTATAAGTTAAAAGGAATCTTCTTATTGTGACCCTAGGACTCCATTACACAATAAAATCAGACATGAGTTTTGAGAAGAACTGTGCAGAACGATGAACAAAATGCATTATTTGTGTAAATCCCCAGGTCTCTCTCTCTCTCTCTCTCTCTCTCTTTCGCTCTCTCTTTATCGGGCTTTTTAAAGAGTCAGGTCAAATCCCCCAGAAATCAAGTGAGTCCAGTAATGTTTCCTTTTACTTGCTCCGATTCCCTGCTGAGGAGCTTGCTTGCTGGCAGCATGCTAAGACTGTCATTTGTAAAAAGCCGTCTGCTCGGCTATAATTACTAATTTGATGTCACACTGGAATTGCAGCGCAGCTGTGAGAAGATCGACCACCAGGGAGATTTGCATTTCTCTGTCTCATTTAGAGCAGGCTAAACTGCTGAAGCCATGAATGGAAGATGGCCTTGCATTAAAAAGGGAAGAATTAAAGAACAAAACACATCATAACAACTGTCAGAATTTGACAACGTTTTTAAAAAAATAAAAGCACTGTTATGCTCTTTTTTTTAAATTCAAGACATCTGTACCTGGCGCTCTGATACTTGTTGCCATGAAAGTGATCCCATTATATTTGGAATAGAACTTCTTTATTTCTTCTGTTCCATCTTTGTTATTATGCTAATGCAAATCACTAATTATGTGTCAAGCTGAAATCGAAAAGATGGGACTTGTCTGCACCTACATCACCAAATACTTGAAATGACAGTTTTAAAACTTGTCATCAACAAGTTAAAAGCATGGGACATGAAAACAGTTATAATGACTCAAATGAAAGAAAAACTAAGAATTCAGATAACTAATTAAGTCTTGTTGATGGAGAGTCTCTATGAAAATTGTTCTTTGTACCAGGACAATCATTTTGTAGAGAATAGGGTTACACAATGAAAACAATGGACACAATATTCTTGCAAATCATTTGGTTTCATTTATAAAAGGCTAACATGTAGAAAAGAAATAATTTTAGCCTTCTCCAAATATTTCCAACTAGAGCTAACAGTGATTGTTTTGATAACATTGAAGGTTTTCTTTGTGAAGACAAAGAATAGCATGCTTTTTGGAATAGTAAAAATATTAACTGGTCATGGAGAGACAACCTGAAAACTGCTAGAAAAAAGAAAGCAAAAAAAAATTTTAAAACTTAAAAACCCAATGTTTTGATGAGTTCAGCTCCATTAATACATTTCACTTATTTTTGTGCATTATAGGTTAGTACATGTTACTTCATTGTGGCTGGATTCTAAACAAACTGCCATCTCTGAGCGATCATGTCCCAGTGCAGGCATACACTTCCCTCATCAATTACCGATTTTAATTACTTTTACATTCCATATCATTAAGAGATTTGCTCTCGCCCCTTCCCACTGAGCGCTTATGATCTAGAAGGACAGGCGGTTGGCCTTTTGGAGCTTCTCCTTCTGGAAGAACAATTATCATTAACTCCAAGCCGAGAAAGTAGAGAGCACTGTATTCTTCCCCAGGGCAATTGTGTAGACGATTTTACTCTGCAAACAGCCAGTGTAAGATATAGTGACATGGGCTGTATTCCAAAAATGCCAACTCCTCAAATGGAGGAAATATGAGTCAGTTGTTTTGCCAACATAGTCGGGAACGAAACAATTTATTTCACTACTTTTTAATTTTTAAATCAAGACTCGGAATGAACTGTTTTAGTACCATATTTAACTGTAAACCAATGGTTTTTCCAATGTAGCGAGTGTTGCCTTGTTCATCTTTATGATTCCTATGTATTTTTGATAATATGTCCTTTACAAAAAAGGAGAGAGAGAAGCCCCAGACATTTAGAACAGCACATTTAATATAGTGGCTGGAAAGGTGAGCTCTGGGCTGGAGCCCTGGCTCCATCACATCGTAAATGATGGACCATGGACAAGTTTCTGTCTTGTAAGGAGCTTCATTTATTCAGAGGAAGCAATAATAGCACCAAGCTCATAAGGTGGTTGTAAGGATTACATGACCAAATCCATGTAAAATTTCAAACAGTGTCTGGCATATAGTATGCACTCAACAGATGTCAGCTGTTAGTTCTTTGGCACCTGGAAGAAATGTATAGCAATAATGAAGTCGACAGTCCACTCTTTTTACTTCTTTGGCCAAAGGTGCAGCCTTCCGGGTGACTTACATGGAGGTTAGAAGTGTGAAAATATATTCACGAGTGTACAGTAAAAATACAAATGGTCAAAGAAGGATCCAGCATTTCATTTTGTCTTCCTCACTTCTTAATCCTCTGCTATCTGCTTCTGCTCTACCCACCCATTATCACTGACAAGGTCGCCAGTAACTTCCCTGTTGATAAGTCCAATAAATAGCATTCATTTCTCATGCTACCTGACCTTGCAGAAGCATCTGGTACAGGGAAAGTTCTCTTCCTCTGGTTTCCGCGCACTATCAGAGGGTAAGTTTGTGAGAGTAGGGACATTATTCACTGAGGCACTTCTCAGAATGCCTGGGGAATGCTTGCTCATAATAGATGCTCAATGAGCATCAGACAAATGATTCAGACTTTCCTGGGTCACCTCCTGTGTCTTTGGCTGATCTTGTGCAAGACTCTTCCTTTATCCATCATCGTCCGTAGATGCTGTGCTCTTCTGGGCTGGCTTCAGACATACTTCTCTTTCTGCTCCATACATTCATCCTGGGTGACCTCATCTACTTCCCTGTCTTTGCTGATCATCTTTCCCATGAGGTTTCCCAGCCCCTTTGTCCAGCTGAAACCCTCTCTGCAGCCCCTCATGCCTATTGGACATCTCTGTTCTGATGCCCCTCCCACTCTGCTCCCTTTCTCAGCAAGAGGAACCAACACCTACCCAACTGTGCAAACCAGATACTTGGGGGTCGTGCTTAACCCCGACCCCCCTTGACACCTGCTCCCTGGCACCATTCACCTCTCACATTCAATCTCCGAGTTCTGTGGATTCTTCTTCCTAAATCTCTCTGTAATCTATCTTCTTCCACTCTCCCAGCTCAGGCCGCCATCTCATCTGCGTCATATCCATAACACCTCCAACTGGTCCTACTTACTGGCCCTCTCTCACCCTTTAGCTAGAGCACCAAGCGAGTCCCGCTGTGCTCACGTACTTGCTGCTCTTTCTCGCCTTCTCCCCTGGCTAATTCCTACTTATCCTTCAGGCTTCCAAACATTACCTCCTGCAGGAAGCCTTTTCCTAGCCCCACCAAGCTGGAGTCAGGTGCTCTTCCTACATGGTTCCTATCCAAGTATCACACGGCACTGTCATTTCTAATCAATGTCTGTATTTCCTGCTAGGTGTGTCTGTGTGGTTCACTATTTTCTTCCCAGAAGCTAGGATAGTGACCATGAAGACATTTATAAACACTTCTGAATGAATAAGTAGATTTTCAAATCCATAAAATTTAAAGTAAAACGGAATATCATTTTAAAAGAATTCAATTTCAAAAGCAAAAACCTTGAGCCCAGCTTTTCAATAATTTGGCAAAAATAAAGAGTTCTAAGGCGATGAAGAGGAATAATAACTTGAATATAGAGGTGCCTTTCACATAAATCAGTATCAATTTTGGTCAGTTTTGGTTTACATACAGAAAGTTACTTCCCAAATTCTTAAGCGAACTGATTCAAGTTGAAACTATCTATAATCTTGCATAATAAACTACATGTAGTTCAAATATGGCCTACTCCCCAGTGACTCAGGAAAAGATAAAAAGATATAGTTTCCTCATCCCTAATTCTTTAAACAAAAAATACTGTTGTCATATCTTAACAGTTTATCCTTGGAAAAGGGCTTGAAGCTCATTCAAGCCAACATTTTACAGGGCAGAAAACTGGGGCTCAGAGAGGTCATGGCCAGCGAGTGAGTGGTAAAGTATAGGCTTGGGAGTCTGTTGCTGAGCTGTACCTGCCAGCCTCGATCATAAGTTACTGAGTTTTCAAGACCATGTTGCATGTGAAAAGTTTCTTCCAACCACACATAAAACTAATAACTACTTCATTATTCAGCCAAGTGCTATGGGACAGTCGATCTGAGGAGAGAAGACAAGGGGAGCACTCGGGTTCGATAACGGGCTTCTCTCTGGGGCAGAGAGGGGAATACAGACAGATTCCCAGTGATGGAAGTCAGAAAGAAAGAAGGAAACAAGGGGTACTGTTTGAGCATGGCCAAGGACCATGGTGAGGAATATGTCAGAGTACTTACCTTTTCTTTGTCACTAGCTTCTCTAGCCACTGTAGAGCCCTGAAACACAAAGAAACAATTGAAACTTGCACACGAGAGACACTGGGTATCATGTTTAAGATATGCAAATGTTCCAGGGCAGAGCACAGCAGTAGATGAGCACCAACTCTGCTTTGAGCCTCGTCCTGAGTGAGCTGTGTCTCTTCTCTGAGCACTACTCTCTGCCCAGTGTGCTGCTCCCTCCATCGGTATTCCTGTCCACTCCGCGCCAACTCTTTCCCTTCATGCCACCTGTGCTGCCTTTCCCCTGGGTCTTGTTCTCATGCTTAAGCCAGAAAACCTGACCACCACTGGAATGGTTACTTCCTAAACACTTAATCGAAACCACGCTCTCCTTGCATCACTTGCCAAAAATGGTTGGTGCCATGATCCAAGGTGAAGCGGGCCATTAGCTGGCCACAGTGGCCACTGGTGCATTAAATGCCTCTTGTCCCACATTGTGTCTTCCAGGGTGGCCATGTCCTCGCCCTCTGACTGCCTCGCTCCCGTTTTAGAGTTACCGATGTAGATGTTCTCCTCACTCGCTGTGAGTAAGACCCCTGTGGGTACTTGCTGTGCCCCTTCACCATGGAGATCCCTTCAAACACACACATTTACTTGCACCACATCTGGGCCAGGCCCTAGGCTGAGCACAGAGGTGTAAAGTGGAAGAAGACACAGTTCTTGATCTCAGCAATTTCTCTGCTACTGCTCTGGTTTTCACAACTATGTCTCAGGGCTGTGGGGTTGCCAAGACTTCATATGATGACAGGGCGGCTTTGGGGTAGAGTTCAAACAGAGGTATTTTCCTTTGTTTGTGGAAGATTTTAAAGCAAAAGAAAAGTTGGGAAGCAAATGGCCAGTGCATTCCTAACCATGTCAATTCAGCAAGGACTATTTATTTTTTGTGCTGCGTAGTGACCACCGCGGGGTTTCACACAACACTGCTGGGCGGTCTCTAGATAAATGGCTGGAGGAGGTCACTCACTGATTTACTGCTCTCCCTTCGCCTCCAGCACCAGGCACCCAAACTATGAAGGGGTCAACGGAATGATTCGTTTACCTGACCACTTCTTAAATAGACATTTATTGCCCTGTAATACTTGCAATAGGCAATTATTAAGAGAACGTATATGTAACTTGGGTTACGTTAAAGTATGTTCTAGATTGGCCATTCTTAAGTAAAAAGCTTTACTCTCTGACCATCTTTTATTCAAGAGGCTCAGGTACAGATTAGGATATGTGTGACCTGTAATTCACACACGAGGAGACTCAGACTAAGGGGACGCCTGTATTGGGGAAGGGAACCAACCCCAGGCTGGAGTCTCAGTAGTCCCAGGTCTGGTGGATCTGAGAGGCCATAGCAGTGCAAAGCCTTCGTGAGAAAGATAGTGCCAGAGAGCCCTGTCGGGTGGCTGGGATTCCAGGCAATAAAACACTAATGACATGGAGGCAAGATAGACAAAGACTGTATCTGGGAAGCTTATACAGTTTATCTGCACTCCAGAAGTTAGGAGATAAGCCAGACCATTTTCTCTCCCTTAGACTAGCATGTCTCAAAGTGTGGTTCAGTATTCTGGGGTCCCAAGACCCTTTCAGGGGTCTGCAAAATCAAAACTATCTTTATAATAATACTGAGACATTATTTGCCTTCTCACTGTCTTGTTATTGCATGGGTATTGCAAAAACAATGGTGGGTACAACTGCTGGTAGCATAGAACAAATCCAGCAGTGGCACCAAATGATGCGCGTAGTTTGTCATAATATATCTATATCTGTCTGTCTGTCTGTCTATCTAGCTACCATTTATCTCTATATGTCTATATATGAACATACAAATTTGCTTGATGAAGCAATGAAATTATTTTTTTTATTAAATCTTGACCCTGGAGTACCCATCTTTTCAATATTCTGTGCAGGAAGTATGCATAAAGCTCTTCTGTTTATAAAAAATGAAAGGACTAAGAACAGTCATTTTTGTGATGGTTTGAGTTATAAGCTGAACCAGCCGCTTTTTTCATGAAATAACATTTTTACTTGAAAAAACAACTGACAATCTATGTTTATGTAGATCTAGGCATTTGTCATATATTTGCTCAAAGATGAACAAGGCTGTTGGACTCGGCTATGTGCAGGGGGCTATGTGACGTCATGTCACAGAAACCCACTAATAGGACTTGTTGCCAGTGATAAAATTGGAGATTTTATGGAAAATTAGAATTTTTAATAACTTGTATCCACCACCCTGAGTTTGAGAGATCCTCAATAGTTAAAGACTTTTCTGATGAGACTGGTGGTGATATTAATATGACTTCTTGATATTTATAGTAAAATGTGTCAATATTTGGAAGAACACGTAACTCAGTGAATCCATTCATTCCAAGTGACCAAAGCATGGTGCATTCAGACCAACGCATGCAAACAGACCAATGGATTTTAATGAAAAGAGTATAAAGGTTCACTGAGGGGATTTCAGATTCCATATTCCCCATGAGCTTTGAAAAATTACCATTTGTCAAGAATTTGGTAGAATATGAAACAAGAATATCCACAAGTTTCTGAAAAAGTTATAAAAACGCCCACTCCCCTTTTCCAGCTCTGTATTTGGCTAAGTCTTGATTTTCTTCATATACTACACTCAAATAACATTGCAACAGAGTGACAGCAACACCAGACAGGACATTCCAACTGTCTTATATTAAGATAGACATTAAAGAAATTTGCAAAAATGTAAAACAATGCCACCTGTCTCACTAATTGTTTTGATTTGAAACATACCATTATTTTTCATAAAAATATGCTAACCTGTAATGGTTTTATTATTTTAAATCAAATATTCTAACACTTCTCATATTAATTCCTAACACTACAAATATCAGTACTCATAACCTCCATAAGCAAGAGCTTTTCTCTTTTACGAGTGTGAAAGAGTCTGAAATCAAAATATTTGAGACCCACTGATGAAGACCAAAGCTTGGCAAATTTGTTCTGAAAAGCAACAGAGGGTAAATGTTTTAGGCTTTGTGGCTCAAAATGGTCTTGGTGGTAACTATTCAACTCTGTACAGCAACCAAAATGTACAGTGATGTAGAAACAATGGGTATGGCAGTATTCCAATCAAACTTTATTGACAAAAATGGCCAACCTGGATTCGCCATGTAGGCAGGTCAGAGTTTGTCAACTCCTAACCGGGATGTTCTCCCTCTAGGTCAGGGATCCTAGAATTCAGATCACTATACCCCACCCAGAAATTCCAGTGGTCCACCTTTCCACAGTCTTTGAAACAGCCTGCCTCAGGGTCTGTTCCCTCTGCCAGAAATGTTTTCCTTCAGCTCATTTCCTCACCTCCTTTACGTCTGCGCCACTGTCATCTATCTTCTCAGTGAAACCTCCCCTGACACCCATTAAAACTGCATCCCTTCCCCAGCTTTACTTCTATCCATAGCACTGATCACTTCCCAAATCCTATATGATCTACTTACTACTTTCACTTACTGTCTGTCTTTCACTTACTGTCTGTCCACCAGAAAGTCAGTTCCTTGAAATCAGGTTTGGTCTGTTTAGTTCATCGCACTGTTCTCAGCATCTAAAACAGTGCCTGGCATGGAGTTGGTGTTCAAGAACAATTTGTTGAATAAATTAGACACGATGTCTCTAATGCATACAAGCATCTTCTGGTAAAGCCAGCGAATGATCCTTGGTTAACACAAGGAGTGCACTGCTAGTTGCCTGGTGGCTTTGAGCTCTGAGCACCTCGTAAGTGTTCAGCATGTTCAATTACAACACTTACAATGAGGATGAGTAAGCTTAATTACTTCAGAAAAAATTAACAAAATCAATCTCACCTTTAAGTCGTATTTCCTATATACAGATAAACGGTGGCTGAACACATTTCTTGTAACAATCACATATATTTCAACTCCATCAACATTAAGGCGGTACATGCCCAAGAACTGGGGAAGAAGGGTGATCCCATGACATTCCACTATATACTGCACAGGAGAGAAACAGGAAAAAAATGATCACATTAGAAGGTATCTGTTCTGATATACAATATAACAGTTCTGCCTATGGCATTTACACAGAGTGAAACCCTCCAACCATTAAGGTGCGATTTACAGAAAATGACCACATTTGTACTGCTTAACACAGGATCTGTGTTTATCATGTACACACAAATAAGAAAATTCAACTTTATCTCCAAAGATATATTTTTGCCCTACATTCCACACTAATTGGTAAAGTCAAAACTTGGATATGAATAACAGTGTAAGGAGAGAGGACCAGTTATTGATCCTTTCAATTGAAATTAAAGTGAAATTACACTCCACCTGGGGCCTCCATCTTCCTCCTCAGAAGATGTAATGATGATTTTATGAGGTTGACAAAGAGTCACTCAGCCACTAAGATCAGCTCCTTTCGTACTGACAGTCACAGAGCATCATGGAACAGAGTGGATACTAACCATTATCTACGTTGATGAATATGTTAAAGAAACTTTCTGAAGTTGAGATTAAACAAATTGTGAAGACAGCTCAATGTTAGAAGCTGGAAGGGGTGGGCCCTAGTCCTAGTTTTTCTGTTTCTCACTGAGACTCGACTGTCTGGAGCTAAGGTGCCCATCAGAGCAGCAGTGTGAAGGGTAGGCTCCACGCCACCATGGAGAGCACACTCCTGCTCTCCACACACACGGAGCTTCTCTGGCTCCATGTTGGACTTCATCAGGACCATAGGTCGAGTCCCAGCTTGGACACCATTTCCAAGTAGAGTTGCAAAAACACAACAGTTCTGAAGTCTTTCATGACCATACTCTAAAAGACCACAAGATGGAGACACTTCTCCTTGAAAGCCAATCTTTATAAACTGGGTCCCTCTGTACTTCCCAAAGAAAAGTTAGCTTTTCTTTTCTTTAAAACGAGGGGGAAAGCAGATTTCTAAACAGCTTTTTTATGTCCATGTGTTGAAATCTCCAGGATAATCAACAGCATGAATGGTATAATTCCAAAGTTGTAAAAATTGTGCTCATTGTGCATATTTACAGAGAGATGCCTTGGAAAAATGGTCACCAAATGTTAACGGTGGAATTTTCAGTTACATTGCTTTCTTCCTTTTAAAAATTATCCTACTGCTTCACTTTTTCTGTTTTACAATGAGTGTTTTATAAAAATAAGAAAATTTGCCCTTTCAAACTTTTTAGTGGCAAACCCCATCAATGATCAAATCTGATAATATTTAATTATCTTAAGTGGTTTTTTTTTTTTTAAACCTTTAGTTTTTATCATGAAAGAAAGAATGAACAGAATCAGTATGAGTTTGAGTTTTGCTACCCAAAGGTTTGGCATATTTTAAAGATGCTCTGTGTGCCCCCTCTCCCTTTAGTTTACTAATCATAATTGAGCTACATATTTTAATTTGATATATTTTTCTGAGTTTTATCTCAATTTGTTCTTAATTTGAAGTCAGATCAGCAGAACATTTTCTATTTCTCTCCCTTCAAAAAATAGAAAATTAACTTGAGTTTTGCTAATATAAACCAGGTGATAAATAGCCCTGGGTTGAAGGGAAAATGTCTCCCAAAGAACTGAAACGGGTTGTTGTCCCTCGCCTGTGAAGAAAGATAGTTGGATGGGCCTTAAAACTGTGGAGACTATAGGAGTGTACTTTGTGTAATAAGCACAGTAGAAAGAAGGGAGGTTTGTGAGCCACAGAGACGCGCATTTGTGTCCTGGTGCCTCCATTTACCACTGTGGGATCTGGGGCAAATTATGAAATTACTCATCGTTTTAGTTTATTTTCTGGAAAGTGAGCACCCTAATTCTAACTCGAAGGTTATTGTGAGCTTTACACATAACAGTGTGTCCACATACTCCACACAAGGCTTGTGTTCTCTACTGTACTCTTCCACCTACTACAGGTGACAAAGATCATAATTATTTTCCCTCACAACTCTGATAAGAAACGTTATGTTACACCCATCTGCTGCTTTATGCTCCAAACTGACTCACAGACAGGTACTGGCATCTACTCTGAGGGAGGCCTGGAGTAGGTATTTTGGGGGGCTCCTGGGGGGCACACGGCAGTTTCAGCTTGGCGGCTCAACCCCCCTTTGTGCTGTTCTGCTCAGATTACTCTCATCATGGCCTGTCTTTTAAAAGTCCTGCCAGTAGACGGTGTCTCTGATCACAATGTCTGTGCAGAGCTACAGAACGCCATGGAACAGAGTGGGTACTAACCATTAATTCAAGTTGATGAGTATGTTAAAGAAACCTCTGAATGCTATACAGGAAGTCATTGACAAGTCTTTGTTTTTTTCAGAGGAAAACACATATAGATTACATTCTACAACTCCTCTATCTTTAAGATTAGATAAATTATTACATATAAAAAATGGATCAAATGTGATCTCTTCATCAAGGCTCACCTCTGAGGCTCTTTGATGAACAGCTTGAAAAAATAAATTTAATAAACTTAAAGGTTTTGAGTATGTAAATATGTCCAAAATTGTAAACCATATTAAAAGCTATCATATTAGATTCCAGTACTGCCAAGCAGCAGTTGGTGGCAAAGTTTTAGAGAGCATTTATGGGTGAAAACTTTGCAGAAGAGGAAATTCTACCCGTTAAGTGACTTTCTGGGTGGGGGCACTGGGAAAAGAACACACTGTTTCATTTTACTGGAACATTTCACTGGGTCTATGAAGACCGGGGTTGGGGGACCACTGTACTCTAGAACTATATGTCTCTATATCCACATGTTGACACGTGGAAGCCTGAATGTTAGTCCTCTCAGAATCTTCAAAAATTGCCCAGGAAATGCTGTGCACAAATTCTAACCCGATTGGACACATCTATAAGGATTCCTACACGCACAGTCGGCTACAGGTAATCCTATGACCAAGGAGAACATTTATAAATTCATGGCCACAGCTTTCACTGGCCTCTCCCCATGACTCAGGCACATCATGATTCCAGGAGCCCTCTAGGTCCAGTTTCACATTCACTAGCTGTGTGACCTTGAGTGAATTATTCAACCTCTGTGTGTCTCTGCATTTGGAGAAGAGGGGTAATGAAACAACTTGGTGCCTAGGGTTTTTGCAAAGAATGTGAAGAGCAGGGAAATGAGACTGGGGTGAAGGACAATGACTCAAGCAGGGTCAAGATGAAACCAAGACCCTGGGGCAAGGGGTGGAAAAGAAAGGAAGGAAGGGCTGAGGGAGGAAGATGTCCCAGAGCACCTGATATGTTCCTAAAATGTTCTCTGAGAAATGGATTCTACTTTCAATGCATGATGGAAGTCCCAATTTCAAGGAATCTCATAAAACAAAGACTTTCCAAACATGAATAATGTTGCATATATGTGTGCTTGTGTGTGTGCATGTATTTGTTTATAAAGTGAGGTAAACTTTTTGTAAATTAAAAAAAAAACACTGAAAATTATATTTCTTTCTTGTTGCTTTTAGGATCAGAACTCTGAGCCCTTTCACTTCAAGAACTTAAACAGTGTTAACAAATTAACAAAATAACTTGTAAGTAAATTCTTCGCAGATGATAAGAAAAACGGGGTGTTGGGGGCACTACAATATAATGTCTTTCTTTAATAAACAATTGCTTTGCACAAGCAACCTTTTTTTTGAATAGTTAAAAGCATCCTTGGAATCTGTGACTTTCTTTATAACACCGTTGATTCGATCACAAGACAATCTAAGGTCTCTTTGCTTTCTCCCTTCTACATGCTCCACTTCCAGATTACAAGAATGGAGAGACAGTGATTTAATCCTGAGGGTCCCTCTTTAAAAAAGGTATAAATATTTCTTTCACTTTCAACCGCTGTCTTGACGTGGCTACAAGGCAGTTCCGGCAAGGGACATAAGCAATACCTAGCTGTGGTATTAATGTCTCAGTTTACAGACACCACAGGTGCAATGCTTGAGTGCGGCCTGGTAGACTCCTTTCTAGAAGTCTGCAGACTTCTGTCCTCTGCTACTCTGAGGTCCTGAGCAAGATATAAGAAAAAGGGGGTCCACAAGTGGGCCAGACGACACTGGTCATCTGTGTGCGGCTCAGAAATTAAGAGCACACGTCAGGCAAGAGAGATGGTTCTTTTGCGAGAGCACAGGCTGAGTGTACACAATCCTGAAGAGTGTTCCTTTCTGTGACCCCTCAGATATGCCATTTTCTCTGAGGTTTTCCTCTCGGTGGTAGAGTGCCAGTCATTATTCCCACCTGTCTGGGCTCTCTAGGTCACCTGCAGCCACATTCTTCTCACACACCAGAAAACTTGGTCTGGTACCTAGTGGCGGCTTTCAGATGCTTGCAATTCAGTGGTAACATGGAGTGTCCGTCTGAATAAGCCCTGGATATATAATCCCAAATGTTAAAAAAGTGAACTTGATAATCATCAGTTCTTACTATGCTTACTATATGGAGCTCAATCAATCACAATCATTCTTGGGGTCCATATTCTCAGAGCTAAACTCACTGATTACCTAGGTTCGCATTTTAAAATATTGTTTTTATTACTTTTCCCTTTTGCATTTTCATAGCTGGACACCTTGTGTCACCTCGTTTTGTTAGTTATCATGCAGTGGCTTCTGTTTTTTCCAAGACTGTTCTCAGAAACATATATTGGCTGGCAATGTTTTATCTGTAACCTGTGTTTCCAACACTAACAGTTTTTACTTTTTGGTGTCTTCTTTTAAAAAATAGACATGTAAATGATTCCATGGTGTCATCAAGACAGGCAAATTTAATCTCTCCATGTCTCTCCATGTCTTCCCCTGTATAACTGTGGGCTTGTTATGACTATAAATTGCTGTTATTATCATGTTTCACTCATTTTCATCTTAGAGGTTTGAAGTGACAATTTATTGTAGCATTAAATTAATATTTCAATGTACAGTCTTGTTTCAGTTAAATGTTTTTGAAAGGTTAAATGATCTATAATCCTTATTGTGACAGAGGCCATATTTACAGATGACTCGAACAATATATTTGACATGAAAGGAGAGAAGTAAGAAAGGAAAGAAGGAAGGAAGGAAGGACGGGAAAAAGAGAGGGAGGAAGTAAGGAAGGGAGGGAGGGAGGGAGGGAGGGAGGAGATCAACTTGCCTGAAATTAAGAATTACTTTGTTTTAGAATGACCAAATAAATAAATAATACAAATTTGCCCTGAACTGATTTTGGGACAATGGTGTATAAGTGTCAGTTAATGTGATTTATTTTGGTTTCATATTGGTTGGAAGTCAAAAAAGAATGTAAGGATGACAACACTTAAGCTAATATAAATACAACACTTTACTACTTTTCTTAAATGTAATAAAATCAGGCTTAAAAGGAACGAACATTCTTCTGGAGTGTTTACAAACATTCTTAGTACTAAGATAATGGGGAATATTCCTGAACTCAAACACTGATTGTTCCTAATTCCCTCTGTTACACTATAACCAACACCCATAAATAATATCATCATTGAAGAAGAAATGACTGTGTTAAAAATACTTTATTTTAAGTATAGATGGAGTTTAGTCACTGACTATAATTGAAATGCAGAATGGCTGCTCCAAGCATCACCCCGGTGGGCAGCTCTGAAAGGTCTGGCCACCGAGCTGAGGAGTGTGGTCAGAAGCTTCAGTTGGCAGCTCCTCTGGGTCTGCCTGCCTGTGAATTTGGCCCATCACGGGAGCTTCTGGGTGGAGCACTCCAGAGTGTACCATGAGGTTGGCTGTGACTTGGTTAGGCCTACATGACAGTGTGACTTCTCCCTCTGTCCAATCCTACTTCTTTGCTCTTCCTTACATAGGTTTCGATCCCTAATCAATATCTTAACCCCAAACTCTGTGTGGGCTTCTGCTTGGGCAAGTCATTCTGAGTGAGGGTCAGCAGACAGTACAGGCAAATTCAGGCCCAGGAACTGCAGAAGTTAGGGCTACCGGAAATAGATTTGAAGTTCTGCATAAAACATTTAAAGAAACAAAGGATACAATGTCAGGGATGAGCATATAACAAGAAACTACCAGGAATAAACTGGTAGATTTTTTTAAGGGGAACATCTAGAAGAAAAAATACGATTATTAAAATGAAAAATCACTGGACAGGGGGAGACAACAGATGGAAACCGTTGAAGAGAGAATTAGGACTGGGTGATGATATAGCTGAGGAATTTACCCAGAACTGGGCGGAGATATTTCGAGATGGAAAATGGGAAAGAAAAGTTGAGATGTAGAGGCCAGAATAAGAACGTCAACTATATAGCTGTTGGAAAGACACAGGGAGAGAACAGAACAGACAGGCAATATATAAAGAGAAAAAGATGATGGAATTTCCAGAAAATGGAGAAAATCTGCTGCAGGAAAATCATTCTGAGGAGTGTGCTGGGAAGCTCCCTGGAAACCTGGGGAGCAATTAGCTAGGACATTGTGAACAGAGGTGTCCAAACGCCCCCATTAGCAAGCCATGACTCCCTGTCAGCAAAGTGGAGCTTGAAGGGGCACCACCCAGGCCACAGGCACCCAGGAGATAGCAAACGCCCTCCTGACGTTTCTAAGAGGGAAGCAAGAAATGTGTCTGCAGCTTCCGATGGCAGACAGGCTCTGCTGGGAGCCTGCTTTATAGTTCTAGGTGCATGTAGACCTTAAAGCTTGAAGTGTACTTTTCCCATTTCAATTGACTTCTCCAGACAGAAGAGCAGAGAAGCCAGAGCACACTCAGAATGTTTCTCCTGTTCTAGAAAGCAGGTATGGACGTGCTATGTCCTGGGAGCTTCATCAGCATAACCTGAAAGTGTTAGACACCCAGATCTGCTGAGTCAGAATCTGCGTTTTTATAGGTGTCCTGTCTATAATCAGAGTTTGAGAAACACCCACAGAGTGTATAACTTTTTCTCTTTCAGTGCCACGCACCCAATGTTTCATTGTAATTTTTGGCTTTTATGGTGCCT
The DNA here is from genome assembly GCF_964194185.1 of Rhinolophus hipposideros. Classification (NCBI taxonomy): domain Eukaryota; kingdom Metazoa; phylum Chordata; class Mammalia; order Chiroptera; family Rhinolophidae; genus Rhinolophus; species Rhinolophus hipposideros. The sequence continues at coordinate 14,482,835 of NC_138047.1, read as the reverse complement.
GCTTTCTCAGTCTTCCTCTATTTTGGCTCATATTCAAATGATAATGCTGACATCAGTATCCTTCATGGGAGGATAAAAAGATGGACTCCATACAGCGTCCAAAAAAGTCAAGCATTCACCCTAAAATCCTTCACTGAAATTTGAGGTACTAGCTAGCTTATTTAACACAGAATTCAGACTTTTAGGCATAACTTGTAGATTTGGCTCAAGTTACTAATTGCTTCCTACGTGCAAAGGATAAGAAAGGATTTTTAGGATACTTTATCAATTTATCAATTCAGTCACTTTGACATAAAAAAACAAATAAATTTAAGCCCCGTATTTCAAAAACTTAAAAGATATCCTTAATAATTTCATAAGACATTTCTTAATCATCTGCACTGTAACTTGTTCCCTCCTGTAAAATTTCTAAAGTTTTATTGACATTGACTCTTAATTTTAAATAAAGCTGAAGCAGCATGGTACCAAAACTCCCAATGAATTCAGGTCAGCGAAAAAAAAAAAATCAATCAATTTAAGAGAAATGAGGTATTCACGTAGTTTCTCGACCACTTATTTTCTTCAGGAATGCTCTTCTGACACTGCTTGGCTAATCAGTTGATAATCACTGAGTTTATCCTAGCCTAACAGAAATATGAAGAAAAGGGTATCTAGACTCAAACATTATTTTCCTAACCATAAAAAAGAGAAAAATCAAATAAAGGAAGAGACTTATAAATGTTTGCTCTGCTTAATATAAATTTTCCATTGGTCTGAGAGAGGACACTGTCCTTTCTTAGCACAGAGCAGAAATTAGGGTAGGATTTGGCAACAGATAAAGACCAAGGCAAGATGGTGGACCTTGAGAAGAAACCTAATTCCTTATGGTTCAAATCTTCACAATTATGCCTCAGTGTCACATTCTATGAGAAACCAGGCCCCCTAGGGGACTGAAAGAGTTAATGATTTCAATACTGGGCTGTAGGCAATTGAGTAGAGAAATGGTATTTAATTGGCTTACTCAATCATTTATATAACACTTATGACATACCAGGCACTGTTCTGAGCAGGTCAAAAATATCAGTTCACCTAATTAGTACAACACTGAATAAAGGAGGTACTATTATCCAAATTTATAGACAGAGAAGCAGGTGTAAGAGGTTAAGTGACTTGCCCAAGGTCACACAGGTGGTCAGGGGTAAAACTGGGGTCTCAATGCAGCAGCCAGCTCTCCACAGTCCGTGCTCTGAACTACCTACCACACCGCATTGCTGGCAATGTTGACATCAGAAAATTAGTCCCAGGAAGAATTTATTCAAATATCTAGCCATGTTCCACATCTCCAGAGGCTGACCTTATGGTAATTTTAACCGTCTGGAATATAACTACAACTCTGGATATATTTCATTAATATAAAAAACAAAGAAAAGTAAAAAAAGAAGTTAAGGGCCATCGAGTAACCAGAGCTATCAGAAAATCCATCCAATTTGCTCTGCAAGACAGCCTCTCTCTTGGAGCCTGTCCCATCTACTGATACGCACTTTGAACAAACCTAAACTTTTCTTGACTGGGCAGTTCAGAAGTACAGCAAAGTACAAGGGAAAAGCATCAAAAAACAAGAAACAGAAGAACCGACAGTAGCCACTGAAGTAGGAGACAGAACATTTACAAGACTAGACATAAATCCTAAAAGTAGTCTAGGCCTTCTTGAAGTAGGAAGAAAAGGCCTAAGACCCCTCTCACCTGCCCCTGAGCATCACTGAGGAGAACAGAGAACAACAAAGCGTAGAAGGACCTCCCCTGGCCTACAGATGGCAAGGCCTGTGTCTGATGGCACGAAATAGCCACGCCTGAGGATGCGCAAGGCCAAGTTCACTGCCATGTAATATCCAGCAACACTTGTTTGCATGTGGTCCGTGAAAAGGGCAGCTTGGGGACATTCAAACACCTGCCCGGTGGGAGCCAGCCTGGCAGAGTGCTGGGTAGCTGTGTACATTGCATCCTCTCTCCGCACAGTGATGTTGGCTAAGTGGGAGTTACCCCACATGTTGGTGTGGGGTCAGCAGCCTATACTGATGATTTTCTTTTGAGGTTTCATGAAATTCTTGTGTGTTGCACAGCTGGTTGCAAGGATGATGTTTATCATGTCACGTGTTCTCTCTGTGGGGAATGCCTAGAAATAACCCTTTCTGATGTTAGTGCCAAGTTAATTATATTTCTCCTTAACAACTGATTCATTTGTATCTTTAGGCACAGTAGATGTGTAACTAGCTTATTCAGGTTTCACTTTCCACTATGGCTGCTAAGAAACTACGGTGAAATTAGTGGCCCTCAATGTAGGAAGCTCGCTGCTCATCATGGCATGAGTTTTCAGTTCATTTCAGATTCCATGTTGTTTTTTCACCCTCTCCTTCCCTTTTCTAGCTTCCTTTTTTCCCTATTTATTCTATCCTGTATTTCAAACTTCCTTGAAGGCCACCTTATATCCTTTCTGGAATTAGGTAAAGAGTAAATACACGAACAAATGAATGAATAAATAAAATGTAGATGGGGAAACTGAGGTTCAGAGACCCCCTAAGTGATCAGTTCATAATAAGAAGGATTTCTGTCTGTCTCCTGACGTTCAACTTAGTGTCTTTTAAATAAATTGTATTAAAAGTGGTGATTCTCAATCACTAGGATCCTCTACATTGTATTTAAAATACCATTTATAAGAAGAAAGAAAAATGTGGATGTTGGATAAATGAGACTTTTGTGGTTAAAGAACACACTAAGAAAATAACTATTTTGTAGTAGTGAAATGAAAGAAAATGTTTAGTACTTGAAAGCCCCTGGAGCATGTTAATAGACTTATTTGGATCCCCAGTGCATTTCAAGTTATACTCAGGATATGTCAACTCTTCCTGTTAGGTTATGGTAACCACCCCAGAGAGAACGCTCCCAATTGTGATGTCTATCAAGTTAAAACATTCTGAACTCAAAGTTGTCAGCCAGAAGTTGCTATCTGAATTGAGTGTCACATTTTATTAGATGGGGATCATAGCCATTTATCAGAATAATGTTTCATCAGTCATTGAGGTATCACCTCACTTTGAAAGTTCTGAGACAATTGGAAGCAAGTATAAAAAGAATGCATGACATTAAGGTACAGAGGGGAGATATGAAATAGTAGACAGTTTAAAAGTTCAGTAGTGAAAGCTGCATCCTATAACTCAGTTCATTCAGAAACCAGAGCCTTATTGTTTTTACCTTCACAGGTATTATCCCTGCATTTTAAAATGTCCTTCATAATAGGGAACAGCGTAAGTGCTGTAGAACAAATTTCAAAAGGAATACATGATATAAAAGATTTACTATATGTTAAATGTATTTAGAGGCTGACTGATAATGTCTTTAAGAAACAAATTAGGGACAGTCCCAAGTTTCCGGAAACAGAATATAGCCCAAAATTTTTCATAGACTTCACTGCAACCAAAATGCAAGTGATCACATCTGCAAAGACTGAAGAATAAGCCCACTGCCAAGAAATACTCTACGATGTTAGAGCAGAAAGCATGGCCATGAGGTAAGGAAGCTGACTTTTAAACAGACACGTAGTTGCTCAAAAATACAAACGAGGGCTGCCTTCAAGCCTTCAAAGTCATCACCTGGAGAGGCTGATACTTAATAATACAACAGTATGAACACTTTGAGAATCCTTTTGTTTACGCAGTCAGGGCCCCTAGCTATTTATTTTGGATACTCTCTGTGGTAGCCAATCTTTACCTTTGAGGGGGATTTGGAGCTATTTAGGTAATAAAATAGCAGGACTCTAAAAGTACGTGCACACGATGCATGTGTGTGTGTTTTAGCATGTGATTCAAACACCAGTTCTGAAGATTATTTCGCGATGTTGCAAGCAGCAGTCACCTTCATGCCATTAGACTACAATTTCTCAAGATGACATAGTAGTTATTGTTTTCTTTCACATGACTTGATATCGACTACCACCACCAAATATTGAGCGCCTAGTGTGTGCACACACGGTGCCTCACATACATACTCCCATTTAATCTTCGGGACTCCACAGTTAGGTACAGTTATTATCTCCACTGTATACAAGAAAACACTGAGGCTTCAAAGTCCAGAAGTCACGAGGTTAGTAGATGACAGGGCTGGGATCTGAACTTGGGATTGTCTGACACTAGACTTCATGCTCTTCCTACACAGTAAGTAAGGCCTCTTACAGCTCTGCTGGGACCTGGGAACATTGCTCCCCCTGGAAACTTGTGCTGAAATTTATTCAAAGAGGGAGAGGCAAAAGAAGGGAGAGAAGAGGTGGGGGGGGGCAGAGAGAGAGAGAGAGAGAGAGAGAGAGGGAGGGAGGGAGAGAGAGAGAGAGAGAGAGAGAGAGAGAGAGAGAGAGAGAGAGAAGAGGGAAACAAAGAGAGAGAGAGAGAGAGTTGCTACTCCCAAGAGCAGTTTGATTCTTTCCCCAGGTGATTATGAAGGGATAATGCTGAGGGGTGAAAACTCAGAGATTGTTCTAGCAGTAGAGTGTGAGTGGGGGTGGACCTTTCTGGGGCCAGGACAGGAAAAAACCAGTGAAAGCAGGATAGGACTTAGAAGTATAAATGGATAAACACTCACAATTTACCACCTAACTTCCGGCATACGCAAAAAACTTCTGAAATTCTGCCAAATTTTAAGCTGAGTGATTTTAAAATCAGTATGGCAATCATCAAAACTATTATACAGAAGAGTATTTAGATTGAAAGTGTCATAAAAATGACCAATCATCTTCATAGGATAAGCATTCCTAAATGTTATCTGTCAGTAATCTGGCTAAAGTAATTTTTAAAAATCCAGCTAGAGGAGATGTTTATGTCAAATGTGATATAATTTCCTGGCTATGTATTTAAATATTTGGCATTTATGATATTTAGGCTCAAATGTTAACCTTTTCAGAGTTTCAAATAAAGGTAAAGAAAAATTACCTGGTGGTATTTCTTCAGGATGTTGTGCATCTCGGCCACATCTTCGCTTGTAATGGTCTTGATGACGTATCTTTTGTCATAGGACGTGTGGAACCGAGCTCCACTGCGTGCCTGGGAGTCGTTGGGGAGGGGTGCGCTCCTGGTCAAGGAATTCTTCCCGTTGGGATAAGATGGGAGCAGGGAAGAGAACCTGTTAAAGACGTGGCTTTCCAATTTCTGGATAATTTGTCATCACAACTTTTTAAAAAACATTTGTGTTTGGAAGAAATTGGTAAGTAAGATGGTGACATTTTATATTCACCGTAACTAAAATTGCTAGTCTTGCAAATGGAATGAAAACAGCTTGGATCTGTACTATGATTCTAACGTCCTTAAAGTAAGCTAAGGTCTAGAATTATCAGCAAAGTTATTTTGCTGACCTTGCTCTCTTCCGATCTGGACAAGAGCTCAACTTTCTTCCGAATAAAATTAGGTTCCAGTCATGAAAGAAAATTTTATATTCACGGAGTATTTCCTTAATGGCAGGTATTATGCCAAGCATTAGGCACAGAGCATTTCTCCCAATTCTGATAACTTCCCTGTGAAATGGTTACTATCAACATCATCATCATCATTTTATAGATGAGTAGATGGGGATCAGAGAGATTCAGTAATTGGGCAAAGGTCACACCGCAAGTAAGGGGTAGAGCTAGAATTCCATTGCCAGTGTGGCTGGCTCAGAACCCAAGTTCTCAACTAGTGAATTACTCAGTACCTTCTGCTGCCTGTGGTGTGCCCTAGGAGAAGTCTGGGCAGCTATATTCTAAAATAGCTCCTCAGAAGATTCTTATTTGGTCAATCTTCCACACTCTCCTTCAGCCCTTTTTGAGAAGGACTAATCTTCTGGAGGGTGGATGAGGAGGGCCTCTGAGTAGGGGCTCCTCTAGTACCATTTCGTTCCAGTATCTGGCTCATGCTACCGACACTCTAGCTAGGTAAGTCTACCCTTTTCTCACATGTGACTCTCCCGTTTGAATCTCCTGTTTCTTAGAGCCTCCAGGAGGCCTCTGTCCCTTCCCCCACCCTTCTTACAATGGCCACCCAGACTACTCGGGTTAGCACACTGCCAGCACCTGAGGAGTCTGGTCTACACCCTTGCTAACCATTGAGTGCTAACTCTCCTTCCTGCCTGGCCCCACTGGGGTGCATATGAGGGACACAAAGGCAGACACTTTTGCTCTTCAACTTCCGCTCTAAAAGTGGGCATTCAAAAGCCCCAGTGAACCAAACACTGTCCAGTTAAAGGTACACAGATATCCTTAGAGTGGCAGTAATGTCACTGCATCATAGAATTTCACTGAAAGACTTCCCTTTCTGCATATGCCCTATTCACGTCTCTTTAACCTTTCTTTCCTTTCTTGATGAAATTCAACAGGAATTAGCGATACAAAGTGTAAGTACACTGCAGTGACACAGTAGCGCAAGCAGGTCCTGTGCTTGCAGAGGGAGGTGGCCTGTGAGCTCATTCTCATTTCTGAGGATGGGCCTTGGCACTGCATATAATTCCATCCTGAGACAGTGCATCTGGATTTGAATGAAAGCAGGCACACCTGTCAAGTGCAGAGCCAATACTGCCAATGAACGGAATTTGCTTTCCTCAGCTTATTAGAAAACTGGAGGGAAGGGGGGAAAAATCAGTGTAATTCCCAATGACTTGAAGTAACAGGACTTGGCAGTGATAAATTATTCTTAAGACAACTGAAATTCATTAGCTAGATTGAGAATGATGAAAATGATTTTCAGGATGAAAAGGCCTATATTAACAGGAGTTTAATTCTCAAGTATGCTGCCCCCCCCAAAAAAAAAAAAATCTCCTTTACATACTTTTCTCCTACTAAGAATAAAAGGTAGAAAATCAAAGTGAATGTCCCCTTTGGTGTTTGAAACACTAGCAAAGAAAGCAATTGCTGCTCTTTGCTAATAGTCTTTCTTTCTCCTCCCAAACATTAATTTGCAATAGGCATTCTAAATAAAACAAGAATACTAGGAATCATAAGATTACGAATTACTTTCAGGCATAAAATCAGAGCAGGAACAACCAACTTTATGACAGTCAGGTAGAACAGGTTATAAACTTTGTACAACGCATACTATGTGTAAAATAAGTTTTGAGGAGAGTGGGAAATAATAGTAAAGGATAACTGTATCCAGCAAAGGGCAGAATTACAGCAGCATCAGTTCCGGATATCGTTTGCTTTGGCATATTAGGTATGAAAGTATAGTGTTCTATCACGGACCAATGGGATAGAAAAAAACTGAAAGCTGCATAGTCAGTGTTTCTCAAACTTTAATGAGCAACCAAATCACCCAGGGATCATGTTCATGTGCAGATTCTGATCCAGCAGGTGTGGGTGGGGCATTGGAAGAAGCAGATGATGCTGATACAGCAGGGCTCGGATCACACCTGAGAACCAAGAGTTCACTGAATTGTGAACTACCATGTGTTTTGTCTGGTGCAGAGTGTTCAGAGTCTATGCATTAAGTGTGTTATAATTATAGACTTCCCTACATGAACGCCTTTCCCATTATATTCTGTCTAACTCTGATTTAAATGGAAAACCTTACAGTGAAGAAGAATAATTCATTGCATTTACTGTGTTAGTTCATTAAAGAAATGTTTAATAGTACTATGTTCAAGTCAATGTATGGAATCATAAAGCACAGGGCAGGAACTGCATAGGCAAATAATGCCATAACGCCTCCGCTCACGTGCTACCTCATTCCAAATTCTTTGTGTTTCCCGTGAGTTTCAAAGATATTGCTAATTATTTATTATAGACTTTGCATTAGGATACCGGTCAAGTCTTAATCCTGGGATACAACCCCTTACAAATTCTAATCTTGATTCTGCGGCAACTCAGTTTTTCAGTAATCAACTGAGTGGTCCCAATCCACAATATCTACTTCCAGTGAGTGGAAGGATTTTTTTTTTTTTTAAGCCTCTTAGTTTTCAGATAATCAGTAAAGTCAGGAACATAGACTTAGTCAAAATTTAACACATATCTTTTATGATCACTAAGAACATAAGAACATATGAATCAGCAGAAAAATCAGAAAAGTAAGTACACAAAATGCATGCTCCGCTTTGTTTACGGTGGCCAAGACATGGAAACAACCAAAATGTCCTTCGATAGATGAATGGATAAAGAAGTTGTGGTATATATACACAATGGAATACTATTCCGCGTTAAGGAGAGATGATATAGGAGCATTTGTGACAACATGGATGGATCTTGAGAGTATAATGCTAAGTGAAATAAGTCAGACAGACAAAGCAGAGAACCCTATGATTTCACTGATATGTGGTATATAAACCAAAAAGAACAAGACAAACATATGAGAAAGAAAAACTCATAGACACAGACAATAATTTAGTGGTTACCAGAGGGTAAGGGGGTGGGGGGTGGGTGATGAGGGTAAAGGGGATCAAATATATGGTGATGGAAGGAGAACTGACTCTGGGTGGTAAACACACAATGGGATTTATAGACGATGTAATACAGAATTGTACACCTGAAATCTATGTAAATTTACTAACAATTGTCACCCCAATAAATTTAATAAGAAAAACAAACAAAAAAAAATGCATGCTCCTTGAAATGATTCTAAGGCCTGGAAGAATCCAACTCATTACTTCCTACTTATTTTCACAACATTCCTGTAAGATAGGAAAGCCAGGTGCATTTTCTTACTTGAAGATAATGAAAATGGAGTACAATGGAGTCAAGTAATATGCCTATGGCTCCTGCCTAACAGTTCCTTTCAGGTAACCAAAAAGGGCAATTTACAAAGACAAGACTAAATTTTTGCTACTACTTAACATCATAATCATAGATTTTTTTTTTGTAGCCTTTGAAATAAGGTAGAAGTGTTCGTTTGTTTGTGTGAAAAGGCAGTACTGTGTAATGGCAGAGTGCTGATCTGGGACCCTGAACACGCTTTGCCACTCAATTTTATCCCTTGGATATGTATGTCATAGCCAACTGAGCCTCAGTTTCTGGGTCTGTAAAGTGATAGAGAATAAGCCCAGGGGAGAGGGTAGACTGAATTAGATTTCTACCTCAGACCTTTTATAACTCTAAAAATGTATTTACTTGATGACACGGCACGCTACTCTAGGAAATGCTGGAAAGCACACGCCTTAGAAGGTGATTCGATATGTTTCCCAACAACAGTCCAGTCAGAAGACAGTATGAACATCATCTCAGTGGGGGCACGATGAGGGTTTAGGACATCAGGGCCAAGATTAAGGGACAGTGACACTAGTTCTTAGAGCAGCATGAAAATAATACTTCATAGATTCCGGATGTACTCGGACAACTCCCGTGACAACGAGAAGATGAGTTAAGGAAAGGAGGTCATTGCTATGTATTGAAAGTCCTTACCGAGGGTCCTAAAAACAGTCCACTATCTAGTAAAACTGAGTATTGAAATCCCTCAGTGTGCTTTGTACTGTCACAAAGGAAAAATGAACCACAGCATCATATGGGATGCTTGGACACATCTGAGAGGCCAAGAGGAAAAAGCCCTGAGAAGAAACACAGCGTGGCGCAGTGACATTCACTTCTTGGAGTCCCTTTATGTGTAAATAATTCTCATAATCAAAGAGTATGACAATTGCAATCAACCTTGGAGATTATTCCCAACTACTCAATTTACAGATCAGAAAAGAAAGACCAGAGAGTTGACATGACTTGCATGTCTCAGTTCATGAACAGCCCAGTGGATGGTGTACGTGGAGGGCCTCCCAGGGGCCTCGCCCAGGGCATCCCTCCTGCCATTGTTGCCACCCTGCCTGAGAGTGTGGTGGGCATTATGAGATTGTGGATATGTAGTTTTCTGTGGTGACAAATACTTTCTAATCACAATTTAGAGCCTGAGCCAACTGGCAAAAAACCAAACCTCTCCTTATGTTTTCAATTTTGCCAAAAAAAAAAAAAAAAAAGTGTGAAAACATCAAGAACAGTGTCAGCTAATGCAGTCCAGAGTCCTTGATTTACGCTTTCATTAATGCGTGTACAAATCTGTGTTGACTCATTCTAGGACTGTTCATTACCTGGCTTTACCTGAGGCGGCTAGGAATAGGAGTCATCTTCTCTCAGGGCAAGAGACAGATGTGTGTCTTAGGAACAAGCCTTTAGGACAGGAAAACTATGAGTTGCTGAGCCTGGGGCTTTAGAATCAGACGATCATGTGACACAAAGACAGAGCTGAAAGAGGCCTAACACTTCAGTATTTCTTACAATCCCGTGACAATGTCAATCCTAAGAATTCTTCACATTTCTGACCACGTGGCATAGTTCATCATGTCTGTTTTAATTAATTCACATGTTCTCAGAATAGCTGGAGGTTTTTATGCTCTTTGGGTCACTGGCTTTTCTCTTTAGAAGACTGTCCCATCCTCCATCTTTTCATGTTGAAAACTCTATGGTTTTCTTAGGAAAGAATGCCAACGCTGAAAGGCGTACATTTTACACTGGGAATGATGAGTTGTGGGATACTCCCTATAACATTAATTGGGGGAGAGGAAGTTGGGGGAGGGGACAGAGAAAAAGAGTTAAGACAAAATTTGCAAGTTTGGACAAGATTTGCATGGAAGAAAGAAGGTCTAGCCGAAGGCACCATTTCTAAAAATTCTTTCTCATCTTAAGCACCCTAATGTAAAAGGCCAGGTCTGAGATGAAGACCTGATTCAACCAAAGGCCTAAAATGCCCCATTTATAGGGTTGCATTAGTCATCTTCTAGACGATTCCCATTTCCAAAGTAAAATGTTCACTTTCAGGAACACTTGCCCCTACCTACATATCTGTGTTTATGAGAAAGCTGCCAGATAAAATTATCCAATGAAAGCTACCTAGGGTGAGGAGAGATATATTCTCACTAGGAAACAAATTCCTTGTCATGGACAAAACTCAGAGTGTTATATGTTCTGTAATGGCATTTGTTTTTAAATTCAAAATCTGGGATTCTGAACCTCTCAGTTCAAAAGTGTGAATGTGCAAAACAAGTGCTCTGTGGATATTTGGGGTCAAAGTCACAACACAATACAAAGGAAATCCAGGGCTTATTCAATGTATGAAATCTTCCACTGGTCTTTGGAAATGTCCTCATAGCCTTCCCAAGTCTAGGAGCTGTCAGGAGAGAACACATTCACAAACTCACTGAGTACACACTCATCAGAATGTTCTCAACATCAAAACCATCTCTCTGTGTTTAGTTTATTCATATTTTTATTTAGTTTATTCATATTTTCTCAGGCTCATATCGCCAAAAGCCGGGGACTGATGACCTTTCAAGTTTCAAATAGTATTAATGATCAAGATAGAAGATAGTAGAGCATGGCATTAGACGTGGGAGCTTTAGAAGTCAAGACTGTATGACTTTGGACAAGTCATTTCAGCTCTTTGTGCCTTAGTTTCCATATCTGTCGAAAGATAATAATGATGAGAATAATAATAATAATAATAATAATAATAATGTTTGGGAGTTTAATTAGATAATGGAGAATTTTTATAATAGTGGCTGGGATATAGTAGCACTCAGTAAATTGTGGCTATTATTATAAAAAGCAAATTCCAACTTAGAAGATAATTAGAGGTGCAGATCAATATTAAATTATGCTATAAATTGGTAAATTAAAAATAAAGAAGGACTTGTAGAAAGAGTTCGTCCATTCTGGCCAAGCCTCTGGTTTGTACCCAGTAAAAATTGACAGTTATACATTCCCCCCCCCCCAATCACTTTTATAGGTTATTTTCTGCAGCTCTCAATAATAACTACTTTTAAGAGTACTTAAAATATTTTACACAGAAGTTCTATCCTGGGCCCTGCTCACCCCCAGCATTCTCTCCAGCCAAAGGGAAAGTGGGATGACAGAGGGGTGGGACAACTCTGTAATGGAAGTAGCTCAAGGGGAAGGAAGTAGAGGACTCCCTCCTCAGAGGGAGGAGGGAAGAGGAGCCCAAGGTGTGGCCTCTGTTACATTGAAATTCAGGGGATAGCAGGGGTGGAGGGGTGGGGGTGGGGGTGAGGTGGGAGTGTGGAGGGGAAGGATAGGGGGAGAGGGTTGAGCAGGAACTGGCTAAATGAGACCAAGAACTTGAGGAAAGAGATGGAGGTTTAGAAAAGCAACCTGGGAAGTGATAGTCTGAGAAGTGATTTGTGTAACCTGTGGAGCGACCACAAAATCCACAATCCCATTCAATGCAGAGCCTTAAAGGACCTTAATTCAACCTTTAAAATGCAGACGAACTGGAAATCTGACCTAGTGTCTTGTTGCCTTCACTGCCCACAGTAGGCACTAGCAGCCTGCCTTTACTACCTTTCTTTCCTTTTTAGGTTTTCCAGTCTCAGCATGTGTGGCAGAAACAGGATGAGTCAGAGGTCCAGTCAAGGGCAATGAGACCCCTCAACGATCCCCCACCCCCACCCCAACTCTGTTATCTGATCATCTACAAGGAAAGACAGTTGGACTTAATGGTCTCTAGGTTTCCTTCTTGCTCTACTAACTGGTACTCAGTAATAGTTACTGCAGTCACAGGAAATGGGACAATGAATTGCTGTTAGTTTGGGGAGAAAAATCTAATGATAAATGGAAACAAACTGCAAAAGACATGCTCTATTCTTTGGCTACCCTTTTCTTCTACACATTTGATAGTCTCATATTAAATACTAGGTAATTCCTTAAATTCACTTTTTTGAACTGAAAATACTGTTATCATAACCCCCTACCCTTAAGAGAAAGAGCGAACTCAATGGTGGAGGGGAAAAAGTCTCATATTGAATATAAACTAATTTTAAACTCCAAACATTCTTCTTCCTTAATGGCTTTACTGACATATGATTCATATACCAAACAATCCACCAATTTAAATTTTACAAATCTATGGCTTTAGCATATTTACAACATTAAACAACCAGTACCACGATGAATTTTAGAATATTTTCATCACTTCAAAAAGAAATCCAGATACATTTAACAAAACAAAGTAGAAACAAACTCAAAGAAACGGAGAACTGATAGTTGCCACAGAGGAAAGGGGTGGGGGAATGGATGAAAAAGGTGAAGGGGATTAAGAGGTACAAACTTTCAGTTATAAACCAAAGAAGCCATATTCCGAATGTACAGCTCAGGCAATACTGTCAATAATATCGTAATAACTTTGCATGGTGATAGTTACTAGACTTATCGTGGTGATCACATGGTAAGGTATGTAAATGTCAAATCACTACATTGTACATCTGTAACTAAAATAATATTGTATGTCACTATGCTTTAATAAAAAAAGTAAAAAGAAAGAAAACCCGTACCCATTAGCAATCACTTCCATTCTTCCTCCAGCCGCCTAATAATAAACCACAAATCTACTTTCTGTCTTACACATGTTTGTCTATTCTGGACATTTCACACAAATGCAATCATACAGTACACAGGTATTTGTGACTAGCCCAAACCTTCTTCTTGCAAGTCCCCTAAGCACACTCATCAACCTGAAGTGACCCACTGTGCCAACAATAGATCCTGGGCTGTCTCTGGGTGAGTATGGTGACATTCTGGGGGCTCTATACTCAATCCAGTGCAGTGGACATGTTATGGTGCCCAAATGCCGCTTCTTAGGATGCTCCTAGGAATGCTGGGGAGTTGGGGATAAAATAAACTGTTTGACAAAAAGTTGAAGTTGTGGGGCAAAGCTATTAGATGAAGGGCAGGTAAAAACCTGACAATTTAGTCCATTTTTATCTATCTTGTCACTTGGTAAGTAAACTTATTTTTCAGCACTTCCATTTCCCATAGCCAAATCCATTACCGATCTTGCAGTATACCCTCTCTGAAATCTCAACAGCTGTGTTTGAAGTCAGGATAGCCCTAAACCCTAGGAAATAAAGGAAATAATGAGAGACGAAGCTCACTCTTCAATGGCCTTCTTACATTTATAATTGGAAATTTATTGTTCTTTCCCTAAAGAAAGGGATTAATGGCAATGTCCTTCCTTCCCACTCCTCTAAAAGTCTGTACTAAAGATGTTTATTTTTGCAGTGGGGGGTCCCGGATTAGTGAGGCCTCCAGAAGCGTGGAGGAAATTTAAAGGTCAATTTAATTAGCTCATTCTTAACACCAATCTTACACACCCCTCATAAAAATGTCATGATTTAGTAACCATTATAGTCCCCTGGACATTTTTAAATACCCAAGCATTTTGAACATTTAATTCTCTTGAACTACTCATATAGTCTTATATACATTCTTTTCCCCCATTTTGATATGAGTTTGTATTTCTGCTAAAGATCACGAATGAAAAGTTTTTATTTTTAAACAACAGAAAGGCCACTTAAAAAGCAATGCTGCCATGCTCAAATGCGTAAAAGTCACCACCTTACAAAAGGAACCTGTCAATATTGTATGTGAGAACCTAAGTGACAGTCATCTACTCACAGTGACTTGGTAATAGATTCAGAGATTTGACAGCTAAAGGGCCTCGGAGAGCATCATGTCCTTCTCCCTCATTTCCCGATGAGAAAATAAAGACCTACCAGGGCCAAGTGACTGGATCAAGTAACAGCATCAGTCACTGAAGATCCAGGACTCAAACTAGCCTCCCAACTCCAGAGAAAATATTCTCCTTCCTAACTCAGGCTACCTGTTTCAGACTAGGAATCTGGAAGCCAAATCCTGCCCTCTGACAACTCAGGGTTATGATTCCATGCCTGAGATCACATGGCCCAGGAGCTGGGAGTGATCGACAGACAAGACTGCTTTCTGGGTATGCACTGGACATGTCTGAGCGAGCACAGATGGTCCCCTGACCTCATCAGGGAGGTGAAAACCAACATGCAAACTCAAACATCATCATCAAGGATTTATTAAGTGCCCACTGTGTTCAAAACCCTGTGTTAAACTCTTGGGGAATTTCAAAGAAAGTCTGAGCTGTGATCCCAGGTGTTGAATGGAGAGGAGCAAGACACAGAGCAATTTAACACTTATCAATAATGAAACAACTTCTCAGAAAAGAACACAAAAGTAAAAGGTAATGACCACCAGCGAAAGCAGCAGACTTGCAGTAACTTCACAGAACGCCATGAGATCTCCTTTAAAAATCTCAGTTGCTACTTGACTTAGATGACAATGCCAGAAACCTGGCCCAGGCTCATAATGAACGAATATGGCATTTAACCCGGATAGGAGCTCCCTGTGGCAGCTCTTGGTTGAAAATCACAAATCACAACCCAAAATGGGTGAAGGGGCACGAAAATGCATGTAAAACAGGAAGCCTGAGTCCCACGTGTGGGGAGGGGAGCAGTCTGTGGTGGGGACAGTCATTGGTTCAATTCATAAGAAGCAGCAGAAGAAACACAAGAAAAATCAGATGATGCTGATGGACTGTGAGTTTTCCAAGAGCCTGTCCAATCGGAGCAGAGCTCCTCTGGTTTTCAGCCCAGGCAGGGCTTCCAATCAGTGTTCATGAGGCTCACAGTAGCTAACCTGTGAGGCAAACAACTATGAGGAGAAACTTTCTAAAAGCAGGCTGAGCCAAACCAAGAGCCAACAAACTACTACTAAGGAATATCTCCCACAATCCCGCCACCATCCAGTTGCTTCATACTTTCTTTCCTGAGCATTTTGGCCTCCATGTTTTGGCCCAGAAGGCTCACTTCTCTTGGAATGCACCCATCAGCCCTTCCTCCCTCCTTCCCTTTCTTCCACAAGTATTTTCTGAAGTGCCTGCCCAGGCCCACTTATTCTGAGCCTGCAGCCTGGAAAACAAGCTAGATTCAATACCTGCCCTCAGACAGTTTAAATTATATTGGGTAAATCTACATTTGAAAACCTGGTGACTATGTTCTAGAGATACTGGCAGATTCCCCCCCACCCCTGAAGTTTAGTGTTCTCTACGGGTGTTAACATTTAAAAAATTTTATTTTTAAACTTGGAACAAGAGCATCAAAAGTTTAAAACACTGGCTTTTAAAATTAATTATTTTAAAATTAGAATTCTCTGTTACAAATACAAAGAAGAAAATGCATCAGATGTGAATACTGAGGGATTCTAATTCAGGAGAAGTAAAGTAGGAAAAAGTAAACCTGATGTTATCCTCCCAAAAGAACAAGAGGTCTGGGTTTCAATTACGGGGTGTATTTAGGTTTAACTGCTTCATCTCCATCCTGCATAACTTCTTGGTTTCTGGTGGGCAACCGATTCCCACAGCTCAGAAACTGTAACTAAAGCCTTCCTTTAACTTCCTGGGGCCTGTTATGAGGGTCTGTTTCTCTGAGAGACGGGAAAGCAGATTTTCTTGAAGAACTTTGAAAATCAGGATGTCTGGGTTTCTGTCAATCTCATTACCATCTAATATAGAATCTGGCATGTAATAAATAAATAAATAAATAAATAAATAAATAAATAAATAAATAAATAAATAAAAAGGAATTCCTTCACTCTTTCGTCTCTCCTGCGGTTCCTACAATGTCCAGCACAGAGCCTGACTTGCAGTAGGTGCAAATAAACGCACACTGAGTTGATAATTGTGCATGAAATCCCTGACGTAAGGAGGACAGGAGCTTACGGTGGCAGTGGTGACGGCAGAATCAGAACTGCACCAACAGTGGAGGACTCCATGGGATCAGTCCTCTTGAAAGACATCTTATCTTTAAAGTGTGGTAATGGGAAGTCACATTGGCCCAACAATGATTAAAAGAACATAATTCAACAATGACCACATTACAAACCAATGAAGTAATTTTAACAAGCACTAATAAACTACAGAAAGCTCTGAATCTGGAAGCATCGGACGCGCGTGCGCGCACACACACACGATTGGTAGGCGACACTGTTATCAGTGATGAATATTCTAGAACTATTGCTTGAATTTGTCTTTAACAGCAAGAAACAAAAGTTTTCTTTTTGAAAGAAATTCAAGAAATCAAAACCAAAGGAAAGATGCAAATGTTTATGGGGTTAGCAGGACTGCTTTTCAGTTCCCTTTAAGAAGTTTAAGTTCACTAATAGAGGTCAGTGAGGCAGGCTAAGTACAATGTTCTGTTTTTATCGGAGTGATCAGTACTAACTTTTTGCAGGTGAAGCTAAAAGGAATTCGCACACACAAGGCCAGTGGACACCATTTTTCATGTGACTTAATATGAAGGTTTGAATCCTAAATGAACTAGACAATGGAGCTCCTTATCGCCACATTGATATAAATCTGCTAGTCCAACATGCAAGTGTTTCAGAAAAATAAACACAAAGCAGCATGAGTCCTGGTCCCCTTTAGCAAGCAATCCAGGGCCTCCAATAGATGATGAGACACTAGGTCACTGATCCCACTTTTCAAACCAGATTGGGAATTTGGTACTACATATGTAAACGGATACTTATTACTTGTTCTGGCCATGATGAATGAAACAACTGGGTAGTAGTGAGCGGAGGTGCCAAGCAGCTGAGATGAGGAGAACCCCGGTCCTGGCCCAGTCCCCCTGCAGCCTGAAAGGACCACAGCGCTTCTGCCTATGCCTGTCTGTGCAGGGGCCCTCACGGCACGAACCCAGAGCCAGCCTTCTCACAGCTTCCTCCTTTTTTCCAAACCAGGAAGCCAACAAAATGGGCTGAGCCCCACATTTATGATCTTGTTTTTGGTATAAAGTAAACTCAGGGGTCCTGCCTCTGTTGACAATTGTTTAAGAGGTACACACATTGGATGTAGGACTGGGGAGGGAAACCAGTACCTCTCTGGTTTACTAAAGTTACTTTGAACACCCACCTTTTTCTTTTCTAAATAGAAATACAGTTGCCAAGGAGAAAGCAGCAATTTAAACGCCAAAAGTACCAGAGCAAAGGAGTGGCATTCCAGTGATTAATTATATTCACACTGGCTCTCCTCTATGCTGCTCATGCTAAGAGCATAACAGACCTGCCCATTAGTTAGTGTGAATCATCCTCCACTGGCCTAATTTGCCTTCAAAGTTTGTTCTCAGCAATTTGTGCTTCCTTCAAGATCAACTTACATGGTTTTGGTTTTAGGGAACCAAAACCAAAAAAAAAAGAGAAAGCAAATGGGCTCATGCCTTAGTATTTCAGCAACCAAATTGGTCATTTTAGGAAATTAAAAAAATGACTTTTATCTGCTACAGTGCAGAACTCGGGATACAACGGGCCCCTTTTTGGGACTCATTTAACAGGGCTGATTCTAAGAAGAAATATCTTCATTTTGGTAATGAATTGAGGAATCTAACAAGATCCTGTTGCTTAGGCTCTTTAAAGCCAGTTTCTGTGAAATGCCAGAGTGGTTTTATTTTAAAAAAAGAAAAGAAAAAAAAAGAGGGGAACCAAGAGGAACATGTTTCAGTTTAGCACCAGAGAGACAGCCACAGGAGATCTTCGGACGTCAAAATTACCAGCTCTTCACTCCTTTTAAAGTACTCCGTTTATTTTCATATGGCCTCTTTAAATGTAGTAACAGTTCTTAAATAATCAGGAATTATTCCTCTTTATTTTATACAAACCTTTTTTACTATTCCAAAAATGTATTCTTTAAAAGTGACTTATTCTTTTCAGCCTCAGTTGCAAGTCTGAGTTCTTTCTCTCTGACACATGAAGGTCAAACCTGAACGTTGTTGGCTCCACCGCACTTTTTAAAAGGAAACAGAGCGCCCACATCCTCCTTGTGACACTTCCCCTCAGCCCTCCCCGGGCTCACTCTGCTCAGAACCTCCCAGGACCTCCCTGGACACCTGAGCCCCAACAACCGAGGAGGGAATGTCACCTGCAGCCTGGCCAGCATTGGTTTTTCAAAACATGGCAGCTGGGAGGCTTCTCAGTCCTAGGTGGCACGTGAGAAATTCTTGGAAGGTTTCAACATTGAGGCAGGGCAGGGTGGTGAGGCCCAAGTCTTTAGGAAAGTGTATTAACTAAGCTCAATTTGCCTCGGAGAGCCTAATCGTTCAGGAAAAATACAGGGTAAGCTGTGCTAATACTTAACTTATGAGGTCACCCAGGGAGGCAATAGGCACCTAATGCAGGATCAATTAAGATTTCCCATTGAGGGCAAATGAGATCAGGGGTTTGCTAGAGCTGAAGGGATTTATTGTAAGTTAGAACTCAGTAAAATGAATAGACTGTCATAAAAGACTAAAAGTAGTCCTTGCATCTCTTAAATAGATTTCTGCTTACAAAGAAAATCCTTGGCTTTTCTGAATCTGGCTGGCTGTATGAGAATCGGGTAACCGATGTCAGGTCCTTTCTTGGGAGAATGACTGTGGATCAGCAGATATGACAGCACCATGATGTCGATTTTAAAATAAATATTGAGAACCAGACACATATGGGGAGAAAAGCAGCAGTGCACCTTTTTCCATGGTGGTGCTCTCCAGAGCCGTTCCCGGGAGAGGGGGGCTGCTGCTGGCGACAGCGGTGCTGCAGCCACTGTACCATGCAGCACTGGAGTGCATATGTGTGGCCCCTGACAAAGACACTGCGAGTGTGAATCTCGGTTGGCCAATTTGAAAAGCGGCAAATCAGCAAAAACAAAAACATTTCTGATTCCTAAGTGGCCTCTATAAATACAGGAAATGCGAATTCAACACACACATAGACATTTGCACAGGCTGGTGGCACACTCATGGCATCAATCAAAAAGGGGCAGAACAATGACTGGCGGAACACCCTCACCTGGAAGTCAGAGTGTTATATAAAAGTCTCACATGTCTGCTCTCTTCCCAAAGAGTAACTTCTTTTCCTAGCAACTAATGAAATCATATTGTAGACGGGTCTCAAAATGAAAGAACTCATTATTTCAGAAATAACATCGAAAATTAATGTATAAAATCAAAACTACTATCATATACGTACTTGTAATGACAAAAATGTATTAATAAATCGTATTTCACAGAGCAAAAGGCGCAATGAAGCCCATTTGAAGCAAACGTTACAAAAGCAACTCACCTGGAAATCCTGATCATCGATTCCAAACCTCTCCCGCAGGTTTCGGAAAACCATCGGGCAGTACTCCTTAAACTTGAAATGGCTCGGCATGTTTTCTCTGAAACAGCATATTGTGGAATAAAGCTCACATATACAAAGGGATCACCACACTTGAATCTCCCACCATCCAGTTCTACCAGTAGCCAAAGAAGTGCTTAGAGTTCCCTACCCACAGAGGGCACAGAGGGACTTGTGACAACCAACTGCTGCTGACCCTGAACAACAACACATGGGTTCTGACCCCCCACACATGCAGTTGAATATCCACATATAACCTTTGACTCCCCACAAAACTTAACTACTAATAGCCTACGCTTGACCAGAAACCTTACAGATAATAGTCAATTAACACATATTGTTATTGTTATATGTATTATATACTATATTCTCACAATTAAATAAGCTAGAGAAAAGAAAATGTTATTAAAATCATAAGGAAGAAAAAACACATTTTGGTGCTGTATGTGTTTATTTTAAAACTCCACCTATAAATGGGCCCACGCAATTCAAACCCCTATTGTGAACGTCAACCTCACAACCCACGGTAAGATCCAGGGGACAGAAGGGACAGAGTGATCCCATTTGTGTCCTCTCACTACCTAGGAGCAATCAGTGTATATGACCTTATTTATCCTGACCACCTTCTACAGCTGCTTTCCTAAGGAAAAGGAGGTGCAAAGGGAAGGTACTTTGCTGAGCTAAACGGTGAAGGAAAAGCAAAATTGTGGTGAGTTAGGGTAAGGCAGCAGAGCGAGCTACAAACAGCGCCCCCACAGGAGTCCCCATTACTTGCTGATACCAGTTTACAGAACAAGACTCTCTCACTTCCTTAACAAC
Source organism: Rhinolophus hipposideros (assembly GCF_964194185.1). Classification (NCBI taxonomy): domain Eukaryota; kingdom Metazoa; phylum Chordata; class Mammalia; order Chiroptera; family Rhinolophidae; genus Rhinolophus; species Rhinolophus hipposideros. The sequence goes on along the minus strand of NC_138047.1, from coordinate 14,462,032 downwards.
CTATTTTGTTTTATATAAATTTCACATTCAAATTCACATAGTACAAGTCCTTTCAAAGGGTCAACCTCTAAACAGTAGTTTGAGAAGAATTAACACATGAGCTTCATGTTAGAACAATAGCCCCGTTAAGAAATTTCACAATTGGTCCTCATGTAGGAGGGATTTCTTTGAGGCTCACTCTACTCCTTCAGAATTGCTTCCTCTTTTGTTCTCTCTCTCTCTCTCTCTCTCTCTCTCTCTCTCTCTCTCTCTCTCTCCCCCCCCCCCGTCTCTCTGTCTCACACACACCTCATTGTGGAAGTTTGCACACAAAATTATAGTAATTTGTACATGTGTCGGTTTTCAACCACCCGCCTGACTGTGAACCCCATGAAGGCGGGGCCATTTCTCATACCTCCCTGTATCTCTGTCTCTCAGTGGACTCCCTAAAACATATAGTGCTCCCTGACGACATGTACAATGACATTCAAATGAAGTCGAAATATTCTCAATGCCCAACATGGCATCCAGTTATGTGTTATGAAAATGCACCTTAATTCTTTATTGTTCTATGAAGTTGTCATTTCTGTTCGTAAAGTAATCATTAGGAGAGTTTTGTGTAAGACAGATAAGGTCCATAGCTGTTAAAAAAATCCTAGCACTTTACAGCTTGAAGCATTTAAATTGTAATGAGAATATCACTTTTAACATATAAGATATTCATAGAGAACAATATGCCATATGGCAAAAGGATATTACCCAAGAGGGCCTGCTGTTGCTTTTCTGAAAATGACAGATGGTTATGTTTATCACAGGATTAACTTCATCAGCAAAACTTTACTCCCACCCATTGAAAAATAATGTGATTATAGAAATTCACAAAAAAACACATACTCTTGGCAGACATATCAGTTCTAGAAAAGGTCGTATTTGTACTTACTTGTTAAAAAGGTGATTGTCCACCTTTATCTTTGAGTAGGCTTTGAAGTCATCTGGCATCAACATCACAGGGATTTGAACATGGCTCAGTTCATTGATCTAGAAAAATATAAAATAAATGGCACAGGTTATTACTCTCTAGGTGGGAAGTGCTTGGAACTTTCAGCCCGACCCACTAACCTCAGGTATGGGGAAGGGGGATGCTGGAGGAGAAGCACTACAAAAACTCTTGAACAAGAGTGGATGGGCTTCCATGTAGGTGAAGGCATGCCAGGAGGGTGGTGCACCCCAGAGCCATGGGGACAGAAACTCCTGGGCTCTGCACCCTTCTGGGCCTTGCCCTATGTACCTGTTCATCTGGATTCTTTATAACATTCTTTATGGTTAACTGGTAGTTGTGAATAAACGTTTCTCCATGAGCCACTCTAGCAAGTTAATGGAACATGAGGACACTGTCTTGGGAACCTCCAATTTATAGCTGGTCAGTAAGAACCACAGAAAACAACCTGGACTTAAGATTTGAAGATTGGCCTCTGACGAGTCTTATGGGAAGTATTCCTTAACCTGTGGGATCTGATGCTGTCTCCTGAAAGACAGTGTCACAGTTGAATTGTTTCGTGTTGTTGGAAAAAACACACGTCAAATATATATGGTGTGTGTGTGTGTGTGTGTGTGTGTGTGTATTCATCAAAACCATCTTTCAAAAAAGGGAAGCAAAATAAAAGCTTTTTTATATAAACTGAGAATTTACCTATTACAGACCTCACTTAAGGAACTTATAAGTTTTCAAAGCATATTACATATTTACACTCTAACAATATACTTCAGAAAGAAAGTAAATATGTGTGGAACATCTGAGATACAAACAAATAAACAGTAAACAAATAAACTGGTGAATATGCAGATAAACATAAGTAAACACTGCCTATATAAATAATAATGCTTAATTTATGGGATTAAAAAGGGCAGAAATAAACACTTAATAGCAACAGCGTGTAAGATGGGAAACAGAAGAACAGAGTTACAGTGCTCAGGTATTGTTCAGGAGGAAAGTTAAGATGTCAACTTTACTTTCTTTTTTTAAATTTTTCCATTACAATTAATGTCCAATATTATTTTATATTAGTTTTGGGTGTACAAGATGTTAACTTTAGACTAAGTATTAAGGTAAAATTTTGGAGGCAAACATGAAAAAAATAGATATTGTACATAACCTCCACATAACTAGAAGAGAACAAATAGTAAGAATACAAATAAAACCTGTTTTTTTTTTTTAAATAAATCAAGTAAGAAAAAAAAGCACGCAAAAGTGAAACAAATAGAAAGCAAATGATAGAAACAAATCTGGATCTATATATAATTACAATAGGTATAAATAGAGTATCAGTTAAAAATAAAGATTGTCAAAATGAATTAAGGAAAAGAAAAAATACATTAAACAGTACTAAAATTATTGCAAAGCTAGCTTAACATTACTAATATTAGATACACTAATAATTCTGAAGCAAAAGCATTATTAAGGATAAAGAAGGTTTGTACGTAATGATAGAAGGTTCAGTTAGCAAGGTAGATAGGATTCATATTTTATAATAGTTACTTATAAGCTAATTACTTCAAGCTAATTAGGTACATTAGCTTGAAAACAGAGCAAACATTGTTCAGACCTCAGGGAGAATGGACAATCCATCATTACAGAATATGCTTTCACCGATAGTTCAAATAGATAAAAAATTAAGAATGATATTTGCTGTACACCTGTTATTGCCAAATATTCTTCTAGTTGCTTCAGATACTTTGTTGAACAAAACAGATTAAGGTGCTTGTCCTCCTGGAGCTTATATTTTTGTGGGAAGAGTCAGAAAATAAAACAATAATCTTAGTAAACTCTGTTAGAAGTAAATTATTCACTATGTTAGAAAGCTATGGAAAAAAGAAAAAGAGCAGGATAAAAGGGCTAGGAAATGTCTCAGTGCATGGGTTGGGGGGGTGTCACTGGGATATTTAAAATATGATGGGTTAGGGTAGGAGGTCAAAGTTAGAAAGAGATAAGGAATTTAGCATGCCAGTGCAAAGGCCCTAGGGCAGGGGCATGCCTGGTCTGCTTGGAACAAGGAGAACACAGTGTGGTTTGAGCCAATTAGTTTGGGGAGAAATAGTAAGAACTGAGATCAGAGAGTTAAGCGAAAGCGGGTCCTGTAGTACCTTGCAGATCACTGGAAAGACTGGCTTTTCCTCCCAGCGATATGGGTGGTAGAATAATGCTATCACTTAACTTTGCCTTTAAAAAGATTCCTTGGCGATGGGTGGGGGGAGTGGTGAGGGGTACAGTGGGCATAAGTAAAGAAGTAGGGAGACCAGTATTAATAAGTAGTAGTAGTAGTATAGTGAAGGAACAATCAACTTCATATTGCTTTCACTAAATTAGTTATCGTAGTACTAGGAACTGTAGTAATAGCCTCTTTTGACCAGACAACAATATGGCTAGGAGTCAGATTCTGCATGTATTTTGAAAGTAGAGCCAACATGATTTCCTATAGTAGTGAATGTGGGGTGTGAGCAAGACAGAAGCCACGACCCACTCAGACGCTTTGGCCTGAGCAATTGGCAGGATGGGGCTGCCATCAACATCCACCCAGATGAGTTACTTAACTTCTTACTGTGTTCCTTCTTATGCTTTTGATTTTTGAAATCGTGTCAAAAAAATTGCCTGTTCTAACAATTAAGTACTTTAATAATTTTTTAAAAAAACTATGAAAAACATATATGCAAACTACCAGATATGTTTTTTATAAAAATATATTGACATATTTATTTATGTTGATTAATATAACAATTAAAACATACACTAATTAGTATATAATAAGGTTATGTTGGGTACTGCACAAATTCTCAAACCTTATGATCAGATTGGACACCACCACACTCATTTCCTGATCCACTTTGATTTTCGTGCGTGCTTTTGCTTTTTCCACACAACTGCTGAGAATCCAGCTTTCTGAAGATATCAAGTCATTTAAAGGAAAGTAGTACAATCTAAGTTGAAATTGTGAATTCCCTCGAGCTAACAGTTTGCACAGTGTTTTGCAGATGTTGAGCATTACCAAGGTGCCCTTTGAATTTTAAAATAATCTGTGGCACACCTGTGGAATTTGCTGCAGTGCCCTAAGGCACCCTGGCACAGTTTGGGAAGCACAGATATAAATGGTGGCAGATGCTTAAAACAGCAAATGATATCATCTAATTATGGAATAAGATAATACCTCAAAATGCATTGTAATGGATTCTAATCTATCACTACTTTATATTCATCCCAAATTACAACCACAAATTAATCCTTAACTCATAAATACTCATGATCTGCACCAGTTTTCCCTGCAAGTGTTTTTCTCAGTATAACTATCAGCTGCATTTGTGCAAGGCCAACGTACAATTCTCTTCCTATCAAATTATTACAATAACTTAATCAGGCATCACTCTTAGCCTGTTCTATATTAATTAAAATCTCCTCATGTTATGTTGTATAAAAATGTATGAAATTGCCACTTAATAAAACTCTACACTAATTTAAAATCATATACGCTCGCCCATTCAGTTTACTCAAGTATCTTACAATATTAAATAATTCTCAGAATATATTTATGAAAAATTTAAATTTATATATCTTTATACCATCACTGGAATATAAAGTTTAAATAAAAAGAGAGAATCAGAACTAAAAACCAAGTCTGTGACAATAAGCACAATTAGAATGAAGCTTGATGAAAATCTATTTTTCAATATTTTGTGGAAACAAAAATGTTGAAAAACATGTAAAAATGTTTCCAGAGTGGTAAAGAAAAGATAAAGAGTCACTGACTTCATATTGCTTTCTTGAACTAGTTATATAGAAACTAGTTCAAGAGAACATAATAAATAATTTCTTTTATCACATCTATGCTTCAAGTGATTACTAAGAAAGCAAAATGCAATTTGGAAGTAGGGAAAGAGAAACTCTTTGAATCCTTTTTGCTTTATAGTTCCTGCTCTGAAAAATGTTCCATCTCAGCCAAGATGGAATGTGTAATCTGAGCATTTCCCGTATTGATATACACTCACCCCCATCCTTTCATGAGTACCATGTGTGAGGGTCCCCTCTGGGTTGGGGACTGCTCAAACACCAGTGTTCACCCTCTTGGTGCTTACAGTCTAGAGGGGTACCCACATTAACTGAAGAATGGCCCACATGTAACATTCCAACAGTGACAAGTGTCAGGAGGGGGAAGGCCATCAGGCTGCGACAAGCATGACAGAGGCATGGACTAGGGTGGTGATGACTGACGGGGGAGTTGGTCTAGAGCAGGAGAAGGCAGGTGGAGGGCTTCCAGGAAGTAGGGTGATAGGTGCAAAGGGTCTGTGGTAGGAGGGAGCGTGGCAGGGGAAATGCAAGGGGAAAGTGGTAGGAGGGTGGAAATCTGGAGGGCACGCGATGGGGTGGGGCCGAGCATCAGCCTAAGAGGCCTGAGAGAGGCTCCCGGGGAACTCATGAGAGGATGCTAGCCTGGCAGGGGTGGAGGCAGCCAGCCGAGATGACGGAAGTACATTCTAGAGATACTGAGGAGGTAAAACAGGTTTGCATGACAGAGGGACCATGATTTTACTGTGATGGAGTGGTTTAAGAGAAGACTTAAGGTTTGAACTTTTTAAATTTGACCTGCTCCCGAGACATTTCAAGTGTTGCTGTCAGGTAGGCAGTTGAACATGTGGGTCAGAAGACCCCAGGGGAGTCTAGGGAAGAGACGGAATTACGCGTATCTGTGTATAAGACATTAGTTATTTCTCAGCAGTGAAGGCACTAGGCTGGAGAGTGAACACAATGGAGGACTGGAGGGCGTAGAGGCCATCTTGGAGAACGCGAACGGTTAACAGTTGGAAGAGGAGGATGATCCAGCAAAGGAGAAAGGGAAGAACTGCGAGGGAGAGCTGAAAGCACAGGGTCACCTCATGGACATGAGGGAACTGATGGGACAGACAGTGCTGAATGCTCCTGAGAAGCCAGGTGGGGTGATTGGAGACGTCCGCTGGACTGAACAAAATGGAGGTCTTTGGTGACGGAGTGACGAGCAGAGCAGTGCCCACCAGCCTGGAGTCAGCTGAGGAGAGCAGGCGAGGTCAGAGCATGCAGACACTGTATCCTTCTAGTTTTTAAGCTTGGACGTGATCGAGAGGGGAGACATAAAGAGGATAAGGATCGAGGGTGGGCCTGAGAAAGAAGAGCTTTTCTTTCCACAGCACTTCCTTAGAAAGTGGGAGGGGAGGGGATGCAAAGCAAGCAGGAAGGACATGGCTCTGGGGAGGCAGTTCCTCTACGAGCACAGGGAAAAGGGACAGGCATTGTGCATGAGAAAAAAGGGGCAGAATCTGACTGAGGGAAGACAGCAGTTCCCGTTCACTGGCTCCAATTCTCTCTGGGAAGTTGGACCAATGGTCATGCGCTGGGAGTGAGAGGCAGGCTGGGTGGTTCAGAGGCTTAGAGAGGACACAGAGAACTTGAAAAGTGACTGCAGAACGTGGGAGAACAAGCTGGAAGAAACAAATAAGGCTGGGATTTGGGGCAGAGGTGGGATGGTGAATTTATAGGAGTGACATTCCAGCAGAGTCAGACTCAGGGTGCAGGTGCAGAGGCCAGGATGGTTGGGGTCAGATTTGAGGTTTTTGTTAGTTGACTGTGCCATACAGAGCAATGGAATTAATTCCAGGACAATCACGTGGAAATGGAAATTCAATACAAAATACTATTCCTGACCATAAAGAGTTTTCCCCTATATTTGATGGGCCAGCATATACACAAAGTGAAATACGAAGCAGCATAAGATAGTAAGTGCCACAGGAACTCAGCAGGGAGCGCACTGTAACAGGTCAAGGGCTTCTGGAAAAGGTGAAACCCATGTGGCTCTTGTCAGGTGGAGAGACGTGACTCGTGTTTCATTTAAATATCTGGAAAACACACACATTTAGTTATTTCTACAAGGCCCATCTTCAAAAACTTAAGAGTACCCAGGAAGTAGAGAATGTCTGGCCCTTGTTACTAGAGGAGAAAAGAGATGAGAAATCAAAGATGATTACGCTCACATCTTAATTTACAGGGAGTCACAGGTGATGAAATTAAAACAGAACCTTAGAGATTCTACAGTCTTATTTTCTCATTCTTCAGATTATAGTGTATTCTGATATATCTATACAGTTACAATCGAGCAGTAGTTTGATACAAAGTTATATAAGCTACTTCATCGGCACTTTATCTTTCTTCCACTGCCTTTCATTCACAATGGCTTCACATTTCCTTTGGGTTTCTTTCCCCCACACTTCCAAATTATTCCCCCCAAACCTATTGGTCAGGTGAGTAGCTAGAGTTCATGACGTGTAAATGAACACTTCACCAACCAGAGGATCTACCACTTAAAAGAAACTTTTTATTAGTAAACAGTATTTTTCAATAGTGTATCCATGAGTGCCTATTATTTTTGCTATAAACATGTTTTATTTTGTTGTATATGGGGCTCACCAGTCATTTATCAGTTTTACCAAAATGTATTAATTATAGTGCTGCCCAATAAATAAAAGGCCCTTTCACTTCCTGGACAAATCTCTCCGTTAGCCTATTATGTGGACATCACACAAACTGGAATGTATCCTTGTCTCTAGTTCACATTCATGAGTGATGCGGGTAATGACAATGATCTATCATCTTGAATAAGGTTGAGTGAATCCTATTCGTTAATTTCTATATTCCACATAGGGCTATAGGTTGTGAACTTTATGATTTCAGGACAAATTTCGTTAATTTCAAAGTCTTCAATTTGAGGAAATTTTAATTCATTCGCCTGGCATTTTACCTAGCCTAATCATTCTATATGGCCCACCTCAAAATTGCTAAACTAACAGTAGTTTATCATCATTAGTTTACAAATGTTATTATGAGTATTTTAACAAACAGTTTATTCTTTTCTTTCTGTCTTTCTTTATAGATAATTACATAGGAAACACACACACACAAATATATATATTTATATAAACTACATAATATTCATGAAAGGAAACAAAACAATTTGTGTTAACCATTACTACTTTAAAGAACAGAATAACTCACCCCACCACAGGAATAAGCATGCATCATGAAATCCAAATACCTTTTAATTTATGGAGATAAAAGTGCTTTTGGAGTTTATTAAAACTGTGTTAGGTTAATTAAACAATAAACTGAAAGCACTACTTCTGTTATTAAGGCCACATTTAAGGTTTCCTCCCGTTGCAAATATTTAACAAACTCTCACAACAAAGCGTAATACCACTTTATACTTGTGAAGTACTAGTTGTCAGACCACTTTGGCAAATAGTTTTTCATTTTCTATTTGTGCTGACAGCCCTATCTAGCTCATGATCATAGAAGTATGTTATTAATACACCCTTGCAGAGGCTGTGGGCTGGGCCTCTTCTTCCTATTTATACCCACCAGGCACCCCCAAAACAGACAGGTGTGGACCAGCTCTGCCTTTCTGCTTAGCCAATTGGCATCAATGTGGATAGCTGTGGGGCCCAACATGTGACATACAATAAAGGTTTTGTTGTCATCAATACACACAAGGGCATGGGGGATATGGGTAACAGGTTTAGTACAAGGGGCCCAGATGTTCCTGATTGTATTATAATTCGAGTTGGGAGGAGGGATGAGAGGGAGAGTGTGTGTAGAGGGGAGGATATTGATTGACATGAGGGTGGTGAAGGAGGGAAGGATAGGGAGAGCCACTGGGGTCCAGGCTCAGCTTGACCTTAACTCATGTTAATATATTAATCTTGCCAATACTTGGTAGAAACCTGTCAAGCATCACATTAAACCCTTAGACACAATATCCTATGTGATCTTTACAACCAAATGGAGTAGGAACTATTATTATCCCCATTTTCCAGGAAATTGAGGCTAATAGTGAGATTAGGTAAACTAATTCAGCCTAAGTCTTTCTCTGTCAGACAACTCACTTGAGTTACCTCAAATATAAAGTTCAGAGAGTGGGACTGGCTGACTCCAAGATCATTTGTAGCTTCTGAAAACCTATGAGGTAAAATGCACAGGCAACTTCATGAATGTACACCTTAAATTTAAGTCTTCATTGTGTTAAAAACTTCTAAAGCATTCCTCTTTTCAAAAAGGAGTAATTAACTAGATGTTTAGAACAAATGATTAAATGCATATTTAATTGAATGTACAACATGGTCTACTGCAAGTATATCAGCTGTGATTTGAATAAGTGCAATCTAAATTTGCAAAGACCTGTATCCCTGAAAAGTTATTTCTCTGACATTCCTTGTCATTTCAAAAAAGGGAAAATAAATATTCCTCAAAGCTCCATTAAATCTTAATGAATTATGAACAATATCAATGAAACATATAAAATTGATTTTCAAAGCAATTATTTATTAAAGCAAATTGTCCAAGCGTTCCTTTAATAAAAATGATTCTCACATAGTACAATAAAATTTATGCAGATTTTTCCTTTTAAAATACTATATGGCCCAACTCAGAAAGGTATCTTGATTCATGTCTTCAGCAAAACATTTAAATTTCTATCCCATTCAAGTTCCCTCCAACACTGTAAAATGTGTGTGTGTGTGTGTGTGTGTGTGTGTGTGTGTGTATGTGGTGGGAGAGGGCGCGTTGGCCTTAGATCTGCTAACTGCAATGAGTGTTATTCCTGCAGATGTAACACTGAATTCAAAATGACAAGAAAACAGAGTTTGCAATGAAAATGCAAAAATGAGCATAATATATAACTATTGGACAAAGAATAAATAAGATCCAGCCTATAATCCAGCCTATAATTCTGAAATTAAGACATACAGAGGTGTTCCCACAAAGCCATTTCACACAGAGACATTTAAAAAATAAACTTCACGAATCCATATAATCTTAAGTAAAGAATATGTTCATACATAATAATGTTGTAAAGATTTTGTAGGGTATCTGACGGACACGTGTCCCATTTGGGAGACCACCTCAGGGAAGATGTAGATGCCTAAGACTCCACTGTACACCTGAAGCTGAACAATAATGAATGCCAATTATAATTTTATATATATATATGTATATATATGTATGTATATACTTACAAGAAGTGGAGTACAGCATTAGGAATAGAGACAGTGGAAATGTAATGGCTCGGTGCGATATCAGAAAGATAGTGGATGAGGGAGGGGGGTTCACACAGTGTGAGGGATATAAGTGATAAACGTCTAAGTATTACTTTGTCTTGTGCACCTGAAACTAATAAAATAAATAAATAAATAAATAAAAATAAAAAAAGAATATGTTCATAAATTGTGAGGCATTAGTAATGGCGCTTAATTAATTCAGATATAGTCACCCTAAATACTACATTCCCAGACTAATACATAATTAGTAATTGGTTTTCCTTCAGCCAAGCATACACAAAAAGGACCAAAGAAAAAAACAACAGCAAAAAGAAAACTCTCACATGTAGTAGACATTGAGATATTTAATCTGATTAGAATAGACAATTCATTACAAATTAAGCCACGTTGAGAAGAAATAGGAAGCATCCAGCACAGGAAGCTATAGCATGGCTGCTGGGTACAAAGGCTGAATGAGAGCTGCTGGGCAGAGCAGTTCATGGCAGCTAGTCCATCGAGACTGGGAAAAAATGGGAGATGGCAAGTGTGGGAATTATCTTAAAAAGCCCATTTATCCCTCGAAATCTCAAGATAAAGAATAAAAGGGCTTATTTTATCTCCCAAACAACATTCCTACCACTTAAATATGAATGCATATTTTAAAACACGATTCAATAATAAAAATACAGTGGGTGATAAACCTGGGCAAGATGAACACAAAGGATTCAAGATCAGTAAAGACCCAATGGAGGAAAAACTGTAATGCATAACTCAACGTGACTATTATTTGGGGTCCTGTTTTAACTCTAATTAATTTCTTAGGGAAATCAAATAACAAATATGTCATACCAAATTTCTCAAACATTACAAGTTTTTCAATTGTTTCTGGTTTCTAAGAAAGTATTCTGACTTCATACACACACACACACACACACACACACACACACACACACACAAATACCAATTCATCATTGCTGTTAACAATCTCTTTTCCCCCTCCATATCTCTTCTTATCAGTGCCTGAAAAGACACACTTTCCACTTACTGGACTCACCCTAAAAAGCAAAATTCCTTTGTGGATTCTATGGTTGATAAACACAGGGTTCCTCACACCAAATTATTTACTTTGAACATTTCTGCCCTAGGGTTCATTGGCTTCCAGAAGTGAAAGATTAGAAAATTAAAATTAACTCCTACTACCATTTTTCCCCGAAAATAAGACTTAGCTGGACAATCAGCTCTAATGCATCTTATAGTAAAATAAGACTGGGTCTATAACATCACCTCACCCCACGCCACCCCACCCCACCTCACCCCACATAACATAAATATAATATAATACTGGATCTTGTATTATTTTTTGCTCCAAAAGACGCATTAGAGCTGATTGTCTGGCTAGGTCTTATTTTCGGGGAAACACCTTAGATGAAAGCTGCAGGTATTCCCAGAGCTACTGAATGGAATCACAGCTGGAGGTTCTCACACCTATCACTGGCCCACAAACAGCAGGGGGCATTTAAATGTGCATCTGAACTTTGACTAGTTCTCCTCAGAGGTCTACAAAATGACCTCCAGTGCATTCCTAAGAAAATATTTTCTCTAGTGTGAGCTAGAAAAGATCCTCAAGATTGTACATGTCCTTCTCCATGCTCTTCTCCAGGGCCATCTGCACTATTTCGGGAGAGGGTAGGGGGTGGGAGCCTGAGGAGGAGCAGGAAACAGAGACCTAACAACTTAAGGGTTATAAGAAACTTGAACAGATTAGGTAGACTTCCTTGTGTACACAGAACTGTCCAAATTTGGTGCAATAACTACGAGAATCCCTTTTGAATATCTGGCAACAGATGTATCAAAAATTCTTGTAATACCTTTGTAAGTGGGAATAGCACCGTGAATTTATAATCAAAGTTTATATTTTATTGGAGATAGCAACCATCATGTCCTTAGAGCAAAGAACATCATAAAAGCATCATATTCTCTTACTTTTTTCTGCTATCTTTCTTAATAAATTTGCAGCAGTGGGGATGGGGTAGGGGAAAGATTACCTGAAGTTTTTTTAACCTGACTGATTTTTACCATGTATTTGATACCTATTTGTAATTTCTTATTCCATGTTTGTAAAAAATTGACTTGAACATCATCAATCATTTTGAAATAATCTTGTAATGCATATAGGTTGAAATAATTACAAATGTAAAAAATTGAAGTCTCAATATGACTCAATCACGAAGCCCACACTTGGAATAGTATGGCTCTCATTGCAACTTATACTGCAAATCAAATAGCAATTTTAAAGTTCTGAGGCCTCGAAGGGGCAGGCAGAGCAAATTAGAGTCAATTATAGAGGTAGGAAAAACAGGCAGTTGATGTTTGTGAAATGTATTTTTACCTGTCTAGAGGCAAGGGCTCAATTTTCTACAGCTGCTCCATCACTATTCATTTTCTGAGATCACTTTTTAAAAGTTCACATCTTTGTTTTTTCAGATAAAACAAAATCAAAGATACAAGTACATTTTAATTAAAGCCTTCTTTTGAAATGTGAGCTACCTTCAGATGTCTAGAAAATAAATGCTTTATTTAGACGAGCCAGATAAAAATGTTCTGAGAGCAAAGCACAGTAGAGATGTGAAATGAATTAAGGCACAAAGGTCTGTCATTCCAGCATCTATTAAACCAAAAAGCCCAAATTATTACACTTAAGGGGATTTTCCTGTTGAACAAGGATCATTAAGTCAATCTTTTGATTAATGACTACTTGACTACAATTAAAATGTCATCAGAAATATTTAAACTCTTGCTTAGAATCTTACTTAATTTATGACACAGACAAACCGTATCATAGACCATCTGTCAACGTGGTATCTGCAAGCTCAATCAGACTTCTGAAGGGTGTTCCTCACGGGCTGGCCTACTGCCAACTTCACCCAAAAGAATGAAGTCATGTTAAAATTTTACCTTCCATGAATCAAAGAATTTGATATGAGACTTGAAATAAAGCCAAAAATTTACTGTAACAGAGTAATACCATTTTTAAAAAGTCAGGAATAATTTTGCCAAGAAAAACAAGATTTAAATGTGAATGTGGTTCATTCCTAGGTCCCCCAGGCTTGGAGTCAGGAGACCTATGACAAAGCCCAGTTGTGCCACTTCATCACTGCCTATCCTTGAGCAATAGCTCCAGCTTTCTTGATCTGGCTTTGAACTTTTTCAAATGAGTTCAAGAAGATAAGAGATTGCAAATGATGTATTGTTTGGCCCAGACAGTGATTTAGAAAATGCTTGAATTAATTACCAATTTTTTCAGACTTGACAAAATTTACATACAGATTTAGATTTCAGGCTTCTTTGAAAAACTAGAGGATCTGGCATCCAGCCTGGATTCACTCATTTGGTGCAGAGCAGCAGTGGGAATGCACCTCTAGTTGGGCACAGGTCCCACCACTCTCGATAATCTTTGGCCTAGATGCCTCCTCGTTCCAGGGTTTCAGCCACCACTGGGCTCCAGTGACTGGCACATGGGAGGCAAATACTAGTGAATCCAAAAAACAACTTCCCACAGAGATTCTGTTAATTCTAGAAGACACAGATGACCTCACAAAGTGTTTTGTTTCTATGGTATAGGAGGGCAGGGACAAAGATAAGATGAGAAGCCACAGCCCTGATAGGACATCAAGGACATTGTGTGATCTTGGTCCTTCATTGCAATTGATATACACACAGGAGGGATGTCAAAGTGAGAAGCTACGCCTTCAGCTGCCTGTAACCATGTCTTCAGCCTGCTTCCAGAAGGGCATCGAGCCTGAGACACGAAAGTCATGTAAGAGGGACAAGAGCCACGTGGAAATGATGTCATTTGACTCTCTGGTCCCAATGCAACTTGAGACCAGCCTACCCCCTGCCATTCTTCTCAGATACACAAACCAATCAACCCTCTAGGCTAGTGGGAGTTAGGTTTCTAACACCTGGGATCGAAGACATCCAAATACAAAACTCAAATACTTCATAGAGGTCAAATGAATATAAATTTCTTTGGTCTGGGGAGGGTGGCATGAATGCTAGCAATAACACAACACTCCAAGATACCGATCTTGAAAGTTTCCAATGAACATATTTTTTACTTTTTGTAGCCAGATATCTATCATGCCAAAATATTTTAACACTTCCTGATGTCTCTGTGTATTTCTCCAGTGATGAGGACACCCTAAAAGTAGAGTGCCCCAAGTGGACTATGAAAGAGAACCCCCCCAGAAGGCAGTGAAAGATACCACATTGACAGCAATTATGGCAGGAGGTCCAACAGGCAATGCACTTTCTCCTCCCTGAACTCCAGGCAGAGGGGTCCCCTACGGCTGGGGTCCTGACTGGCTATGGAGAAGATGGGGAGGCGTTGCTACGTAAGACGACTGTCTCACTGGCATAACCAGAGGACCCCATCTGCTGAAAAAGTGATGAGAGACAGCCATGCATTTAGAAAACCAATTACTCACATACGATTAATAAAACCTGGAACACGATGAAGACGAGAATGGGCATGTATAGTGCAGTGTTTAAAGTAAAACGATGTCTTCAGCGAACTTCATGGTTGGGACCTATATTCACATTCCAGAAGGGAAGCACTGAATTCCTGATTCGGTTAGGGTTGGACTTTTGTTTTTCTTTCCATGAACAGGACAGAGGGGCAGCTTGTTTCACTGCACAAGACAGAACAGTATGAGGAAGGTTACCATCAGGCAGTTTATACAGCTTTCCTGGATTCCCAGTTTAGGTGATGAATAGACCGCACACTTTTATCTCCTTCCCTTCCAGAAACCCTGTTAAAATGACAGTAAAGGAAGTTAGCAGACAACAGGCGAGCAGACATTTAAAAGAGGAAAAAATGGAGGATTGCTAAGTGACAGAAGAGGAGAGAAAGCTGCCACCTAAATGCCAAGGCCAATTTGCTGTCACAGCTGCAGAACAAGTGCCTGGAGTTCAGGGAGCAGAAAGTGCATTGCGTGTTGCCAACCACCACACCTCATGGAAGACAAGGGATTGATTCTTTAGGGAACTGAACCCAGGAGGCTTTAGAGTTAACACCGGGCACAGAGCGGGCAGGGCTGAGCACAGGAGGCATGAAATCTCTGCTCTCAGCCTGGGGCCCTCTCCCAGGGGCTCTCAGCCCCTACCCTCTGCTCTGCTGCAGTCACACCTGCAGCCCGTGGCCACTCCTTGAGGGGACACTGCAAATTCCTCTCAGGAGAACAGGCCTCAGAAAAAACTCCAGCAGTGGGAAATGACCCACCCACCCTCCGGTAAAAACCCGCGGCACCAGCAAGCATCGCCACCTGGGTTCCCAGAACGTTCATTCTGCTTTCCAGTGGTTCCTTCTGGAATTTGAATGATTAACAACAAACCATCAGACACATGAGAAAAGCCTCCAACATGAACGAGAAGGGCTGCAACAAATCTATAATTTTTTCAGTGATATTTAATATCGCACAATACTAAATTACCAAATTCAGTACTTCACAAAGTACTCAAAATCACTGAGACACACTAAGGTGAAGACTGACTATTACTTTAACCTAAGGCTATGTATTATTTTAACCAAAAGGAGGAATATGAGGAGAAATGAAAAGGTGTAGGAGAGCTACAGCATCATCTGTCAAGGCAGAAAGTCCACCGATAATCCCTGTAACTGACAAATTCATAAAGAACAGTATAAGCCTATTATGCAGAAATAAATGGGTAAATATCAGGGGAAATTATTGGTATGTATATTTGTATGCTGATATGGAAAGTTCTGTAAGGAACAGTATGAAGTGAAAAAGCTAGATGTGTTCAATATGCTCCCATTTATGTTTTTGAGAAAAGTTATGCATTCACAATTTGTATATGAAACTTAGAGAAAGCACATGAAAGCTGGAGTAGCAGGTTTGGGGATCGGGGGTGGGCGTGAAGTTCCCCAGATGTTATTTTCATAATAATGAAGGGAAAATTAAAGCACTCATGAAGCGTCTAGCTCAGGGGACACATCACATGACTACCGCAATGGTCCCCAACACAGGGTGCATGCTCGCTAGCAACGAGATGGCAGAATTTCTATTTCTATTTATTGTATATCTAAGAAATTTAACCTTGGCAAAATTTATTATACAATTTGACACATGGCCTCATCAGTCTACATGTTAAAGTCGTGAGCTGTATATTGAAAGGGAGACAACCTGAAGAAACAGCAGAACCCCACAGCCTGGAGGGGTGGCAGTGGAGCACCGTGCCTTCGTCCACGTCCAGGCTATTGCAAAGGACTGCAGCTTACTTGTGCCCCGCTGAGTGGATTTACGGAACATACCATCTGGCTTTAACATCTGGTTTTAATTAACACTCACAGACCAGACACATGTTTAAAAGGATGCCTGAAGAGAAACCACCGACTGAAGCTAACACTAAAAACACAAGCACAAGTGAACAAGAATATGGCAGAGCTAACAGAGGGCTGAGCTCCTGGTGCGGTCCCTTATTGTCCATATTACCAGGTCAGAGCACTGATGATTTAATCAAACATGACAGGAACAGTTCGAAAACAATTGGAGTTATTGCGAAGACTATTTAAAATGTAGGCTCCCATCCAGTTTGACTATCAGATACTCACATATCAGTTAAGGGTATGCTGTGCCTTCAGGTATTAGCTGATGACAGTATGGAGCTAGCAAATGCGCAAGTCATTTAAAAACTAAGCACCCTACAGGAACACAAATGTCTGCAGTTTTTCAATGATGTTTAACATCATGTAATACTAAACTACCAAATTCAGCACTTCACAAAATTTTACTAATTTAATAATTAATGTACAGTAGCTTCTTTCTAGGTTAACGCAAAAGACTAAAAACCACATACTGAGTGTGATTCTTACCAAGGAAAAAATGGCCATAAGTACATGAAAGCCAATATGGCACCAAATTCAAATGCATTCCTTTGTCAGCAAATACTATTGGCAGATACATAGAAAATACTGATCAGTATTTGAAGACTCAAGGTTTAGAACAAATTGCACAACCTGGGAAATCTGCTTTATGGTTTCATCTAAGTGAAGATGTTTCTAACATTTTTCTGCTTCTGGTAAATTATATTCCATACATTGAAAGAACTAGGGTGGGGACTGGACAGGAAAGGGGTCGGGGACTAAGAAGTACAAACTTCCAGTTACAAAATAAATCAGAGGGATGTAATTTATAGCATAGGGAATACAGTCAATAATATATTTATGGTGACAGATGATTACTAGACTTACTGTGGTGATCGCTTTGTAAGGTATATAAACGTTGAATCACTATGTTGTACACCTGAAACTAATATAGTAATGTATGTTGTATGTCAACTATAATTAAAAATAAATTTAAAAATAAAAAACAATAAACAAAGAGCTACTCTGTGTGGTTGGGAGGGAAACAGAGCCCAAGTACTTTCAAAATTTGTGGAATTTGAAAGATGAGTCATGTGCTTTTGCTTTGCAAAAAGACAAGTGTTCCCAATTCGTGGACCTTTGCAAGGGTCAGAGGGGCCTGTCAGTAGTGTGCTCTTTAGCAGCGAAGAAATCAATGCACTTTAAGTTTCCTTTCAAAGTAAAGGTGATGAGACTCAGCATCGACTGAGAAAATAACTGCTTTTCAAGAGAAACTAGAGCTTTGAAAACAGAGGATTCTAAAAACAGATGTTTGGAAATGTTTCCACTGTTTTGTGATCTTGTGGCCAAAAACAATGTAACTTTGTCACCTATGAAAACTCTTATATCAGCACACCCACACACTTGGAAATAGAATATTCTAGCGTATTAAAAAATCTTTCCGGAGAGTTTTGAGCCCATTTGTTAACGGGCTTTGAACCTATCTATTAAACTTTTTTTATTCATTCATTCAGTCATTCATTTGAGATACCTTTTATTCTGAGTTATACAAAATCAAAACTCCAAAAAATACTGCTTATAAGATCCATTGACATTATCTTTTAAAATAACACAATAGTTTTCTTTAAATCTAGAGTTAGCTAAAATTTGTCAGCGTAATAATTACTCTTTACGAAGATCAAGCAATCACAACCACATCAATACTTGACAGAATTCTGAATTTGGATGCTGCAAATTGGACAACATCCAATTAAAATATCAGTGTAGCGTTCATTCATCAAAGAAAATGTTTTATTCAAGTTCTCAAAATAAATTTGAGGAGCTATGTTATGTTTGAATTGAAGAAAAAGGCCAAGTTAAAATGTGGAAACAAAGTTTTCATTTGGTAAAAGCTGACTTCTGTGTACAAATTCTAATCACAGATCTGTCCCATGTGCCATTTTTCAGGTTTTTAAGAGTCTACCAGGCTGGACCCTTCAATGTCTTCACTGCTTTTGTTTTGCTTTTTCCCTTCCCTTTCTCTCGCTTTCCTTCAGCCTTTTTCTTTGCCTCTGGTTCATCCATATGGAATAGTGTCCATGTTGCTGTACTAGACTCTTTTTGTTTCTCTTAATATCAGTCTCCATTTCCATGTCATCTTTTTCATCTTTCTCCACCCGTTGGGTTTTATTTTCACAATGTTTGGGGACCGCCACAGTTGCTGTCTCTTGAACATCTTTCATTAAAACATCACTATCTTTTTTAAGAATACTTTTAAGTCTCCTAAGCTCCTTTGGAACATTCTTTTTTCTCTTTTCAACATCTTCCTTTTCCACTTACTCGATAAGCTTTTACCCATATTTTATCTGAAAAAGCTCACACTCACTCAACATGCTCAGAACCGTGAGAAGTCCTCGCACCCATTTGTTAAAACTATAAAAACAAAATACAATACCTTCTAATATGTTTAGAAATTTTCAGGGAAAATGAAATTTAACATCTAAAAGTCAATTAAAAGCTCTGTCAAATCAACTAAAACTGACAAGATGGGCTGAGACAAGGACTAGGATGATTTAGCGAAATTGTCCAGTGATATAGTTCTTCCATTTGTATTTATAAATCTTTGTGAAGGTTCTTTGCAGCAACGAAAGCCATTAATACCAAGAATCAAAATATAAGAACCTTAGAGGTAGGCTTAAAATAAAAATCAACATTAAAACAAAATTTTCAAAAACTATACTAATTATACTGGTCTCATTAAAAATCAATCATTTTAACGAGGGCAAAATATTTTTCATATTGTTGAAATTATTTTAAAAATTTAATATCACCATTTTCACTTTTTAGATATGCTGTAAAATACACATAACATTGATATTTGCCTATGAACCTAATGTATAAATACGTACATGTTAGCATGTTTATATTTCACACACATGATGTGTGATTAAAAATATTTGGTGTCTATTGTTCTATGGGATTGTTTTCAAAATATTCATATCTTTACCCATCTCGGATAGGAGATGGAGGTGGAAAAGGGCATTTCAAAAGTCCCCACGTACTTTTGACAGTATTCTCTGCTCCTTGACCACTGAGCCAGCGGGCCCTCTGCATGTTCTGAGCATTTAGTAGGCACCACTGAGAAAGAAACTCCATCGTGTTTCTTTCATGCTGGCCAGAGGCAGGCATACTACCTACTACCCAGCATGCACACTTACAGATAGCAACATCTCATTTTAAAACTGTTGAAAAACACTTTCATATGTGCTACCTGCTTTTTCTCTCATAATAATGACATAGAATTATTCTCATTGAACAGATGAGAAATAAAGTGAAATAAGTCAGCAGAGAACGTAAATGGCCTCTTTTAGATCATGAGGAGAGAAGGTAGAATTAGATTCCTCTACGCTAAGCCCCATGCTTGTGCCAACCTCGCATACACATTTCTGAAACTGGACTCTAGAGCCTGAACAGGGTGCCCCGTGGATAGAGATGACATTACAGCCACCACTGTGACCCTGGATCTTACAAAGAAGCAGCGGTCCAGCTGAGTCCCCTGCGTGGGTTTGTGGGAGGATGGGCCTGGTAAAAACCGGTAAAGCATGCGAGGAGTTTGCAAAAACTTTGAAAGTTTGGGATACAAATTTATATCAAATGATTGAAAGGGATAAACAGCACTTTTTGGTTTCTAAATAACTAAACTGTAACCTTCTAAGTTAATTTCTCCTCACCCCAATTTCTAAAATATAGTCTGTTCAAAAAGATCACAATAACTTGCTTCTGAGTTTTGAGCTTTTCAATCTACTATGCTGAATTAGTCATGTTTTCCCAGTGAGTTACATTCTTCAGCCAATACACTTTCAAGCATGTGTAAATGCATTATGCTAATAAATGAAAGTCAACAGGCGACTCAAGTTTTGTCTAAAAAAAGAAATAATTGTTGAGCAAACAATAGTCTAAAGCTATTTTATTCAGAATAATAGGAGACTGTTTCTAAGACATACCAGACTACATTTTTTACATAACTTTCTTTTGTCACTGAAAATGTTTCCCAAAATTGAAGATATGCTTAACTCAGATTTCAGTTTAGGTTTTAGCATACCCACATTTCCATTACACTGAAATGCAGAAAATCACTTTTTCATTCAGATTGGATTTTACTTTGTATTTTGATGTAAAGGGCACAGGTGTGGTTTAAAAATAATCATTAGCTCAACTAATATCTTTTTCGTAGGTGAAAATGGGATTTTTTTAACCTTTACTTAGATGCACATATACTAACAAATAAATGTACTGAAGTGTTTTACAAATAATAAAAATAACAAGCCCTTTTCTAATCTGGTAAGAATAAAACTCACCATGACATGATTCGTGAATTTTCAAAAGCATGCCATACCAATTATATATCTCCTACCCACAAATACTAGTTCACAAGCTGTCAAAAGAACAAAAATACTACTGTTTTCATTATTTTAGGAAAAAAGGCTCTTCCACACGAGTTTGCATAAATCATTCTCTCCTTTCCCCATCTCCTCCCACTACATTCCACCTATTCTAGCAACTATGAAGATAAAACAAAAACAGAAACCAGAGAATTAGATAACAGAGAATATTAATTCCTAATTAGATCAACGGAAATTAGTTTCTCCTTCTCCATAGGCTATGAACATGATGCAACACACCAGATTTAATACAGGCAGTTCTCACTGGATTTTAAACCTAGAAACTTCTAAAAGGTTGGACAGGGAATGATACTCTTAGCTGTTCTAAGAGATTCAAAAATTTCTTACATCCTTATATTTCAATCATCTTTTTTCTGAATGATTTGAGGCTAATAGTTTTCATTAACATAAAGAGCAGACTGCAGGTGAGCACTTGACCCACTGCCCGCCTCAGCATTGCAAACACTATGCTCAGGAACAACAGAGAACTACCCTACATAGTCCCTCCAAGTTCAGGTCTGAGGTATTACGATGCAGATCTCCTTATCAGGTAAACAGGCAGATCTTAAACAGTATGTTATTATAGTTTCTTTAATATTCTCAAAATATCTCACTTCAGGAGTCAATTTAGCATTCAGATGTATTTTCCTCTTTGGTCTTAAAGACTAAATGTTCAGAGTCTTAAGCATGCTTGCTTTTGGAAAACAGGATTTAAAGAACCTAACAAAGTTTCTCATTCAATATTCAGTTAGAAACATGATTTAGATAACTCCAGATTCATGTTTTGTCAACTCTGAATAAGTTAATCCCTGGCAATTTATTTTTTTCTACCTCTAACCCTGTTTATAGTAAAACCAAGGGTTTGTTGCATGAAATTCCATAGGAATCATGAATTTTTTCAATCCTAGCAGAGGAAAATCAAAATTTTCTTGTTTCATTGTACTGAAAAGAAACAACAGGCCCCCAAATGAGTCACCTTTGCTAAGCCCTACATTAGCAAACTAGCAGACTTAATACCTAACCTAAATGCAGTTTCGAACTTACCAGGAGTCTTAACCAGTCAATCTGGAGTTCTGTGGTCAGCAACAATAGACGTCATCTGCCACATAGGCCCTTTCTATCCCCCAACAGATGATGAGGTAATCTGTTCTTTCCTTATCGCTTCCCCCTTCTGCCTTATAATGCCTTCCATTTTGTACAGCTCCTCTGAGCTCTCCTTTCTAGATGCTGGATGAGATGCTGCCCAATTCATGAATCATTCAATAAAGTGAGTTAGATCTTTATATTTCTTCAGTTGAATTTTTATTATTTACCAATGTTAATGATTTTTCTCATGCTATCTTTTCCCACCTTTATACCTTGTTATCACATGTATCTCAGGACAGGCCAAAGGACTTGAATTTATCTACGTCCCTCAGCAGTAGGAAAGGACGTTTTGGCCATGCACAAGTCACTGCTGCCTGATAGAAATGTTCTCTGATCACATGCAGGAGCCACTTATATCTTTGAGAGTGAAGAATGGAAGCTTTACCAGTTAGATGTTGCTATAGTCTGAATGCTCGTGTTCCCCCAAAATTCATATGTTGAAATGTTAACCCCCAAAGATGATGGTGTCAAGTAGTGGGTCTTTGGGAGGCGCTTAAGTCATGAGGGTAGAGCCCTCATGAATGGGATTAGTGTGTGGAATAGACCCCACAGAGATCCCTAGGCCCCTTCCATCATGTGGTGACACAGAGAGAAGGCACCACCTATGAATCAGGAAGAGGGCCCTCACCGAAACATGACCATGCTCGTGCCTTCATGTTAAACAGTATGTTATTATAGTTTCTTTAATATTCTCAAAATGTCTTCCCAGTCTCCAGAACTGTGAGAAATAAATTTGTTATTTATAAGCCACCCAGTCTGTGGTATTTTGATATAATGGCTGCAATGGATTAAGACAGATGTTCTCCCCAGAAGTCTGACCCTTCAGTTGACTAGACTGTGTAAGTGATACTCTGTACTTGGTAAGCAAGGTCCACCTGACTAAAAAAGCTTTCCCACTAGGGTAGGTTTCCAACCACAGGTCACAGCATGAAAAGAGTATGTAGGACTGACAGCCTTCTTGTTTGATATGAAGCTGTTGATACCATTTCCTCTACTCAAATTGCTAATTTTAGTGACTTACAGTACCCCAATTATCATGGTAACCGTTTAATTATGTGGTGTATACTCTTTCCTCTAACCCTATGACATAAAACATTAAAATCGAGAGTACTGATGGTGTTTACTATAAATTGTGATGTTATAAAGATTGTTTCAAATGCCGTACTCTGTAGCTACACAGAATCATAATATGTTGCTAGTAAGATGTTAAAATACAGAATTATTATTAAATAGTAATATTACAGTATAATAATAGTAATATAGTAATAAACAATTGCTAGTAGTTAATATAGTAATATTATAGTATAGTAATAATAGCAATGTGGTAATAAATAGCTGCTAGTAAGATGTTATTATAAATACAGAATGACTGATAAAAATATAACTGGATAGAAATGATCTTTATAACATGAAATGCAGATTTATCAATGAAAACTGCTTGAGCTTCTCCCTGTGAATCCACCAGGTCAGCAGCTTCCAGAACTGTTGTATTTGTTCACTTTAGCAATAACCCTAGTATTCTGTTTTTGGACATTAGCAAATGTATGATTATCAGCAAAACATTAGAATGAGCCTTAGAGGGTAGCAAAAACCTCAAAAAGAACAGCAGCAAAAAACTCAGGTTATAGAAGTCCTGGTTTCAGGAACCACAATCCCCACCCAAAGTCAGACAGGATGTGCAAATTTGAGGTCTGACTCATCATCTATCAATTCCTGCCATGAATCTGGGTTTGGAGTCCTCTCACCTTCCTTTGTCATCCATGCCAATTAAGCTGGCACACAGGCAAAGTTGGACACCTCAATTACCTTACTCTTTTTCCAAGAGTAAATAGTAAGATGGAAACGAGTGAGGGAGGTTGGCAGGAACTAAGACGACAACGTCTCATGGGTGAGGAGTCTAGTCATGTACGCTGCGCAGAAAGCAGCCCAGTAAGACCACAGCACACTACCACACAAATGATGTGCCCGTGCCCTTGGTATTGACAGTCAATAGGGAGATTATTTCTTTAGTAATAACTCCTGTTCCAAATGTTTTTTTAACAATAACTTTTTTTGTAAATAATAATAGATTGCAATCCACAGAGTAAGAACCTATGAGTTCATGCAGGAAAAGATAGACAATAGATAGATGATAGGTTGGTAAGTAGACGAGAATAAGCTATTCCTTATAGTAGAATTCCAACTAATAAATGTAGAGAAATGGAAAAACTGAAAAATATCACCAACTCGCAAATACTACAGAAGTAACTGCTTCAGGTAAGAATCACAAATGGATGCTAAAATTAACCAGCAAAAGTATGGTGAGAAACAGGACGCCTACACAACATCCATGTACCTCCCCCTTTGTTACAAAACAAAGGGAAAAACATTAACTTTACAGTGCAGAAAGCTGATATTACTATAACCGACAGATCAGTTAACATCAGTAATGAGATAAATCAGCATCATGTGTCTTCTGATATGATGCATAAAACAGAAACAGAATCAATAACCTGGTATTATGATGAAAAACGTAGAAGCTGAATCCAGTCACTGGGAAACAAACCCTAACAGAGAGCCGTTCTGCAACATAACTAGTCTGTGTTCTTCATCAAAAGTGTGAAGCTCCAGAGAGACCTAGTAATATAAAGACTGAGAAACTAGTCCAGATTACAGGGGACTAAGCAGACATGACAACTAATGCAACATGTGATCCTGCACCAGAAAGGAGACAAAAATGCGACAACTGGGGAAACAGGAATAAGGTCTATCAATTCTATAACAATATTATATCAGTGTTAATTTTCTAATCTTCATTAACAGCACCCTTGGTTATATAAGATGTTAACATATGGGTGAAGGGTATACAGGAATTCTTTGTATCATTTTTGCAAAATTTTATGTGTCTGAAATTATTTCAAAATTAAAAGGAAAAAAATACATGAATACCATGTTTTTACTCTGGTACATCCACTATTATTTCTGTCCCTAATAATCCACACCCGCTTACTGAAGTTAACATCTTGGTCTTACCTCAATTTGCAGTTCTTACGCATCTTACATCGAATTAACTGGAATATTTCTCTCATGCCTCACTGGGATAAGAGTCTCACCTGTTCCATTCCATGAGTAAGAAGCAAGTTTCTCGGGTAAAATAGGAACTTGCATCCCAGGCGCCTCGCTCAGTGCCTGGCTCAGTGTTGAATGAATAAATAAATAAAAGTTATGGAAAAAAAAGACAAGCGAAACAGGAAGTGAAATATTCTTGACTCTGTTACATTACCAAGTTTTATGAAGAACAGGAAAAAAACAAGCCTGATTTTTACAAGGTAGTTGAGTTTTATGTCTTATATCCTTTGGTTTTCTGTTTGTACAGCACCTTTCCATCCCTAGCATTCATTTATCATTTCTAAAAATTAACACCACATCCTTAAGGCTGACATTTATTTAGGTTTACCCCATGTCCTGTATCTGTTAATTGCTTTATAGTCTTTCTTATGTCATCATCTTAAGGACACTGTGAAAGAGACAAGACTACTATACTCCTCAGCCCTTAAAAGATAAGGACACTAAAGCTAAGAGCAGTTAGTGATTAGCTCAAGGTCAGAGTGACCTCTACGCAATGACCTATGATTCTGATCATCTGGTCAGTGCAACTCCAGAACCTGGGCTCTCAGCCATGGCACTCAACTGCCTCTTGTCTTATAAACACATAAATAAATGAAAAGGACATAAATTTTAAAAAGAAAAAAAAAACCCTGTTCAATTACTTAAAGTAACTAGAGAAAAAGTGCTTAAGGGGCAGATGGCAACTAGATAAAACCCAAAACCTCTGTGTAAAATATTATCCCCTTTCTTTAAGTGTCCACAGTTTTCTGCTCTTTTCATTTTACCCCAGCACCCACAATAAAAATTCCTCATGAATAAATTCCACCTTTGCCTCATCTGCTAGTAAAGAAAGGGGAAAAATAACATTATCCTCATCAGTTAGCGTGGGTGGGGGTTTTTGGGGGCTCCTCACATCCTGGTGCAAAGAGTCTAGGAAGAAAACGCAAGGCACTGGGTGTGGGGAGAGGTACACAGGCCACAACACCGCGATGGCAGGGGCAGAGGCACGGTGCTTGCTGATTCCTTCTCAACGGGCTGTCATTCCCGATGCCACGCCCAAAGGCTGCCCATAACTTTATGCTCTAAAAACACTTCATAAAACTGATCACTGAAGAAGAGAGACAAAATATGAAACACATGAATGTAGTTTTGTTTTCTCAAATCCTTGCCCCAGTATGGGGGCCGCTGGGCATCACGGAGTGAGAGTCCACGTGTAGAACAAGGGAGCGTAGTGTTTTGAGCCCGTGTGTCCTGACATGGCTGTGAGGACCACCTGAGTCCACAACCACGCCTGGCACTGGGTGAGTGCGCCTTACTGTCACTGCCTCAATATCCCCAGAGAGCTGCTCCAGAAGAGATGCTTAGGCAATCTTTGCTGACTTTCATTTAGAATAAAATGTAGTTAAATCAAAATATGATCGTTTGACTTAGAGTCATGATGAGCCTATAACTAAGGGGAGAATCTGCAGCTGACATACCAGTCAATGCAACCCGAGCTCGCACCTACAATGTCTGCCCACCATTGCAGCCCAGAACAAACAGCTCAGCCAGAGAGGATGGGGAGACGCAGGCTTGACCAAACTAGGATTTTGTTCCAGAAGGGGCCCGTTTCCCTTCATTGCCATTAGCAAATCTAAGACAACCATACCTCACACCATATATGAGAAGCTGTGATATCTTATTCTGGTGTGGCTCCTTTCTTTTCTATAGTCCTTCTTGTTTACCACTCATGTTCATTTCCTTAGTGATTGCAGAGTTGGGGACCATTTAGATACCTGTGACCAGTGCCGTTCAAAAACCTTAGAAGGCTGTGAACTCTTTTCTTTAGCTCTTTGGAGCAGTATCATATTATACTGACCTGTTTGACATCTACTTGCTTGCTTATTAGAATTCAATAGCATCTCGAAAAAGTCCTAATTTAGAAAACTAAATAAGAGGTAGTTATTCACATTATAAACGGAGATTGCTTTAAAGGATTCACTTAAGTATTTTTTCCAAGGCCCAATTCTCTCTGTCTCTGTCTCTCAATTTAGTAGAGTGGTGAGGTCTTAAGGAAGCATAGATTTTTAAATCTATGGATTAGGAAAGAGAACACACAACTATTACATTGCAAAATCACTTCTACATTCACCAAATACTTATTAACCTGTAATAAGCTGATGAATGTCTCCTTGAGATGTCAAGTTCCAGTGTTCTCTTCCAAAAGCAAATTCTAAAGTGGGTGGTAGTGTGGGTGTCCCTCAAAATCTCCAAATTGTGCAAAATCCAGGCCATCCATAGGAGATAATTACTGCTCTTTAATTGAGATTTTAAAGATGTATCTATGTATCCCTATTTTTTAGAGATCGATGTAGTGAAGGGAGATGAAGACGTAGGGTGGTCAAAACCAAGTGTCAGAAACAGACATGTAAGATTAGTGAAAAGTGATACCAGCTTTGGGGTGAGAGAGGGATGAGTAAGGGGAGCATAGGAGATTCGTAGGGCAGTGAAAATACTCCGTATGCTACTAAAATGTGGGGCTACATGTCATTATACATTTGTCAAAGCCCATAAAATGTACAACACGGAGTGAACCCTATGTAAACAACGGACTCTAGTTGGTAATGAGGTGTCACTGTTGGCTCAACAATTGTAACATATGTGCTTTCTGCTGCAGGATGTTGATGGGGGGGAGGCTGAGCAGAAGGGGTATGTGAGAACTCTGTAGTTTTCCCTGAATTTTGTTCTGAACCTAAAACTTCTCTAAAATATAAGTCTATCAATTTTTTTAAAAGTGCTACCAGCATGTAATAGCATCGAGAAGGAAGAAACTTATTCCTTGAGTTTGTATGAAGAGATACTGGAGCCAGACCTTGAAGGAAGGAAAGAAATGGTGTTTGCAGAAGACAGCGTGTCACTGATATGGGGAATGACAGTGAAGGACTTCAAGGGACCAAACTGACAGGACTTTAAGGACCAGGCTGAGAAGGCCCGTTTCTGTTCTGTGGGCAGGAAGGAGTCATGGAAGGTTTTGTGCCAGGGGTTATGAGACGAGGACAGTCTAAGGACTTAGCTCCTTACTGTGTGGAAAGGAATTTGGAGCAAGGATGAAGCCTGGAGGCCAGGATCACAGGGCAGGCGGGAAGAAGTGAGCTGGGGGCACAGGATATGGTTTCTGATACACCCAGGGGAGGGGCACAGGAGGACCTGGGAATGGGGTACAGGTTTTGAGCCTTTGTGACAAGAACAGTGAAGTCAATACTGAAAACAGGAAATGCACAAAGAGAAGCAAATTCAGTGTCAAAACCAGAATCAGAACTGCTGCCACTCAGGGTGATATACTCTGCGGTGGGCTGTACAAACCACACACTGACTGACCTGCCTCTTACTGACTGTATTCACAGACTCGCTGTCCTCATGAGAACCAGCCTTTCTCATGCCTCGTACACATGGACCACATCGTCTCTTCTTTGTGCAGTCCTGCTCAGTGGTTGGGTGGAATCACCCAGGTGGTGCTCAAAACAGCAACACAGAGCAAGGCAAGCAGCATGACGCACACTGGCTGAGAGGTTGCAGTAGCCATGCTGCTGAGACAGGACCAGAACTCAGGCCATCGGCACCAAAGCGACCGCGGGAACAAAGAGCGTGACAAAAACACCCCATAAAACGAGTTTACTCAACATTGAGCCTTGATGCACAGTACTTGTTCACTAAGAAGGCCTCATGATTTCTCCGAAACAGACCTTTCTGACTCACACATACTTATTTGAAAATAAGTATGAAGGCAGTTCTGCAGTGGATCTGTAAGTGAACACCATCTCTCGAGAACGTGTCCTTTGGAGATCTCGTGCTCAGCAATTTGGCTGGCTCGTTCTCTCATCACTCTCTTCCTGAACAGTCCTCAGAACCAAGCCCTACAGTGCAATTTGCAGTAATGCTCTCCAGTGGGGCTCCAGGAGGGCTACATTTTGGATAATACCCAGCATTTTGAAGCATGTTTCATCTTCCGTCTATATTCTCGCATTATAAATAATTAACATAAAAAATATTAGTTTTATGTTTTTAAAACACCCCTGTATGATATAAAATTAGGGATATGGATGTTAGAAAACACCACAGTAAATGAACTCCATATATCTCTACCATGCTGCTCCTTTTCTTTGAATCACGTCTTTATATTTCCCTATTACATTCCTATATACATATGGCCATGTTCTTTGGTTAATGGGACCTAAACTTAGAACCTCTTTCAGTAATTCCTTCTTCCCATCTCCACAGAATCAGTTTTCCTGACTTCCTGTCTTCCATTCCTCTTAAAGTACATCTTAAAAGTATTCCATACTTACATGAATAATGAAACCAAAAGGAAGGGGCAGGAAGAGTCCAACACACCTCATGCTTATGGACCCTGAGAAGACAAATTCATTTGATGAGAACTTCAAGAAGGAATTTATCTGTGAGATGGACTCTCCATGGTCAACTTGGGGCTAAAATTTTATAAATGACTAAGAGTTCAGTGGCCATTTGCTGACAGGGGCGCCCCATGTACTCTTTATAGCAGGAAGACTGAACTCTTGGCTTCCTGCACTATGCCCTGCTTTATGTGTCTGAGTCAATCACTATAAGGAAGCCCTGGTTTCGGCTTTTAACCAGTGGACTAAGACCTGCCCTGTCCAATCAGAACTGCACAATTGTATCCTGATTTCTACCTATATTGACCAATCAGAACTGTATGAATTTGGAAACCTCATTTGCATAAAATTGGACCAATTAGGACCTGGGCAGGAAATTTCTCTATAAAAGGTGGCCTCCCCTCTGTCTCCATGAAGCCCACTTTTGGTTTCTACCAGATATTGCATTTCTCCTGTTTGCAAACTGTTTCAGCTGAATAAAGTATTTCCTTTTCCACACCTCTTTAGGAATTTTGGTTTATATGCTCTACCTTCCCCTTTCTGTTTTTCTACTTTCTCTTGATCCCATCTAAACACTTTTCAAAATAAACATTTTAACTAGAAATTCTCTCTCACCATTCTTCTAGGAAATAGGGATCAGTTTTAAAATGGAAGGAAAGGAAAAAAAAATACTTTTGTACTATTATTCTACATTCAATCATGAGAAATTCTCTGACACAAGTTTTTGACTTTTGTTTAAAAAGAATTCTGCAGAACCTTGAAGATCAGTGAAGGAGAAGGTCTAAACCTCACGGTGCCTTGGAAGAGTTGTTATAGTTTTCTAAAAGATTAGAAGTACTATTGCCAAGTAAGAATCTTTCTTCTACCTATCCACATTTTTTAATCCTCACAGATCTCCAGCTCTTGTTTAAAAATAAATAGCAGCATGTTTGTTAATATCACCCTGAGGACGTGTTCTGACTAACAAGACAATTAAGCTGGAAGGTATATTTTCAAGGCCAGAGCCAGAATCACGATCCTATATCATCAACTGTGGCAGCAAAATAAAATTAGTTTGATTATACTCATAGGAAAAGAATTACTCATGGTCAAATTTGTGGTCAGGAGAGGGGAAAGAAAAGAATCCTTAATTTAGGACATCCACTAAATCAAAGACATCAGGGGGAAAAGAGTAAAGCATGTAAATTTGTCAATAAAAGGCCAATACACATAATCCAAGGAAGACAAGAAAGAATACCTGTTATACATTTAGATAATTGTCAACCTTTCCCATGAAAGTAAGGAAATCAAAAAGTGCTCAGAGAAACCATAGCTCAGCTTGTCAAAAACACCCTGCTTGGTTGCCCTGTTGACTTTATACATAGGATAAATCAAACTTTTTAAAAGAAGTTTTAAAGTTTTTTAAAAGAAGTTTTAAAATAATTTACATTTTCGCTCATTAAGGGACACCAAATAAAAGTATTTCTCTTAATTACTAGATTTAAGAGTCAGAACTAAATGCGTAATGCTTTTTTAAAAAATGCAATGTACATCCCCAATTTTTATGAGGTACAAAGTGACTTGGAAATGATCAGGGATTAAAGTGATGATAGCCCCAGGACTAAAATTTCTAAAAATAGAGAGCGTGCCCATCACAGAAGAATACCCTACTCTAAAATTTCTTCAAAATTAGAGCACATTTTTCACAACACAAAATCCCTCTACTTTTCCTAATTAAATCCCTGAATGAACTATTTGCTATAGCTAATAAAAAGAAGTAGCCATAGCTTAACATCGAACATCTTTTTTACTGATCTCTTCCCTTTAATAAGCATTAAAGGATTCTTTATGAACACCAACAAAACTAAAAAGCTATATTTAATTCATAGAAGCAGGAACAATGGGTCATGTAACATTGTCAACTACACAAATTCACAGTCCCTTCTTCAGAACACGTAAAAGAAATTACGATGCTGAATTTATCCAATTTCCAGCCGTATTTCAATTTTCAAACATAATTAACATGGGCAGTTTTACAAAGAAGAATCAAATTTCAATGAAATGGGTGCGTCATCTTTTTGTTTTTTTTAAGAGAAAGCAAAAGAAAAATCATGATGCCCCAAGGAAAGGATTAACAGAGCTTTGATTAGAATTGAAAGCCATGAGTTAAACAGGTGTTTTGAATTACCACTTTTATTAAAACAATCCTTTACATGAAGCTCACTGGGTTTTTTTATTAGATCTAGAATATTGAAAGAAAATGTTTGTTTGGCTTAACATAATAAAGACTCACAAATCATAGAAGGATGATGATGGAATTACATCTGGGAAATTCACTCCTTCAGTATCTCCCTTGGTAGCACTCGGTATTATAAAAGTAAAAGAAACCTTAGCAACAATCAAGTGCTCTGTCCACATCCAGAAGAGGACTCCCAGTTACGGGGCGGAGAGGGATGAGAAGTGAGACTCATCCCTAGAAGCGTCAACTTGTTTACCAACACGAGGTCTTCTTTATGGAAATGATGCTTCCATAAAAGGATTTAAGGAGCAGCAGAATCCACTGGAAGAACAGCAGCTGTAGCAGAACCCTGGCTGAGACCCACTGCCCCACAAAGGATCCCGCAAAGGATCCCGGGAGTGGATTACGCTGATGCTGTGTAACAAGGCAGGGCTCCCAGTGATCTGTATCCCGCCTGAGGATTTGCCTGCCTTTTCCACAGAATTCTGTTGAAAAAGACAATTATAGGCACAGCCTAAGGTTCAGGCTACTTGTTGGATCCAATTTATTTACCTTCTTCTCATCCTGGAGGAAAATGGAATCTAGACTGCAGTGATTGACACAAAGTTGGTTAAACATGGCTCAGTTTTGTGTTCTCTGATGCAAAGTGGACATAAAGTGTAGCTGAAATCGAGGGGAAGCTGTGGTAATTAGATGAAAGAGAACAATATTTAATATTCTATATAAACATGTAGCAAGGATGTGGAGCCAATAAGATCTACGGGAAAATTATCAAGCAGAAAAGCAATATGCAGACCCAAGAACTAGGGGAAAGACCTGGGAAAAAGCATAATTTTATTCACATTGCATTTTGAAAAAAACAGTAATGCCTTTATCTCATGTGATCAAGCCTTATCAAATTGACAAATCCAATATGTGCTCATAAAGCGGTAGTGTTTTTAAAATGTATCATCATAAATCTTACTGTAAATTTATTACATTATGTGACAAATGATGCTACAGATAGAAACAGGTTTAGATTTGGAGGGTACTCTGCAGACCATCTAATCTAGCCCCCTCATTTTATAAATGAAGAAACCAAGGTCCAAGGGCATTCATGGAAAAGCCTGGCGAAGCCCCAGGGCTCCTGACTGCCCACCCAGAGCCTCTTCTTTAACCCACAGCCTGAAATGGTCCTGAGCTTGCCACGGCCACTCTGTCACACAGCCTATCTCAGAAAATGGATCCTCAGTAGACTACAGCGCTCTAACTTTACCATGAAGAGTGAATTTTTGTTCTATTCAAGAGACCTCATAATTATTCAATACATAACCAACCCTCTGTTTTGAATGCCCAGCTCACCACCCACATCCCTCCCCACACCCACCTGGGTACCACAGGAGTAAGGATTCTATATACTGTGACCCTATTCCCTGGCCACCAGAGTTCCCCAGTCCCCACCATAACTGCTTGGCCTAGAACTGGCCTCAGCCCCAAGCAGGTACAGTGAGTCTTCTTTCCAGGGTTGGATTGGGGACCATGGTGCTAGCCTCTCCCCACTGCAAATGATGAGATATAAAGAATGGAGGTAGTCGGCAACTTCCACAATTTGTCCTGGAGGAACAGAGGTGCCAACAGAGACAGAGATGAGACACAGAGAGGTCCTGGCAGCATCTCTGTAGCTCAGGGTCCCATCATGTTGCAGGCTTTGGCCTCTACTCCACTATCCTGGACACAATGCCCTCTTTTTGCTTACCTAGAATTGGGTATAATATTTAATGCTATACCTAACCCAGGTAGAACTTTTAATTTCACGATCACCTTCCCTCAGGAAACTGACAATCCTGGCAGTGCCCAACAACAGGGCAACAAATGGGATTACATCTGAAAGCCAGTTTTCCAGTAGATACAAGGAAGAAGCAACTTTGCTGTTTTCTGTGGACAACTTTGTTATGAAGTACCCACCTCTGGGGCCTTGATGTGTCCCTCAATAAAGACAGTCTTTGTCCCCAAATGTAGCTGGAGAAAGAACCAAGAGGAGAGGGAGAAGGAAAGGAAAATTAAGATTTCCTTGGACTTTTGACTATATTCTTACTTTAAAAAATAATTCATAGTCTCACAGAGTTTTTATTTTTCCATCTCACTTGAAAGAACTTAAATCAATGCTAACAACTTGTGTTTTGCTTGCATTTTGCTTCTACGTATCTTGTACTCATCTAATAGATAATGGTTTTAAGTGCACATATTTTTCTACCAAACAGCCTTGAGCTCTTAGAGACAGGAAGCAGATGAGTTCGGATGGGGAAAAATCAAGACCACTCTTACTTCTGCTGAGAATAACTGTTTGGAATGCCATCTGTTTGTCAGAGAGTAAAGACTACAGTATGTACACTGAGTTTCTAACATATTTGGGACACTTTCTCTTACCCTTTTGAACCCAGGCAGGGGTCGGGAGCCAAGGTGGTCCTTTTGGAATCTCCAGTGAGAAGCAAGTTTGTTACACCCACCTGCAGAGCAGGAGGGTTAGCACTGAGCCAAAGTGGTAAACACACTTATCAAAGAAAGATGAGGATTATCCATTCAGATCATTGCTGGGAGAAGCAGGCTGTGTATACAGTCTTCTCTTTAATTGCTGCCTTCTACATATGTAGATTGAGTAGAACTCCCACTCTTCTTAAAAAAAAGAATCAGCATCAGAAAAACAAAACTAAACAAAAAAAGCCAGATGAGAGCTGACTAGGCTATAAACTCTGACCCACGGATGTTTTTCTTCTTAAAATAAATAAACAATTTTGTTTACCTAGACTACAAAGTTTTCTCAAACAAGTATTAAAAACTGCTTTTTAAAAAAGGCTTTATTGCTCTCTGGCAAAAACAGACTAGAAAACGCAAGTCCTCATAACTCCTTAATAGCATCGTTTCCTGTGCTCTAAGAAGCCGAATGAGTGTGTGTATTTGCCCACATGCCAGCCAGGAGCATGGCTCAGGGAAGGAAAATCACATTCTAAGTCTTTCCAGATAAATTGGTATCCAAATATTCTGAGTGAGTGTGTGCGTGTGTGTGTGTGTGTGTGTGTGTGTGTGTTCAACTTTGTTTTTACGTAGATGTGTCATTATTTTGTGAAAGGGTTTGGGGACACACGTAGAGGCAGGAACACAGATAAGGAAGTGAAAACAACATTAGGAGGCAGGAGTTAAACACGCACTCCTGGGATTTGCAGGTTGAAGCATCCCATCTTAAACCCCATGTGAGACCCATCTGATCTATACAATGTGGAAGACAATAACGTAGAAACAATGACAATAATTCAGTGTGTCTTCAACTTCGTGGAAAAACAAAGTGACTGGTGAGGTGGTTGACAAGGAATGCTTCTTCCCACAACTAACCATCTCATTTGTGTTCCTAGTAACAAGGTTTTTGCCCCTTAAAAGTCACAGAGGACAGGATTGTGGAGAGTTTCTGCATGCCATGACCATGTAGGACAGTAAACAACCCAATGAAAATATGCTACTGACAACAAGCATATGCAAAGTGACCCTTTGGGATTTTACGCAATGGAATCTCCATTGCATTGCAGGAGAATTCAGACTTGGACCTGCTGAGCACAATAAAAAAAAAAAAAAAGCAGCGTGTGAAAAGAAATAAGAATTATATCCAAGAAAGTCATTTAGAAGATAAAAATAAAATATCATGAAGGAAGGAGACCCAAGATAGCATAGTAGATAAACAGTGTACCTGCTTGTTCCGTGAACACATGAAAATTACAACTAAATTACAAAATAATCAATCTGGAGAACCATTTGCAGTCTGGCTGAACAGAAGTTTTATAACTAAAGACATAAAGAAGACGCCCCATCTAGACTGGTAGAAGAGGTAGAGATGCAAAAATAAGGTGGTCCCAAACTTCCGTGTGGCACATGAAAACTGGGAAAAATCCCTTGGCTGTGGAGGTTCCCTGTGGAGGAGCGAGGGACCTCTGCTCCACTGCAGCCTCTCCAGCCCAGAATAGTGGTGCCAGGAAAAGGAGCCTCCACAACATCTGGCTGTGAAAAACTGTGGGGATTCCAACCATCCGGGTGGGATAGAAGGCTGTGCGAAACCCAGGGATCCCCTTAAAGGGCCCTTGCACAGATTCTTTCATGCACGGGCACCCACCGTGGGCTCCAACAGAGGGACAGACTCGGGGCGTGGGTGGCAAGCGGGACAGACTGAGGTCTGTGGCTTTGAGGCCAGGGCTGGAAGACACTCCCCTTTTCCCAGTGAGGAGTCCTTCTCCTGGTCACCTGGCAGGTGGCCGCCATCTTTAATGTGCTGAGCCTTCCCCCTACGCTTCTGGCTCAATCTGAACCTGACTGGTGTGGTGAGCTCCAGGGCTCTGCCCTGCTGACTCACCGAAACCACGCCCTACCCACCTCTCCCCATGCCAGAGGCACTTTCTCAGTGAGGAGCCAGCCTTGCCCCAAATTGAACTCTTTCCTGGAAAACTATTGGAGTCCATGGGCCCCAGACAGGTAACAACCGGCCTAGGTGTGCTCTAAAACTTTTGCTAAGAAGCTTCAGGCTCAGCATGGACACCAAACCAGAATCTACATTAACCTGCTGACCACAACGCTTCTCACTGTGGTGACTCCCTGAGACGCTGCTTCACCCAACTTGCAAACTGCAGGAGGCTTTATCAGCCACTAAACTTTAAGGGAGCCAGCAGGGGGCAGTAGGACTTGGGGTGTCGTGGCTTTTTGCAGAGCTACCCAGGCCAGGAACTGGTGGCAGCTGTCCTTGGTTCACAGTGTGGCCTCTCCCATTTGCCTCCAGGTTTAGTACAGGTAGCAAAAATTCATGGATTCCTTTATAGGTCCTATCAGGTAGTCCCGTGCTGGTCACAAGAGATGGGTGACTTGGGCCTGCACAGGAGCCCCTCCCAGGAGGCCCCAGAACCAACATACCTGGAAGCTTGGCTTCAGACCACAGCAGAGAACCACCCAATTAGCCCCATAAGTGGCACACATAAAGGGCTATCCCAAGAGGAAACAGAGCCTGCTGGAGCAAATCCCACTTAGTGGGGTAAGCTCCCCACAGAGTAGTCCATAAGCTGTGCATGTGGCCAAACCATAGCCAATCAGCCTGAGAGTTAATCCTACCCACTGTCGTGTCAATAGCAATCAAGGCTCAACTATAACATGGGGACACATACAACACTCACAAGGGACACTCCTGGAGGACATGGAGCAGGTGACCAAGAAGACTGTGCCAGGGCCACACAGGGCACCTACTATATAAGGCCACCAGCCAAGACGGGGAGATGCAGCAGATCTACCTCATACATAGAAACAAACACAGGGAAGCAGCCAAAATAAGGAAACAAAGAAATATGTCCCAAATGAAACAACAGGAGAAAACTCCGAAAAAGAACTAAACAAAATGGAAACAAGCGACCTGCCAGAGACAGCGTTAAAACCAATGATTAGAAGGATGCTCAAGAAACTTAGTGAGAACTTTCTCAACAGAGAGATAGAAACCATAACCGGAACAGCAAAAGGGAAAAAGAATAAAAAAAAATGAGGCTAGTTTAAGAGACCTCTGGGACAATATCAAGTGTAACAACATTCACACCATACGCGTAACAGAAGGAGAAGAGAGAAAGCAAGGGACTGAGAATCTATTTGAAAAAATAATGACTGAAAAATTTCCTACCCAGGTGAAGGAAATAGACATACAAGTCCAGGAATATTGCTCAGCCACGGAAAAGAAGGGATTCTTGCCGTCTGCGGCAGCAATGATGGACCTGGAGGGTGCTGGGTGGAGCATCAGACAGAGAAAGACAGTTTCGATGAGATTTTGCTTATATGTGGAATCTAAAGAACAAAATAAACAAACAAACCAGAAACAAACAAACAATTCATCAAGAAGAACATCTCAGGCATATCTTTCCTCACAGTGAACCATCTCTACCTAAACTCCCTCCTGAACCCCTCCCACATCGACCCATCCTTCAAGGCTGTTCACATTTGATCTCTGTCCTTCTTGAAGCCATCCTGGAAGATTCCAACACAGACTGATCTTCGTTCCAGTCTCTGACCCTCTGGAGGACATTTAACACACTTGTCAGTGTGTTTAGATGCATAGTTCTTCCCTCTCATTTTCTGCAAGGGTTATATCTTAAATTATATTGAGCAACGTAAAAGGAAAAAAAAAGTAGGTACCATATAATTAGTGATATTATATACAGAAAAATATTCATACAACTAAAATAACTAGCACTCATTTAAAAAGAGGAGTCAGTTAACGCCTCAAATCTGCATAATACAGTCATTCTGTTAATATTCTGCTAGCTAGCATTCAATGGCCCACAGGTTATTACTGTATCAAAGAAGAGTAAAAGTTATGTAAAGGAAATTTATTCCACAGAACAGCTTCTTTTCATTATTCTTCTTATTCAAATTTTAATGAATATCTTTGAAAATCTTTAACCACTTGTTCCAGACAATGAATTTCTGCCTCTTATAAGTATTTTCCCTCAGACTGAAAAACATCCATTAATATTTGACTCTTCCCTGTCTCTTCATACATTTCTGATTTTTAGGGAGGACCCTGAAAACTTATCTTTATTTAGGCAGTTTATCTCCAAGATGAACAGAAAACTGATTAACCACAATCGAACATTAAAAACTTCCCTTTTTCTTGTAGTCTGAAACAGGCATATTCTCTTCACATGCTTCAAGACAGCAAATATAATTGAATGTGTAAGTAAAACTTACGCCAAGCCTAATGAGCTAGAAGTGGCTTTGCCAGACCACAATGTCTTTAAGGCTAGAGACTACACACATTCCTGAAATAAGAAATCAGAGAGATGTTTGAGATTATCTGAATATGGCCCAAAGACATTTGCTTGAGGGCAGTAAGCACATATCAGTATCTTCCCTTCAAGAATTCCCTCAAACTCTCATTTTTACAAGTCAAAAAGCTCTGATAAAACTAATACACTAATACAGACCCTGGAATATTTTCATTCATGGTTTTAACTGCAGTTTAGCTACATCTCATTCAATTTCTCAGAACAAAAATTTCTGCAGAAGTTCTTGCAGATGTTGTAAGATTGAGCATGCATTTTTTTTAATGGATTCTCTAGAAGGCTTTGCCAACTTCTAAATGTTCCATCACACATTTACTCACCAGTTATCAAGCAACTTATCAATTATTTAACATTTTACAATATTATACTATCAGATGGTTCTTTCTCCTTTGGCTATAATTATTCTATTTTTAAAAAAAGCAATTTCTCTATTAAGCTCATTATTTCCAAACTATTAACTTGGCCATCAAATGAATCATGTTGCACATAAAAACGACAGAAGGACCAGAGTCAACTGATGAATTGTGAAAGAACACCCTGAGCCAAAACACATGTCAAATTGCCATTTTTTTTCTCAGAGCCATGTTGTGTCTGGGACAGTACAACATGACTGGCGTCAGCGTTAAGAGAAAACTCCTCCACCAGGAGTTGACAGTGTCCAGAGAGGTGACACTGCACACATAAGGAAGCAAGAGACTGGAAAGCATGGGGAAGGTGACATATTCAAGACTAGCGGTTAACCGGAACACACTGCCCCACTAACCTCTGGAGTGTGACCATGCAAACGAGCATTTCTACCAGGACCAGTGTCCATGGCTACATAACAGAACAGACAAATCAGCAAAACGTGACCACAGCAGACCCCTTGGTGACCTGCACAGCACATGAAGGAAGACTTGCCCAAGGCAACATACTTAAGTAGATATATTTTTGAGCAAAATTTCCTTCTCTGTTTCCCTTAGGGTCATTCATACCACCCTCCCCTCCCATCTGGTCACAAAGGTCCCTTGTATCCACTGCAGGAGCACCTGCAGTCTCACTGTTTATCCGTTCTCTGTTCTTGTCTATCCTCCGTCCCCCATTAGTCTATAAACTCCTTGGGGAGAAGGGCTCATTTTCACCCCAGAACCACCCATGGCATTTGGCTCAATAAACATTTGTTTAACCACGTAACAAACTGCCAAACTGTGCTCCCAAATTTTCCCCTATCCAAAGTGGCCTGCCCCGTGCCCCTCTCCCTTTGGGGACTTCCAGGTGACAGCTGGTCTGATAATCCAATGGAGGAATGTACTCATGGGTGGAAACGCTTTGCTGTCAGGTCACGTGCTCTTTTCTAGCTCCAGAGTTCTCATCTATCAAATGGAAATAAGAACATTTGCCCTATGTACTTCACCATGAAATATCAGGGTACACTGTAACAGCACTATATAAATGTAGTCTTTTTTTAGCTAGATTTTGTTAATAATCTGGATTTCTGGTCTCAAAAGTACAGTCTCTCATTTAGGTATCATTCATGGTATGTTAACACAGTTAGTATGGAAATTATATAGTTAATAGTTAATACAAACAGAAATACAGTGGCACCTCGGTTTTCGAATGTAATCCACGAGTTCTGAAACATTCGAAAACAGCCGACAGCTGGGCCTCAGGACCTTGCACTCAGTGGAAGATGTGTGACATGTTCCACTTCTGAGTCATGTTCGAAAACCGAAGCATTTACTTCTGGGTTTACGGCGTTCATAAACCAAAATGTTCATCAACTGAGACATTAAAAAATCGAGATACTACTGTAAATGCATTCATTATTTTAAATGAACTTTTCCTGATGATCTAGCTGCTAACACAATTGGACAATATCTACACTTTTTAGAAGTGGCCTATTTTCAAAAATAAAAATCTTCCCTGCTAAAGTTGATGGAGAGTCTCCTCTTTTTGGAAAAACACTGATTTTTACTAGAAGTTTTTTCTACCTTTTCCTGGCTGCTCCTCCTGTAGCAGACTTCTACATCTCAGAGTCATGTGGGCGCAGGCCCTCTCCCAAGGCTCCCTCTTCCACTGCACGGCCCACATCTCATCTAGAGGGATGACTTCCATTTGTAACCCCAGCTCGCACCTTCCCTCTGAGCTGCAGACCTCTGTAGCAATGACTTTCCTGACATCTCCATGTAGATGGCTCAAAGCACTCACTGCTCAGTTAAATATGCCAGAAACCAGGGAATTTTATTTATTTATTTGTTTTAATTTTTATTTTTCAAGAAGGGTGCAGCTCACAGTGGTCCATGTGGGGACAGAACTCGCAACTTTGGTGTTATTTGCACCGTGCTCTAACCAACTGAGCTAACCGGCCACCCCCAGGAAATTTTATTCTTGGTGCTTCTTTCACTCTTACGCCCCACAACCAATCACACTGAGAACTGAAGAGTCTAGCTCTGAAATGTGCCTTCAGCCCTGTTTCTCTCCATCTCTACTGCTATCGCCACTGTCATCTGGTCTACCTACCTCTTTACTCTCCTGGCTTTCATTCCCTCCCTCCTCTAAACCCCTCTCCAAACTGCAGCTGCTGAGATCATTGAAAGACACTCATCTGCTTTTACTCTTATAATCAAAAGTTGACTTCCGATTTCTTTTAGGAAAAATCCTTCTGGTAATCTCAAAGTCCTCATCCGATCCCTACTCAACTCTGCAGCCCCATCACCTCTCACTCCCTCACAGGTGCTTCTGCTGCCTGGAATTCTCTTACCTACTCCACTTCCTCTTCACCTGGCAAACCCAACCTGCAAGCCTCAGTTTACATGCATTTTCCTCCACACGCCTTCCTAGCACTCCACCCCCCATCCCCAGTTCAGAATAAGTCCCTTATGATTTACTTCCAAGCTCATTTACATGTCCTTCTCAGCCTCATCACGACTGTCAGCATTGCCATTTGGGTGTTTGGTGTCGACCACAAACCCCATGAGACCTGACCATGACTGCCGTTTGGTGCTATGCCTAGAGGATCAGCTTGTGACAAGCATAGCAGAGCAGATGCCTGGGTGGGCAGGTACTCACTTCCCATTCCCATTCCTGCCTCCTTGCGTGCTTTCCTGCACTGCGGAGGCTGGGGGGCTTAAAAACTACATTTCTCGAACTTTTTCATCAATAAGCATCTGAATATAAAATCAGTACCACTCTCCAGCTCAACCTAGAGCTGCTTCTTCAGCATTTGCAAAGATTCTTCAAGCCACTAGTATACTGATATATTTAATGCCTTTTTATCTAAATCAGCTTCAGTACCTTTTGTTTTCTGTAACTGAACCCTGACTCTTACGATGCTCAGTATGAGAGCTGAGTGATGATTTAATATTCATGAACGAACTTATAACTATCCATTTTAGCAACTGCCTTACAAACCACTGAACTGTGGTATTTTGTGAGGTGACTCCTTTTGCAAAACAATGTCTTCAGAGTGATCAACACTTATGGTTACATTTCATGTAATAAATTTGCTTTTGAGATAGTCAACTGTGTGTTAAAACTAAAAACCAAAAAAGTCTGTTACTGTGTGGGATAGTCAGTCCTAAAACTCAAGTTATATTTAATATGTGCAACACAAGGAAATGGAGAATGGTATTTGTCCAATGAAAACTATACAAATTATCCTCAACTATAAAGTGCTGGTCCTGGATCTCCTTCAACACTCCTTAAAAATGTTTATGAGAAAGGGTCATTCCTAGAGGCAGGAATCACACTGTGTGTAAATTAAGTTCAAGGCGCACTCCAAGGGCAACTCTGAGAATGAAACTGCCATTTGAAGGAGCAGATAAGGAAGAATGTGTGGAAAGGGGGAAAGTCCTCTCCCCTCCTGCCTCAGATATGGGAACATGGCGATCAGGAAATGAAGGCAGGCAGAATATTCTTCTAAGCAAAGCCACTTCCTACCCTATTCTCCCCACCCAGTTACTTTGAGGGAGCCCCTAAGATAAGGAGCCATGCTGACAAAAACAAAACAAAAAAATTACTCTTAAACTTCTAAATCCTTGTCTATTCTACACAGGCCAGTTTCACTGGGGAAGTGAACTGTTAGCATCATCAACTAACAACTTGCATTCACCCACCTTCATCGTTCTCTTAATGACTCAATTCGGCAGATACACATGGTGTGTGATGGCCATGAGACAGACGGCAAAGAGGAAGGCAGCTCCTGCCCATAAGTAGCTTATAACTGGGTGGTTAAAGAACTGCTGGGCGTGACTGCAGGGAGCAGAGGACATCCCTTCAGTCAGCTTAAAGAATAGTGTAGTGAGATGGACCTCAGAGAGTGTCCATAATGGCCCTATCAATCTGACACTCCACAACGTAGTGGAGACTCTGCTAAAGGTCTGCAATCTGAATAACTGACAATCAGTAAGTAGGTCAGTATTAATGCCAAGACAAAACAGCTGTAGCTGGATTTTTAGGTGACTGTAGCAGAATATCTGCTTGCTGCTACACACAGATTTAATAATGTGGAAGGAAGGATTCCCTGGCTAGGGCTTCTCGGGTGGTAAAGGACTTTCTGCTGGGTACAGATGCCCAAGGCCATGCATATTTCCTATTTAATTTCGGGAAACAGTTGTTTCCGTAAATTTTCAGGAAAATTTAATCTCATAATTACTTTCAGAAATGCTATGAGAACGTTCCTGAAGGATGAATTATTTTATGTCCTCAATGTCGGTCACTCACTCAGCACTTACGGAACTTCCTCCCTGGGAGAAAAATCAACTAGTAAAGAAATGGAAAACACAGCTCTCATTTCTCAAGAATTTACCTTGTGAGGAGGAAAGAAAAAGGAGAAATATAGATACGTACAGTTGACCAATGATTCAAATCACCAAGTATAAAAGAGTTACAAATTAGAGAATCCTATTAATAACTACACCTTGAAAGGCATTCTTGACATGGGCTAAGATTTCAGAATTTTAAAAAGGTGGTGCGACAGAAGGTGCTTAACTAGACTGAACAGTGCTAGTTTAGTTGTCTCTGAGAAGCAAAGTCTTCAAAGATAGGTAAGTTTTAAAGAAATGCAAGAGTAGTCATCTGTGTAACTCCCGACAAAGGAGCTGGTCCTACTGCTGGTTAGAGTTAAGCCCTCCTAATGTCTGAAGCAACATGGCGCCACAGAAAGCACACTGATCAGCAGCCACGAGACCTGGTTATGTCATTCCAGGCCAGTCAACACCTCCGCACACTCTCCTCGCACTTTGAAATAGGATTATAATCTCATCTAGCTATATCA
Organism: Rhinolophus hipposideros; assembly: GCF_964194185.1. NCBI lineage: Eukaryota > Metazoa > Chordata > Mammalia > Chiroptera > Rhinolophidae > Rhinolophus > Rhinolophus hipposideros. The sequence continues at coordinate 14,418,223 of NC_138047.1, read as the reverse complement.
CAAGGTATCGAATGAGACATGAGAGTACTCGTGTGCTTTGAAACCTCTGAGAGGTTATGCCTATGAGATTTCAAATTAAAGAAAGCCAAAGAGAAAAACGCTATGGCAAACGTGGGCCTGGAGCTGCACATGTTTCAAATGCTTTTATTTAATGCAGTTCACAGCTGTGCGGTCTTTTGTTTTGAAAATACAGTTAAGTCTAAAGAATAGAGGCAACCAGATATCATTTTGATGTATTTCCTTCTAGGCTTTTGGGTCTAAGTAGTTTGCAGATGGCTGAGCTCATACAGTAAACTATTCTGTAGCCTAGTTTTTCTCATTTATAAATTCTTCAAAATATTTTAGTGAGACCTACTTATTGAAATGTTAACATGACTAAATGGCTAGAAATTATTCTAACATGTATCTGTACCATAATTCATTTTTTTTTTAATGTTGTTGAACGACTCCCTGGTATTTTGTCATGTCCATTTGTTCAGGTTGAGAGTTGAGTCTCTCGGTTCCTGATTCATTTTAAGGGCTGGATCTATTATGTACGTAGGGCTACATCATTCACTGCAGGCTCACACAGGGCTCAAAGGGACACCTTCAATTCTGGCACTAGTATCATTGCCACCAGCCTCATTAGTTTCTCGGGAGAGTCAAATCAATAATCCTATCAATCCTTAAGGTCCAAGGTCATATCCTTCTGCTCTATGAAGCTTTAATACCCCAATGACTCCAGCCCTCACTGATGTCCTTCTCTCAACTCCTGTAGTTTAATTTTTAATATTAATATTTAATATTATACATAGTAATTATATACAATCTCTCCCTAATTGTTTAATGTCATGTTATTTCTTTTCTCTTTTGGAGTAGTCCCATCTCCCTGCGGTGGACACCAGCTGTTCTTGCTGTCAGCATCTATTCAGCTCCTTCTGGTAACACTATCCCATGTTCTTATCTGGGGCACCAGACACACTCTGACTCCCAGCTCAGTTCCAGAAGTGGAACATGTGAACGATGCCCGAGAAATAACCACTTTCTCTTCCCTGGATATGGTGACTGCTTCAGGGACACACAACACAATATGGACCAATGACAATCAGGCCCAAGACTTGTATTCCTTAGGGGAAGAGATACTTTCCATCTGGACTTGATGAAAAATGTAGAGCTGGGGCTGTTGAAGATATCTTGCTAGCATAAGGGTGAAGATAAAGCAAACTCAAAGAAAGTAGAGTTGAGATAAAAAGAAAGAACCCAGGATAAGCAAACTATGTAAGCCTCTAGATGCAACTACTCTTGGAATTTTGTATACATAGGTCAGTAAGTTCCCTCCTTGACTGAGCGATCCTAAGTTCTTTTCTGTCACCTGCAAAATCAATTTAAAGAAATGGAGTCCGAAATGACTTGCCAATTAGATTTTCAACTCCCTGAGCTTGAAATTAAGCTTCCTCTGGTTCCCAACAGTGCCAAGAACAGTGTCCAATGTTTCGTATTCACCTTGGGTCCAGGGCCATTTTTTATTTTGCTTTGTATCTGTCCCAACACCGAATATGGTGATGGACACATCAAACATCTGTCTGTTACTTCGCAGAACTCACCTTCTGAAATAAAACACTCTCATAAACATCGACCCACTAGCCTACTGGTGGAGCCAATGTTACTGGCAATGCCCTTCCTGCCCTTCCAGAATGCATCCCCCCTGGGCCTCCAAGGAGAACCACTGGGAACAACCCCAATCACTTAGGACAATGATTGATTGTTAGGTACACAGCACAACTTCTGTCAACACCTCCACATTTCAAGGGACTAATATTTGCCTTTTCAAGGAACTTCTTAAATTTTATTTTTTACTTTTGTGGGCCTATAAACATTCCTCCAAGAGCAGTGTCAAAATTTTCTCCTCACCTGAAGAATCTTCAAAAGGATGCCTTTGACCCCCCAACTCCAAAGAAAGAAAAAGACCTGTTTTATTGAAAGAAAGACTATTTTTATAAAAAACGAAAAACACTAAAGCTGTTTAGATTCTACAGTGGTAAATGTCTTTTTTCTTTTTTTTTTAAATTGTGGAAAGAACACTTAGCATGAGATCTAACCTCTTAAAAGTTTTAAGTGTACAATACAGTATTATTAACTATAGTCAGTGTTGTACAGGTCTCTAGAATTCAATCATCTTGCTATTTGTTGTTAATATAAATGTCTTCTAAAAGAACACGCCCACCAAAAGAACAAAACCAAACCAAACCAAAAAACAAGGACTTGGTGATACAGCTTGAATTTTAGAACTGTGTTCTGCATCATGACTCTTCTTTGAAAGGCACAGAACAAAGCCGGCCAGTCCACCTGAAAAGCTTAAAATCCAGTCTTGGGATGAGAGAGTAGATGAGAATATTGATATTAATACTATGACTTTTAAAATGGATGCAATCATGCTAAATTTCAGATCCAGTATCTCTTTTTTTGAGAGATATAGGCTAGGACTATTGCAAAAATCACTTTCAACTGGACTTACAAATGGGACCTACCTATTCTGGGGGGCGGCAAACCCTGCGGATGTCACCACTACAGACATTTGTGGCTCCAGATGTACAGACAGAAAAAGAAACATGTAATTTTTTCTAAGCAATCAGCTATGAATAAAATGCAAAAATACTTTACTCGCCCCAGAGGGAAACTGTTTTCTAAAAACTTCTTTTGTTGATCTTTTCAGGATTAGACTTTCAAGAATATGTGGCTCAAAATGTCATGCCACAGTATAAATCATCTTAGTAAAATATGGCCAATTAGGAAATATAAGTTATAAAAATGACTCAAAGTTTGTAGCTGAATGCTACAAACTGCAATAGAAGAGATGTATTCCAGGAAAGAACTGCATCAGTTTGCAACATAAAATTGTCTTTAATACTTGAACTGTACTGCACGGGGAGAGAAATCACCATGGCACATTAATGTTATATATACATACATACATACATATATATATGTATATATATATATATCTGAGAACTTTAAAAAAATACATGTTAAACTGATGTAAATACATTAAAAAATAATAAAAGGTTTAAACTACCAAAATACAGTGAGACAGCAAAAATGAACTCAAAATTCAAGAACCGCAATTCTTGAAGAAACCCCACCTATAGGTAAAATAACCAAAACAAAATATAAACAAGAAGCTTCTTTGACTAGATTTTAACAAATCTCCCCTATCTTGTTAACCCACTGGGATTATATAGTTGCTATGTAGCAAAGATCCCATAGGAATGAGAATGAAGATTTTCTCTTGAAATTATAAGCCGCCATCCTAAACCCAATTAAAATCCTAGGCATTTTACATGTTGTCTCAGAAAGTCTGCGGAACGATTCCATTAGATACGAATTTTTATGTCTATTTTAAAGAAGAGAAAACTGAGTTCCGTAAAGTTAAATAACTTGCCCAAGATCACAAGGTCATACTTAATCCCACAACAAAACCCACGGTGTCTCATGTCCTTTAGATCAAGGCCCACGATGCCCCAAGCAGACCTCGGGGCTCCTCCGGGCTGTCTGGCTGCTCAGCACTGTGGAATGTGCACCAGCCAGAATCCCAGAGATCTGGGTCGTCCTAGCTCCCTGCTGACCACACAAACCACCCCCCACCCCCACCCCCGCCTCAGTTCTCCAGGAGGTGGGACTGGGTGGGTCCTGGCTCCTTCTGGTTCTCACAGTTGAATTCAATTTGAAAAATCAAGCTTTAACCAGGTTTCAATGATTTTCTTTCTCTTTTCCTGAGATATACTATCCAATAGCTCACAATGCATGCTACTCCAGTCTTTTTAGCCACAAAATGACTCAATGACCTTGAGGACTAACTGGACAAAAGGTCTTCATTTAATAGCCATATACTGGGGACCTCTTTCTAGAGGCTGTTTGCAGAGTGATAAGGCTGCAGCAAAGCTGGTTATCTGAGCGCAGCGCAAACATCCCGTCTTAGGCTGTTTTCCCTCCCTGGCCACATCTCTCTCCCACAGCACAGCTCTCAGTCTCTCCCTGCCGCTAGGTGCAGACATGTGTCCTTAACATACACACAAGCTTTGATGATGGTGCCCATGACTCCACTGGCCAGATCTGACAGCTCCTTGAGGGCAGGACACAATCTTATCCTTGTATCCCCAATACCTACTCCTTGCTATACCATGCTGGCCACATAACTGGTGTTCAACAAGTGTTCATTTAATATTGAATTATCTTTGTTGTAAAGGCAGGCAGGAAGGTAGATGAGAGAAAACAATCCAGGTGATCTATGTACTTTATGATTCACAGGTTCCCATTAAACCCATACCAAGGATAGGCCTGTCTCATTTCGCACAAAATACCTGTTCCTGAAAGGTAAAATGTACATTGATTCATCTGGCTAATAATTCCCAAGAATCTTAACTTTAATTTCAAACATAGTATTTCCTTACAATTTTCTTTAATAATCTGTATAACCCCCATCTCTGGACAACAATTAATACTAAAATACTATAGAGAGCCTCTATAACTCAAGAAAATTTGCAGGAATTTTTTAAAGCAAAAAAATGTGTCATGGAACATGAACACCATTCAGTTAATCCACACTGTTCAAGACTTGAATGTTTTAACTTAGATCATTTATCTAGCCTTACATTGCAAACCACAACATGACAAAATCATGTTATCTGGAAGTGGCTAAAATGAATCAGATGGAGTTTTCCCATAAAAGACATATATATATATATATATATATATATATATATATATATATATATATATATATATATATATATATACTCCAAATTCATTTTGTTTTTAATTCAGACTTGTGTATAGGCTACCTATCTGTATGAATGCTTTTAATATATGAGAACAAAGACAGAAAACATCACGTTCTGAAATCAGACCACGGAATCCTGTCAATCAAGGGCAACCTCCTCCCTTCGTCCCCAAGGTGGGGTTAAATCAAGAAGGCTTCAAAGGAGGAGGGCAATTTAAACTGAGTTTGAAAGGGAAGCAAAGAGGAAGCAGACTACTGAGGTGACATTTCCTAATCATGGAAGAGCAGGGCTGACAACATAAAGGAAGAAGCAGAAAAGTGTGTGCCTGGACAGCAAAGGGATTCCTTGCCAGACATGGGAAATCCTACCAACAGGGTAATGAGATCACCGGGTTATGAGATCATCGTTGGACAGCAGCTCGAGGCTCACAGATGCCCTGGAGCCACTCAGCCCTTTTCCTCTCCCAGCTGCTCCCTTGCTGGCTTGAAAGCCTCTAACCCACTGCCCTGCATCCTGCATCCCTTTCTCCTTACCTCATTCTAATAGATATTATGGTCAGTGTGAGTCAGTGTGAGCTTTTAATTTAAACCTTAAGTTCCTTGAGGGCAAAGAACTTGCTTTGTACTGGTGTCCTTCCCCTTCCTAATACCTGGTATATGTAGTAGGTACCCTGTCTGAATGATGAATTGGTAAATGCACATGTTGTTTTCAGTGTTTCAGAGCAGGGAGATACCGGATTTTGGAGATGAGGACCAGAAAGAAGAGGCTAAAAATGAGAAAACTAGACACAGCAGGAAAAGCACAGGCAAACACTGGGGAAAGTGAGGAAAGAGATGGGATGTAGAAAGCACCCTGTGAAATTTAGTCAGGCCAAAATGAACTGATAATTTGTGAGAATAAAAACTCCTTAGCCAGTAGAAATGACCGCCTTGATAGTTTATTACAAACCCAACTCTGACAAGCTGGATACAGGCGCGACAAGAGGAAAACGTGAGGAAGTCACCACTTACGGTGGAGGAAGCAGAAAGGACAAGTTCTGTATCCAGTTTCTACCTTCCATCGGGTCTGGTCCCACTGCTTCCTCACCACGCTCTCCACTTCCCTATTCCACCACATTTTCATTTTTAAAAATAGACTGAAATTGTTTAACCTAAGCATCTCCATTTTTCTATTAGACTGCATTCTTCCATCATTTCTATCTCCTGTCTTCTCACACTCCAAATCCTTTCCTTTTCCTATTTGCTAAATATAATTCAAAGAACCAAGAGCCTTTTCTAAGATTCGAAGAGTTTTCTTTCTGGTTTGAGTCCAACATTTCAGTAAGATTCTGCTGACTGTTGAAGAGGATTTCTGAAATGTTATGCTGTGAGGTTTCCAAAAGGCAACCTCAATTTGATATTTGTGAACATGCCAAAAGATGTGATTGAAAACATTGTGCACATAATGAAGGGTTCTTGCCTTCAGTGTTTAGCTCTCCCCATTAATATGCAGGGCACATGTGGGGTGGGGGGGGGTGGGGGCGGGGATGCACTCCTGAGCTAGAGTAAAAGCTCAGTTGGCAAGATGTGAAGTTAAGTAATATAAAAAGAACCTTTATCCTGCTGACCACTTGCATAGCTGAGAAAAATCACAGACCCCACTGAGAAATAGAGAATTTATACTAACAGAGCGTATCTGGACACAGGGAGGTGAAGAAATGACTAAAGGCAATGGTGGGACATCTAAAGACAGTGATAACAAATGGTCCCCACAAAATCTGACCACCTGACTAACCTAGGAATCTGCAAGCCTGGGCTTACAGTGGAATGCACACATCTAGGTGGGTGTGGCCACGCAATGCAGCCCACACTCAGTCCTGTAACATCCAGAGTATGTTGGCCCAGGATGAGGAGGGGACAGGCAGTTGGCAATCTCCAAAATTCTGGGGTCGGCCTGGAAATAGGATGCATATCCCGCTAATGCTACCAACAGTCCAATGACCACTAGTACAGCAAGCATTTCAGCTTCCTGTCAGCGATAAATTAAAAAGATCCTAGCAACTGGAGCTGAATTCAAATTCTTGGCTTTCCAATTAACTAGCTGTGTGATCTCAAAGGACCTATTTAGGAGGCTCTCTCCTTTTCTGTAAAAAGGTCTGTTTTTTGTATGTGACTGTAACACAATAGCGGGTGTTTTATATTTGCTAAATTAGTAAATAAAGAAATGCTTAATTGAAATAATGTATGCAAAGAATTAGCACACAACTGGTGCTTAATAAATGTTCACTATTTTGACTCTCTGCTTCCCCTCTAACTTTTAAGAAAACTTTGTATTTTCCATGTGGTTTTTCTTTTTCTTTCTTTTTTTTTTTTTTTAAAGATTTTTATTGGGAAAGGGAACAGGACTTTATTGGGGAACAGTGTGTACTTCCAGGCCTTTTTTCCAAGTCAAGTTGTCCTTTCAGTCAGTTGTGGAGGGCGCAGCTCAGCTCCAGGTCCAGTTGCTGTTACTAGTTGCAGAGGGCACAGCCCACCATCCCTTGTGGGAGTCGAACCGGCAACCTTGTGGTTGAGAGGACGAGCTCCAACCAGCTGAGCCCATGTGGTTTTTCTATTTGACTTTCCTTAATGTATCTAATGAACCAAGTCATTTTTTCCTAACTATAAAAGTAATATATGTTCACTGTAGAAAAGGAACATATTACATTTGTAAATTGAGAAATGTACCCAACTGTGCCCAACAGTCTGGACAACCCAACTGTTGTCCAGAAAGACCTTAGTATATTCTTATCAGCAATGTGTAACTGCTTCTTTAATTTACATTGATTACTACTGTGGTTGAACATTTTAATGTTTACGAATTATGTATATTTATCTGTGGTTTTTCTTGTTCATGTTTTTTACCGATGCACTATTGGTTTTTCTTGATCATATATATACAAATCTCGATGGTTGTCCGTGTTTCTTCACTTTTCTTTTGATTTTACTTATGGTGAGCATTGATAACTTTACATTTTTATGTGGTTAAATCTAGCCGTCTTTCCCTTTATGTTTTCAGTTTGGTGTTCATGTGTTTTTAAACAAAATATCTACAATTTTGAAATGTTTTACTTTTTAATTATTAATACTAATAAATGTTTAACAGATCTAACACAGAAGAAACAGCTTTTTGATATTAATACCATGTTTCCCCGAAAATAAGACCGAGCCAGACAATCAGCTCTAATGCATCTTTTGAGCAAAAATTAATATAAGACCCAGTTTATATTATATTATATCATATTATATTACATATTACATATTATATATTGTATATTATATGTTATATATTATTATATTATAAATACCTGGTCCTACATTATAGTAAAATAAGACGGGATCATATTAATTTTTGCTCCAAAAGATGCATTAGAGCTGATTGTCCGGCTAGGTCTTAAGTTTCAGGGAAACACAGTATAAATTACTATCCCAGAGCAACAATTACTTTCATTTGTAAACTAATAAATGTATTTGTGTGTAGGAAGCAAATTTCATTAAAGGTTTTATGTTTATATCTGAATGCTAAAAACACAAAATTGAGTATTAGACATCATTCTTTTGTTCCTCACTGCGTGAAGTTTTATTTTTATTCACATTACATAGACATGGAGTTCTTTAAAAAAATTCAAATAGAAAATAATTTTAAAAACACACTGTAATACTAATACCTAAAATAACCACCATATTTTGAACATTTTTATATACATATATTTATGCATGTATGCAATAGATTCATATAGAGAAACACATATACATACATATATATTTTTACATAAACAACTGGTTCCATATCTGTCCTTTCACTTCACTTTTTTTCCCCCTAACCTTCCTGCTGCTCCCAAACCTCACAACCAACATTGACAGCTTGGTTGGTATGTGTAATGATAAAATCAACTCAGAGAAATGCTTTGGGTCTTAAAATATGGAATTATATTAAATACACTTCTCTGAACCATCTTTTCCTTAAACTACATTGCAGGGTTTACTCAATTGGTCTAACTCACTTTTAATAGCTGCTCAATATACCAGAGTATGAATGTACTACAATTTATTTGGCCATCCCACTACTGAAGGTCATTTACTTTGTTTCCAATATTTTGAGGCTATATACAATGATGCAATAAATGTACTTGCATATACAGAAGGTGCCAAAAAAAATGTATACACATTTTAAGAAAGGAAAAAGCTGCATTAAAATTGTAATACTCAATATATACCAATAACAAAAGATGAATACAAGTCATGTGTATATATTTTTGGGCACCCAGTTTTCAGGTCAGCTATGTAAACTATAGGAGGGAGGAAAAAAAAACTAAGTGGCAAAAGTCGTTAAGAGAAACAAGGATCTCTTAATGCCTCTTTCCCCAAATTACCAAAGAACAGCCTTTTATGCAGCAGAAAGACATGCATTTAGGAAGTCTGTTTTGAAATTTTATCAGTCCAAAAAGATATAATCAAATACTTAGGGAGAACCACGAAGCAGCTCTAAACTTCTACTCAGAAGACAACTGCAAACCCCAAGGTGAACAGAGCCACTCTGTCAACATCTTGCAGATAGCTTATCATCAAAGGCTTGCTTCAGCCTGCACAAACCGTCCCCTGCGGTTCTTCCCCAGGGCACAGCTCTCACTGCACTGTTTCCGGGCACCGACTTTTCTACTGGCAAGCAGTCATTTGCATTTGATAAACCCTCCCCTTTTGCTCCCCAAAGGCACATTTTTCCATTATATATTCTGTGGATAAGAGTAACATGCCAGCACAGCATCAGAATAACCAACATTTGCATCTCTGCAAGAAAGTTAGTCATTGGCTGATGCTATTCTATGGCCGTCTGTATAAAGAGCAGATGAATCCATTTACTGCCTTTAGTAAATCTACGTTTGAGTAAAATATATTGACAATACTAATAATTACACCAAATAAAATGAAAAGAAAAATACTCATGTTTTAAGCCATAGACTGTAACTTTGTAAAAATAATAATGTGTTGACTGGTACAGAAAGCCTTCATCAGATTCAGAATATTTTCCACATCATGTAAAACACCTTATTTTACCATGTAAAAGTGGGTGCCAATGGCTTCATAAAATGCTTAAAAGAGCAAGATCTTGATCAAGTAGCAAGGAAATTAAAATAACTAGTGTTCAATTACATTCCATTAAGTAGCCTTAAATTAACATCACATATAGAAAAAAGAAAGTAACCAGCATATTTTGATGCATGTATTCAAATACAGAGTACTACTCTTGAAATACTGCATGATTATTTCACAGATTACCAAATTACAGTTATGGCAGCAAATATCTTAAGATCCCACTATAAACTCTGTGTCTTTGAATGTGTTGGCTTTCATCCCAAAGTTTAAAGCGGAAAGTCACATCTCTGTGGTTTTAATCACTCTCAACAAAGAATCATTTGTAAAATGAATGATCATAAAAACAATTAACACCTAACAAATGAAATATTTCTCATGTTACTGTCCATGGACACATTTTCACACCAAAACATTAATATGAGGTTATAAAATTGAAATTCTCTTGGAAAGTGAATCCTTTACTTGTATTTCTTGACTAGAAAATATGTGCCTTTCAGACAGTTTTCCTTAGACTCATACCTGTAAAAACAACATTTGAAAATAAAAACAGGAACAACAGTTTTTAAACCCCTCCAAAATATTTTAGAAGTAGGTCATGCTTTCATGTTTGGTATGACTCTTAGCTATGGAAAATCCTGAAGTTTTCAGTGGACTTACAAGTAGTATTTTTTATATTGGTCTTAAAAATCTCTGCAGTAAAATTTTAAAAGATTCTCTAAAAGTTTCTCAGGCATTTTCATTACCAACTATCACTAACTAAAAGACAATGAGTGGGTTGATTTCAAAGCAAAACTAAGGCTTTTCTTGTCTAATTAGTCAAAAGCTTTTCTTCTTTTATTGGATGCTAGATGAACTAGACTCTTCTGGATCACATTTCAATAGGGTACAAAGCAAAAAGCCCTTTGTTGGCTTACAAGTTGCCTAACTCAGAATGCTCCCAACTCAGAACGCATTTTCCCTAAAATTCAATGCTATAAATAAAAGCTGCTTTTCTAAACTAGTCCACAAAATTATGTGTGACCCATATATAAATGAAATACTATTATATGTGTTTCAGTGCGGAAAATAATTTCCTCTGCAATATCCATTCTATCACCAGCATTAGACATTAAACACAAACAAAACACTAATGGAAATTATTTAAGAAATATTTACTTCTCTTGAAAGCTGGTGCTTAAAGCAAAACATAGTTTGGGCTGTTTTTTTTTTTTTTTTTAAAAGATAATTTATTAGCAAACTTTGGGGGATGTATCTTCACGTCTGGCTTCTGTTAACTCTATTATCTGTTTTTATTTATTTCATTTTAAATAAAAAACTCCTGGTTTCAATACCCATTCTTTTGTTGCTAGTTGACAATAACACACTATTATTATACAGAAAATTATCAGTTTAAATTTGTTCAGGAAAAGCATGTTTCATGGGAGAGAAAGACCATGTAAACACTCTTACGGAGCCCCTGAGAACTTTGGACACTATTTATGTCTTGTTTTTACTTCGAAATTTATAGTTTTGAAATACTTTGATAGGTCAGTGTTTCAAGTACTGACCATATGTCTTTCAACTATAATCTGGGAAGATTTTTTTGGTACACAAAGAGAAAGAGGAAAATAGGAGAGATTGAAGATCAAAAAAGAGATAAGAAAAAAATGTATGTATAAATAGAAAAAAAAACACCCTGTCGGAAGTGGAAATTAAGTTATCAAACAAAGAAGAAGGAGAAAGGACAACTCTGGCTACAGAAGTCATCTCCACTGAGATAAGAGAACAAGCCTTGCGGTGTAAAGAGAGCATGCTGCAGGCGCACACTTGAGACCTGGCCAGCCTTCTGGAAAGGCTGCTCAGAAAACTCAGAAAACACCATGGACACAGGCTGGTTTTCAACTCACAAAGTTATACACTCCATGGTATGGAAAACTCATAACGCTTCCTTTTTAATGTATCCAAATCATTCCAACTGCATTTAAACATATACCAAACACAGTTCCAAAACAATTATAACTGCTTCTTCTGTTCTCGTAACACTTCACACCAGACCCTTCTGAGAAAAGGGGGGGAAAAATCCCACTAGTCATCTAATTGTGGACAATTATGTAATAGGGAAGAGAGAAAGCACTGTTCCCAACCCAGCCAATAATAATCTAGACCTTTAGATAGGATGATTGACAGTCCTTATAATTTTATCCCAGGGAAAACAATAATAGATACTATTTTTATTCATACCGGTACCTAATCCTTTTCCTCAGTTATATACTGGATGGCACTAATTTCTATGGGTTAATTATATATTCCCCCCAACCGAATAGGTTTTTCTTTAGGTTTGTTTTATTGAATTCACAGAGCCGTCCCAGAGGAATAGTACAGCCAAATGATGTCATTTCACCAACTGGAAGACCAACTTTTTTTAGAAATGTGTTGTGCAAGCAAAGCTTGTTGACTCCACACTCTTTTTCTACACGGAACCTTTTTCTTCTGCTTTTTCCTGTTTCTAACATGGTGTCATATCTATTTTGTGCATGCTGACAACCATTTAACCACAGGGACACACACTTTCACTTTCCTTACCATCTTAGCCTTAGAGCAACTAGTAGACACTGCATTCTATGTGGTGCCTGCTTCCAAAACCGTAACTACCTTGACATCTGCAGCGACACTATTCTCCATTAATAATCCCTTTTGTCTTATATCACTTTCTTCCGGCGAACCCTCCCTTCAGAGGCGCAATTTCCATGCTTATTAGACACCTCTACTCCTAAGAACCATGCTACAGTGATCAGAGAGAGAGGAAGGAAGAGACTTGGCAGCAAAGAAGAAGAGGCTCACTGCTTTTACTACTCAACTTTTGTTCCTTAAACACAGTTACACAGTCAACAAGTTTTTATTGTGCGTCTACTTTATGCCAGGCACTAAGCTAGGTACAGTGCTCTACTCTTAGCCTCAGCTGACAATGGATGGAAATGTTTTCTGAAAATGGAGTTTTATAGATTCCTATAGCATTAAGAAATTTTACTTGGGTTACTAACCAGTTTTGTTTAATAAAGAAAATTTCAACTATACTTTAATTGGCCAGTAAAAGGTAGCCAAGGAAACCATTAATCAAAGAGAACTTATTTAATTGCCTTAAGAGAACATAGCTCAGGATGGTCACAGCTAGTAGGGGACATCTTTCTGGTCCTTCATTCTTACAATGTACATTGTTTATTATTCATATAATGTTGATGGGTACATTGATTATTGGAAACAACATTTGTATTAATACAAGAGTGGAGAAAGTAGCAAACAATAAAGTAGGCTCAAAGACCGTGGCTCCAGATAATACCATGTTTCCCCGAAAATAAGACCTAGCTGGACCATCAGCTCTAAAGTGTCTTTTGGAGCAAAAATTAATATAAGACCCAGTTTTATATGTTATATATTATATCATATCATACCATATCATATCATATCATATATTATAAAGACCCGGTCTTATAGTTAAATAAGGTCTTATTTTTTTATAATTTCTTATAATTTTTTATATTTTCTTATAATATAAGGGTCTTATATTAATTTTTGCTCCAAAAGACACATTAGAGCTGATGGTCCGGCTAGGTCTTATTTTCGGGGAAACACAGTATGTGCTTTCATTTCCCAAAAGTTTCTTCTACTTGACAGAACTCTTTACCAAGTCGCATTACATAGCAGAGAAAGTTAAAGACTGCATCTAAATTAACCAAAACATATCCCCTTCTTTTGCTTTAACTCTTAGAAAAAACAGAAAATAAGAAGGGTCAATAAACAAGCCATTATAAGTTAGGAAGGGAGTCTCCTTAACAAACGGACTATATTCCCTTAAATGATCACTGTCGCACATTTCTTATGACACAAGAACTACAGCTCCACAAATGGGCTGTCACGTAGTGAAAAGAAGAGAAACAAGGCCAAGAAGTGTTAAAGCCTTACTAATCCTTGGCCATCATCCTTGAATACCATTTCTTTGACATTTCCTGACTCGGAAGAAGGAAATTGACTCATATTTTGTTGAGATACATAATTTATTGTACAAAACCTATTACTTAAATACTTTGAGGACACTGGTTAGCACTTCCGAAGTGCCATTCACAGGCAAGCAGTCCAACTACTGGCCACCTCATGAATGCCACTCCACTTCCATCTCCATCACTGTCATCACTCTATAATGGCAGTCTTCTCTTCCTCTTCTGGTCTCCTCCTAAGGTTCGATGTAGAGCATTTTTCAAATGTATTATTCCACTGACAGCATAGGCTCAAAGACTATGGTCCAGCTACTATGTGCTTTCATTCCCCAAAAGTTTCTTCTACTTGACAGAACTCTTGACGAAGTCGCATTACATAGCAGAGAAAGTTAAGACTGCATCCGTATTAACCGAAACCTATTCCCTTCTTTTAGGAACGGCCACCAACAGAACATTTGACAATAGTGGTGCACTGATCCCAGCCGGCAGGCAATGTGACTCCCCCAGGACCCCAAAACATCAAGTATCCATCAGTCCTGGATTCGAATCTATTGTTCAACCTTTACATTGATCACTTCTCAGCTTTCTGCCTCACTACCTGAACAAAATGGCATTTAACATACTATTGCCAGATCAAGAGGGGTATTCTAAGTCTGTTGGGACAGGAAAAAGTTATAGGTGGTGAGTCTTTTCATCTCACATCATTTCCCTCTCAAAGAGGCTTCCCAACATAAGGGAACACGGGTGAGGGAACAACCAGCAGGAATGGCTGGACTCAAAGATGGGCTGATGAGGGAGACTCTTTTTTGACAGTTGCCACAATCCAGCTACGCATAGGCCCTTCTTGCTGAAGAATAACAGAGCAAGAGAGAGCAAGGATTCATTATTTAATTGAAAATGTACTGAGCACCTATTACATCCCAGGAACTGATCTGGGTGCTGAGGGTTCAGTGGTGAACAAAAGAGAAGACATGGAGCTTCTTATTATGAGAAGACAGACAAAAAGAAAAACACACACACACACAGAGAATGTCAGGCGGTACTAAGTGCTGTGGGGGAAAAAGGCTGAAGTAAGAGGGATGGGAAGGATGGGTGTTGCGGTGTTAAGGGACTCAGGCAAGACACGCCTCTCTTTAGGGGTAACTCTTTAGGGGAGACTTGAAGTAACCGAGGGACCAAGCAGTCGGGACTGTCATTGCTCTGTGTGTGTGTGTGTATTGTAAAGATACTAACTGGAGTTTAGCACTATATCTGGCAGAGGGTTACTCTGATACAAGCCACAATGTTAATATTAAAAACAGGAAAAAAACCACATTATTTTATTGCAACTTCTTTATATTTTTCTTTAATATTATAATTAGGGCATTATCCTCATTTAAAAAAAAAGTGTGTCGATAATTCCTGTAATCTACAAATTTCACATCAAGATAGTAAAAGAGATTACAATATATGTTCTGTGAAAGAGGAAGTATTGGGTCTGCCTGAGTTGGGCCTTCCTGCTGTGTGTGTTCACTCGCTGGGAATCCCTGGGAATCACCAAGGCGTCCCTGCGGGCCTCACCCCTCTTGGAGGTTACGTGATTGTAGGGAGTCAGATGGAAATTTACCACGCAAGTCAAATAATTAAATAACTACAAGCTTTAAATGTGTTATAAAGAAACAAACAAGGAGCTTACAGAAAATTAGGTTGGGAGAGTAGGGTTTAGATCTGAGGGTCAGGGAAGAATTCTCTGGGGAGTCCCAGAAGAGAGAGCAGAATGTCCAAAAAGGCTGTGAGGTAGGACCTGACACTTGGGGTGCATCTCAGTTTGGACTGGCCACAGTTTAAGTGCTCAACAGCCACAGCCCTAGTGGCTGCCATGGGGGACTGTGCAGAATGAGACAGGACTGGCTCTGAGAAGCTGATGATGAGTCATAGGCTCCTGGGTGTTCAGTGTACCGTTCTCTCTACTTTTGAAATGTCTTAGAGTTCCCATTAATAAAAAGTTAAAAGAAAAAAAACTGTCCTCGAACGCACATCTTGCTGTCGGTTTCCTACAAATGATTTGCTTAATTGAACTCATACCAAACAATGACAGTAATGCAGCTAAAATACAACCTAGAATTTCAATCTAAGGCACTAAAGTGGTCCTAATTTCTAAATAACAGCAACAAGTTTAAGGTTTATTAAAAGGAGGCCCAGTAAGTTCTAATGAAGAGTCAATATGTTAGGCCACTAAAGACTCTTAAAAGAATCTAAAAATACTAAAACACTCATCTGCCACGCTGGTTCTTCCAAATGAAAAGCCATTAATTATGTTAACACAGATTTTACAGGGCCAGGACATCAGTTCAAGTTCCTATAAGCTTTTCACTCCTTTTAAAAGAATAGGATTAAATAACATAAAAATTATCTTCAATTTTTTAACTTTTATTGAATGAACTTGACATGTAACATTGTGTAAGTTTAAAGTGTACAATGTATTATGTTGATACATTTATGTAGTTTAACTTTTATTTATAAAATGTATTTATTTTGTTACAAGTACCTGAAACAGTAGGTGCATGGTTTTCAGCCATGCCCAATCCCCCTTTCAACAATATGTAAACAATTCAAAACCAGTTATATAGCACCTGGGGGGGGGGGGTGGATAACTGGATTACATCAAAATTGAAAATATTAATGCTGCAGAAAATTACATCACGAAAGTGTAAGAAAACCCACAAAATGGGAGAAAAGATTTGAAAAATAAAACTCTTCATAAGGGACTTGTATCCAGAAAAATTCTCAATAATAAAAAGACAACTTACTTTAAAAATGGGCAAAATATTTGAATAGATATTTCTCTGAAAAAGATATAAAAATGGCCAATAAGCATATGAAAAGATGCAAACCATCATTAGCCATTAAGGAAATGTGAATCAAAACCACAATGAGATATCACTCCACACCTACTAGAATGGCTGTAATCAGAAAGATGCTATCAAGTGTTGGCAAAAATGTAGGGATATTAGAAACTATGTACATTGGTGGTGGGGATACAAAACGATACAACTGTTTAGGGAAAAAATTTAGGAATTCCTCAGAAAGTTAGACATAGTTACCATATGACCCATGAATTTCACTCCCAGGTATGTACCCAATAAAAATGAAAACAGTGTCCACACAAAAGCCTGTACACTCATGTTCATAGCAGCATTATTTCTAATAGCCAAAAAGTGGAAACAACCCAAATGTCCATCAACTGATGAATGGATAAATGAAATGTGGTCTATCCATACAATGAAATATTATTTGGCCATAGAAAGGAACGAAGTATTGATACATGCTACAACATAGATGAACCTTGAAAACATCATGCTAAATGAAAGAAGCCAGTCACAAAGTGCCATATACAAACCTACAGAGACAGGAAGTAGACTCCTGGTTGCCTAGGGCTGGGGAGTGGGGGTTGGGTGCGAGATGAGGTTTGGTTTCTTTTAAAGGGACAAAATGTTCTAAAATTAGATTGTGACAATTGCTATAGAATCTTGTAAATATACTAAAAACATTGAATTGTATGGTAAGGGAACTATAGCTCAATAAAGCTGTTTTCAAAAAAGAAAAGCTTAGCTTTAAAAAAAAAATTCTATAACTGCAAACCTGGAAATAGAAAATGAAGAACTTTGGCTTATGTGAATTTTTTATAATCCACTTAAATTAGCTGCTGTGGCCATTAAAAATTATGTTTTTGAAACATATTTAATGATGGTATAATCTTATACAAATACAGCAGAGTACAAAACTATATTTATAAATTTTATAAAATAAGAAAATGTATCTAAAGAAAAGGCTAGAACGGTAATTCTTCTTTAGATGGCAGAATTGCAATTTAAATATTGTGCTTTAGAATTTTCTATGCTTTTCAACGTTTTCTCCAATAAGCGTACATTATACTTTATAATCATAAAAATAACTATTTAATTTTTAGATGAACCACATGCACCAGGAACTCAATCGTGCAACTTTATGTGGTATTTAACTGCAGTTCTCTAATATCCCATATCAGAGAATATTTTTCCCTTTCATCTTTCATACTAAAAAGTCACATACATCCCTAAACTTTTTTTGTTAAATAATACTGCACAACAAAGTAGTCCAAAAGTTAGCAGTCCACCGTTTCATTGGCTACAAGGGTTAAAAATTCAGGTAGGGTTCAACCCGGCAGCACTCCTGTGAGCTACCTACCTGTGTTTCCCTGAAAATAAGACCTAGATGGACCATCAGCCCTAATGCGTCTTTTGGAGCAAAAACTAATATTAAGACCCAGTCTTATTTTAATATAAGATCGGGGCATAATATAATATAATAAATATAATTAATATAATATAAAATACCGGGTCTTATATTAATTTGTGCTCCAAAAGACGCATTAGAGCTGATGGTCTGGCTAGGTCTTATTTTTGGGGAAACGGAAGATGACCCCGTGCTTCTCGTCTTGGGCATGGCTGTCAAGGATTGTGCCTTCCTTCTCCACCTCGTCACTTATCATTTGGGAGTCCAGCTCAAGCCTCTTTCACCTGGTGGCTGGTTGTCAAGAGGGCGAAACTGAAGCTGCAAAGCCACTGCAGGCCTGGCAGCATCACGATCATCATATTCTGTGGGTCAGAGTACGTCAGAGGGCTGGCCCAGATTGACATGAGGCAACACAGCCTCTACCTCTTGAGGAGTGATATGTGCATACAAGAATGGGAGAAACTGCTGTGAACCTCTTTGCCAACAATTTGGAGACATATACCCGGAAGAAACCAATTTCCAGAAGAGTGAGCCCTTGGTTGTTGAAATAGATACACAACGGATAAAGTGTGTGTTTGGTGAAAGGCTACTATATAGAACCCTTATTTTCTACTGTCCTTATAAAAGATGGACTCCGCTGAAAAAATGTTGGCCCTTTCATTTGATAAAAATCACATTCCATTTGCTAAAATTTCACTATTTTAAAAAATCATGGAAAAAAGGGAAAAACTCTAATTTCTGTTATTAGTAAGATTTAGCTATAGCAGGGATACATCATAAATGTTCTAGGCTTTGTGGGCCATACAGTCTCTGAACTAGACAGCTCTGCTTGACCACAGCACAAAAGCAGCTATATGCAAACAGATGAGTGTGACCGCGTACCAATAAATGTTATTAATGACACTGAAATTTTGATGTCATATAATTTTCACATGTCCTAAAATATTCTTTTAATTTTTTAAAACCATTCTTAGGCATGTATGCAAAATTCATTCTGAGCTTGAGGACCATACCGTGGCGCCAGATTTGGCTCACAGACCACAGTTTGTCAATTGCTATGTTACAGTTAATTCAAAGGATATAATAAAAATGCCAAACAAGGAAATACTCTGCTGAATACCTTATACACACATCCACATATATTCCCTGTGTAAAAGACTCAACCTTTCACTACTAAATATTTCACTATCCTCAAATTGCTCTGCTTAAGAGCCAATTTCACCTTTCATTCAACTTGTCTCATTACTTCAACTATTAATTTCTTTTAACCTGTTCTGTCACTGAAAATTTTAAGGCCTGTTCACTTCCTTTGCCAGAAGACATTAATAGCCTTCAAACCCCAGTACACATATTTTACCTTTATTTACCAGAAAATTCCAGCAACCTAAAAATTAGGAAACTACCATACCCTGATCATTTATTCCTAGTGTAGTGTTCTATTTAAGTTTTGAATTAAAAAATTGTTGGAGATCACATTAAGAGTGAACATGAACGTAAGAAAAGTATAAATAACTAGACACTTGCACGTTTAGCTAAATACATACTATTGGTGGAACAAACACCATTATTGGTGGTGGTGGTGGTGGCAGCAGGAACAAGAGTATAAGCACAGATACTACTACTATAGGGCCTCCAAAATACTAAGGATATCTGCTCTTACATTAAACCTGCCTAATCTGTGAATTCCTCCAGATTTGAATTTGGCTCCTCAAATTTCTATTCAGGAGGGATAGCTATGAGTATAAGCTGACAACCTGACATTAGCTAGGGTCAACAGACCACATTAATCCTTGTTTGGAACACTTGGGTTTCTCACCAGGCATCTGAAGAGACACAGATGGTCCGATAATCTTTAAATATGCATCATCTCCATCTGAAAATTCTGGCATTACCAATGACCCAGGAAACGAACAATGTGTAATCATCACTACCTGCAGTCCTTTTTTCACACAAGACTGATCTTTTGGATCCTTCTGCTTTTGCCCAGCAGAGGCAATCTCTTATACAAACAAAACAGGAAAAAAAAAAAAAAAGAAAGAAAAAAAAACCCTCAGTTTACATTACAATAAGCTACAGTTTATAAAGTGAAGGAGAAGGGAAGAAAAAAATTAAGGAAAGTCTTATTAGATAGATTCAATTTTTTCCAAGTAGCAAGATATTAGTCTGTATACTGAAATTGAGTGAATGAAAGATGAGTATAGTATTTGGGAGATATGAAGAGGAGAGGAGAGTTGGTCTGAAATGATGGTTTGGGAACTGACCAAACATTATAGTACAAATAAAAAGGAGGAATCTTTGTATTGGATCAAGTCAATAAACTTTTGCTAGTGAACCCTCAGCCTCTAACAATGGGAGTTAAGAGATGACAGATCTCTATGTTCTCAACTCTTCAAAGTTACGCTACTATTGTAAAGAGTCAGGTGTCCTTTAATATCTCAATAGTGTTCACATTTTACATTTTTCCTTCATTATGTAGCCTGCCATCACATTTTAAGTCACCGTAGACACAGACTCAACACGTAGTATGTGTTGACCCTGAATTTCCACGCACAGACGTGGGACAAGCGCCCAGACCTGAGTCGGAGCTGAGTCTGATCCTGATCCCCTTAGTGTCAACTTCACCGAGTCACTCACTCTGTCTGAGCTTTTACTCATCGTCATATGTGAATAATGAGTGCCCTCTCCTCTCAGTGCTATACAAACGTCAAGCACTGACAAAGCGAATGACAAAGGCGCAACTGTTTTGCAAACGTTAAAACAAGTTATTTCCTTTCATTATAAACTTTCCTCCTCAAGCATCAACAACCATCTTTTGTTCAGTTCTGCAAGTTCTGATTTTAAAAAAAAGTCTGTTTAGCCTGTTTTGTTTTGTTTTTTAATCACAGCTTCATCTTTCAAGACTGAAGAGTCCTGTTTGATTTTAATTTGTTCTCCTGGTTTGGTACTTCTTTTAGTTTTTCAGTTGTCCCTCTTAACCTTTCCCAGCTCCGTGTAGCCTTGCTACCAGTGAATGAACGAACACATGAACACACACACACACACACACACACACACAAGATCTTATTCAAAGTATAAGATCTTCAAGTCTTTTCTTTATACCTGTCCTAAATCTGCCCAACATTTTCTTGCCATATTGGCTACAATATGCAGCACACCAGCCACATATCCACTAGTAAGAGTCTGAATGATCCAGTTCTGAAATACTAACAAGAAGTCTGGAGTCCAAACATTTTTTACATAGACTCTTTTTTTTTGTTGTTCCAAATGCATTACATTTTTCTGTACACAATTTAGTACGCTGACACCCCAGTTTCACATCCATGACAAATTATCTTTCAGTTTATTTTCCTCATTGGTTTACTGTTTTAGTATCTATAAATACTTAATATCAAAATGCAAATTTAGGCAATATCAAAGATATTACTGACCAGGTCTTTTTATTATTATTATTAAAAACCACCATCGACATCTGTGGTATTAGCATCAGTCAACAATAAGTATCCTTTGTCCCTACCCAATTTTTTCTCCCATAGCCAGTCCCTCTAGTTCTTTTGCCAAAAGAAATTGTCCAGAAACTTTTAAAGCTTCTCTCTGTACCCACCCACAAAAGCTCACATCTAGTGTGTTTGACCATTATTCTTTGAACTGTAATTGTTTGTGTCATTATACTTTTGTGTACGTATGGTATAATTACAATAAAAAAGAAAAATTACACCCCCTGGCTTGCCTTGTGCTCTTAAAGATTATTTGCTACCTCAAAAAAGAAATGCTGTATGAATGAAATATAATTTATGTTTTCCAGAAAGCCTGAATATGCAATATCCCAACGTATCAGCTCGAGCTCCCTGTAAGCAAAACAAAATGCCTGGTCTACAGGACACAAGTCTCCTCCACATTACCTTGTAAGCAGAGTCACCTGCTAAAAACTGTTACGATGTCTCAGGCACATGGCAAAGTGACCATTTGTAAAGTACCTTTGAGTTCTTGGAAAACTTCTGGGGAAATGCCCAGTCTGACGCTGCCTCCTAGCATTTCACTGCCAGGCCAAACCAGTTCACATTGTGCTGAGCTGTGTCCTGACAGCGTCTCTTAGGCCCATCTTGCTCGCAGCTGCCCCACATCAGCTCACCATGCACAGCTGCTTAACTTTTAAGATTGTTGGCTATTTTGGCAAGTGTCCAGCCTACTTAGAGAGGATTATTTTCATGCTTGTGGAACAGATGCAAAGAAAAAAAAGAACTCATTACTGGTGACAATCTTGGTATTTAATGTCAGCTATGGCAGATAGGCCATGTGTATTTTTTTGAAGAATTCTAAGGTTTACATTTTCAATAGGATTTTGATTCTTAAAGAGGTTCTGCTTTGAGTACTTAAAATTCTGGAATGGAAATTATACAGTATAATTACATAGCATAAGAGTTTATACGCATATAATTTTTAAGAGGAGTTTATTAACAAAGTACCTATGCATACTCTTCAACTGATTTCCTTCTTTTACCCAATGTTTTTCATATTTGGTATGAAGTCAAGCACTTACTGCTAAATAGGCAGAATGGGCCAGGGCGTAAGAATCAAAGTTTCTACTTCTCTGGACCATAATTATCAACTATAATAAATTTCAGAAGATGAATCATTAAAAAGGAAATGTTCCCTTTGAAATTTGGTCATGACATAGAATCAAAGCCTCCAGGTTAAGAAGTGAAAAGCTGCCTGATCCTATCGCCCACAACAGAAGGCTTTGGGGCCAGTAGTTGTCAACTCCAGTCACACTCATTGGTAACTGGGCAATACTCAGGGATCAACTGTGTTCTTGGTCATTTGATACCAACAATAATCATAGTTTTTTCTAATAACTTGCTTTTTACATATGAATGTAAGTCGATTCAATGTCTTAGTATCCCTTTCCCTCACTTCAACATTCATTCTTGAGTGAGGGGGAAGGGTGGGCTATAGCTGGTGTGTCAAGAATGCTACACAAACCCACCCCTGCCCATGGGAGTGTGTGCTGCTTGTGAATGTTTATCCATCTTGTCTACCACTGTGGGGAAAACCTCTGAAACATGCGGACCCAGCACATACTCTGATAACTTCAGGAACGGGAAACTCATTATTCCCAAAGCCAGCTGACTGCATCCTTGGACAACTTGAACTCCTAGACAGTTGTTCTTATCTACTAAAGGAAATCTAATCTCCCAATTGTTTCTATTCATATTACATCTTAATTAAACCCCACAAATGAACTGAAGGAGAGGACTCTGAACGCTTGGTTGGGTTCCCTTCAGAGACCTGGAAAGTGTTATCAGTAGGTGTCAAAAAGAATGCTTTCTTCCTGTCCACTATTCTAGATTGAGGAGCCAATCAATAATTGAAGAAAGCAAGCTCTTCTTTCTGTTTTAATCTATGAATAAAGGAGAATATGGTAACAAGTTGGTTAGTAACATTTCAAAATTTTAAATTTGTAAATGAATACAGTTCATATTTTATTAGAGATGAGTAGAGGGCCCACCAAAATAAAGATCATTTGAAATAATTTAAAAAAGAAAAATTTCTGAATACATTAAGAAAGCATTTATGAGTGGAAAAATTTGAAATTGATAATATAACCCAAGATAGTTAAAATACAGTATCAGGAGAGAACAGGTTTCTATATAGATTTAATATGAAGGATTATATCTAATAAACCTGTACATAGTCTCAGATATCAAACACAAAGAACCACCTTATAGAATTTACTTATATATTTCTTTAGTAGTAATGGTAGAAAATGGTGGGGAAACTACAGTCTCTAAAAAGCATGAAGTGTTTTTCTTACAAAAATTGAGGCATTCCTATTTCCATTAAGTTCCTCACATATACGCATACCCACAACCACTAGAAAACGGTTTGGGCTGGTTATAATTTATCATATATGTCAAAATAATCCACTGTAATCAAGAATTAAATTCAAGAAAGGAATCACTTAAAGATCCCTTTGTCGGGTGCAGCCGGCTGGCTCAGCTATAGTTAGCGCGCAGTGCTCCTAACCTCACGGTCGCCAGTTCAATTCGCACATGGGCCAGTCAGCTGCGCCCTCCACAACTAGGTTGAAAACGACGACTTGACTTGGAGCTGATGGGTCCTGGAAAAACACACTGTCCCCCAACATTCCCCAATAAAATTTTTAAAAAAAATTCCTTTGTCTGCCTTTAAAAACACGGACTCATCTTTTTCTTCTTTATTGGCAGGGTTTTCTTGGTGATATAAAACGCAAGTATCTGCTCTTTCAAGAGAATTTTTCTTCAAAGAGCACAAATACAGAAGAAGAAGGAAAAAATTAACAGTTACTGAGTGCACTACAACTATTAACAATGCCAGACACTTTTCTATTCCTTATCTCATTTTGTCCTCATTAACAACATGACAATAAATGTCAACCCCATTTTACAGATGAGAAAAACCGAGATTCAAAGGATAAGTTACTGTCCGAGGCAAATGAAAGGGCTAAGTAGAATTTCAATCTGGCTCCAATGCAACCATTTTTTATTATGCAATGCTGTCTTGATTGTAAAATAAATAAATAAATATATTATCTTCCTCTAAAAAGAAAAAATTAAAGGGATTTAATGTAAGCAGAAGAGCAGTGAGGCTAATATTGGCTGTGGGGCTCTCAAGCCAACATTTCTACTACTTGCGCCAGCCCATCCCCACCTCGTCCTGGCACTTGCTCCATGCTAGACTAAAGGTTGTAAACGTCCTTATCCTCTAGCGTACATCATCTTATGGGGTCCCCCTGTAATATCCTGAGGGAGGCGGAAGAGATGGCAGCATCCCCATTTTTACAAAGAAGAAAACGGAATAGCTTCGGTGAAGCCTGAAGAATGCGGGAGGCTCAAACAACACTGCTGTGTTGTACCTGTGCCCGATGACAGCAACTGCCCCGCTGGCCACACTATTTTACTCTAATAGCATTCCGGAAGGTGGCTGTGATTCAACTGAGCCCAGAGCTCGTCCCCTGGCCAACCTTCCCTTGGCCCCACCTTGCCTTTGTCATCTTACCTCCTGAGGATCTGCACTGTCAGCCAGGGCCTTAAAGGTAAAAAATCTGGAGTGCTTTTCCAGTACCATCTTTTTCCTTCACATCTGTATATGATAAAGCTCCAGATTTATTCTTATCCTCCCGATCCTTCTCCTCTTCTCAGGATTATGGATTTCCATCCCAGAATATTTCTTTGTATATGCATTGTCAGACAAGAGGAGAATGTTGGGGGTTTTTTCCCCGGCAGAAGTACTTATAAAATTTTTTGGTTACTGAGTTTTAAAAATTTTACTCCTTACTTTTCATCATACAACATAAGTCCTTACACCATCATTTGTGTAAAACAGAAATACTTTAACACTCAAAATTGTTCATTGCTTCTGTATGCCCAACTGATTCAACAGAATGAGGTGGCCCATCCATTATTGCTATGTTTGGACTTCATTTCCTCTGTTCTCAGTTGTAAGCTCTTGATGGAAAGGGAAGCCCTGCTCTCAGCAAATATGTGACCCACATGGCTTAGGTAAGCGACTTTCACGAACCACTTCAAAGCAGCACAACACTAACTTCTCAAAAATGAGTTTTAATAACATTTCTAATAATTACTAAATAGAAAGAGCTGCTGAAAGCGTCTCTGAACTAGAATCAAGACTAAATTCCTTGTCATTGTCAATCTGGACCACATATCAGCAACTTGTGGGTGTCTTAGACACAGAAGATAGTCTGAAATCTACATAAGTTATTTGAGGAATAAAACAGGATACGCTTGTAAATAAACATATTATGGAAGCTTTGTAAATAAACATATTATGGAAGCTTTATTTAGACTCTTCTATTATAAGAGTAGACACTTGCTACCTCTTATCCTAAACATTGTCTTCTTTGATCAATAGTTCAGAATCCGGGGCATCAACTGAGTATTACTGTGGAGCACTTCTGAGACACAGCCAGGTCCTGCCCGTGAGCTTCCCCTAGACAGAGCTCTTCCTTATGAGCCCACAAGTCAAGTTCTTATGCTACCTATTAAAGAAATGGTATTCTCCACCTACATACCAAGGTACTTACAGTATATGAATCTTCTTTCAGTCAACGATGCAGAAAATACATCCTTTAGGCACTTGATAATAACCTCTACTTTTCACCAAGCCAACTGGAAAAGTGATTCTTGAAGCAATCATTTATTCAGCTTTATTTCAGTATAAAGCCAGATTAGGAGAAGGCATTTGGACTATATCATTCTGAGTCCCCACTCCCCTGTCACATTTTACCTTTGGCTTCTATAGAGCTCAGTAATAAAGAGTATGTATATCCAATAATTTCAATCCTGTTTTAACCCACTGGGGCCATTCACTTGGTAGTTTAAACCCCTTCACAACAAATTTCCCTCAGGACCAGGGAGTGAAAATAAACTATGTTTGTCCTCCCATGAGACAAGCATATTTACATCACAGCTTTGTCATGGCTGTTAAGAAATTCAGACCTAAGTTTCAAATACAAATATTATAATGTCTTTAACTAGGACTGTGTGAAATTTTATAGTAAATATACACTTCCTTCTCCTTCTTTACAACTTGGTATTTTTACCCTTTTTGCTTTCTGTTTTATTTTACCTATGTTTTTACCATTAAAAGTCTCCAAGGCTATTGAAGAGAAGACACGTTTTAAAGATTTCAACTTCATCACTAAAAAGAGTCCAAGAGAGATTCGACCTCACATCTTGATTCACTTATAAGGCTTCGTCTCAGGAAATGAGACTCTATGAGTATCCTTCACGTTTCAATAACATGTAAACGAAGTATGTGTCTAAGATAAAAAAGGAAACAAAAAAATAAAGATAATTCTTCAAGGCCATGTGTTTAGGAAGAAAAATAAGAGAGCAGAGAGATTTGAGAAGGAAATTAGTCTTTAGGAAGTCGGGTATCACATCTGGGGAGCTGCTGGTCATCTGCACACCACCCGGAGATGTGCTCCACACAGGCAGGAGACCAGTGCTCAGAGGGAGACGGAATTCTGATCCTGACTGGGCCTCTGAGTGCTGTCTCTTTATCTCTCTGTGTCTGTTTTCTCACCTATAAAGTAAGAGATTGGGGGAGGGGGGAGAATCATAAGCACCATCTGGTTCTAACATTTTATGCTTTTTGAGATGGAATCTAAGACATGGAAGAGGTGTAAATCTGGAGTCACTCCTTCACTAACATACTACTTGTTACTCTCCTAAGGGGGTGTGTGGGAGAGGGGTAAGCAAGACAATCTACTGGGAGCAAGAAGAAACTATCAGAAGGTCCGTTTACAGTTATTTTTACCTTAAAAGGGAAGAAATTCGGCTTTTACCAACACCAGCATCCTCACTGGCGTTAGCATGTTAGATGGCCTGTCATGCATTCAGTTTATTTACAGTAGAATGCCATCTCTGTGGCATTCTTTAATTAATGAGATGAGGAGTGACCACAAAAAGTATTTTGCACCATACAGAGATGTTATAGTTATCTCATGGCAAAATATATATAAGAATTGTCTCAAGGATGATTAACACATTTTTCTTTTACATATATACAACTTGTTTTAAATTTCCTGACCTACTCTCTGATCACAAGTGGCTGTCTGTAATACGTTACCTGGCAGATTTTTTTTTCTTTTTTAAATGAACTTACGTAATCAGTCTCTTCAAGGTAAAGATAAGGTTTTAACAAGTGTGAGAAAATAGCTGCTTTTTGGAAATAAACTCATATTATGGAGACAGTAATTTAAAGAGAAATGTACGTTTGTATTTACAGAGAACTTAGAAATTCTTCTCTCATTTATTTTTAAATTTTCAATGAATATAAAGAGTTTTTTATTTCAACCTCTCATTCTTATTAATACAAACTGCAATACATTTTCTAAGAACTTAATGATATCAGGGAACACAGAAATTTACCAGATAAATTTTAACCCAAACTTTCGTAGATGTTTTGAAAATGGTAATTGCTAGTTAATAAATTAGGTCAATAATGTACTTTAGCCATTTGGATCAATATATCTTTATGAGGCAGCTTCTTTTAAATCTATTTTAAGATTAAAAACCAAATAGAAAAATAAATTGAATGTAGAACCAGACCTTCAAATTGCTTTATTGCAAAGTGTTCACCAAAATTTTTTTTAAAAAGATGATACAAATTCATCCATATAATCTTATTAAAAAAACACAACATATTAATAATTTTTAATGAGAGCTGTTAATATTTATTTTATCTTTAATGCATTCTTTAAAAACATCTGCGTGTTATAAAACAAATAATATAGTAGTACACACATGAAATGTGTAAATAAAAATTCACGTATTAAAAAGATTCATGTATTGATGGCTTACGCTCAATAAAAACCTGGATACCTAAAAGTTAATCAGTGGTAATCACTCCTTTGTTTTTCCCAATCTCACAAAAAGTAGTGACTTTCAGTATCATTTAGTACTTAATCGTTGCTCCCAATACAATCAATAATGCTTTTTAATCAAGGGATTTCCTGGGATGGCTACCCAAAGAAAAAAATCCCTTATATCGAGCAAGTATATTTAGTTTACAAATTACAAGTTATTTCTGCCTCATCAAATTCAACATGTAGAAGACTTCTTCCCACCCATCACACCTAAGAACATGTCTTGTTTTCCTAATTATAAAAGTATACAGCATGCTCAGGGTTTTTTTTAAATGAAACTATAAAAAAATATAAGTAAAAAGTGCAAAATCATCTATAATCCCTCCTCTCCTCAAAGAGACATGTAATATTTTGAAAACACACTGGCTCCGTCCTCACTCAACATATCATGGTCACTTCTCCACAGCCGTACATTGACTTCATAAACATGTTTCATGGCTACAAAGTATTTCAATATACAGATAATGTAAAATGTTATTTAGCCCAAATATCACGCTCACAGGTATTTATATTCTTCCCAATTTGTTTATTATTATAAAAGATCTGTGTTTGGGATTTGTTTTTTAAGGAATCACAGGTTAAAAGGGTCTCTCTTCAGTTGGTGTATGCAACAGTTGTAAGTAAAAATTTATAGCTTAACTTGCTATTTGGGACTATTGCACATGCCATGAGAACAGTCTTTTCTTCTTATAAATAACCAAACTGAAATCAGAATTCTTAAATGGTCTAATTTTAGAGGTTCAGGAATGGGAATAAATTTGTGCTGAAATAGCATTTGACCACTCTGGTTAAGTATAAAACAATAAATTCCATTCAAAATATTACTGTTCTCAAGCTTTCTGAACTCTTGCAGAAATTTTTCACACAAGGAAAAAAGGTACTTTCTTAAAAACAGAAAGAGCAGAACAGATTTATATTCAAAATTCTAAAATTTTGAAATTAATATAGTTTAGTAATGCTGAAAAGTCACACTGGCTATGTTCTCACAGAACACACTTCCCCAAGCCTATTCAGAACAGTCCGTGACTTAAAAAACATGAAGAGATTTCGTTAAAAAGATCAACTATTTTCTGCTTTTTGTGTCAAACACTTAATATCCTAAAATAATAGTAGGATAGGAATAATTCTCTGTTAGGTAATCATTCAAGTTAAATATATATTACCATCTTTTATAAATGGCTCTTAATTTTCTACTTAATTCAAACTTAAAAAAATAAAAATCAATTAAGGTCCAATTTTAAAAGAAATGTACTATCCAGGGGCTAATTTTAATGCCTATATCTATCTGAAATAGTAATTTAAGCCTCCTGAAAACTGGCAACTGTAGTTACCAATGTCACAATAAAACACATCCCCATAAAGTGGAAATAACAGTTTATCTGGATGGCTTTGATTTATAAGCATGATCTTTCCTTTCTAGAGATCTCTGCCTTTGTTCTTCCAATTTTCTTCAATGTTCTCAGGAGTTTTTTCTTCAGCAAAAGACAAATGTTACTGTTTATGTTATATAAAACAGTTAAACGTTAACATAGGGAATTTTGTTATATTATGAAAAGACGCAATATACTCATTTACTTCTGCTGAAAATGAAAAGTCTATTGCTTTCTCCTTTTTGAATACGTTACCTAAATAAAAAGAAGCCAGTCACTCGGTTACACGACGAGGCTTCACCCTCCCGAACGTGGCCCCGCCAGGCTGTAGAATGTTTGTACAGTCAGCACCGGTGACTGACGTATTTACATCAGATAACAGAGTGAACAGCGCACAGAATCAAGCTGCGAGCCAACGACAGGACTACAGAGGGGTGACAACACTCACCCTTTAAAAAGCACACACACACTCTTGACTATGGACTCTGGTGGATGTCACATCACATTTTCTCAACAGTTTCATCTGAATCATCTACAAGTCAAGTCAAATGTGAAGTGGTAAGACTGGATAACCAACTGCACATTCCTGACTAGTATACTTGTATTTGAGGAATTTGGCCTGCCGGTAAACACTGCTGGGTTGGGTGTAATCTAAGTTACAGAGGGTATGGCCAGTGGAAGTGAGTCAACCATAAAGAGTGGATACAGAACTGCTTCTGGAATCCAAGTGCACCCTGCCTGACAAATCACCAACCTCACTGACTCACCACCACTGTCCTACTCCACTGCAATCCATTTCCAGACTGTGGACTTGTACGAAAGCATATATTTGGTCTTGCTGCTTTTATTTTTAGGGAGGGAAAGAGGAAGGGAGGGAGGGAGGGAGGGAGGGAGGGAGGGAAGGAAGGAAGGAAGGAAGGAAGGAAGGAAGGAAAGAAGGAAGGAAGGAAGGAAAGACAGAAGGAAATTGCCAAGCTTTATGTTTATAAGAACCTGAGGATTCTAAAGCAGAAGAAAGAAAGAAATTGTGGGAAGTGGGCCAACTGAAAAGCCAGGCTCCTCAGACAGCCTACATGGCGCCAGGCACCCAACACCCAAACTCAACACCCTCACACTGCCCAGCATGCACCCTCTTTTGTGGAACTGCCTAAAATTCCTTTCAATAGAGCTTTAAATAAGTTTTAAAAGGATCCTCTAAAAAAATACATAAAGAAATGCGTATCTTTTTATTCCAATCTTTGCTGTTCAACTTAGAAATACTCAAAGCAGGTGTGGAAAAGAACTCTCATCCACATGGCTGGGGTTAAAAACTGGTACAGCTCTCCGGAATCAACCTGGCAACATGTACTAAGAGACTTAACATACTTAAATCCTCTGATGAAGTAATTCCCCAAAAGGGAACTCTTTTCTAAGGAAATCATCCAAAATAAGAAAAAGTTTTATACAAGGAGACGTTGATTGCAGCACTCCTATGGCAGCAAAACACTGGAACCAATACAGAGACTATTACAACTTCATTAGACTATCAGGAAGTCATTAAAAATTATCATTATGAAGAACACATAATAATATGAGGAAATATATAGACAGTATAATCTCAAAGGCACTTAAAAAAAAGATACTGGAAAGGTACACACCAAAATATTAACACTGATTGTTCCTGGATAAAATGATTACAATAATTCTCCACTATATTTGTCAATATTTTTGAGTTTTCCATACAGAAAATTTAACACACACACACATACACATTTTTCCTCTGTACTTATTAGAATTTAAATTCCTCTGAACCATGAATATTTCTAGTTCACCTAAATAAACATAACAAAGACGTTTCATGTAACACAGAATAAAAATATTCACTAAGGGCTATTTACTGGATCAAATCTTGATCAGCATGTTTTCAATTTGTGAATATCTGATGTCAAAACTGCAAGAGAAAAGTAAGACAAAGGGATATACTAGCTTCTCCTAACTTTTTTTTTTTTTTTTTTTTTTTTTTAATTAAAATGTCTCTTAAATTTGCTCCTGTCCTCCTACTTTGGCTCAGTGTGAAAAAAAAAAAAAAAAAATCCAAGTGCCTTATGGGCTTATTATAATTGTTTCTGAACAGTTCTTTCTATGCCAAAGCATTTGAACTTTTCATCTGTGTGCAAGCAGGATCTAATTTATGAATAGGTTGTATTCCAAAAGTTGTGTTCCAAAAATTTGTAAGTTGGCTGTTTGTTTCTATGGGGAAACATATTACAAGTTGAGTTCTATAAGGGGAGGGGGGGTCAGTTGAAAAGTTTCTTCTCCGGTTTCTGGGCACAGAAAAAAGCTAGAGGAAATTTTCGAGAAGGTACAGTGAGACAGGTAATTTGGGAGACATGGAAACTTAAGGAGTCAGGGCAGACTTGTGAAAGATGTATGAACACACTCGACACCTGGGAGTGTGAGAGAGTCGGAGCGCAACATGGCCAGGCAGGAGGGGGATTATTAAGGAAGTTGAAGAGGGCTCATGAAGAAATTAGTCTGCTTGCTTAGATCAGTGTCTTCAAATTTTTAAGACTATGGACGTCTCAGTCAGCAAGGCTTCTAGTATCTATTTATACCTGGTTAATACCCCTGGAAACAAAACAACGACAATGATTGTGTGTTTTTGTGGGGATTAGGGAGAATCCAGTCTGTGCATATAGTTATGCAAAATAAATTGTAAATGCCAATGTTTCTATTTATAATGCTATATATTACAGACTAGGACAAAATGCACAAAGATTCGAGAGACCATGAAATTAGTACTTCCAACACCAAGTGCCTGGTCATCTGAGTCAGAGGCAGAACAAAGATGCGGGGTGAGGAGCACAGCCCCGCTGTCCTACCTGGCCTGTCTTCCGCCACGCTGTATACTTTGCATACTGCTGCCGTTACCTGCATGCACCAAACAGACGTGTTCAAGGAAACGCCTGTCTGGACCAACTGCCATCATATGCCATCATCCCCTAGTTAGCAGTCTTGTGTGGACTAATTTGCATTACAGAAGCATGCATGTAGGAGAAAAGACCACATAATTATGCATTTCCTAAAGCAGATTAAAATCTGTACCTTTGTAAACCTCGCTTTTTCTTTCCAGCATAAACACCACTTGAAAGCTGCCTCAAGGATACCAACTCTTAAGAACCTGACATGAGAAATTTTGGATGCATGACTCAGAAAAGCAAGGCAAAGCAGGGCAGCTGCTAGCACACAGGGTACCTCTGTGCACATCGGAAAATGAGCTGCCTCTGTGCAGGAAATGACAAAAAAGGGGTCTGTCTCTGGCTAATGCCACCCTTGCCATGGTGTGCAGGTGGCAACACTAATTTCATCCCCCACACAGGTGTCTTTGTGCAGATTATGTGATATGCCATGCCAGAGGTCATTCTTGGGTTAATTAATATGGAATACCTTCCTCAAAGTCCAGGGTGAGGAAACAAAAGCAAAGTATGTTTATTACAATGACAAATAACACAGCTCTGAATGTTAAGGTGTCCCAACTTGCAGCTATGATTCTAATCCTAAATAACCAAGCCTAAAAGAAAAAGTAATTTCAACAGAAATAAGTGAAAAAAGAAAACTAATAAAATCCTAAAAATAGAAGACGGTGAGCATTATGGCACCTGAAGAAAGGTTTGGCAGTTTCCTGAAAAATGCCAGAGGCCCTTTAATAGAAAACTCTTTCTCCATTATGGCTACGACCCACAAGGTTCATACCTTCAGGGTAAAGGTGAACCAAAAATAAATCATTCCACCCCAAGGGGGCTGCAGCCCAAATTTATATCACCAGGAGGTCCAAAAAATTCCAAGCTGTGAGCATAGTTTAAAATGGCCTTGGTCTGCTGCAGCCCTGGCCACCTGGCAACAACAGTTCTCTCTAGAGGGACACACTTTCACCCTAAGACTCAAAGAACTGTCCCCAAATAATTGTCCCTAAATAATTGTCCAAGGGAAGTGAGAAGCTCTCAGCCGAAGACAACCAAGGGAAGTATGAAAACGAGGCCCCAAGATTAAGAACCAGTAGAAACATAACGTGCTCGAAAGAGACCCACAAAGATTTGAGATACAGGGATTATCACGATTCTTACAATGTTCAAAACACCTTACATTTCACTTCCGGCACACTTCTGAATATTAGAATCGGTAGAGGCATAACTGAAACCATTAAAAGGTCCGAACTACACGGAATAAACCAGAAATAGCACTGCAGTGCACACTCTTCTATATAATAACGTCTCAGATTGTTCAGAAACGCACTCGTAGTCTTCACACGGTTCACCCGGTGCTTTTCTACGGCGAGGGGTTTCCTTTCTGACCCTTCACTGCCATGTTCCTGAGGCAAAGGTCTTGGCACGCGGCTGTAAACACAGCTTTCTCTGACGTGGGCTCATGGTTACCCCACCCCTCTTTATCACCAACGTGCAGCAAGGTTTCCCTCACTCTAATGCGTTGCACAACCTACTCATCAAAATTCTCTAAACACTCTGCTCAATCTCAGCAAAACTACATTTTATACAATGTTGAAAATTTAATGTGCAAGGGCCCATGGTCCACCAGTTAAGCACTAATGGCCTACCATTTATAAGATTCCAGTTTCACTGATTCACTCAGCAGTACTTGTTGGGCGCCAGCTACATACAAGCACAGTTCTAGGTGCAGGGAGTAGGCAGTAAATAAAACAAAGTCTCTGCTGCTATGGAACTCAACATCCTAGTTGGAATATAAATAATAAACAAGTAAACAACTCAGTTTCCAGGTGTGAAGTGTCATACACAGAGAAAAATAAAAGAGGAATATGTGAGTGACGCGGCTACTTTAGATGAGGGGCTCAGAGAGACCATAAAAAGGCAACCGTGTCAGCGGAGACTGAAATGCCAAGCAGGGGTCTGAGGGAAGAACATGCCAGACAAAGAGGAAAGTAAATGCAGAAGCTCTGTGGCTGCTGTGAGGTTGGCTTGTGTAAGGAACAGAAAAAGACCAGTGGCTGGAAGGAAGAAGTCAGGAAGTGAGTGGTAAGGGCTGCAGGCGAAGCAGGAAGCAGGGGCCAAGCCCCCAAGACCTTACAAGGCGTAGTGTAGCTGAGGGTTTGGGATTTATTCACAATGGAACTGGAAGGTTTTCACTGAAGAAGCGACATGGTATCATTTACATTTCAGAAAGATCATTCTGCCCCCACTGCAAAGGATTTGGATTAAAACAGGGCAAGGATGAATACAGGGATAGCACTGCAGTGTTCTAAAGAAAGAGAATTTAAACTGGAGAAGAGACGCAGGAAGATTCAGGACTGAAAAATTAAAGTGCTGATGAAAAACGAGGGGTCGAGGTTGGTTCCTAGGTTTTTGGCCTGAGTACCTGGGCAAACAGTGGTCTGTTTGCTGAGATGAGGAAGAAACTGGTTTAGGGCATGACAGGAGGTGGGGTAGGGTGGGGAGAAGAAATTAAAACTCTTGGTTGGGACACTTCTGAAATGCTTATTAGGCAGGTATTCAAGTGAAGATATGCGGCAAGAAACTAAATATGGAGCCCAGTGGGTAAGTTAGAGCTGAAGATAGAACTGTCTCAATCATCAGCATGAAATGGTATCAAAAGCTATGAGACTAAATAAGCTTGGGTAAATAAAATGTGTCTATTACAGAAGAAGACCCTGGACAGAGACCTGGGGCATTCCAACACTTGAAGATTGGATAAAGAGGAGCAACCTGATAAGGCACATAAGACGAGGAGTGCCTGGCGAGGCCGAAGGAAAACAAGAACTGACAAAACAAGGCAACCCCTGGATTTGAAAGCATGACCATGAACAGCGTTCGTGATGCAGAGAGCAGTTTCCTCGCTGTGGTGGGGATGAAAGCGAGATTGGAGCAAGAGACGGAGAGTGGCAGGTGAAAGCAGAAGAGAAACTACAGACAATAGGCGACAGCTTTAGACAAGGCTTCTTAATGTTTGCTACAAAAAGGAACAGAAAGTGGACAAGGCCACAGTGAGAGATGTGACATCAAAGGCGAGATTTTTCTCATGGTGAATATTTTGTTTTCAACATAGGAAGTCCCAGAGCAGAGAGCACTGTCCAACAGAAAGTGCTACAAAAGTCTATACTCAGACTGTCCAATACAGTAGCCACCACCCACATGCAGCTACTAAGCACTTGATATGAGACTGTATCTTAAGATTTCACTTAAATTAAACGAAATTTAAATAGCCATGTGTGAGTAGTAGAAGGTACCAAACCAGACAGTGCAGCCCTCCAGCCTGTGTGAAGGTTGATGGATTCAGCCATCCAAAAGTTGGTAGACTAGGTGAAGAGTGGAAGTTGATCGCTTCTATTTGTTCAATGTTTTCTAAAGCTAAAGATTACCAGCTGTGGGGAGGGCAAAGGGACAAACCGCTAAAGAGAAGTTTAAGGAGAGGAAATGGTAAGAAAGTTTCAAACAGCAGAGTACACGCTAAGAGTAAAATTTGGGGGTTGAGTACTACTTGGGAGTTACGGTAAATTTAAAAGTGGCCCTTGTCAGAACCGCTGTTACGTGTTTCTCTGGCACACATCAGCTGCTCAACCTTTCAAATCTGGCCTCCAACTACTTTTTCAGCCATCTCCTAACATTCCCACCAGTTACCTCTGTGGTTTTCAATAGTCTTGGCTACAGAACCTTTGCCCATGTACGTATTTTCCCCTGGATATATACAGTATGTATTCAGTGAGAAGAGGGGGAAGAGGGAGGAAGGGGAGGAGGAAGAAGAGAAGAGAGGAAGAAGGAGAAGGAGAGGAAGGAGGAAGAGGACAAAAGGAGCTGCTCTGGGTGATGATGAGGCAGGGGCTCAATTCCCCCATCAGCTCGGCCCCCTTCCCTCAGCCTCTAAGGCACCACCAAGGAACCCCAGGGTTTGAAACCAAAGATTTACCCTAGCCAGTACTTCCTAAACTGGAATTCGCTTACAAATCACCTGTCTTAATAAAATGAACATTCTGTTCCAGGTATGCAGAAAGGCCCATAATTCCACATTTCTAACAGGCTCCTGGGTGATGGCTGGTGCCACCATTCTGTGGATTACACTTGAGTGAGTGGCCATACCAGATCTCTCACCATTTTCCACTCGGTCTGCTTACTTTGCCAGTGTGGTCCCCTTGGCCATATATGCCTTTCCAACTGGGAGATCCTACTCCGTCTTTTAGGCCGTAGCTCCTCTTGAACCCTTCTCCAAGAGTCCTGGGAGAAGTAATCATGATCCACTCCCCAATCCCGGTTCGTTCCTATCACTCTCCCCCTTTCTCACTCTGCTCTAGCTACACAGGCTTCCTTGCAGCTTCCTACACATGCCAAGCCAGCACTAGCCTCAGGGCCTTTGCACCAGCTATTCTCTCTGCCTAAAATGCACTTCCCTAAGATATCCTCATGCCTACCCCTTCATCTCCATTATCCCCTTGCTCAAATGTTGTCTTCATGTGGTTTATACTCTGACCACGCCACTGTATACCCCCACCATTCCTGATAGCTATTTATACATATGTCTGTGTCCCTGCCTTTATAAGCAATTTGCGGGCAGGGCCTATAATATATTCATTTTGCATCCCAAGCATCTTGCACAGTGTCTCTTATCATTAAAAAAAAAGTAAAATATCAAATTGATAGCTGATATCACTTGCAACTAATGACTATGAATTAAATTTTTGACACTTCAAACAACGTGATCACTAGTGGAAGCATTAAAGATACAATAAAGAACATTATAACCAAAGAGATTCAGAAATTCAAGCAAGGACACAAGGATAATTCTAAAGTGATTAATTTGTAACTCAAAGATGTATAAGGATGCCAAGTACAATGGGGACTTTATATTTATGAAGCAGGATAATGTAACAATTAATTTAACATGTTTTATCATTTAAAATATTTTTTAAAAAGTAATAACAACAGCTTAACATTTACTACAAACTTAACATATGCCAGCAACTCTTTAGGTATCTTACAAGTACCGACTTATTTAATGCACATATCAAATCTCTATAAAAGGTACTACTTTTTATCTCCTTTTATAAAAAAAGGAACTGAGAAACAGAAGCTAAATGACTTGCCCAAGGTCACACAGCCAACCAACCAGTGCAAGTTCTAAACCACTGCAGACAGATGAGACACTATAAAGACTTACTTTAAATGTAAAAGGCTTATCTTTAAGTACATTACTATTTTAAAACTCCCTACAACATTGTTCATGAGTAAATTTTACATATATATGTAAAATATATATATATGTATATGTATGTATTATATATATATTTTTTTCCTTCCTACATTCTTTGAACATAGCAATGGTTTTCTTTTTGTAAAAGAAAAACAATGTTTTCAAACAGTTTTCCTCCACATTAATAGCTAATACAGTATTCACCCCTTATCTGCAGTTTTACTTTCTATGGTACAAGTACCTGTGGTCAACAGCAGTCCAACAATACTAAATGAAACATTTCAGAAATTAAAAATTCGTAAGTTCTATATCGTACCCTCTTCTGAGTAATGTGATGAAATCTCTCACCTTACCTCTCCATCCCGCCAAGGACGTGAATCATACCTTTGACTAGTATATCCACTTCCTGCCAGTTAGTCATTTAGTAGCCATCAGATTGGTTAAGTAAGAGGGGTGGGATGGGGGGGGGGGTACATTCACATAACAGTTATTACAGTATATGGTTTTCATTGTTCTCTTTTATTATTCATTACTGTTGTTAGTCTCTTACTGTGACTGATTTATAAATTAAATAGTACCTCTAGGGCTCGGTAGTATCCATGGTTCAGGTACCCATTGGGGGTCTTGGAACATATCCCCCACAGATAAGGAGGGGACCACTGTACTCCGTCAAAGCTTTTAAGACTAAGGAAAGAAAGTATCACAATGAAATTAATAACTCCCAGGGCTGCCCGGGCAGCACAGATCCATGAGTAAGGGGACAGGCTACAGGTTTCAATCACACCACCAGCCAGCACTGTGACCTCAGTAGGTCATTAACCCGACCTGTGCAGTGTTCCTACTATGTAGTGTCCCTACTATGTAGTGTCCTTCCTGGCCACTGTGTGCTCTCCCGTTTCCCACCCTGCCTTCACTGGGTTCCATGAACCTTCAAGTGGCCCCTGGATAGAGCCAGAGGATCAGTGAGCTTGGTAGTATGTACCCTACATACTTTCACTTATTTGTTCAAAAACATTATTCTAAGAAGGGGTCCATAGCCTTCACTGGACTGTTATAGGGGTCCATGACAAAAACGGAAATGTGCATAAAACTAGAGACAGGGGAAAAAGCTAAGATGTATCTATAATATAACAGAAAGAGAGAAATAAATCTGGTTAGGATTGGTAGAGGTGAGAATGGAAAGGAAGAGATGGCATGGCATCAAGGAAAACATGTAGGTATTTCTAAATAAAATAGCATCTTTCACCTTCCTTCTACTTCTAACCTTCTAAAGAAGGGCTGCCTCTACTTTCACTCATTCACTCCTTAGATCTTTAAGCTTACACACTGTACACACACACACACACACAGTACACAAACACACACACACAAACACCCCCAATGAACCACTATCTCAAAAAAGTACATCCAGGACCATCGTTATCTCCGAAGCATCCAATTATGCTGGTCTTCTTGCTGAGTGTTCTCCTGCTTTCTGTTTCTTCTTCCTTGCTCCTTTCTTCAAAGCAAGTGCCCCAGTGTTCCCACTTCTCCCTCCGAGATCTAATCTACCCCCACGGCTTACCAATCCTGCATGGACAATTCTCAATTCTCCATCCCTGCCCTAACCTTGCTCCCGAGTGCTAATACCACCTTCCAACACCACACAGGTGGGCACTGCCCACTCACTATCACCCAACACTTCTTAAATTAAAAATATGTATACATATCCTTTTTAACACACAATTCCTTCTCCTAACTTTTCTAACTCTCACGGGGCCACCCTTCTGCCAAGGATTCATCACCTACAGTCAGGGCACAAGTCCCGAACATTCCTTCTACTCTCTTACTACTTGAAGTGCAGCCCGGGACAAGCAGCATCAACCTAAGAGCGTGATAAATACAGAATCTCAGGACTCACCCCATACGTGAGTCAGAATCTGCACTTTTAAAATGTCCCCAAGTGATTCATATACACATTCAATTTTGAGAAGCACTTGTCTAGTGTTTATTAATATGCTATCAGCCTAACTGCTTCTGATCTGATCATTTCTAAGTATCAACTACTGAATCCTTATTATGTGCTAATAACAGTGCTAGGCTTTAAATACATAATTTTACTTAACCCTCAAAATAATCCTGTGAGGTAATCATCATCTAAGAAAAAATACATTGGGGCTCAAAATGGCTAAATCATCTATCTGCTCAAAGAGCCTATAAATGATGGGGGCAGGATTTGAACCTAATCTATCTGAGCCCAGACCATTTTGCCAAATTCCACCAATTCCTTTCAGTTCCAAAATTTATATTTCAAAGGATGTACTGGCAAAATGAATTACTCTGGTTGACTGTATTTTCTAATCAGCTTAAGGTAGATTTTGTTTGTTTATCACAATTCTTGTTGAAAATCTTTTGAAAGGCATAGCAGACAACACTACTATAGAAAGAGAAATCACTGTCCTGCCGTGGGTATCATTTTAAATACTCTAAGTTTACTCTAAGGTGTATGAGAAGAACATGTATTCTGTTCTCAGGCTATTATCCCAAATTTTAGGGCTTATGAAACTATTTCCCAGATAAAAAACTTTGTGTATGTCTGCTTGGCATTCTACTGTCCTCTAAAAAGGGAAGGAAACAAAATAGTATGAGACTAGTTCTTGAATAAACGATTAGTTGGGTTCTACTCAATGAGTTTCATTTAATGTCTAGCTAATTATGATTTTAATTACCTTACTGTATTCTATTCAGTCAGTATTTCATAGTCCAAATTTCATTTTTAAACCTGGTTTTCTTTTATCTTTTCCAATGCCCGAATATGAACCCACAAACCTAAAAGACATCACTATTTCTCCAATATAGTATTTATAGTATATACTATATATATATATATATATATATATAATATACAATTTATACAATAGATACACAATTTATAGTATATACAATATAGTATACTATTTCCAGTCCTGGACCTTGAAAATGTAACAAAAGCTATGAGCATCCAGAAAACCACATCTTAGTTAAAACACAAAATGCGGTACACAACACCAAGATAAACACCTCGATTACTAGGACAGGCACCTGCCTGAAACTCCCCGTCCAGGCCCTTTCCCTTCTTTTAGGAACTGTTTCCCGCCCCCCAACTCCAACAGGCAGGAGCTGTCACCATTTTATAAACGCTCCATCCAGGGGAAAGGCAATGAACGACCTAAAACAGCCCAGTCAGAATTCTTCCATGGGATTTTTATAACTGAATC
The DNA here is from genome assembly GCF_964194185.1 of Rhinolophus hipposideros. NCBI lineage: Eukaryota > Metazoa > Chordata > Mammalia > Chiroptera > Rhinolophidae > Rhinolophus > Rhinolophus hipposideros. The sequence goes on along the minus strand of NC_138047.1, from coordinate 14,376,905 downwards.
TGAGCCAGAAAGTCCCTTTTAGAGGGCAGAAAGTACAAAATGTGAAATTCAGGAAACAATAGTTCCCTGCCCTGTGGAGGAAACCTGTCTGCTATGAGGAAGAATAAGGCCAAAAAGGTCAGAAAAGTCCCAACAGCACCCAAGCACCCAGACCCAAAAGTTTTGGAAGCCCTATTCGTGTTCTTCTCCTGGTTTGCTTACCAATCCTAACTCCCTCAGTGATAGCACTCCAAAATCCTCCAAATAGTTAAAATTTTTGCCAAAATTCGTTTGTGTTTCTATGGCTTATAACCAAAAGATAATGGCTGGTTCTCGATTCTATATTTGTTTTAAACAAGTTTTATATCCTTTAATTTTTTTTTCTATAGAGATAATGTCTTCCTCTAGATACTTAAATAGGTCTTTAAATATAACTTCTAAAAGACTCACATGTCACTCTGCATAAAAATCTCTTAGAATATCTGTTTAAAACAAGTCTTGGCTCAGATCATCTACATGCTTTACACACTATTAAAATATAATTTTAAGAAGCTAACTGCCTGATCATTTTTAGTTTAATTTCAAATGTAACAAGACAAAATGGCCTTCTTAAATTGTCTTTTCCTTTATGTATTCAATTAGAGTCTCTGCTTAAAATACTTAAAAATTGGCAGTGATCCATTCACTGATGGGTATTTTAAGTTAGAAAGCAGTAACATATCAAATTAACCACACGAAGTCAGGATTATTCTTATTGAGAATTACCGCCACAATGGACTTGAAAATTCCTAACTTAATTGCAAGTTTTTATACTTCAATCAGATAGTATAAATCAGATAGTTTGATTGCAATGCAGTCTAACTACAATCAATCCAACAATCGCGTGGTTCACACATCTCTCAGTCACCTTGGATTTCCTTCCCTCTACATGGCCTTGAATGCTGCTGCATTGGCAAGGTTATAACAGCAAGCAACCGTGTTACATACTATTACTATTACTAGTCAGTGCATCCTAATAATGCTATGAACCTAGCAAACTCTAAAAACAGTTGCATCTTGAAGTTACAAAAAACTTCGAAATCATCCAGTCCAATCACCTTACTTCACAGATGCAAACATTCATGCAACACTAGCTAACATGCCCAAGGTCAAAAGAATTAGAGAATTAGTATTTTACCACAGTACGCAGAAGGTTCCCAATACCCGTAGAAGATGCCTACATAAGAAAACAAATTAGCAGTTCCCTTTTGGTGCTCCAAAAGTATGGCTATTTCTAAATGATCTTAAGACAAATCCAAATGAATTTTACAAGCATTAAATTGCTATACTCATAACAAATCTTTTCCCATTAATTCTGATCACATTAGAAATGTAGAAAAGATTCTTGATTTGAATGATCTGTTCCTTCTCTGCTGTGCTTTCTCAGATGTCCCCATTCATACACAACATCATGCTTGCTCCTTCTTAATAATGCAGACCTATTTATTCTCATATTATATACTATGAACTTGGGTGCACACAAGGGCATATAAAAACATTTATCTAACATTAGACTGTGTTGCCTAAACTGAAATCAGCCAGAAACACGTCATCTAAAATGCTTAGATTTCATCTTTATACACACTTCCTTTCTTTTTTTTTCAAAAAATAATAAATAAAACAGACATTTTGAAAAAGTAGGCTGTGAAATAGACTTTTCTCAGAGCCCTCAAACATATTTGGCCAAAAACATGAGACACTTTTTTAGCAATATTTGCACAGTGGCTGGCACTTTTTTGTGGCCTCACATATATTTGTTGAATGAATAACATGGTTACATTACATACTATGGAAACTTGACTTCTCTGGATGACTATACTTAGAATTGCTAACTTTTCATGAAAGCAAAAGAAAGTAACACAAAATGCACGATCTTCAAAGTAAATATTACTTATATAAGCCTTAAGTAGTTTCAAAATACTTCCAATTGGCAAAAAATTCTAAAACAAATGTAGCAATTCATAAATATAAAGTACCAACATAAGTGGTTACAGTACTATACGCACAATTACAAGATTTTTCTAAAGTAAACTGGAATTTAGACTAATTCCCAGAGAGCACTCTTTTTCAGCAATATATTGTTGACACTAGTTTACTAGATTAAACCCTCAGACATAAACATTCTCCTGACCAAAACACCAGAACTCCAAAGGAGATAAAAGCACCCATAAATACAGCACTAACAACATTAATTGAAAAAAAGTAACTCACAACAGAAATAATTTTTTTAAAAAGCTTAACAGAATTAGACATAACTCTAAATTGTAGACTTAGTACATAGGAAAGTTTTCCTTTTACATACTGTAATAAAACTTAGGAGAGTTTTGGTTCAGTAATGTATGCTGTTGTGAAAGCTGACATTCCTAATTGCTTAATTAGGATTGTCAGGAAGTTAAAATAAACTTAAATGGATCAGCCATTAGACTGATAGAAATAATTAGTCCTCAATCTTCTTAAAAAATTGTCACTCCATGCAAACATAATCCTGATAGTGTTTCACCTTTTCCCTAGCTCAGCTTGGGAAAGAAAAATACACGTACGAGGCTTTTGAGCCATTTTAAACAACTTCATTAAATTCAGAATGCTCTTTTAAAAACGAGCCTAGTTTTCTGTCACTTTATTATGTTGAAAAGGGCACACAGACAATCCACTGATATCAAAAGTACGGAGAGCAAGCTCACATGCTAACTGACTGCAGTGGGTAAGGTCATGGTCAAAATTCACAGGCTCATTTAAACTTTCATGGCTCAGCCAACAGCCCCTATCACGTTTCCAGATCCTAGGGCGATTAAAGCTGCAGGAGTTTCTCGCTGTAAGATCAGCAGAAGGCTATTTGAGACCCTCCAACCGCAGTCCGCAGAGCCCGCCGCGGCGCATCTTCCACCACCGCCGGCTGCGCGTTTAGCTAACCTTCCCAAGCATTCTCCTCCGGGCCTTTTAAAGAAGCCCCAGAACCGGTGCGGTCCACTCAAGACCGCCTTCCCGCGCGCCCGCCGAGACCCCCTCCCGCGGGCATCCCCGGGCCGCCCTTCCGCAGTCTGTGACTTCGGCCCGGCTCCCAGGTGGGGGAGGAGGGATGGGGAGGAAGCCTCCCCGCGGAGCAGCCCTCCAGCCAGCACAGCGGCAGGGCGATGCGGAAGAGGAGCAGAGGACGATGCTAAACCCCAGTGCCATATTTACACTGGCTTTTCTTTGTCAGAGAGATTCCTGTGTCCCATAAAATCGCCTTGAAAGGAAAAAAGGACCTCAGCGCTAAAGCCGCCGTCCGGATCTCCCTGATGTCCACTAGTCTCACCCACGTTCCCCCGCGGGGAGGCTCAGGACGCTCCTGGCCGCGGGCAGGTACACCTGCCGGCTGGCGGAGGAACGGGCCGCCCCGCCGCCCCCCGCAAGAGGGAGCGATTGCCGGGACTCCGACCGCAGCCCCCCCCCGAGGCTGAGCCCCGCGAGCCGAGCCCGCACAAACTTCCCAGTCCCCCGGCTGCGGTGACAGACCGACCGGCGGACGGACGGGGGCAGGCGGGCGACACTGGTACCGGCTGCAGGGCTCAAATACAGATGGGACCCCTCGTCCTGCATCCGGACCCAGGTCCAAATGGGGTCCAAGTGGCGCCCGGGCGGCCCGCAGAGGCGGGCGTGCGCACGGGGGGGGGGTGACCCAGGCGCCGCGGAAGGAGGGCAGCCCCGGAGGGCGAGCAGCCGGAGGGCCGGGGCCGCGCTCAGGCTCCCCGTCCCGCAGGAGCTGCAGCAGCAGCAGGAAGGGAGCGAGGAGGAAGAGGAGCGGGAGGAGGACAGGGACTGCGCGCCGCACTTACCGAGTGGTTTACCCCCCACATCAGGACGCTGAGCAGCGGATCGCTGGCCCGAAAGAGCTTCACTTTCTGCGCTACGAAGTGCTTCTTCTTGGTCTTGGTCTTGCTCGCCAGCACGGAGGACCCCAGGTTGCCGGGGGTCGCCATGGCCGCCGCCTCTGTCCCCTCCACCGCCGCGCTCCCGAGGCCGGGGACCCGCCCTCTCTACTCGCCCGCCGGGGGAGGCAGCCGCATCCCCCCGGCGGCGGCCCCCACGCGCCGCGCCCCGCTCCGCCCGCCGGCGCGTCCGGCCCCGCTCCGCTCGCCCTGCCCGCTCCGTCCGGCTGGAGACAGGGGCTGCGCTCGGCTCGTGCGGGACCGAGAGCCGGCTCCTGCGCCGCCGCGGCTCGGCGCTCAGCCCGCGGCTGGACCCGGCGCGCCGCGAGCGGCTTCCGCGTTGGGCGCCGGCGTCATGACGCAGGGGGCGGGCGGTCTGCAGCCGCGGCGCCGCCGGGCGGGGCGCGGTCGGTCGTGGGACCGTTAACCCGCGGCTCGGCGCTCCGGCTCCTGTTCCGCGGCGGCGGGGCCCGTGGGGCGCAGCCGAGCTCGGTGGCCGCTCCGGGCCCGCTGAGGAGGCCGCGGGGTGGGTGTGCGGCGCGGGCAGCGTGAGGACTCCCGCAAGGCATCCTCTTCTGCTCCCCAGAGAGGAAAGGGGGAAGGATGGGGAGCATCCGGAGGCGGAGGTCAGGCGAAAGAGGGAGTCTCGGGGAACCGCCGCTTGCGGGGGCCAAGAGTCGGGAGAGCTAGTGAGACTCGAAGTGCTGCATGCAGACCAGGGCTTCCCTGGCACCGAGGGAAGGACCTGGGCACACCGTTGGCCACCTCCCAAAGTGGCCTGGAAATGAACCGAATCCTGTTGTGCCTGTAACCGTCGGTCCTTTCGGACCCTAGACTTGGGCCTTCCCACGATCTCCGAAGGGCCTGTCATTCCCACCACCAGCCCCTCCCTAGGCAGGACCCTGTATTCCTTGGTTTGGCCAGGAGAATTATGCCCTAAACTGCACCTTCTACTTCAAACCCGCCACTGTGTTCCTTACATCCCTTCCTTTTTTCCATTCCACTCACCTTCCCTGGAAAACTGTTCATTGTCTTATCCATGTACATCTATTTAGCCCTTCTTAATGCTGGCCATACCCGGCCCACCTCAGGAAGCTGCCATTCAAAGTATGTCATCCTGTTCCATGTACCTACACTGACACAGCCCACTGGACAAACATGTTATCTATTGCCATTATTACTCCACTCACATATAGTGGAGACCTACTGTGCGCTTGGAAATCTGCTTCGTTCTGTCAGACAAAGGATGACAGACCCTTAATCCTTAAGGACCTAGGTCATATGGTCACCTTCATTTGCTCCTTTTTTTTTCTTTGTTCTGAAAACATAAGGGTTGCCACAAAGTCCTTATGTTCTTTCTCTCTTCAGACTATTGTCCAAAATGATATCTGCCCCCCCCAACCCCAGCATCAACCATCACCACTCTTAGGGGTTAAAAAATAAACCTTAAATATATAGTGAGAACATGGGGTTCCACTGTTCTCCCACTTATTTGAGCAAAGCAGTTAACCTCTCTGAACTTCAGGGGTTTACTTGTGTTAACAGTAGGATAGACACAGCTGTCACTTTGGGGACTACTTTGGGCCTGGTAATTATAATCCTGCTCTAAACACTTCATAGGTTGTTAGAATCAAAATCAACAGTAGACAATAGCTCTGAAAAGCCCTTTGAAAATCATAAAGCACTATGTACAGACAAGATATAGAGTACTTGCCAATAACTCATACACTCTCCCCTGCCCTCAGAGAAGTGTCTGGTTGAATAGCTCTACATCAATTATTCACAAGCACCTTTTAAAGTGTCTAAAATCAAGTTCAATATCCTCCTGCGTCCCATATGTTGCTTCATTTTTCTATTATATTGGAAATGGCATTCATATCACTCAGCTACCCCAGCTAGAAGTTCATTTGTTTAACAAATTTTCATTGACCCAACCTTGAAAGCTTATAATCAGCATTGATTATACCTCTCATCACCACTCCACATGAACCTTTTACCAGGTCCTGTCCTTGAAAACAATTGTCTTCAAATATTATCTCTTCTCTGTTGCTTCCTCCCACCTCCCCGTCCTTCTAGTTGAAATTAATCTGTTCACTTCAGTGTTTCCATAGCACTTTATTTGTTCCATAACAGCTCTATTGTACTTAATCATATATTAATAATGCAAGACAATGGGCTTGCTGTGAATGCTAATAAAACTGTATACGGCAATGACAAAGTGTTAAATGAACCCATAGGAAAAGGAGATGGATGCTTGTGGACGCTCACTGTCAGATAAGGCTTCACATAGGAGGGCAGCAAACTATGAATGGAGGCACAAGGTGTCACCTCCGTTAGGGACAGAGGCATAGGCATGGAAATGAAAATCCATGTGATATTTTGAGATAGTAATGAGGAGACTTGTAACTTTTAAAAGGCAGATATTTTTTCAGCTTTATTGAGATATAATTGACATATAACATTGGGTAAGTTTAAAGTGTACAACCTGATGATTTGATACAGTTTATATTGTGAAATGATTATCACAATAAGGTTAGTTAACACATAATTACTCTGTGTGTGTGTGTGTGTGTGTGTGTGTGTGTGTGTGATGGAAATATTAAAGATTTATTTTCTTAGCAATTTTCAAGACTATAATACAGGATTGTTAAGGGACAGAATTTTTGGTGATTTTAATGCCACTCATGAGTAGGTCATTAAATGATTTTGCCAATGACCTTTCACACTAACTTTGAGTTCTGCAGAAGGTGTGTACGATGCAGGAGCCCTAGAGTCACAGAAGTGACCTCAAAAAGTACCTGATCCAGTTCTCAAATTATATACATAAGACAACTGAGATCTAGAGAAATGTAAGTGATTTCCTGACTTGTTGGGAGACAATAAACTCTCTGAAGGCAAGATCCATGTTGTATTTAACTCTACATCTTACCAATGAACTCCATTTCCCATAGCACAGATGGCAAAGTTATACACACAGATTCCACACCCGTGAAATGTTTGTGCAAGGTTCCATTCAGAAATACTAAACTGGGAAATTAGGTTAGGTTAGACATAACATTTAAACTTGAAGGTTAAATACTATGTGGATTTAGCAATCCAGCCATTTGATTACTGTTTTCCTTTGGAGTTTTGTGTGATGATAAAACGATGCCTGTGTCCTAAGTTCAGCACTTAATTCAGGCTGCTTACGTTGTCAAGGGTTGAAACACTCCAACCGCCAGCATTCAACAAGGGTCTTGATGAGAGGCCTGGCTAGAGAAAGAAGAGAAAGGACGTTCCATCTCAGGATGGGCATGTGGTCGTGTCACCCAGTTGTTCCCACCCCTTTGCGTCTGGCTTGTTGGGCTGTTCATCCAGGTGCCGAGGCCATCACAGCTGCAAGAAATGCTCCAGTAGCCAAGTACACCAGGAAGAAGGAAGGAAATGTCAGGAAGATTGAAAGCCTCCCGATACTGGCTTGTTTCTGCTTGCGGTTACTGTTTTGGTTTTATTTATTTATTTATTTATTTATTTATTTATTTATTTATTTATTTATTTTTAACTTTCTTGTACTGTAACCAACTTTATTTACTATCCTAGAAGAGTATGGTGAAAGAGTTATGTTGACTAAGGATTGTACTACCAGAAATGGAGGGTGAAATAGGGTGGATGCTCTGTTTATTTTATTACCCTTTTCTTCAAAAAATACGTCCTCAGTTGAACAATTCCAATTAGAACTCTTCCTTGAGAAGAGGAATTCAGTAATTTCCTTGGTGATATTTGGAGCTTTTGTGCTTTTCATCGCTCTATGAGATCAGAGCAAGATGTGGGACAATTCCATTCAATCTTCTGTAGTGTCATCCTGAGCCTTGCCATTTGAAATTATATTATTTTAGAAGACCATAATTACAGTGCATATACAGTCAAACTCAGCCAAAATGCAATAAGTGGAATCCAAGAATTCAACTGTGACATGTGAGTCACTTTTGAGGGGAGAGGAGGGTGTGGATGACTTGTGGACATGATGGAACACAGCTTGCCATCTGAGAGTTCTCAGGGTCTTTATTGTCCCAAACCCCACCTGGACTGGCTGTGTTTTGGCACCAGCTAGCAGGTGTTGAAATACTTATGGTGATTCTTCTGGCTTTTGCAGCTGGCTGGGGCTTCCAGGACAGTGGCAGCAATTCCAAGAATCTACCACTTAGTTGGCAGCTGTTTTCTTGGCCTGACTTGGGGAAATTGGACTAAAAGATGACTGGGTGTAAAAGAGCTAACACATAGGGTGACCATTTCCCAGCCTGCCTTGCCTTTCCCTCCACTCCTTAAGGAAAGGATGAGAGTTTTAGCAGCCCCCTTGGTAGACAGGAAGCTGTGTGGAGGACAGGAGTCAGTCTCTACTGGCATTATATCTTTATTATATATACTTTATAACAGAAATTTCCAAGAGAGCAATGAAATGAATTACATATGGCAGACTAGAATGTGACCAACAAAAATGGTATTTTTACAGAAAATGTAATGATGTAAAATAATCACATTAATATAAAAGAAAAAAGTAAGATAAAAAATAAGATACAAAATTGTATTCAACTATAAAATGTGTACACCATGTTTCCCCGAAAATAAGACCTAACCGGAAAATAAGCCCTATCATGTTTTTCAGGATGACATCCCCTGGACATAAGCCCTAATGAGTCTTTTGGAGCCAAAATTAATGTAAGACCCGGTCTTATTTTCGGGGAAACATGGTATACATGTATTTGTGGATGATTTAAAATACATGTTTCTGCATTTTTATTACTTTTATAATAATTTTTAAAAATGCAACCTTCTTCCCTGGTTAATAAGTAACACAGTAATGGCACTTAAACATCCTAGCCCAGTTTCTATAAAAGAACAGCTTTCAAAGTTACTCCTTGCTGTTTATTATAGTTATTGTAGAACTAAGTCTGTAGTGGAATAGGGCATTTTCCTACAAAGGGGGAGGGTCAGCTCCCCCGAGTTCACAAAGAGTGTTTAAGTAAAAGGAGGGCTACAAATATTAAGAAAACATCATATTCCCAATGCTTACGGCCTACGACTTTTTCTTCCTTTTTTTTAGAAAAAGTTTGAGATCAGAAAAGAAAAGTTTGAGATCAGTAAAAGAAAACTGCAAAATTAATATTAATAAACATTTTATTAAACATCTAAAAAAACGTAACATAATACTGTCATTTATTTAATCTAAATTTAGTATCGAGAATTACATTTATAAGAATTTGTGAGTTAGCTTTTCTTATTTTACAAGTATACATAACGACTGATAAAAAGATAATAGCCAATCAAAAACTAAATATTAGTTGTAGCCAAAAATTCCAAGAGTAAAATCATGAAACTTTTTCTACTTTACAGCAAGAGTATTGTATTAAATGTGGGCTATGAATTCCTTTTAATGTGTTTGATACGATGAGGGAGTGCAGCCTCCAACACTCAGAATGCCCAGCACTAAACGAAGTCTTTCAAATAGTTTGGGAAGATGGGAGGTTCTAGTCTTTGTTGATCAACAATGTCCATACAAATCACTGAGACCTTCAGAAACCAAAGCTGAACAAGAAGACCAGGGGAACCAGAAGATTTTAGTCTGAGCCTTTTGTCCTGGCTAAGGGAAAAATCCACGCCATCCAGAGAAGGAAGTTAGGGGACCCCTGCTCTTCCTACAGGGAAGAGAGGAAACACTGTGAGGTGCCTGTGAATTTGCCACTGTCCCTTATGCCTGTGGCAACGATAACATGGCCTGTGGCCAGATAACATGGTAGATACTGCATATGAGTTCTTCTATCATAGTTTACAGTCCGAGATGATACACAGGAGAAGCAAGTAAACAGGTATTTCTATAATCACAGACTGGGATGAGGGATCTGAAGGTAATAAACCTGGTGCAGTAACAGAAAATAACCAGAGTCAGGGGAAACTTCTCCGAAGAAGAGATACATAGCCTGAAAGATAGGAAGCAGTCAGCCATGAAAAGAATGGGGCTGAGAGTGGCCTGGACAGAGGGGCCACTGGCCTGATCACCTCTGTTCTAGACCCAAAGGAAGCCTACCTTGGCAAGGCATGCAGGGATCTGCTCACTGAGACCCTGGCAAGGATTTGAATTTTAAGTGCAGCGGGAACCCTGAGAAGCTCAGGATTTGTTTATGAAAAAGACCTTAGTGGATCCTATGTGAAGAATAGATGGAAGGAAAAGAAATGTCAAAGTAGAGAGACAAGTAAGGAAATGATTACGGGAATCCAGGTAAGAGATGATGGTGGCTTCGACTACATTCTTGACAATAAAGATAAGAAAAAAGTAGAAATTTTCATCTATAAGAGGCAGTAGTTTTTAAATGTGGATGGAGGTGGAGAAAAGGCAAACTTGGCCTCATTGCCAGGTACATAGTGGAAGATCCCAGTCACTACTTCATTTGTCCATTTTAACATTTTTGCAATCAAGGAACACCCTGGTTTATGCACCTGTTGCTCCTAATGAGAAGGCCCCTAAAGAGAAATGTCCCCTAAAGTCTGCTTTAATGGAAGTGTTTTAATTCTAAAATATAGTGTATGCTATGTTTGTGCTACCCTAATGAAAACCTAGAGGAATAATTGATGTGTATGTTTGAAACACATTCAAAGAAATGTAACTTGAGGTCAGCATAAGGAAAATGATCACAGCCGTCTTCCTGCTGCTGTGTCCAGGGGTCAGAAATGGGATGGTTCCCATGGTCGGCACTGCCTTGAGAAGAACCAAATGGATGATGCATTACAATAAACAGCCTTGAGAGCTACTAAAGGACAAAAGGCTTCATATCCTGATAGCACCCAGTGTCTCAGTCGGATAACCCCGTGCAGTGTCAGTCCATCAGCCCATGGGGAAGAATTGAAGTGGTAAGAGGAACAAGGGATCCCGGAGAGATTCCCATTCCTACCCAGGCTTTTCCCACTTCTTCCTTGTTGCTCTCAGTTCCTGAAATGAGGGGTTTCGGCATCCTACATAAGCACAGGCCCCAGAGCCACCAGTCAGGAGGCTCACTGCAATGGCTGGCATCCTTCAGACTTACCTGTGTTCCTCACTCCCCTTCTCCCAAACCTAGGGGGGCTCAATGTTACTGTCCCACTTTTACCCCAGAGAGTTCTATAGAAGTCTGCAAGCCACTGAACATTCTCTGTCATTCCTACAAACACCTCAAAACCCTATGCCAGAGTTTCTCACTGTTTTTGGCTTGGATGCTGCATAGTTATAGTGATAATAATCTGGTGTCCATTCTGTCAACGCCCCCATACATACCTTAGTCAATTTCTCAAGTCCCTTAAACTTGACACGGGTAAAGTTGGGCTCCAGGGGTTGCTTAGACTCAGGAGAGTACCTTTTAATTCCCTTACATATTTTTAGTGCCATATGTTGTACTGAAAGAAATCTATAGATGAAATCATTGTTACATAAAATTCTGGGCCTGGATTTTAAAGATAGGAGACGGTTGATTACTCATAACGCTGATGCCCTTTGTACTTCCATCTTAAATATGACATGGTTCTTCTTTAGAGAGTTAGCAGAAAGCTAACTTTCAATAAAGAATCCTGCTTTTCTTTTATTAATTTGGGCTTTTTATGTTTTAGCTTTCATATTCAAATTTGAAGTAGGTCATAAGAGTAGTGTTTTAAAACTTGATAAAATAAAATTTAGGGACAAATCTGAAATCAGAAATAGGTTTTCTATCATTCTTTGCCTCATTCATTCATCCATCACATATTTGTTGAAGTCCTAGAAGATTCTGGGCACAAAGATGAATAAGACACATTCACATTCCTTGCCCTTGAGGAAATCATAGTTTAGTAAAGATGAACCCATGAGTCAGTCATTTTCAACACTACATAGTATATATGCTATAGCAAGATTATACAGGTGCATGGATGAGGACCTCTCCATCAGCCTGTGGGTTGGAGAAAGGAAAAGAAAGTGGGTGGTCAGAGACAGAGAGGGTAGTCCTGAAATTATGGTGCTTGAATTAAAAAAAAAAAGTGTATGTAGCATAACCACAGCATCTTTTTATGTCTTTGTTGTATTTACATAAAAAGCAGCTAAATATATTCTTGTAAAAAGTTCAAACTTTAAGAAGGGCATGGACTGAAAAGGGAAAGTCCCCCCCTCACACTTTCCCTCTACTCTCATTTGTATAAAAAGGAAAATATTGTACATAGTGTTTTATGACTTGCTTCCTTTCTGTTTAACACTATGCTTTGGAGATCTTTTTTTTATCAGAGTAACAGGGAGTGGTCTCACTATCAGAAATGTCATGTACACAAAATTGTCATCTTCTTAATTCACCCTGTACTTCATTTAGCTCTTAGCTGAATACCAGAGAACTTAGCTGAATGATTCAGTCCCTTCTAGATAAAAACGGTCAATTCTGAGTTTTTGTCAGTCCCCATTAGGTAAATTCTCAGTGAAAGTCAATTCCCCTCTCCCTAGAAGTGACCTAGGTTGGGGACAGGAGGCTGATGTCTTGTGGTTTGGGGATGGAAACCACTGAGGAATTGTGGGCATCATCATCATCATCTCCTGGGATCAACCAAGATGACCTCCATCACTCCATGGTCTCTCTACTCAGGCCCAGTGCTCTGGATACTTTTCATCCCAACTTCAGTTCCTTCCAGGTCTGCCCTCAGCCACCTTTGTTTCCCCAAGACAGGGGTGTCCAAACTGCTGCCCACAATCCATTTTTAATTGGCCTGCAGCAAATTCCAAAAATATATTTAGTTTACTTAAATAAACCAGGTGAGGCAATACGTACTTCACCTTGAGTGAGTGGCCCGGCTATTTGTGTATTTTACTGCATATGGCCCTTGGTGAAAAATGTCGAAAAAAGTTTGGACACCCCTGCCCTAAGGATTACCAGGGCTTTGAGCTGCCCTGACCCTTCCACCTGGAACCTGAGTTAGTCAATACTTCTCCATGCCCTGATCCCACCTGGTTCTTCTCTATGAGGCTTTCAGCCCCTGGGAACACACCTGATAATCAAGGTCTTGATCTTACTGATCTGAGACGACTCCCGACCCTCACCAGCAGCTCATTCTGTAGCTCTCCTACTATAAGAAAATTTCCCATTTACACCAAGAGTGTTTTTTCCCATCTCCTTCTAAAAGGCATTGTGGGGACAGAGCCAGGAGTGCAGTTTCCAGGCTCTTGGCCTCACGTGGAAAGGTGCTCACTCGGGTAGTAAATGGCCATCAACTGTGACTGCATGGCCATCAGCTGTGGCTAGTTGGCCGTCAGCTATAACCAGGGAGCCATTGGCCACTGATGTAACTGTCGTGGCTACGCTAGCAGGAAAATGGGGGCTGGCAAGAAGATGGTGGCTGAGATAGCAAGAGCGGATTGCAGTTAGCATGGTGGATTGCAGCTAGCAAGTGAGGTTGGGTGGCAGAGAAAAGCAGGTTGCCGGTCGTGTGGCTCCTGCTTCCTGTGTCTCCAACCCAGCCACCAGCGAGACTATAGTGGCATGACTCCCCCATCTATGGCTCCGTGGGTGTTCCTTTTTGGCCTAGCCACATCCTGCGTTCTTATGTGGGGAGCAGGATAAGAGACCCCACAGGTCGCCCCTCACGACAGCATGTATTCATCCCAAACTATTATTTAAAGATCAACTTTATGCTCAGATCCTTTGGGGGCTTCACTTTTGGCTACACAAAAACCTTCTTAAATTTTTTATTTTTAAAAGTTCAGCTCTTGCAAGCAAGTATCTTGTCTTTCAACAGTATTATCTTCACTATGCGTTTCAAGGACCTATTCTGAAAGCAAAAGCCAAGGATTTTGGCTTTATGTTTTGCTCTTTGGCCTTTCTCTGTGGCAATAGGTGTCAGCATCACCACTGCCCAGATATATTTCAAATAGGGATAATAGTGGTAAATGGAGTTTGTGAGGATTAATATAATTAATACTCATAAAGCACTTTCCACAATACCCAATAGTAATAGTAGTGCATATAAGTAGTGCTCAATAAATGTTACCATTATTATTCATTCATTTAACAAGTATTTATTGAGGATCTACTATGTGCCAGATCCTGTTTTAAGCACTGGGATAGTGAATAAAACAGATTAAAATACGTGTTCTCGTGCACATTTCAAAGTAGAAAAATATAGTGTATGTTAGATGGGGAAAATAACTAAGGAGCAACATAAAGCAGGGGAGGAAGAAAAGTAATGTTGGAGAGAGCTTCCAATTTTAGGTAGCACGGCCAGGGGAAACCTTATGGAGGACACATTTGAGTAATGACCTGAAAGAGGAAGGGAAATGGCCAGGTAGGTAGCTACGGGAAGAGTATTCCAGGCAGAAAACCTGCACGTACAAAGGCTCCAATGAAAAAAGGTTAAAAGTAATTACTGAGAATGAAGAGACATGGGGTTATGTTGCAAAACATGTCTGTAGAAGAACATCACTTTTAACTACTTCAAGTTTCCGTGGTATAATAATAGAGGTTGCCAGCTATCTCCTGAGGGCCAAATCTGGCTGGCCACCTGTTTTTGCAAATAAAGTTTTATAGAAACACAGCCACACTCATCATTTACATATTGTCTATGACTGCATCATGCTGCAACAGCAGAGTTGGATAGCTAGACCGTAAGAACCTGGAAAGCCTAAAATAATTGCTATCTGACTCTTAATTGAAAAAAAGCTTGCCAACTGCTAGTATGCACGTATTGTCACGTGTTTAATGTCTCCTATGCTCCACTAATCATGTTCATATTTTTTTGGTTGCGAGATTTACAAATTTGTATTAAACTAGTTTTAGCAAAATTAGAGAAATTACTGCAGTGGAAGACTTGGGCAAAGCTGGTTCTGGAGACTGAATGATTACTTCAAAGATCCGTGTTTCCATGTCTGTGTGCATATTGGTTTCATCCCTCTGACAGGCTCCTTCCGTGACAGCCCCCTTGCTGAACAACCACTCTACAGAGAGCCCCTCTGTACCAATGCCTGTCTATCAGTTCTGGCCCCATTGAAATCAGTGCACACCTCTGGCTCTGGGTCCAGGGGAGTGAGATCTGTGGTTAGTCAGGCATCGGTCCTGTGCTCAGCACAGTGCCAGATGGAGGAAGGGGCTTGCTGGAATCGGGATTTCCCAGAAAAACAGAATTGACATAGAGATATACAGAAAGAGATCTATTATGAGGGATTGGCTCATGAGATTACGAAAGCTGAGAAGTCTGACGAGCAGCCCAGGAGAGCTGGTGGTGTATAGTTCCAGTCTAAACTGGAAGGCCTGAGAAGGGCACCAGCAGTGTAACTCCCAGCATAAGTCTGAAGGTCTGAGAATCAGAACTGATGTCCCAGGGCAAGAGAGGAAGGCTGTCCCAGCTTAACAGAGAGCAAAATCGTTCTTCCTGGGTCTTTTTGTTCTCTTTAGGCCCTTAACCAATTGGATGATGCCCACCCACTTTGTGAGGGGGATCTCTACGCAGTCTACAGAGTCAAATGCAAATCTCCTCCAGAAATACCCTCACAGACACTTCCAGAAATAATGTTTTACCAGCTCTCTGGGCATCCCTTAGCTGAATCAAGTTGACACATAAAATTAACCATCACAGGGCTATTATAATTGACATCCCCACTTGCACTGAGATGGAAAGAGGTAGTTTCCCAAATGAAGGAATGCTGAGCAGATTATAAAACAGAACATGTACTGTTGTTTGCAGTTTTGTGCTATTAAAAATGTTCCAGTGAACTGCTTTATGTATCTTTTTATACAAATGTTCTACTATTTCTCTATGGTAGGTACCTAGAGATGGAATTGGTAGGTTATGACAAATTGCTTTCCAAAAATGATTTCCCAATTTACTTTCTAACAGTGTGTGAAAATATTCTTTTCCCACACCCTCACCATCCCTGGATACGGTCAGTCTTTGAAAATATTGCCAATTTAATGAGCAAAAGAGGACCTTTGATTTTTTTTTAATTTGCATTTCCCTAATTAAGACTAAAGCAAGGCATCTTTTCATGTTCACTGAATGTTGCAGGTCAGGTCCTGGGAAGCAGAAACTGAGATGGCGATTAGGGTACAGGAAATTATTAGGGAGTGCTGTTTTGATTAACATCCCTGGGGCCTGGGAAGGAAAGAGGGTTGGGCAAAGGGAAACATTGGGCTGCAAAACTAGTAAGGCCTCCGCTGACCTCTTCACAATGTCCAAGGCTTGGATGGCTTTTTGGAGTGATCTGAGTTACAACATGACATCCAGGCCCTTATACCCCAGCGTCCCCCAGTCATTGGATGAGAGCTGCCCTGGGAATGTGTATGCCCTTGAGTGAGGCCATTCTTCCACTGATGGTAATTCCCAGAAACGGCTGACAGCTGAGGGCAGTCAGCCAGCAACCCTCTCAGCAGCTGGGGGCATAAATCCTTTAAGACTGGAGCACAGCAGAGCATGCATTACACTGACTATATTTATTAATTTGTGAATTGCCTGTTTGTAGTTATTCTCTTTCCTTATTGATTTGTAGTGGGGCTTTATTCTGGATATTAATCCATATATGTGTTGCAAATATTTTATCTCAGTCTATCCTTGGTCTTTTCGACATTGTGAAAGGGTCATTTATTTTAAAGATCTTGCATTTTTAGCTAGTCAATTTTGTCTATTTCCTTTTTCTAAGATTATAAAAATATTTTATATTTTCCTTGAATGTCCATGCTTTTTTAAAAATGTCTAGTTCTTCAATCCTCTAGAGTTTATTTTTTCATTCATGGTAAGAAGTAGTGTCCAAGCACCATATATTTAATCAACTATTTGACTATTCTCTACAGACTGATGTAAAAGGGCATACATACTAGAATTAAAATTTTTATTTAAATAGGAAAAATTTTTAACTCTGCAATCCCAATGATCTATTATCTATTTTTCTTTTAATACTTCACTTTAAAATCATGTATTTTTGTATTTTGGTATCTGGTTAGCTGAATCTTCCATCATGACTCAATTTTTAAAAAGTTTTCTGGCTATACTTAAGCATTTTCTCTTATGAACTTGAGAATGAACTTGTCTTATCGAGATTGCATAAAATTTACAGACTAAATTGAAATATTACAACTTTATAGCATTGAGACTTATCATCCAAGAACATGTATATACCGGGGGTGTTAAAAAATGTATACACGTGACCTGTATTCATCTTTCGTTATCGATATATATTGAGTATTACAATATTAATATATTTTTTTTCCTTTTTTAAAATGTGTATACATTTTTTTGGTACCTGCTGTGTGTGTGTTTGTGTGTGTGTCACGTGGGAGACACTGCTCGCTGCGCCATTTGTCGTTCAAGGCAGCTTGCGGGGTCTCTAGTCTCGCTCCCCACATAAGAACACAGGATATGGCTAGGCCAAAAAGGAACACCCACGGAGCCATAGGTAGGAGAGTCATACCAATGTAGTCTCACTGGTGGCACTATACTCTCACTGGAGGCTGGAACCACACAACCTGCAACCTGCTTTCCACTTTTCTGCCTGCCAACAAACCAACTCCCCATCCAGCACAGCCGTGGCAGTTATAACAGTGGCCAATTGGCGAACTGGCCACAGCCGACGGCCATCCACCACCCCAGCCAACACCTTTCCACGTGAGGCCGAGAGCCTTGAAACTGCTCTCTGGGCCTCCATCCCCACAGTGTGTATGTATCTGTTATATATGTAACTATCTACTGTTTTGGTTGCTAACATTTTACTGTATCTATGCTCATAAGTGAGGTTGGTCTATAATAACATTCTTACCAATAAATTTTACATAATAAACATGTAAAATGGTAACAGATAAGTTGGAAAGCATACATGTTTTTTTCTATCATATTGAAATAAAGCATGATTCATCTGTTCATTAAAGATACAGCAGAACCCACTCGTAAAACATCTTGGCATACTGCAGGTTTATTGGGGCAGTTATTTATCTGTTCAGTTTTCTATATTCTGGATTAAATTTTCATAATATATATGTTTCCAGAAAATTAACCACTTAGGTTTTTATATTTTATTGATATAAATTTCTATATTATATTATCATGTAAATTAATATCTTTAATACCTGTAGTTATGTACAAATTCAAGTTGTATTTTCTTTTATTTTTTTCTTTATTTTATTTGACAACATTCCAGCTGTTTAATTATTCCTTTCAAGAAAAGTTTTATTGAGACATCACAAAAATGGTGGTGTGAGGTGAGCCTCTGGAAATCTACCCTAGAATCTACAACAAACTAAACAGCTATAACTCCACAAACGACTCCCTGCACAGAACACAGGCAAGAAGAAGAAGCTCACTACTAAATTCACCTAAAGGTGGGCAAATTACGTGAGCAGGCGAGGAGGTAAGGGAGAAGTGTGGAGACAAAGATGCGCGGGCGCAGGACGCAGACCTAGCTCAGTGTTCTGAGCTCACTGCATCCCAGAACTACTGCAGCTGCAAGAGAGGGAAGGACTCGGACTGCTAGGGCTCTGTTTATGGCCCACAGGGCTGAGGGGGCAGCATATAACATGGCTGAACCCAACACTCACGGCAGAGTCCTCAGAGCAAAGACTGAGGGAAGAAGGCTGAAAACAGTGGTTTAAGCCCTCACTTCTGAGTAGAGAATGGAAGCCTTAGGCACTGAGACTAGCCAACCCCTCTCTACCCTCCCAGAGCTCGCCCTGCCCCGGCCTGCTCGTTGCTAGAAGCAGAACAATAGCAGTGTCAGATCAAAAGAATAAAATATTTGCAGTTCTGAGAACTGTGGACCCCAGACACAGATTTGCAGCCCAACTAGTTCCTGCAAAGGGGAGGGAGCTGTGGAAGCAAAACCGGCTGTGGTGGTGGTCACTGCCTTTGCTCTGGGCCACTTCTCACAGCTCACCCTGCCCCTGTCCCCACCTATCTGGGCAGATCCCTGCAGGAGTAAACAGAACTGCTGAAACACAGAGGCTCTGAATCTGGTGCAGGAAGAGCTTTGGAAATTCAAAAGTGCTTGCATCCCCACAGGGACACGGCACCCTATGTCCCAGGCGAACTGTTAACAGAGAAGAAGCCTGCCTTCCAGGGAATCCCCCCATTGTGTGAGAAGCTGGAAGAGTGCACAGAAAACATAACACTACAGTGTGAGAGAGAAAAAAGGGCTGCAGTCAGAGAGAAAATAAAACATTCTACCAACACGTACTGGAAAACAAAAGAAAGACCTCTTCCTATCAACCTGTTGCAGAACCCATTCTGTAGATGTCTAAGAAGAGAAATAATAAATCATTAATTGCCATGAATAACCAAGGCAACAAGACAGCTCAGAAAGAAACTGAAAAGTCTCCAGAAAAGGAACTTAAAGATATGGAAATATGTGACTTAAATGACAGAGAATTCAAGATTGCAATTCTGAAACAACTCAACGAGATGCAAGACAACACAGACAAGCAGTTTAATGAACTCAGAAACACAATCAAAGACCAACATGGGCATTTTAGCAAAGAGACTGAAATTTTAAAACAGAACTAAATAGAGTTTCTGGAGATTAAGAACTCAATAGAAGAAATGAAGAATGGAATAACCAGCTTAGGAAGTAGAGTTGACCAGGTGGAGGAAAGAATCAGTGACATCGAAGATAGGAACCTGGAATTTACACAGAGGGAAGAAGAAAGAGACTTGAGACTTAAAAGAAATGAAAGAACTCTACAAAAACTTTCTGACTGCATCAGAAATATCAATATAAGAATAATGGGCATAGCAGAAGGAGAAGAAAGAGAGAAGGGAACAGAAAATATATTCAAACAAATTGTTGATGAGAACTTCCCAAACTTGTGAACAGAACTGGATCCTCAAATCCAAGAAACAAATAGAACAAATAATTACCTCAACCACAACAAGCCTTCTCCAAGGCACACTGTATCGAAGCTGTCAAAAATCAATGACAAAGAAAGAATCCTCAAGGCAGCCAGAGAAAAGAAGACGGGAACCTACAAAGGAAAGTCCATTAGATTATCATCAGCTTTCTCAGCAGAAACTCTACAAGCCAGGAGGGAGTTGAACCAAATATTCAAACTATTGAAAGAGAGAAATTATGAGCCAAGAATAATATACCCAGCAAAGATATCCTTTAGATATAAAGGAGGAATAAAGACCTTTCCAGACATCCAGAAGCTGAGGGAATTTTATAATACACGACCTGCACTACAAGAAATACTGAAGGAGACTATTCGACCACCATCAACAGGGACAATTTGTGGCAACCAAAACATAAAAACGGAGAGAGTAAAGACCTGAACCGGAATACGGGAATGGAGAAAGTAGTCATGCTGAAGAAAATGGAATACTCTAAATATCAAACTTTCTTTTACATAAACTTAATGGTAACCACTCAAAAAAAAAAAAATCCAGAACTGAAACATATACTGTAGTAAAAGAAGAAACAGAGGGATATATCATAGAATACAATCACACAGAAATAATACACAACAACAAAAAGGCAAAGAAACCATGGAGGCACAATCTTACCAGAAAACTGAAAATAGAATGATAGGAAATCCTCACATATCAATAATCACCCTAAATGTAAATGGACGGAACTCACCAATAAAAAGGCACAGAGTAGCAGATTGGATCAAAAAACTAAACCCAACCATATGCTCTCTCCAGGAGACATATCTCAGCTACAAAGACAAGCATAGACTCAACGTGAAAGGGTGGAAATTGACACTCCAAGCAAATGGTATCCAGAGAGAATCAGGTGTAGCCATAATGATATCAGATGAAATAGACTTCAGGGTGAAAAAGATAACAAGAGACAAAGATGGATATTTCATAATGGTAAAAGGGACTATACAACAAGAAGACATAACAGTCATTGATATTTATGCCCCCAATCAGGGAGCACCAAACTATACCAAGCAACTACTAACAGAACTAAAAGGAGAAATTGACCAAAACAGAATTATACTAGGGGACATAAATACATCATTAACAGCTGTGGATAGATCATCCAAACAGAAAATAAATAACGAAATAACAGCCCTAAATGACACATTGATGAAATGGACATAATTGACATTTATAGAGCACTTCATCCTAAAACATCACACTATACATTTTTTTTTAGTGTACATGGAACATTCTCAAGGATAGACTATATTGGGACCTAAAACTAACCTCAGCAAATTTAAGAAGATTGATCATACCAAGCATATTCTTTGATCACAAACCTTTGAAATTGGATATCAACTGCGAAAAGAAAGCAGGAAAAAACACAAATACATGGAGATTAAACAACATACTTTTAAAGAACGACTGGATCAAAGAAGAAATTAGAGGAGAGATCAAAAGATACATAGAAACAAATGACAATGAAAATACATCCTATCAAAATTTTGGGGATGCAGCAAAAGCAGTTTTAAGAGGAAAATTTATATCATTACAGGCCTATCTCAAGAAACAAGAAAAATCCCACATAAATAACCTCAGGTAACACCTTAAAGAACTACAAAAAGAAGAACAAATGAAACCCAAGGTCAGCAAAAGAAAGGAAACAATAAAAATCAGAGCAGAACTAAATGAAATAAGAACAAAAAGACAATAGAAAAAATTAATGTGACAAAGAGCTGGTTCTTTGAAAAGATTAACAAAATTGACAAATCCTTGGCTAGGCTCAGTAAAATAAAAAGAGAGAAGACACTGATTAACAAAATCAGAAATGAAAAAGGGGAAGTTATCAACGGACACCACAAAAATACAATGGATCATCCAAAAATACTATGAAGGACTATATGCCACTAAACTCAATAACCTACGAGAAATGGACAAGTTCTTAGAAACATGTAGGCTGAACCATGAAGAATTGGAAAATCTATACAGACCGATCACCAGTAATGAAATCGAATCAGTCATCCAAAACCTTCCCAAAAGCAAAAGTCTGGGACCAGATGGCTTTACTAGTGAATTCTACCAAACCTTCAAAAAGGATCTAATACCAATCCTGCTCAAACTCTTCCAGAAAATTGAAGAAGAGACAGTACTCCCTAACTCATTTTATGAGGCCACCATTACCCTGATACCAAAATCTGGCGAGGATAACACAAAAAAAGAGAACTACAGATCAATATCTCTGATAAATACAGATGCAAAAATCCTAAACAAAATTCTAGCAAATTGAATGCAACAATACATTAAAAAGATTATTCATCATGACAAAGTGGGGTACATCCGAGAGGCACAAGGATGGTTCAACATACGCAAATCCATCAGTGTGATATATCACATAAACATAATAAAGGACAAAAATCATATGATTATATCAATTGATGCAGAAAAACCATTTGACAAGATACAACATCCATTTATGATTAAAACACTTAATAAAATAGGTATAAAAGGAAAATACCTTAACATAATAAAGGCCATATATGACATACCCTCAGCTAATCTCATAATTAATGGTGAAAAACTGAAGCCCATTGCTCTATGTTCAGGAATATGACGGGGCTGTCCTCTATCACCTCTGCTTTTCAACATAGTGTAGGAAGTCCTCGCCAGAGCAATCAGGCAAGAAAAAGAAATAAAAGGCATCCAAATTGGGAATGAAGAAGTTAAATTGTTGCACTTTGCAGATGACATAATGCTGTATATAGAAAACCCTAAAGACTCCACCAAAAAGCTATTAGAAACAAATACAGTAATGTGGCCGGCTACAAAATCAACGTACAGAAGTCCATTGCATTCCTATATACTAACAGTGAAATCTCAGAAAAAGAAATAAAAAAAAAATTCTTTTGCAACTGCAGCAAAAAGAATAAAATACCTAGGAATAAACTTAACCAAGTATGTGAAAAACCTATATGCTGAAAACTACAAGACATTTTTAAAAGAAATTGAAGAAGACACAAAGAAATGAAAAGACATTCCATGTCATGGATTGGAAGAATCAACATAGTTAAAATGGCCATATTACCCAAAGCAATATACAGATTTAATGCAATCCCCATCAAAATCCCAACGGCATTTTTTAAGGAAATGGAACAAAAAAATCATCAGATTTGTTTGAAACCACAAAAGACCACAAATAGCCAAAGCAATCCTAAGAAAAAAGAACAATGCTGGAGGTATCACACTCCCTGACTTTAGCTTGTACTACAGGGCAACAATAATCAAAACAGCATGGTATTGGCAGAAAAACAGACACATAGACCAATGGAATAGAATTGAGAACTCAGAAATAAAACCAAATAAATATGGACAGATAATTTTTGACAAAGAAGCAAAAAACATACAATGAAGAAAAGACAGCCTCTTCAATAAACGGTGCTTGGACAATTCATTCACGTGCAAAAGAATGAAACTGGACTGCTATCTGTCACCATCTACCAAAATTAATTCAAAATGGATCAAAGACTTAAGCATAAGACCTGAAACAATAAACTGCATAGAAGAAAACATAGGTATTTAATTTATGGACCTTGGGTTCAAAGAGCATTTTATGAATTTGACTCCAAAGGCAAGGGAAATAAAAGCTAAAATAAAGGAATGTGACTATATGAAACTTAAAAGCTTCTGCACAGCTAAAGAAACCATCGACAAAATAAAGAGGCAAGCAACTGAATGGAGGAAGATTTTTGCTAGCAGTGCCTCCGATAAGGGGCTAATATCCAAAACATACAAGGAACTCATGAAACTCAACAATAAAAAAACAGACAATCAATTGAAAAATGGACAGAGGACCTGAAGAGACATTTCTCCAATGAGGACATACAAATGGCAAATAGACATATGAAAAAATGCTCAACATCACTAATCATCAGAGAAATGCAAATAAAAACCACAATGAGATATCACCTCACCCCAGTCAGAATGGCTATCATCAAAAAGACAAATAGTAACAAGTGTTGGAGAGGCTATGGAGAAAAAGGAACCTTCATACACTGTTGGTGGGAATGCAAACTGGTGCAGCTGTTATGGAAGGCAGTGTGGAGGTTCCTCAAAAAATTAAAAAATAGAATTACTGTATGGTCCAGCAATCCCTCTCCTGGGTATCTACTCAAAAAATCTGAAAACATTTATCCATAAAGACACGTGTGCTCCAATGTTCATTGCAGCTTTATTTACAGTGGCCAAGACATGGAAACAACCAAAATGTCTTTCAATAGATGAATGAATAAAGAAGTTGTGGTATATATACACAATGGAATACTATTCAGCGGTAAAAAAGATGAAATAGGACCATTTGTGACAACATGGATGGATCTTGAGAGAATAATGCTAAGCGAAATAAGTCAGACAGAAAAAGCAGAGAACCATATGATTTCACTGATATGTGGTATATAAACCAAAAACAACAAAAGAAGACAAACAAATGAAAACAAAAACTCATAGACACAGACAGTAGTTTAGTGGTTACCAGAGGGTAAGGGGGGAACGAAGGGGGTGGGAGATGAGGGTAAGGGGGATCAAATATATAGTGATGGAAGGAGAACTGACTCTGGGTGGTGAACACACAATGGGATTTATAGATGATGTAATACAGAATTATACACCTGAAATCTATGTAATTTTACTAACAATTGTCACCCCAATAAACTTTAATTAAAAAAAATGAAGGAAAAGTTTTATTGGATTTATTGATTGAATTAGTTCTTCTGGTATGTTTCTTTACATCTTCAATATCATCTTTTAAATTTCTTAATTGCTTTCTTTGGATTATTTTATTTATTTTCTAGATTCTTGTGTTGAATGATGAGATGTTTTATTTATATATTTGTAACCTTCCTTCTTTTCTAATATATGCCTTTACGTGTATAAAATTTTCTCTGATCACACTCTGCTTGTACCTCACAAGATTACTAATGTTTTCTCAGTTTTTCTCTTTTCTAAGTAGTTTGTACTTTTATTTTGAATGTCGTTTTGAAACTGTTATTTAGAAATGAAGGACAAAATATAACACAAATATTTTTAGTGAATAGCTTAGCTAAAATGAAAAGGAAATCTCTAGAAGCCAGAAATAAAAAAACGACATGACTTAAGTAAGTGAGATTGATGTCATGTTTGCCATGTTTCCCATAGCTGATAGGAAAACAGCCTGAAGGGCAGTCTGCTCAGGTTTTTAAAGCGCAGGAATCATGACCTTGGGTCTGCACAGGTTTGAAAGCTGGAACTGAGCTAGGTGTATAAAGTTTGACTTCAAAAGCTTGTCCACCCATAAAAGCAATAATAGAACTCAGCCCACTTGCTGGTGAAGGGACAAAGAAATGTGCGGTTTACTTAGACAAGTGGTTGGGCAAGCTAATTTCTGTAAATCTATTAAGTCCATGGGAAAACATAAGCATTTTCCCCAGACTATTAAATTACTTTCGGTGCTGTAACACATTAGAGTAAATTTGATAGAACACTGTGGCACGTTCAGGGGCTGCTTCTCCCTTCTATAGATCAAGTGAGGAGTACCTCCTAGCGAGCGTGGCGTGGAAATTTGGGGCATGTCACAAATTAGTGGCTCAAGACAATATAAATTTATTACCTACAGTTCTGCGGATCAGAACCCTGGAATGGATTCCACTGGGCTAAATTCATGGTGGTGAAAGAGCTATATGGTTGGCACTTTCTATTTTGACAGTCTGGAGGCTGATGGTTAAAGTGTGTTCCTCTGGAAGATTCAGCTTGGGCCTTTTTTGTCATACAAATGGTGTGCACCTGGCTCCCCAGGCTGAGTGCGTGCATACTTGTGGCTACAAATGTTCAGGACACTTTTCAACCCTCTCTTGTTTCTCTTCTCAGAGCCAAGAACAAACAGGCAAATACTGTATTCTTTTTCCAGGTATATCTTTTCTAGTTAACCATTTACCGTGTCATCTTTAGGGGAAGGTCCTGGCTTTTGCGTGGATCCTCTAGTCTGACCCTTTACTCTGGTTGGCCTACAGATTCTGGGCCCTCAGGGATCTGCAGCAGGTGCTCTCCAGTGAAATGCTAATTGGAGTGATTGTGAAATCATACTTTCTAGTGCTTTATGGCCTCTGATTAATTTTCCCTTACTTTCTTCAGAGTTGAAAAACATCTTTTAGAAATATACTTTTTTTTCTATTTTTATCTATCATTTAAAAATGGTTCTGTACATAGATGGGTATGCCACATTTATCAGATTGCTGGAAACAGAAGTCAGTAGACAATGTTTTAAAAGGTAATAATCAAAAATGTTTCATGAAGTTATAAAGGCTCTAATTTAAGAAGGACGCCTAGTCTAGAACAGAATGAATTAAAATATCAACACATGATCATGTTATAGGAAACTCTATAACGGCAAAGATAAAGAAAAATAGTAAAGACAGAGAAATTAACGACAGTTACACCAATAGTGTATTTCTCATTTGCAATATTGGATGCCGTACGACAATAGATAGCTGAGGGTAAGTCACCATCAATCTAGGAATTGATTTGAACTATATAAACTATACCATATCTCTTCCATTAGCTTGGCATAGAATTTAAAAAATCTAAGTATACAAAGTGTTGGTCAACATATGGGGTAATCAGAAATCTCAGTCACTGCTGGCAGAGTATAAATTAGGGCGATTTCTTAGCACAATTTGGGCATTCCTTGTAAAAAAGCTGAAGGTATAGACTTCCTACGACTCAGCAATCCCACTTCTCTGGAAAACGCTTTTACTTATATTCACAAAAGTGTATATAAATGTGTCCACTGTAGAATCGTTGTAATGGCAAAAAGTTACGAGCATGTAAATATTCATCAGTGGGAGAATGGATCACTGAATTGAAGATTTCACAGCAGCTAAAGTGAATGAATTTGATCTTACATGTTTAAATGGATATATTATACGTCAAATGTATTTCAATAAAGCTGGAAAAAAATAAATGAATATAACTTGGCTACTTTATATTGAATTTTTAAAATATCACAGGATGATACATATTTATATAAATTAAAAAACAACAGACACACACACAAAAAAGTAGCTCTCTGTCCTCCCCTATCAGGCTAAAAGCAGGGTACACATTTTCATTTGTAAGGCTCTCTCTCGTCTGTACCAGGAAGAGGAGAACAGCACCTCTTTGTTGGTGGTGGTTTATTTTTTTTAATTTCCCCCCAGTTTTATTGAGATATAATTGACATATCACATTGTATTAGTGTCAGGTGTATAACATAATGACTCAATATTTGTATATATTGCTAAATGATCATGACAATAAGTTTAGCTAACATCTATACATCACATAGTTAACAATTCTTTTTCCTGTGATGAGAACTTTTAAGATCTACTCTATTAGCAACTTTCAAACATACACTAGAATACTGTTAACTACAGTCATTTTGCTGTACATTGGAGAACAACTCCTTTTTTAACTTTAAGTGCATTTGATATACAATATAATATTAGTTTCAGGTGTACAATATAGTGACTCAACATTTATATACCTTAAAATGTGATCACCTTACTACATCTACACATCTTGCTAAACAGCCCTTATCTTCCATTAGTTCCCTCATATATTTACCTTCCCACTCTTAAAACCTAAGCCCCCTTTCCTTTATCCTCACTTCTCTACAAAGTTATTGTTCTCTCTTAATATGCTATATAAGCCCAGAGCTCTAACTGCTCTTTGAGTTACTCATCACTGGGTTTCTACTAGCCCTCTTTCCCCGAAAAGACCATCAGCTCTAATGCGTCTTTTGGAGCAAAAATTAATATAAGACCTGGTATTCTATTCTATTCTATTCTATTCTATTCTATTCTATTCTATTCTATTCTATTCTATTCTATTCTATTCTATTCTATTCCATTCCATTCCATTCCATTCCATTCCATTCCATTCCATTCCATTCCATTCCATTCCATTCCATTCCATTCCATTATATTATAAAAACCGGGTCTTATATTATAGTAAAATAAGACTGGGTCTTACATTAATTTTTGCTCCGAAAGACGCATTAGAGCTGATTGTCCAGCTAGGTCTTATTTTTGGGGAAACACGGTATGTGTGTTAATAAACTCTGTTTTTCTCTTGTCAATCTGCTTTTTGTCAGTTTAATTTCC
This sequence comes from Rhinolophus hipposideros, assembly GCF_964194185.1. Taxonomy (NCBI): domain Eukaryota; kingdom Metazoa; phylum Chordata; class Mammalia; order Chiroptera; family Rhinolophidae; genus Rhinolophus; species Rhinolophus hipposideros. The sequence goes on along the minus strand of NC_138047.1, from coordinate 14,348,959 downwards.
AGGCGTCCAGGCACAGAACCTAGGAGGTTTTTTTGGCCCTCCTCTGTAGTGTCTATATTGAAAATACATAAAACAATCTCACATATTATTTATGGAGCCATATGTATGATGAAGTATAAAAACAGGGTAGTAAATTCACCATATTAGTAAGGAAGTCGTTACCTGCAGCGAGGGACAGAGGTAATGGGATAGAGGTAAGATCTAAAGGATTGCTATACCTGTAGCATTTTATTCCTTAGAAACAAATACATCTAACAAACATGTTTAAAGTTTAACCTTTAAAAAAAAGTCTCAGTGACAGGTCCATGCTATTATATTATTTGTACTTTTTGAGTTGGAAATAATATGTAAAAATGAGGATAAATAAAACTATTTAGTGCTTTTCCCCATATGTTTCCTACAGATTTTTTAAAAATATAACTCTTTAATTAAATATATTAATTATGCAATCCTCTGTTTTGCTTATTTTTTAATCTGTTTACTTCCAAGGTGTTTTATCAAATTTCCTTTTGTATTAAATGCTTACTTTATATGTTTTCAAGTTACATAATTAGGTGTATAAAGGTTCATGACTTTTGAAATTTCTGGTAAGATTACATTTATCAATATGAAATATCCTTCTTCAGTTTTAAAGGGGTTTTTAACTCTTCTATTTTTTTCTGATCTTCATATTACTTTCTGTTAACATGTTGTTTTTTGACCCTTTATTTTCAATTTAACTGTGTTCTTTAGTTTTTTGCAACTCTTTCAAACAGCCATGCTGGATTTGTTTTCTGGTTGCCATTCAAATGTACTTTCATTTCATTCATTAGTTTTATGTTGCTACCTAAGAAACCAGTGGAAAACTCAAAACAACTACTATTTTATTTGACTAATATCAATAGGTCAGCACTTTAGGCTGGGCTCAACTGGGGGTTTCTTCGGCTGGTCCAGCCTGGGACCACTCATGAAGGTGCAGTGGTTTTACTTGGACCTTAGTCATATGCCTGGCTTAATGACATGGTGCTGACTCTCAGTTGGACCCCTCTCTTCACACGGTGTCTCATCTTTAAGGAGATGAGATCTTGGGCCTCTTCACCTACAGCAGTGTTCCAAGACAACGATAGTAGAAGCTACAAAATATATTGAGTACTAAGCCCAGACCCCATAACATCATGTCATCATTCTACTGGTCAAAGCAAGTCACGACCAGCCTTGTTTTGGAGGGTAGACAAGGAAACTCCACTGCTTGCTGGGAAGAATGGCAAACTATTATAAAGGGTCATGTGTGCAGCTGTGAAGAACTCTTTCACCACCGTTGTAGGCAATTTACCATAATGTTGAATTGATCAAGAGTGTGCTCTGTTTTATATTTTTATTCTAGTAGTTTGAAAATTAGTTCTATTCTTATAAAGTCATAATTAAAGTTGTAACCTATACATTTACTTCATTTACTCTATCCACATACTCTCTTCACCCCTATCTACTGGACTCTTCCCCGAGAGGGTGATCTCTATGGGCTCCTTGCCCTCTGACTTATGCTTGGGTTTGGCAAGTGGGGGTCCTTAGCTGGAGAAGGAAAGAAGGGAGAACAGTGAGGTTGGAGTGTTGGTTCTCCCAACTCCCTCCCTTTGTAATCACTCATTCACATTCATCCATAGGTGCCAGTTCTGCTTGTAGGAGCTTATCTCTGGTGATGGTGAGAAGAGACAATATGATACTGTGTCAAGTGTGACAGGAGCTTGCCATATGCGTGTGGCGTTTTCCTGTTTTTCCTGAGTATTGCCATTTATCTTCAGGGGCTACTTTTCTCTCAGGCCCAACACACACATTCTCTGCTTTAATCTAAGTTGAAGACAATGTTGCCCATTGCTAAGCAAGACAAGAAGAGGGCAAGGGAGGAACTTAAATGTGAGGTCAATTCCTAATGCAATTCTACAATTAATCACCCTCATGGTCACTCAGGACTCCCGCCCATTTGCTCTTTGTGCTCATTTCCTGTGAGCTTGATGTGCCTCTGAAACTGCTCCCATCTATGACACTGTGAACTCCCACCTTGAAAGGGCTGACTTTTCATCCAGGGCCCACTATAAGCACCTTGTTTGTTAATATAGGACCCTTTGGGGAAAAAAAAATTACTTCAGCCTCAAAGCTTATATTCAGCTAGTGCTGTTTGTCTATAGTCCATGGAAACTGCTTGTCCAGTTAAGTGATGATTCTGGATGAGAATCAGACAATTGCTCAACCAAATTGCAGAGATAGCAAGGAATTTTGCATTATTGCTTTTGTGACTTAACAGATGTATGGCCCTCAGTGGTGAATGGAGGATGAGCGTTCAATGCACAAAATCATTCCAAATGGAAGATGGGATTGTTTCAGATGATTTCCTACAATTAAATTCTTGCTAATTTACATTTTTTACTACCATGATAATGTTTACTCTGTTTAAAAGGACTGAAAACCAGTGACATTTAGACTTTGATGGGTTTCTCAAAAGTAAGCCTGTGAAATAATAAGAAATATATATGGTCTCTGCTCCTGGTTTCTGATACAGAGCTTTTGAAACCCTTGTAAATAGGAGTACTGGGGGAATCTTTTGTTCTAATATTTAGTCTTTTACCCCAGTTGTTCACACAGAGCTCCTAAAACTTTCCTATGTATAAGAGCACTAGGAACATCTTTCGGTCCAATATTTGGTTTTTGACCCCGGTTCCTGAGCAGAGCTCCTGAAACCCTTGGAATTTCCTGGGTGATAGGAGTGCCTTTTGTTCTAATGAGGTGACTCTGGGTGGATTTCTGGATGAGAGCTATTCAGCAGAGAGACCAAATTAAGATATTATATTTTAAAATATAATAAAATGAAATAATGGATTTAAAAGTTTTTTAGTAAAACAATTTTTAAAAATTGCTGAACGACTGTGTGTATGATTATCTCAAAATTATAAAACTATCGACTGTGTTTTCCCAAAAATAAGACCTAGCTGGATCATCAGCTCTAATAAGTCTTTTGGAGCAAAAGTTAATATAAGACCCGGTATTATATTGTATTATATTATACCCAGTATTTTATCTTATCTTATCTTATCTTATCTTATCTTATCTTATCTTATCTTATCTTATCTTATCTTATCTTATCTTATCTTATCGTATCTTATCAGGCCCGGTCTTATTTTACTTATGTTACTATAAGACCGGGTCTTATATTAATTTTTGCTCCAAAAGACGTATTAGAGTTGATGGTCCGGCTAGGTCTTATTTTTGGGGAAACACGGTATAAAGGAAGACATGGGCATCCGTAACACTTGGTACATTCAGTATCTCTTGCTTAATATTTTTTTCTTTTTTCATTGTTTTTATAATTTGACTGTACTTTAATTCTCTGAAAAGATAGAATACAGAGAAAATTCTATACACTTTTCAGTTGATAGCTCAATAGTCAACATTTATTTAACAAATGAATTAATTTGTACTAAGTTAAGCAGGAGAATTCTCACTTGGTAGTAGAAATCTAACACGTCTTATTTCCTTTATTAGATAGTCTTAGAAAAAAATTTTTTTCTTAGAGGTATTTTGACCTAATGACATTTAATTGAAGTTAAGTGGAAAATGGGAATAGCTTATACTTAAGTTACTCTGGTAATTTTTACTGATATGAGTGCCAGTAAAAATTACCAAAATAACTAATTCCACAAGTGCATATAAATGAGAGGCCAAGTAGCACATGGGGGAGGGGACAGGAATTTGAACAGGGCTTATCTAATCACTCAACTAGAAGTTCATCCACAAAATGGAGAAATGTGGATTGCAGTGCTTGTACGTTGCCTTCTTGCAATGTAGACAGTATTATACTTAAGACTCTTAGAATAAATATATCAGTGGAAATAATCATTTGAAGAAAAAGAATTCACAACATTAACAGCATATGTCATTTTGGAATGAGTCTTTCTTGTGCCTTATTTTCTTGACCTCTCAGCTGCATTCAGTGCTATTGGCCACTTCCTCTTTGTTGAAGCTCTTTCCTCCTTTAACTTTTGAGACTGGCTGTTTCTTACTTCTGCTTTCATTTTCTGAGCATTCTTCACTGTGTCTCACCTCACTTGTTCCTCTTGCCTCTTAAACATTATTGTCCTTTGGGTTCTATCCTCAGCTTTCTCTTCTTTTCCTGACCATTCTCATCTATTTCTATGGCTGAAATGACATGTGCATGACTATTCATTCACCCTCTGAAAGTCCTGACACAGCTATATGAATTAGCTGAGCTGGGCTGCTGGATGATAAGAGAGGCACGGCCCAGTTACCCCTGACACCTTCACTAACAACCAGATATGTGAGCCATCCAAGACCACCCAGGACCCAGTTGACATGTTAAGCAGGCACAAACCCATGTCAAGCCAGCTGACATCAGCCAAGCCTGGCCCAGAGCAGCTGAACCATCCAGCTGACCCAAAGATCTATAAGCCATTATCAGTGTCTGTTGTTTTTAGAGACTGAGTTTGAAATATTTATTTGTTAGCCTTAACAACTAACTGATACAAATGAGTAGGGATTAACTAGGAAAAGAGCTTACAGACAGAGAACCGCATGTGCAAATCCCTGTGTGAGGAGGGAGCATGGCAAGTTCCTGGGCCTGAAAGAAGACCTGTGAGGATGGATCATCCACAGTTTGGGGACACGATGTGAGCTGGATCTGAGTGGGCAAAGGAAGGGTTATGTCAAGCCTGGTAGACCATGTTAAAGATTTGAGTCTTAATTCTAAGAGCAATGGGAGACCACATAAGGGTTTTAAGCAGGCAGGATGAATAGTTAGATTTGAGTTTTGAAATTTGTCTGAAGTATGAAGAGTAGATTCAGCAGGGCTGGAACAGAAACAGAGAAAGCATTGCGGTAGTCAGGCAAGACACCATGATGGCACACAGTTGGATGGTAAGGGTGACAGGGCCACAACCTGGCCAACTCCAGGAGGCTCCTCTGTTCCCCCTGTGGTTTACAAGAGTGGCTGTTCCTGTATTTGTGCAGTGCAATCCTTAGGAGTGGGAGAATTGGATGAATTCAAGAGATAGTGAGGAAATAAGGTAACAGGTGTTGGTGACTATCCTGGTAACAGGATATTGCGAATGGCAGGTTTTTAGGGATGTGTCAAGGGTGACTGCTAGGTTTCTTTTTGGTGGATAGTACCAATCACTGAGATAAAGAACAATGAAAAAAGATCAAATTTGGAGAGAATGATCATATGTCTGGATTTAGATATGTTGATTCTGAAATACCTTTGAGATTTCTAGGAAGATATCCCAGTAGGCAGTTGGGTAGATGGGGCTGGAGCTCAGATGAGAGCTCTGGTTGGAAACATATTTTTGAGTCATTTGTGTATATGGCATCCAAAAGCTTGGAAGCTATATTTTCAAGAGAGAATCTCACCAGGTTTTAGGTTACCAGTTCAAAGTTCCTTATGTCTTTAGAGATGACCACTGAGCTCTTGGGACTTTTGTTCCCAGAAATTATTTCTGAATGTGAGGCTCATACATCATATCTTTTTTCTAATGGATGGTAGGCTACTATTTCCTTTGTGTACTCTTTAATCCCAAAGAAACCATAAAAACAGGTGCTGTTTTATGAAACCACCAACCAGGCTGAATGTCATTCATCTAAGTCGGATTCTGGGGTATACGAAAATGATCACTTTTGTACCTTTCCTTACAGTGATACACTTAAAAACCCAGGAATTATTTCTTCTTCAGCTTAAGTCTCCAGTCCAGTGTGTAATAGATCTTAATGGTTGCACTTCTGTTAAATACCTCCCATTTCCTCATCATATCTTTCTTGATCTATTTCTAGTCTACTTATTTGCCTCTTTGCCTCTAGTTTTATTTTTTCCCAGTACATTTTTTAGACAGCTGCCAGACTGCTGCTTCTAAAAATGTCAATCTGACCATATCACTATCTTAAATTACTTTCAGGATAAAGTGCGAACTCCTGGGGACAGCTTTCCAAAGCTTTCTGGCCTATAGCTATGGACTTTTTCAACCTCGCGTCTTGCCACTGATTTCCCACCCCTGCCCAAATCTACTTCTAGCCTTATAGAACTGCTTTCATTTCCTTGACTGTACTGCGATGCTTTAAAATAGGTTTTTAGGAAAAAAAGCGTATAAAACAAGCCTGCCCTTGCTTTAGTGATTAGCCAAATCAAAGCAATAATCAGTAGCTCTGAGCAGGCACAAACTGTTACTAGAAAGGTCATGATAAATAAATAGCTAAGATCACTTAGGTTAACATAATGGTAGCTGAAATTGAGCTAATGAGGGCTTGCATTCAAATTGAAGTTCTAGGATCGTATTCGCCTCCTGCTTATCAAATTGTTACATGTATTTTGTTATTGCTGTATTTCATGACTCATTCTGTATAAATAGTGAAACTAGAATTTATTTCATGTTGCTATAATTGCTCTCTAAAAATATTTAAATTCCATAGTACTCAGTTCTTTAAATTCCATAGTACTCAGTTCTTTAAATTCCATAGTACTCAGTTCTTTAAATTCCATAGTACTCAGTTCTTCATTATGACTATTCATTTTATTCCATTTTTCTTATGAAGTAGAGAAAATATTTTATACAAGTAGCCGTTATTGATTTTTCTTGGAGTTTTTCTTTTCCATTGAAAGGAAGGGTTTTGTTTTGCTTTTTAACTTTGAAATTTTTCAAGATGATTTTAGCTATTCTGTTCCAAATGATTTAGGAATATTCTCGTTTCTCTCCAATGGTTAACAATGAAATACTGCTTTAAGTTTAGAAGACAAAGAAAAATGTCTTTGGTTTCATTTTTAAGTTTTTCAGAAAGAATTTCTGTAATGTTAGCACACAATGAAAATTTAGAAACAAAGGATAAATTCAAATCTGGAGGCAATTATCAGCAAACCATTAGATTCACTGTACACCTGTGTGAAGAACTGCATGACATAATTCCTAGTATTTTAATAATCTCTAGAAACTTCCCAAATCACAGCTAATAAAACATAATGATGTAGTGTCCAATATGTTTTTACTAAATTAGGTAGCCTTTTGTACCTATATTACACATAGAATTATCTTTTAAAATGTTGTCATTTGTTTGCAGGTGGGCCAATGTTGCTGTATATAGGATTAATAATATTGAATGTGTTTTTTCAGTTTTAAAGTAGGCCCACAAATCCTCTTCATCATTAGATCTAAAGTGTGTACTTGATGATGCTCGTTTCAAACTCTTGACTCTTCTTCCTTACACTTAATTTTTAAAATGTTCCCCTCCTGTTCACATTGGCCTTCATTAGGCTGGCCACCTGTTGTCATTCAAATCAAGTCTGATTTGCTGTAGCTGAGTTGAAGCTCTGTGAGGCAGCCACATTGTTACACACCTATGGGCTGAGCTTTATTGAATGTCGCCTGGGATATTTGCTGGGTATGTATTACACACACGACAGCTGTTCTTGCATTTCCCCAGTCTCATCACATTTCTTAGAATAAGCTCAGGAACATTGAGTTCATTGAGAATGTGCTGCAACATTTCTGTCATTATTATTCCAAACATTTTATTTCAAAAATGCATACATTTCAACATGTGTATATTTTTTACTCTTATTTTCAAATCTCCAACCTAGTACCTGTTATTTTTATTCACAGCAAAACACTGTTTTCAAACATAAAAAAAATTTCAACTCTGAGTTTCAGGTACTCTCATTTACCAATTTATGTCATGTTTCATCACCACCTTCAGGCCAATATTTCAGTAATTTCAGATAAAGTTCACTGCTTTCATGATCTCTGATTTTTTTTCTGTGTTTTAAAGCCAGAATTGGTAAAAAGTGTAATGGTTAAGTGTGCAGATGTTGGACCCAGACTGCCTATGTTTGAATTACAGCCCTGTGCTTATTGGCTGTATGACCTTGGGCAGGTCAGTTAAGCTGTCTGTGCTTTAATTTCCTCATCTGCAAAATGGGGATACTAATAATACATGCATCTTAGGACTCATACTTAGCATTCATTTTGAGGATAGAACAAGAAAAGAGCTTACAACAGTTCTTGGCAAGTGGTAAACACTACGTGCTGGCATTATTTATAATGTATTTCAATACATAAAAATTGAAATACCAAAGCTTTAAAAAACTTTTCGAGTAGTGGAAATCCTTTTGTAGTTTGAAGGTAAGTTTTGTGATATTACCATCACTTATTTTTATGAATTTGAAACTATGGACAGGATCCTGGCTTTAAATTGTATAATTCTCTAATCTATACTGATAGTAGATGTCCAATGATTAGTTATTAAAGAAAATGAAATGTTAGATTATTCTATGCTACTACTATTTGAAACACCTCTTGATGAACAATAGGGTGAGATAGAGAAGAAATGTTTAGAATTGTATTGTGGAAGTTGTGTAGAATGACTTGTTTTAAAATAATTTGTTTTTTAATTACAGCTACCAATAAAGAAATCATAAGAACAACTGAAGAAGAGTAAGAAATCTGTGAGCCAAAGAGTGCCAACATGAATCAACAAGTGTGTGTCTTTGGGTTGGCAGAATGCCTCTGGACAGAGCTGATAGAATTGAAATGCCATTAGCAGTTACCAAGAAAAATGAGTTACAGCAAAGGGATCAGAGCTTTCCCTTGCTTTATTTTTCACCTTGATGAAAATGAGCGATGTAAATTATCACAGAAAACATAGAAACTTGTCTCATTTTTCACATATCATTGATTCCCCATATGCTTTAGAAGTTTTCTCTGTTTCTGTCTGCCACTTTTTTCCAAAGCTGGAGTGATTCATGCCACACTCACTGAAGCTCCCAATTCGATGTTTGTGTACATTCCTGTGTGTGTGTGTGTGTGTGTGAGAGAGAGAGAGAGAGAGAGAGAGAGAGAGAGAGAGTCTATTCTGGAGGAAATAGACACAGAGTTTGAAATGAAAATTAGATCTCTTAGAGAGTAATTAAATTTTAAAATGATGTATTATAATTAGACATTAATTTTTTTTATTCAAGAAACTTTAAAATTTTTTTGATTGCCGACAATGTGAGAAGTGTCAGGTGGGTGGGAAAGTCATGATAAAAAACAAAACAAAATCTTGTCCCCCAAAAGGGTCAATATGATGGAGATACAGCTGTCCAGAAACTGCTGAAAATCCAAGACCGAAGTGCCTCACAGGGTGTGTACCAGAAACAATAAAAGGACAGAGGAGGGAGCAATCACATACTGATTTCTAATTAGAAAAAAGATCTTATCTTTTAGCATAACATAATAAGAGCCTAAGCATGCTGTCAAAATATTTTTAAAGGCAATCATTATTCTGGTAATATAAGTATTCTAGAAAAGCCAAGAAAAATTCCCAGGAAAGAACAAGAAGACAGAATTTACTGTGCTCTTATATAAAATTTTATGATAAAACTAAAATAATTTAACCACTGTGGTACTGGTACCGTACTACCAGAAAGCTAAATTAAACAGAACAAAACTGCGTAAAAGTCAAAGGAAAATGAAGATCTTCCCATCAACTACGAAAGGATAATTAAAAATATATATATCAATGTGTTACAGCAATTGGCTAGCTAGATTCTCAGCCTCACACTAGATGTCAAATTGATTCAGGTGGACAAAGGAGCCAATTGTAAAGAGAAAATAGCAAAAAAGAAAATTTTATCAGATGTGAAGGCTTTTTCAAGCATGACACAAAAGGTAAATGTCTAAAAATATAGATGTGAGTAATGAAAATAAAAACTTAATGTACATCAAAATACATCATAAATTAAATTTAAAAGATAAAAAAAGGAAAAATTTTGCAACGTTTTACATAAAGGGGCTTTTACAAATTAGTAAGAATGATAAATACATGAAAGAACTGGGGGTGGCCGGTTAGCTCAGTTGGTTAGAGCGCGATGCTCTTAACAAGGTTGCCAGTTCGATCCCCACATGGGCCACTGTGAGCTGCGCCCTCCACAACTAGATTGAAACAACTACTTGACTTGGAGCTGACAGGTCCTGGAAACACACACTTAAAATAAATAAAAGTTTTTAAAAAATACATGAAAGAATAAAAAGAACAATATACACATTCACTCATAAATTATAACTATACATAAAAATATCTATTTATAAAGAATGAAAAGCTATAATAGCAAAGTATTAACAATGGTTAATTATCTGGTAAGATTATGGGGATCTTTGTTTTTTTCTGTTTGCTTATGCTTTCTAAGCATTCCTCAATGAATATGTTCTAAGAAAATATACAACAGCAGTAAAAAAACCACAAAAGATAATAGAAGGAAATAGGCACGCTAATAAAATAATCAGCATTAATTGGTATATCACATCTGAAGGGGAACTTAACAATGTTTATCACAAGCCATATCATTTCACATACCCTTTGAATTAGTAATTTCTTTTCTAGCAATGTATTCTAAGGAAATAATCAGGAATATGGGGGAAAAAAAGATGGAGCTATAAGAATGTTCATGACATTGCTGTTCAAAACAGAATGAAATAGAGACAAACAAAACATCTCACAACAAAAACTAGGTTGAATAAATGTGGGGAGTGTCCTCAGTGGAACATTATAAAGCCATTAAATGTTACTGCAACGGCATGTGGCTGAATTATGAATGAAAAGGACTTATAATGAGACAAATAAAGTTCAGATACATTTTTATAAACTCTATAGCTGTCTATATTTCTATTTCTCTCTATATATATTCATAGATATTAAAATATGTGAAATTATAATCTAAAATATTAATAATGGTTACCTCTGAGTAGTGAGATTCCAGATGATTTTTATTTTATTTTTGCTTATTTGTATTTTTCTAAAGTTTCTTCCATAAACATAGAAAACACACACACACACACACACACACACACACACACACACATATGCAGAGGGTGCCAAAAAATATATATACATTTTAAGAAAGGAAAACTGTATTAAAATTGTAATACTCAATATATACTGATGACAAAAGATGAATACAAGTCACGTTTGACTTCTGCAATTATAAGAGGTGCTCAAAGTGGTTACCATCATCGTCCAGACACTTCTGATTACGGCAAACTACTGCTTGAGCAACATTGACCAAAGTGTCCACTTGTATACATTTTTTTGGCACCCCCAGGGCGTGTGTGTGTGTGTGTGAGTGTATTTAAACAAAATAAAAGCATTTTTTAAAAAGCAATCATTTTAACTACCAGTTATATTTAGTGAGTTCATTATTGGGTTTGTATTAATTATTCTTAGAATGCAAATATGAAAAAGACTTCTGCTATGCATGTCATCGTAAGGAGGAGCTCTAGGAGCCTTCCTATCCTCTGGTCCTTACCAGTATTCCACACCCCCTTAAAATGAGGTCAGTGAGACATTTCTTTATATTAGATTGGTGCAAAAGTAATTTTGGTTTTTGCAATTATTTTAACCTCCTAAACTGCAATTACTTTTGTACCAACCAATCTTTGATGAGGTCTGAGAAAGATCTGTCATATTAAATGCTGTGATTAGGGAGTAATTTTATAGCAAGATTTGAATATCATTGCTGAATGGCTATTTAATTTTTGTAACAAATATAATCATATTTGCTTAGAACTGTATGGTTTACACAGCTCTTTTATATTCAGTATCTTATTTTAATGCTCATAACAGCACTGAAGTATGAGTAAAGTAGTTTTACACATGATAAAACTGAAGTTTCAAAAATGTAAAGGAACTTGTTCAAGGTCACCCAACTAATAACTAGTGGAACTGGACTTAAACCCAGATCTTCAAGAGGCAGCAAATTCCGTACTGTTTTCACTACACCACTTTGCTAACATCAAAAAATGTTAACTTAGTAAGTAAAAGTTCAAACCTAATATTACATTGCCCCATTCCTACTCAGAATGTTATTTATTTGAAGAGACTATAAAAAGTAGCTTAGTTATTCTATCAGATGACACTTTACCCAGAAGAACAATACTAAAAACAAAAGCTATGAAATCCTCACAGATTATAAAGTAGATTAGGGTAGATTAGAGCTCTTGTGTCATTTTATCATGGCCATTCTAATAAGAGCCCAGCCACCCTTACTGCTTGCTACATGCTAAGTGCATCACACACATTAATACAACAAAACCTATGAGATAGGCTCTATTATCCCATTATACAGATGAGAAAACTGAGGCCCAGAAAAAGTGTGCTTGGTCACAGAGCTAATGAATGGCAAAAGTGTGATTGGTATTCAGCTATTGACTCTAGACTCTATTACCCAATTCTTCCTCCCTTGATTTCACCTGTGTTTGACTTGTGCAGAGAAAAGATGTGTCTTCCTGATGCTGACTGTGTGAGTTTCAGAGGATGTGGTTCTGTTGGAAAGAAGATTGTTCATTACATGATGACCTAGCTCAATGCCAAGGGAAGGTTACATCACTAGAGACAAAGAGCTTTTCATAGACAAAGGGAAGCCTCGGGGCCTTTTCTATTTTCCTTCCCCCTTATTTACATTTTTGCCTTACTATTAATAATTGCCTGTATTTCCTTAATGTCGCTTCCATTATTGAGGATGAGGTCCTACCAAAATAATAGATAATCAGGAAAAAATTATGTTGTCTTCTCTTAAGTTTTTGATGAGACCTCTACCACCCAAATAGTTTCCTGTCTAGCAATTTGACCTTTTGCTGATCCAGTAGAGAAGGACCCTTCAGTAATTCAGATTAAGACCATTCCAAATATTTGGAAACACAATATATATGTTTAGTATTCTGGTTATTGCTTCTATGTCCTGTAACACAAATAACTTTTGTTAAAACACAGATTGAATCAGATCTCAAATCAGATCATAAGAAGTAGCAATTGCCTATTTCATTTCTGTTAACAGTTATTTACATAATAATTTAAAATTGGGGTGTTACTAGACCTGTACAGGATGAAGCTGTAACTTTCAGTTTCAGCACAATGTTAACCATATTTGCTGTTTTTGATATCCTGGGTACAATAGTATAAAAATGTTAGTGTTCTACTGCGGAGGATCATAAAATGATGTTACAATTAATATAAGAGTGGAATAAGTGGGATGATAGTGTATATAGATTTAGAACAAAATCCAACTATATATGCATATCCACATACATATATATATGCACACACATATATATTTTCCATATATGTGTGCATGTATATATGTGCATGAATACATGTGCATGAATATATATATAACTTTTTCAACATGAACAAGTTTTAGAAAATTTCAAATCCTGTTTTCATTACTTCCAAACCACTTTTTAAAAGGCTCAAAGGGACACAGAAACATTGCAATATGGGTAATTTCCTAAATCGTGTGCTTGTCAGTTTTTAATTAATCAGATATTAGAGATCTCTTTTAATTTTTGAGTGTCCTCCCCTTCCCCTTTGGCTTTTTCAGAAGAACAGAGACAATGTAAGAGCAAAATGGTTCAAAGAAGGATGTTTTCCATTGCTTGATTTGCTTTTAAAACATAACTTGATATTTGAGAAAGGAGTTATTAGTCACAATTTTAGAAGTGGAATTTTAGAACTCTTGTAAATATAAACATTTCCTGGCTTATAAATAACAGACAAATATAAATGTTTATCCCTTATCTCCACTGCTTGGAACCTCAGCTGTCCCGTTGAAAGTAGTCATGCTGGCAGGGACAGGAAGGAGCGTTCAGAGCCTCCCCCGAGTAGAAGAAGGAGGAAGGAAAGGGATTGTGCGAAACAGGTATAGGAATCTGACTTCAGCAGATCTGGTGCATACATGTGCTCAGACATCTCTCGAAGTAAAGGCCTTTTTTTTTTCTTTTTAAATCTCATTTTACTTTCCTCAACATCCTACTAGTAAAAAAAAAAAGCTCCCTTCTCTCTCTCTCTCCCCCCTGCCCCACGCTTGCCCCCCCCCCCCCAGAATGTTTGCTAAAATGCCTTTGGGATGGTCAAAGATTCTTAGTCATTCGTATCTTAGTGTAAATTGACTCAATAAAGTTGCTTTTCTTCAAGAACCTAAAAGAAAGCAAGGCTATCACGTTTGCTGGGGCTGTGGGAGAATTTTAAGACCCAAAGCTGTTCAGATGATTGGGAATGCTGAGCATGCAAAGTCTCCGCCATGGTTTCGAGGAAGGCAGGACTGAAGAAAGGATACAGCCATGAGGTTCCAAAGCTGGGGCAGAGAGGCAGACAGAGAGTAGAGTGGTGCCAGGAATAAACTGCCTACTTTGAGAATTTGTCTTTTTGTGGTCACATCTCAAGGCTTTAATTTTTAGTTTAGAAGGGAAAAAATTATCCATTCAAACATCCAATTCTTTTTCCCCTGGCAGAGAAACTTCTAGTTATCCCCTTACTTCAGGCAGGGAGGGGTGGAGAATAATCCTCATCTGAATTGGTACAGAAGTTTCCTATTTCCTGTTTTTGTTGTACCACTGGGAAATTTTCCATATGTATCTGCTGAGCATTACAGACCCTTAGAACATCAGAAAACTGAAGAGTCCTGTTAGGTCACTTCATGGGCCGTGTCCCAGAGAGACGTTCTTGAGTTTTCAGAGAAAATGGGTAGCAGAGCCAAGGATAGAAACCACCTTGCTGGTGGTAATGTTAACTAATCAATGGTTTGTATAAAAACGGAAAGGTAAATAATAACCATGGACAAAAGTCATCTTATTTAAGTCACCAGTTTCACTTTCCTAAAGTGTGGTGGTTTTTTAAACCAATTATTGTCAAAAGTTTTCGAAGCTAAGAATGTATACAAAGCCTGCTGAGCTGGTTAACACCCTCCACCTTATTCACCACCATCTCCCTTTTTTGTACTTATTGTGGTGGCGTCTTACTATCTCAGCCTGCTGCCTCACTTCTCTCTTGCGCCTTCTTTGCTGCTTCTCACTCTTGACGGAAGAGAAGTGGTAGGCGGCAAAACTCTTACAACTTCCTTCTCCGTCAGCAGGAGACCAACTAGTGCATTCACTGCCCAGGGGCTGTCACTCTTTGGACTCTAGGTCCAGGCCTGTGCTGTCATGCACCAATTTACATGAAATAATTAAGATGTTGATTCATCTCACAGGTGAGAATAAAATTAACAACTGAAGTTTCATTCAGCGTAGGGCATAGTCCCCCAGAACTTTGAGGGGAATGAGACTGTTACTGTAGTTACATGCCAATGACAGCTTCTTAATTTGGTTTCCTTAAAAATGGGTGGATTTAAGGTCCAACGCCCCAGGTAACCCTTCACAATGATAGGTCAAAAATTATACAAATCGCCAGTGGTCCATCCATCAAAAGGGATGCAGCCACCAATGGTCAAGCTTATGCAATTTATGTTACAGACTACATAAAGGTATCTGAAAAGTCCTTAATTTATATGCATAAGCATTTTCATTTTTAAGTGGATTTTGCACTTTGAATAGTAGAGAGTAGGTTTATTAACCCAAATAAACTTAATTTATGGTCCTTAAGCCTTCTGAAAGGCTGTGCGAATGTGCAATTTCATAGCTGTCATCAGAATCTCAAAGGGTCCCATGAGCCAAACAGAGATAATGAATTCAGATGACAAATTGGTCATTTAAGCCATCTCACCAAATTTACTGATTTTTGTCTCTGTCCTATTTGGATGAGTTTCCTCAGAGATTTTAATTTATGGCTTAAAAGACTTCTTTTCACAGGATTTTCTTACATCAGCTTCATTTACATGCTGTTGATTGAGCTGAGATCATAACTGAGTAAAAGATGGGCCATAGAGAGAACAGGACTTTGATGTTATAGCAAAATAATTTCTGTTATAAAAGAATCATGAGCTTTCGAATTAACAGACTGGAGTTCAGCTGTGCTACAAAGGTCACTTAAGATCTATGTTATAATTTCTTTGAGTCTCAGTCTCTGATCTATGTATTGGGAAAGAGGCATTTATTTCATGGGGTTGACATGAGGGTGACATAAGATAAATGTGTAAAGAACCTATTCACCACAGTTCATGACACCTAAGAGACACCCCATAAATATAACTTCTCCTTTCTCTAGTATGAAACAGATTGCTGGACTTGGTTTGATTTCATGGAGATCCCCTAGATGCAAGGGCCATAACCCCACTGATATTTGTAATATTTACCTGTGGGTTGACCTTTTATTTTTAAGCCCAAAGGCAAATCCTTTAGACTATAGCGATCAAACTGGCAAAACTTTACCTTTCTCTTTCCCCATTCTTCATCTCCTCTCTCGCATTCTATCACCTTCGCACTTTCTGCTAATCTTGCCATCTTTCCAAATATCCACAGGAAGAGTCAATTAATTCACTGTGATATCAATGTTTCCAAGGACCCCAGAGGGAAAAAAAGGTATCAAAGGGGCGAATAAATACAGTATGCTTAAAGCATGACAATAAATTACACAACTTCATCTCAAAGTTTGCTCTGGGGAAAGGCTGACATTAAACGTTTGAAGAAACATGAAAAGGATCCTAAAGACAGACGGTTTTTCACAGTGAAAAGCAATTTTTTTTTCAAGCTTCAAAGCAATGGTTTTTTTAGTCATCTGCTTGATAGGTTATTTTGACAGGATTTAACTTACAAAATTGTTCCAATGCCTTTTAAAAGGGCCTGGGCACAGGAGGGTGCTAGTGAAAATGATGAATGTTAGTTCTTAATTGACAATTTAAAAATATCCATGTGGAAAAGCATAGTAAATACGCTTGCTCTTTTCTAAA
The DNA here is from genome assembly GCF_964194185.1 of Rhinolophus hipposideros. NCBI lineage: Eukaryota > Metazoa > Chordata > Mammalia > Chiroptera > Rhinolophidae > Rhinolophus > Rhinolophus hipposideros. The sequence goes on along the minus strand of NC_138047.1, from coordinate 14,332,299 downwards.
AGTTTCAAATATGGTTCTTTCTATAGTACCACATTTACACTCAATAATCAATAAAACGATGATATGAGAAATAATCTAGGAAAGACATAAGCCAGTGCTCTTAAAGTGTCCCTTGCAGCTTTGATTCATCAAACCCTTCAAAATTTTTTTCTCTAATTTAAACATAATTCTTTATTATTTCATTAAGAATCTTAACATACTATATCAATAAAAAGAGTGACTGTGCCTATGAAAATTATTAATAACTATTTATAGTAATAGAGAAATCTAATTTTTTTTTTTGGCTACAGAAAAAGTTACTGAATTGGAGGCATCACTTCCAATTTGAAGAGTTCCATAAAATTGTATGAAGTTAAGAAGAAATTTGAGCAACTTAATTGTAATATAGACTGAATGATTTTGCCAGTACTATGTAATAAGCTATACTTTAGATTCATAAACAATTAATAAAATACAGTTATTATAAAATTTTTAAGTAAAACTTTAAAAGGATTCAGAATTTATAGAACTAATTTCTGAGCAACACTTTTACAAACACCATGTCAAATGACCATCATTTCCTATTTCCAACTATACCTTACTTACTCAAATTATGTTTTTGAAGAACTGTTCTTACGTTTTATTGTTGTAAATTGAATCATATAGTTATACTAGAGAAGTTTGTTATTTTTAAGATTCCCTCGTATCTCATTTGGTAAAATGTGAGTGTATGCTTTCTGAATATTATTCTATAATTCTGAATTTGTATAAAACGTAGGAAAAGGAAAGATGAGTGGGAAGAAAGGACATCAACATTGATTGAATACATCTTTGGGGCCAGGCATCTCATTTAACCCCCCTAAAACCTGCAATAGATATTTTCACCTCATTTTTATAGAAGAGGTAACTGCTTAAGTCCACATAGTTAAAAACAGAGCAAATAGATTAGCACTTGATGACAGGATTTGAATATTACATATGATTATATATAGTTATTATGAAAATTTATAAATATTACAAATGTAGTAGAGCCATCTCTTTATCACCCAGATTAAAAAGTTATCAAGACTGACATATTTGCTTCATCTCTCCTTTTTTTCTTTTACTTTTCCAATTTGCTGAAGTATTTTGAAACAAATCAAATTTTGAGCATGTATATTTAACAAGATGTCTGAGCAAGTTTTATGATATCAGTGATATCATAGATGAGATCTTCAGTCTAAATAACTAGTGGAGATTCTTCAAAGTATGCTGCAATGTTCTTACTTTGAATTTCATAGTCCATCAATTAAAGGAAATATTTGGCAAGATCCATAAAAGGTTTTTTTTTTGGGGGGGGGGTTGTTTTGCTCTTTAAAAACAAAGAAAATTTACCATCTACTAACCCAACGTTATGAATGTTTGTGTCCCCTCAAAATTCACATTGAAACGTAACCCCCAAGGTGATGATATTAGGAGGTAGGTTCTCTTTTATAAGAGCACTAATCCCATTCATGAGGGCTGTACCCTAATGGCCTAAGCAACTTCCAAAGGCCTCACCTTCATCACTTTGGGGGTTAGGATTTCAACATATGAATGGGGGGCAGCAAATATTCAGACAATAGCACAGCCCTAACTAAGACAGACCATTATTTCATTTTTGAGAAGGGCATTTTAGTTCCAAAAGTGGGAAAGATGTCATCTCAGAATGACAGGCCTTCTCAGGAAAGGACATTTAGATAATCTGTAAATGTTTCTTAGAATGTGGACTTGACAACTGAAAAATACATCAATATTAGTAATATCAACACTTACATGGTGAAAACTAACATTATCCAGTATACTTAGAGTCAAAAGAGGCAGCATAATTGAGTGCTTGAGCCAACAGGGTCTGGCATCAGGCAGACCAGATCACTTACTCAACCTTTCTACACCTTAATCTTCTCCTCTGTAGAATGGGGTAGCAATAGTTGTACTCACGGTGGTCCTGTCAGTAGGCATGTAAAGTATCTAATGCCTTATCTGGCACATAGTAGGTACTTAACACATTCTAGCTAATTATTGACTTCTAAATTGTCAGTCAGTATGCCCAAATGAACATAAACTCAGTCTCTCATCTGGACTTGTGTTTTCACAGGAACTTGATGAGTAGTGAGGAAACTCCATTTTTATCTCCTCAAGGCAGATGGTTGTTTTTTCTCTGCCTGCTGATGTGGACAGCAGCCAGAATTAATGATATCTCTAGAGGGATGTGTTTGAAAGAAGTAAGATTAAGTGTGGACAGGGTTATTTCTTTCTTATTTGTTGAACGCTTTGGTGAGTATGAAGTCTTTTCAAATGTTTCCCCAGTTGACATGTTAGTTCACATTTTCTAAGCTTTTTCACAATATACCCCTAACTTTTCCTAATAACTAGTTGGTAAAAACAAATTCAGTTTTACAGACCAAAAAAACCAAGGCACTAAATAATCAATTTCCTGGCTTAATAAAATAATAGCTAACATTTATTGAAACAATCTTCTGAGTGCTTCATATTTATCTTAACTCATGATCCTCAGAACAATCCTGGGAGGATGGTGTGATTTAAAGACAGAGGGACGGAAGCACAGAGAGGTTCACAAACTTGCCCAGGGTCATGTGACTAGTAGGCATAGGTGCCAGGACCCTCACTGGGCAGCCTGGCTCCAGAGTCATTCTGCAATATCAACAGAAGATTCTCTACATGGAATTTGCTTGCGTTTAATGAGCAGCCCATCACTAAGGGCTGGAATTTGGCGACGATGGGGGGCGGGGGAAGCAGGCAGCCCTCCTCCAACACCTGTGAGCAGCCCTGTCTCTTCTTTTCACCCTCCTGATTCAGGAATGCAAGCCAGAGGCAGTCTCCACCCCCTCCTCCCACTCTGGGGACCCCTCTATACCTCTTTGTTTCCTTTTTGTTATTTCACAAAGCTCCATTTGTGTGATCTTTCCATCTCTTATTGGTTCCCTCTAAACAAGAGACTGGGATGTGGGCAGAGGAGGAATTGAAATCAAACCCTTCAGAGGGTGAGAGATGAAAATGCCAGGGTATCCACCTGCGTTCCCTGTGCTTGTCACATAGACATTTATTCAAAATGCCTCCTAATTTCACACTTGTTTTGTTTTTTTTGCCCTTTAATCTGATTGTGTAGATACAAGTTCCTTGTATATCTGGGGGAAAAGTTCTGTCCATTTTGAACTCATTTTGTCCATATGAAAGCTGTGATCATGTCCTAGCTGTACACATAAAACCCAGGTTGATTGAGGATAAAGTAAAAAACAAATTCTTTTTTTTTTTTTTAATTAATTTTATTGGGGTGACAATTGTTAGTAAATTTACATAGATTTCAGGTGTACAATTCTGTATTACATCGTCTATAAATCCCATTGTGTGTTCACCACCCAGAGTCAGTTCTCCTTCCATCACCATATATTTGATCCCCTTTACCCTCATCACCCACCCCCCACCCCCTTACCCTCTGGTAACCACTAAATTATTGTCTGTGTCTATGAGTTTTTGTTTCTCATTTGTTTGTCTTGTTCTTTTTGGTTTATATACCACATATCAGTGAAATCATAGGGTTCTCTGCTTTTCCTGTCTGACTTGTTTCACTTAGCATTATTCTCTCGAGATCCATCCATGTTGTCACAAATGTTCCTATATCATCTTTCCTTAACGCCGAATAGTATTCCATTGTGTATATGTACCACAACTTCTTTATCCATTCATCTATCGAAGGACATTTTGGTTGTTTCCATGTCTTGGCCACCGTAAACAAAGCTGCAATGAACATTGGCGTACACGTGTCTCTATAGAGAAATGCTTTTATATTTTTGGGGTAGATACCCAGGAGAGCGATTGCTGGGTCATATGGTAATTCTATTCGTAATTTCTTGAGGAACCTCCACACTGCCTTCCATAGCGGCTGCACCAGTCTGCATTCCCACCAACAGTGTATGAGAGTTCCTTTTTCTCCACAGCCTCTCCAACACTTGTTACTATTTGAAAAACAAATTCTTATATGTTGTTATCTTGTGATCATTTGGGGCTTAGAGAGAGGCTTTTGGAAGAGAGACATAGCCAAAAAGATAATATAAGAATTCATTTGAGCAGATAAAGTATTTTTGAGGCTAGAATTCAAGTCAAAACTTCCCATTCTTTGAAAACCTTTCTTTTATTCTTTTATATGCTTTTAACAATAACAGCATCTCTTTCAGATTAGATTTTGATGTTCTTTTTCCTCAGATTTTCTCAGTTATATCAGCTATGCACATAACCCCCAGTTTTGCCGTCTCTCAATTTTTCTGCAAAGCCTCCTGGAAGAGTGGGAGAAAGATCCCGAGGCCCAGGGAACGCCTTATACAAAAGAGTAAGTGCCCAAAGGAGAAGAGTGAGTTCAGAGCTTGTGAGCAGGGGCCTGGGCATGAAGCGCTTCATGTGGGCGTGGCCATGACTCTGGATGAGCTGCAGGTAGGGGGCCCAGGATACCGGAAAGAGGCTGAAGATGGAGAGGCCTTTTGTGCACAGCAAGCTGCTTTAGCTTCCTTCCCAGTGCCATGGGGAACCAAGAAAGGGTTCTGTATCCTATTAGGGCAGGAGTAGAATTGCAGTTCTGCTTTTGAGGCTTTTCCTTGGCATTCTTGGGAGGAGGGGCTGGAGGGAGAGCATACTCGGAGAAGGTCAGAGGACCCTCTGCTGCTATCCAGAAAAGGGTTCCTTAGGTCCTAAGGTGAGGTGGTGGTGAGCATGGAGCCCACAGGGAAGATTCCTGTGTGTTTAGGAAGTAGAATTGAGAGGACATGGTGATAAATTAGAGGTGACAGGCAGGGAATGGAAGGGGTCTAGTGTCATTTGTATAATTAAATTTTGGTATTTAGGATTCGCTATGTATTGCCAGTTTTGACCTACTTAGCAAATAAAAAAAAAAAAAAGCACAGATAAACAAGCCTGAAGAAGGTCAAGGTGATGGCTTTAGTCAACAATCCAGGACAGGCCAAAATCTGGTTCTGAGGATCACAAATGAAGAAAAACAATGAGGGCGCCAGAAACAGGGACTTGGCTGGTTGGGGGTGGGGAGGGAGTGGTGGTGGTGGTGGCAGCGTGTGACCAATTCTGCCCAACGCCGGCTACCTCGCCCTGGACTGCTTTCAGGACAGGTATACATTTGTGTGCAAACCCTTCACGTCTTCAGGGAGCTTCCCAAACCATACCTCAGACAAGGGCTTCTGAAAAATGAGAGAGTAGACCTGTGGAGAAGAAGCTAGCATCATTCAGTCCTACTAAAAGACAAGCCTGACGGGCTCTGTACGTCTCTCTCACACATACACAGAAGGGTGCGCCATTTGAAGTTAACTGGTAGAAAACAAAATTGTGTAGCTTTGTAGTAGGTGTTGATGGTCTCATGGTCCGAGGTCTTTTGGTGCACAAGGCTGTTTCTCTCTCTGAAGTGTTTGCATGTCAGTTCTAACATGTTCTCCATCTATTCCACAGGGAATGGGAAATCTACAAAAGGGAAAGAACTTGGGAACATTTTTGTTCTGGGGTTCTGTTTTCCTCCTGGTCCAGTTTGCTGGTGAGACAGTAAGTGCCCACTCAGATTTCCCCAGAGACTGCCTTGTTCTTCCTTCAAGGCATAAGATTCTTCGACTCTATTAATGAAAAAAAAGGCATGATCTATTTCCTCTACAGAGTTCTTTAAAAGAACTAACTAGAATTGCTACCAGTGGATGGCTATATAAACATAATTTTAAAAAAAAAAAACAACTGATGCCAGTTGCATGATGTATCTTCAATGCAAATGTCTTCCAGACCAAAATTACTAGTGTCTCTAGGGCAATGATATAAATAACCTGTGCTTACTTTTCAACTCATGAAAAAAATGGCAAAAGTAATGAGTTTTTAATAGTTTCATAAATACTACGTCTGAAAATAGTTCAGAAATATTTGAGATTCATTTAGGAAATGCTTACATGTTATTTCAGTAAAGTACAGATTTTGTCACAGTTTCGTGGCTTGCAAAGGGTCCAATCAATGCCAAGATTAAGGAGAAATGTACAATTTGCATGGGCATAAATTTAGTATGAGAGAATTTTCCTGGCATATAAAATGTCTGTACTTTTGACATATTACTATATTTGCATGACAATACATGAGGACCAAAAAAGCAAAGGGCAACACATTGTCTAAAATACAAGACCCCCTGAAATTCCCATTTTCGTTGCACACTGTTTGTTGCTACATCTGAAGATGAAATTGTCTTTTCCACTTCCTTTTCTTTTGTTCCAAATCTGTCCTCTGAAGACAAGCTAAATGTGCACCCTAACAGGAAGCACATATTTGCAGCCCAGCCCACTGCAGTCACTGTGTTAATTGGTAAGCACTTTTTGTCCAGCAGTACTGGAGTTAAGTCCTATATTCTGTGTAGGTTGCCAACAAATTCTAATGTTGTCACTCTTCTTTTAAGGCAATATTAGAATGAGGTGAGGTGCTTTGTAGCTATTAAAATATATCTATCACATAAGACATTGTAGCCTCCATAAAAATTCAGCCCTTTTCCCCTCAGTTGATTATTGTTCTCAATTCTGATTCTAGGTCTGCTGTCTTTGCTAAAATAAGTAGAATCAATGTTTCCATAATTTTAGGCTGTATTCATAATATGTTAGCTGCTTGAAAGTAACCCAGAAAGTTACTGGGATCTCTGAATTTTCAGTTTAACTTAATATTTCCCAAAAGGTCTGCCAAAAACTGCAGAGAGGACTTGACAATTTTAAGTGGGGGTGGGGTAGAGGAAGACCTTTTCCTCTTTCTGTTTAAGATTAGGGCATATAATCTGTCAAATTTATTCTGGGCTCTCCTTCACTAGAAACTGACAGCTGGGCCTTGGTGAAAGCGGCTTGAAATTTAAGACCTGCCCCTGACATGGGTGAGAAGGGGGAGGATTAAAGAGATTTCAACCGACAAACTGATAGGCTCCTCTACACCCATCTCCTGCATTTATAAAGCTGGTTTCACAAGTAGATAACAGCTTAAAGTGTTTGTAAAAAATGACTTCCTTTCTAGTTTGCCCAAAATGTTTTTAATACTGTTCCGTTGCTCTGTGGAGGCCATGGTGGAAACAGCAGCACAATCGGCTCGCCCTCCCATCCCTGCTCATCCCATGGACAGCATCCCTTTTTTGTGCTCCATACAGGCAGTGGTTCATTCCATTTCTTCAGCATAAAGCATAGGCTAACTGGTATAATTAAATATCTGTAGGCTCCCATTCTGTCTCCATAATTGAGTTGTAAATTTAGAGCAGGTGGTCAAGAGCCATGGCTCTAGTCCCTTTGCCTGGGTTTAACATTGGGCTTTCTCACTAATTGTGTAACTACATTGTTCATTTTCTCTAAGCCTCAGTTTAGCAACCTGTAAAATGGCACTTTTCATGACACTTCCCCATTGGGGTGTGAAGATTAAATGAGATAACATGTAAAATGCTTAGCAGAAGAGCCAGGGGCTCTGGAAGCACTCAGCAAAGGTTAGCTGTTAATGGTAAATGTGTCCTATTGATAAGCATTGCATTTTCACTTTACCTAGAGGCAAAATATTTATAAAATCAGATTATACCATACAGGTGACCATCTTGCTTTTGGTGACTCAAGTTGACAGAGCACTTAGGAGAAGATAGCAGTGTTGGTTTGAGGCTTTTTTCTCTTCCTCATCTTTAAAGGGAGCAGAGAAAAGGAAAGTATGGTCTGGTTTTGAAGAAAACCAGGTCAAGCTTTGTTTCCCATTTAGACGGTCTGTGTATAAACGCATATCATAATTCCCAGGACTCCTTCCTGACAGCTCCCTTAGTTAACTGGCAAGGGGGATTTTCAGGCTTGCCTTACACAGGTCTGCCTCAGAAGAGAAAGCCAAATAATTCCTATTTTTAGCCTTGTGCTTTGAAAAAGGGGACAAACTGCTTGTTTTAAAAAAAACTTCTGGGACCTTAAACAATACTTTTTTTTTTTTTAAGGGGAGGAGATCATTTAAAAAGGAAATAATCTAGTCAGCTCTCCAATTTCACTCTATTAGGATAAGAAAAATTTTCTCTCATGTGTTCATTCTTAGATATTACTCTCTTAATTTTTCTAGTTGATCTCCCAGGATATATAAGAAACACAAATTACAGATAAGACAGTGCTGAATTTTTTTCATTTAGCCTCTCTGCTATAATCTGGAGGACTGCAGTGGCTACTATGATTGGGGTTGCCCTCAGCAGTAAGTACATCAGGGTGTGTGTGTGTGTGTGTGTGTGTGTGTGTGTGTGTGTGTGTGTCCAGGTGTCCGTGGGAGTGGGTCCAGCCCCTGGTTGGTGGAGGGATAGATAAGCAAGCGTAGAGCACACTCTTTGACTCTCTTCTCCTGGTCTGTCAGTTGTACCTCTTCCTCTGACACCTTCTCATCATACTCTTAACTATCTCGCCAACGTACTAACTTAAGACTTGCCAAGAATGAAGCATTGCTTCTGAGAATGTGTTCAGGGAAAGCGTTTGCTCCCTTCTCTCCTCCCTCGAGTCCATACCCACTACACTTTTATCTGTAGTGCCTCGTTCAAATCTCACCTATTCTTCCTGACCCTCAACTTTTCCTCTCTCGTGTTAAGGTTTTGTACTTGTCGCCTCACGAACTGAGTATTTTTCCTTATCTCTGATTTTTTTCTTCATATTCTTTTGAGAATTTCTTAATTTTCTACCAGAATGCCTATCTTCATCTTCTTTCTTCTTCACTTATAGAAAGCCCCTCCAATGTCTTCCTACTCTGATATAGACTCATGTAGAAAATACCTTTTTTTCCACAGTCTCATCAAGAGAGTAGCAGTTTTGATCAAAACTGCTCAATCTTTTTCCCTTAAGAAGCAAACAAAAAATACCCGTAACAACAGTCACACACACAGTCATGAAAAATCAACTCAATTTTTTATATCAAATAATATTCCAAGAATTCTCCAAATGCTGAAAGAATTTGGACATTAAAGCATTCCATTTTTTAAAAGGTTACATTTATATGTATGGATAAAGGAAACTCATAAAGGAAAAAAATATCTTTCAATAAAACACACCCAAATGTATCCTCCAATGTAAATATTCTTGTGTTCTCTCATTCTATTATCTGAATTATCTAATATAAATTTATCTCCCTGGAAAATTTAACGATATACACACAACCATTCCTTCTGGGTGTGTATGCAGTCTCACAAACTGAAGTGAAACACTTCAGAGAGTGGGTGGCAGAATAATGAGGGAGCAAAGATTATTAAAAAAGGTCAGCCTTGTCTTGAAATCTGACCTCATGATACAGTCTCTTAAGCAGGTACTGATTTTTATGACTTCTTTTTAAAAATATTTTGGTCTTCTTTTGTACCTCTAGATTTTCTAGAATCTCCACATGATTTTTTTCCACGATGTTCCTTGTCACAGCAGCATGGAAAGAGGGAAGAGGCGAATGGGTAGCAGCAGGTGTGAAAATCAAATGTTCCTAAGTCACTGATACTTGAAAAGGTGGCCACATGCTATTTTAATTCCCTCTAGCTTAAGATATAAACTCTTGAGATCAAATTTTATGTTTTATTACTTTTACTTCTTGAAAAATATTGTCCGTATGCCACAACTATAGACAAAAGTCCAGGGAAATTATGTAGTAAGTTTATTATGTGTGTTTTGTTTAGCTCTTTATTTTGAAAGCAAATGCTTGGCTTCATGAATGCCTTCAATCTTGCTTATGGCCCTTGTGTGTCTGGACTGTGTTGTGTTGGCATTCTGGAGAATTGTTTTCACTGAATTGTGCTATTTGTCTGCGTCAGCTGATCAGTAAGAAACAGCCCTGTGAAGTTCATCATTGCATTTACTGAAAGGATACTGTTGAAAATGAACTTGATTATATTGCATGGTGTTCTGTTTATGAGAATCCTTAGGAGACTGTCTTTATAGTGTTCATATAAAGAATAGTTGTCTTCCTCTTGACCAAAGTGTTCACATTTATGATACAGACACTATATTGTGTTTGTTCTGTGCAAAGACTGCTAAAAAGCTTAGAGTAAATCTATGGTTCAGTCTAAGTAAGTACCCTACATCTCATGTCCTGGCCTAATTCCTGGTCCCATTTCCACTCCTATTCTCTTTCTCATGTCTTCCTAATTCATATTCTTTTGATATACAGCATGTATGTTTCAAAACTACTTTAAATTCTATTTGAGGTAGACTAGTAGGTTAAGAGTAGGAGAGCTGAAGTTAAAAATGTCTTGTTTCAAATCCTTGTTTCACTGCGTACTGACTATACAACCTTAGGCAAGTTATCGAATGTCACTAAACCTCAGTTTTCTCATCTACAAAATGGGGAGAAGAGTTTATACTCCATAGAGTTTTTTGAGGATTAAAGAAGGTAAGTCATGTAAAGTACGGAGTACAATGTCTGGCCCATAGAGGCCAATCAACAAATTCATTTCATATTGTTATTACTAACATTATTTTATATTAGTATCAACAAACATTACATAAACATATACATATAAGAAAAAAAAATCTGATTATAACTCTTAGGAAATTAAAACATTTCTGCCTCCTCCATGTCTATTTGAAATTCATATGCCTTGATATTCATAACAAGAAGCCAATTTCAGAAAATAGCATTTTAAATGTTAACAATTCAAATCAAGGCAAAAGATTATACTCGATAATTAGCATCAGCCATAGACAGCTATACAGAAATAGAGTGCTTTTTCTGTTTGTGCCTCTTTAACTACACATAGAAGCTAGTGTTCTGTCTTTAGGTTGATGCGTTTATTTGCATAGTAGATCTGGAAGTGTTAGTGAAATGTAGATTATCCTATCTTGCAATTTAAATGAAATATTTCACAGATAATTTCAGAAAGGAATTTTCCAGACAGCAAGAAATAGTTCTTAGCCACATGAAAAGCCATAGACAATGCTAAACCTAATTCTGCAAGAGCATAGTCATGTGCTGAATGCACCATTTCATTTTTAAGGACATAGATTTAATTTCACGTGACAATCTGGCTTCAAAATTTTCCCCTGGTCTTTTTTCCCCCTAATAACCCGATAAATATGAAAATGCAATCTAATAGGAAAAGATTAAATTTGTGAGACTACTTTCAGTGCACTATGGTTATTATGAAGGCAGTGAATGAACAAAATAGATTAAGGAAAATGTCAATGATAGTTGTATAATATAAACACATCTAACATAACTATGAGAATCGTATGTGCACAATAAAATGTCATGTATGTCCAGCTATTGCTTCCTATACCATTTCTTTCTATCATATTTATCAAAGAAATGTAATAACTCTTCAAGGTATTATAGTAATTTATGCAATATTTTGCTCTCTTTACCAAGGCAAAGAGGAGAACTTTGCGTTAGTAATAGGGTTTCATTTTCTTCAATCCTGTGTAACAAATCTTTAGCAACGTTCCTTTATTTAAAATGGTTAAGTTGGCAAACTTACTTTAAAAGGAATATGGCTATAAATAATTCTTAGTGACTAATGCCAAATTATTTGAAAATTCTTTTGTTGTTTGTAAGAAAATAATGATACATTGCAATTTACTATGCAAAAAAATTTAATTTGAAGGTTTATCTCATTCATATTCTTCCTAATAAATTCATTTATTTGCATCACACAGCTCATTTTAGTTCTCGTTGTGCTTTTAAAAAACTAGAATATATAATTATCTATGTTAATAGCATATGACCAATGATTCTCCATTTAAATTTCACTTAAGGATACAGAATGCTATATTATGACTTTAAAAACATAAGTTACAGATTTGAGGTCCAATAACATTTCTTCCTTTCCTTTCTTCAGTCTTCTTGTACCATAGTTTTTAAAAAGACATGTAGGGGGTGTTTGATCACATGTTTCAAATTATCAGCAAAACATTGACCTAGCATAATAATTTTACAGATGTGCTGGTCTCTGTAGTGTGTGGAAGTCAGGGACATTAACATTCTTTTTCACCCCCTCTTATTTATTTATTGAATTTATGGGGTGACATTGGTTAACAACATTGTATAAGTTTCAAGTGTGGAAGTCTATAAAAAAATCATCTGTATATTGCATTGTGTGCTCACCACCCAAAGTATAGTCTCCTTTTGTCAACACATATCTGATCTTCTTTACCCTCTTCAACTTTCGTCCACCCATTTTCCCCTCTGATAACCACCATACTGTTGTCTCTATGAGTTTTTTGTTTTGTTTGTTCCTTTGTTGCTTTCTGTTTTTTATCCCACATGTGAGTGAAATTATATGGTTCTTGTCCTTTTCCATATGACTTATTTTGCTTAGCATGATACTCTCAAGGTCCACCCATGTTGTCACAAATGGCAGTATTTCATCTTTTATGGCTCAGTAGTGTTCCATGGTATATAGGACACTAACATTCTTATGTCAACAGGTTGCTCATTCCTCTTCTCTCAAATTTCTTATCTCTTCTTAGGAGAAGAGTAATTATTATTCTATCAGAATGATGCTCATCTAACTTCTGAAATGCACTTAGAAAACCATGGTCAAGGATGGTACACAGAGCAGTCACTGACGTATGTTTATAGTGTCTTTCCTTCATCTAATTAATTTCCCTAAGAAGTCAGTATTACTGCGTCTATTTTTAAATACTAAGACCACAGCATAGAAAAAATTAATAAATTCCTAAAGTCAGCAGGGAAGTTGAAAATAGAAGGTAAATTTCCAGAACTTTAATCATCTATTTTAAATTTTAAATATTTTGACTTTCAGATAATGTATGAAAAATTCTGTCTTGACTTATAAAATGCACCTATAGGAAAGAAAGTAATTTTTATGGAGCATCCATTATTGTCTAATAATTTACATACATTAATTCCATTTAGTCCTTCTAACATCCCTATGTGATAAATGTTGCTGTCCCCATTTTACAAATTAAAAACAAAAACAAAGATTCAAAAAGAACTAGGAAGAATCCAGCTTTATGGTTTAAATTTGGGATCACTATTCCCAAGGAGGGAGGAATCCATTGTTAAGTGTTGTGAAGTATTTTCAAATTTTACTATAGATTGAATGATCTAAGATGGTGGAGTAGATAAATGCTATGCCTGCCTCACCCTTCTTAATGCATCAAATTACAACTAAATTATAGAACTATCAACCTGGAGAACCATCTGAAGTCTGGCTGAACAGAAGTTTTATAACTTAGCATATAAAGAAGAAGACACATTGAGACTGGTAAAATGAGCAGAGACACGAAATGGGCCAGCCTCAAACATCCCATGTGGCAGGTGAAAATTGGGAGGGATAACTCAGCCACAGAGTTTCCCTACGGAGGAGCAAGAAACCCCAGCCTCATACCAGGCTCCCCAGCCAGGAGTATTGGTGCCAGGAAGAGGAGCCCCCACAACATCTGGCTGTGAAAAGCAGTGAGGATTCTGACCACCTGTGTGGGACAGAAGGCGGTGGGAAACCCAGCCATCCTCTTAAATGGCCTGTGCACAGATTCACTCGCTCGCAGGTACTCACCCTGGATTCCAGCAGAGGGACGGTGATGCGGGAGGCATCAGAGACATACAGGGAGCAGGCTGAGGTGTGTGGCCTCAGGGGTGGCCTGCAAGACAGTGTGTATTTTCCCTGTGTGGGTTTATTCTCCGATGTAGCCGGCTGGGCACCATCTTTCCTGTGTTGAGTCCGCCCCCTACGCTTATGGCCAAATCTGAATCTGATTGGCCTGGTGAGCTCCACAGCTCCAACCTGCTGACTCACTGTGACCCTGCCTCACTCAACTCCATACCCACAGGAGGCATTATTGGCAACCAGCAACAGGTGGGAGCAGGCTTCCCTGCTCCTGGCTTTTTGCATAATTACCCCAGACCCAGTACTGGTGATAACCATCCTCAGTTCACAGCATGGCCTCTCCCACATGCCTCCAGGCCCAACACAGGCAGTGGCCAACCATGGATCACTTTGTAGCTCCTACCAGGTAGACCCCAGCCAGTCACAGGCAGTGGGTGACCTGGCCCTGCACCAGAGCCCCTCCCAAGAGGCCCTAGAACCAACATACTTGGAGGTTGGCTTCAGACCACAGCAGAGCACCACCCAATTAGCCCAACAAGTGGCACCGCCAAAGAGCGGTCTCAACAGGCACCTGCTGGAGTGAATCCCACTCCATGAGGTAAGCGCCCTTGAGCAGCAGTCTATAAGCTGTGGACATGGCCAAATCCCACAGCCAATCAGCCTGAGGGGCAGTCACACCCAATGAGGTTCCAATAGCAGTCAAGGCTCAAATATAACAGGAGATCACACACAGCCCACACAAGGGGCACTTTTGGAGCACTCAGAGCATGTGACCAGGGAGACTGTACCTAAGCCCCACAGGTCACCCACTACCTAAGGACACCTGGCAAGAGGTGTAGCAGATCTACCTATTACACAGAAATAAATGGAGAGGCAGCCAAAATGAGGAAACAAAGAAATATATCCCAAATGAAAGAACAGGAGAAAACTCCAGAAAAAGAACTAAATGCAACGGAGGCAAACAACCTATCAGAGACAGAGTTCAAAATAATGGTTATAAGGATGCTCAAGGAACCTAGTGAGAACTTCAACAAAGAGATAGCAAACATAAAAAAACATAGAAATTATTCTATAAAAACAACAGTCAGAAGTGAAGAATATAATAACTGAAATGAAGAATGCACTAGAAGGAATCACCAACACCTTAGATGAAGCAGAGAATCGAATCAGTGATTTGAAAGACAAGGTAGCAGAAAACACCCAATCAGAACAGCAAAAGAAAAAAAAAGAATTAAAAAAAAAATAGGGATAGTTTAAGAGACCTCTGGGACAACAGCAAGCATAACAACATTCACATTATAGATGGACCAGAAGGAGAAGACAGAAAGCAAGGGATTGAAAACGTATTTGAAGAAATAATGATTGAAAACTTTCCTAACCTGGCAAAGGAAATAGACATAGAAGCCCAGCACAGAGAGTCCCAAACAAGATGAACCCAAACAGACTCAGACACAGAAACATTATAATTAAAATGACAAATGTTAAAGCCAAAGAGAGAATCCTAAAAGCAGCAAGAGACAGGAAACGAGTAACTTAAAAGGGAGCTCCCATAAGATTGTCTGTTGATTTCTCAACAAAAACTTTCCAAGCCAGAATATGCCTGCCAAAGTAGTGAAAAAGAAAGTATCTACAACCAAAACTATTCTACTCAGCAAGGCTATCATTTAAAATCGAAGGACAAAGAACTTCCCAGACAAGAAAAATATAATGGAGTTTATCACCACCAAATCAGAATTACAAGGAATCTTAGAGGGACTTCTTTAAGACAAAAAATAAATAAAAAAATAAAAAATATGAATAATAAAATGGCCATAGTTACATATGCATCAACAATTGCTTTCAATGTAAATGAATTAAATGCTTTGATCAAAAACATAGGATGGCTGAATGAATAAGAAAACAAAACCTTCCTACAAGAGACTCACTTCAGATCAAAAGACACACAGAGACTGAAAGTAAAGGGATGGAAAAAGATATTTCATGAAAATGGAAATGGAAAAAAACAAGAAAAGCTGGGATATCCATACTTATACCAGACAAAATAGACTTTAAAACAAAGGCTATCACATGAGACGAAGAAGGACCCCGTAATCCCACTTCAGGGTATTTATCTGAAGAAACCCAAAATACTACTTCGAGGGGATGTGTGAATCCGTATGTTCA
This sequence comes from Rhinolophus hipposideros, assembly GCF_964194185.1. Classification (NCBI taxonomy): domain Eukaryota; kingdom Metazoa; phylum Chordata; class Mammalia; order Chiroptera; family Rhinolophidae; genus Rhinolophus; species Rhinolophus hipposideros. The sequence goes on along the minus strand of NC_138047.1, from coordinate 14,316,578 downwards.
CTGCAGCATTATTACAATGGCCAAGATGTGGAAGCATTCTGGGTATCTGTCTGTTGATGGAAGAATGGATAAGAGGAGGTGGTACATATATACAATGGAATATTGCTGGGCTGTGGAAGGGAGTGGGTCCTTGCCACCTGTGGCAGCATGGATGGACCTGGAGAGTATTGTGCTGAATGAGGTGTCAGACAGAGAAAGACAGATGCAATGTGATTTCATTTATATGTGAAATCTAAAGAGCTAAACAAACACAAACAAAACAGAAACAAACTCATAGGTACAGAGAACATTTTGATGGTTGTCAGATGGGAGGGAGGTTGTGAATGGGTGAAAAGGGAGATTAAGAAGTACAAATTGTTTGTTGCAAAGTAGTCATTGGGATGTAGAGTATAACATAAGGAATATAATAAATAATATTGTAATAACTATGTATGGTGTCATATGGGTACTAGATTTATCAGGGTGATAGATTGAAGGGGGGTAGGGCAGGGTGAAAAAGGTGAAGAGATTAAGAAATACAAATTGCTAGTTACAAAGTAGTCACAGGGATGTAAAGCATAAAAAAATATAGTCAATAATATGCTAATAACTATGTATAATGCCAGGTGGGTACTAGACTAGTCAGGGAGATCACTTCTTAAATTATACAAATGTTTAACACTATGCTGTACACCTGAAATTAACACAAAATAGTATCAAATGTTAACTGTTAATGAAAAATTTAAAAAGTGGAAAAAAGGTGAAGGGAAATAAGAGGTCCAAATTTCCAGGTTAAAACAAGTAAATCATGAGGATGTAATGTACAGCATGGAGAATATAGTCTATAATACCGTGATAGCATGGTACAGTGTCAGACGGTTGCTGGACTTATCACAGTGATCACTTCTTTAGGTATATAAATGTTGAACAACTATGGTGTACCCCTGAGACTAATATACTATTGTATGTTAGCTATAACTTTAAATAAAAAATCTTTAAAAAAAATTAAAAAATAAATAAAGGCAACTGTTCACACTGGAAAAAAATTGTAAATAAAAATTTACTATACATTTTATGTACTTCCCGGTGGTTTTTTAAAAAAGTCAAATATAGTGAAAATGAATGAAAAGGGTTTTCTCACTCTGGGGTGTTTGTTTAGAGTATCAATGGGAGCAATATACTCTTTTCACTTGAAAATAACCTCTGATACATCACAGAGTTAATGCAAAATTTATTAGTACTCATATCACCTTTTAAAATAAAACAAAAAAAAACTTCAAAGAAATTTATGAGAGCTCGTAGTGATGTTCCATACATTGTAGGGGCAGGGTTCCCTCTCCTCTTTTGTTGGGACACTTAATGAAAAGTTGGAGAAGCCTTGAGGTGCTCTTTTTAATTATTGCATTTCTTCCCTGGCTTTTGCCAAGTCCCTTTGTGGTAGTCTTTCAAAGTTGAGGAGAATTTACTTCTTAAAGTAATCAACTTTGGAAAATGAATAATTCTCCCTCGGAGGATGGCAGCTCCAATATATGAATATATATATTTGGGGGGGAAAAAGAAACTTCTAGCACTGGCTGCATAGAATCAAGTTTCTATAGATCACAGCTAGCAGTGTGGTTGACGTTGACAATGAGAGTAAGAATGTCTGGGCTCTGCGTGCCTACCAGCAGAAACACCAGAGCGCTGAAAGTTTGCAATGTCTTTTGCTCTGAGGGTCCCAGAGAGCAAACACTATTTCTTTGATGGTCATTAAAAATATCCTGGGACAGCTACAGCTGAGGATCTCCTCCGCATCCCCCTCCCCCACCCCGGGGTCTTAATCTACCTCTTCTCACAGTTGGGCTGACCCTGATTTTTGCCTCTGCTCTTCTCCATGCCTCTCCATGGGACACAAGTGTCCTCCCAGGGTCCTACACTCCCATTACACTAGCTCTTCTATCATTTCTCTTATGGCACTTATTGTAATTGCTTGTTTAATTGTCATCCTTTCTGCCAGACTGTAAGCTCTATGAAAACAGCATCTGTTGCTGCCTTTCTCACCTCAAAAAGGAGGTGATGAATGAATGAAAAAATGGTTCCTCACGGTGCTTTCTCAGTAGTGGAGGGATTTTCTTCTCACCAGAGATACAATTCTTCACAGGTTCCTAGAAAATCACTACCCCTTCCCCACTCAAGGAACCTCAGTCAGGTTCCTGTGGGTCCAGTTAGAGGATGTTTGAGAAACAACAAGCAGTCACTTCTGTAAAAGATTAAGTGCTGTAAGTTAGAGTCCAGACACTTTGACGCTTACCTTTGAGAAGTAAGTGGCCCATTCACAGACAACAATACGAAATTAAGAGTGGCCATTGTACTCCATCTTTATTTGATGGTTTTATCACAACGGCTAACCCATCGATCTCAATATGTGCAGATAAAAAGCAGAGTTCTGAAGTCGATTGCTGCGGTTGAAAACGAGCCTCATTACTTCTAAAATTGTGACTCTGGGAAAATTACGTCACCTTGATAAACCTCAGTTCCCTCATCTGTGAAGTGGGGCTGATACTAGCCTACCTCACATTATCAATATAAAGATTAAAGGAGATAAGCCTTGAAAAATATTTAACATAGTGCCCGGCACACAGTATTGTTATTTTACTATAGCTAGTTATTTTACTATAACTAGTAGGAGGCCCTCATATGCTGAACTCCTGAAAGTGTAGCACCTATAGTTTAGAGCCCTATATTGTTTGCACACTCATACTGACACACGCACACATGCATGCATGTGCATGTACACACCAGTTAATGAAATCAAGCAAGGAGAGAGAGTGCTTATTCTGGAAAATGGATTAATTTAATTAAGGAAAGCAAAAGCATGCTTATACTATTTGTCCATGACCTAACCAGAAGAAGACAAAAAGCAGAAATAGTAATTTATTTCAAGAAAAAACAATCTCTTTGGCTGCTGGCCCACACAACTATAGCAACCTCTGCCATCGCAGACATTACTGTGTCCTGGCGTTCCCTCTTAGCTGCCGTGGGATGCTGGACCTGGGAACTAACACATTTTTAACTGAATGAAAAACACATGAGGGACTCCAAGAGGTGAAAACTTCATCTGTGTCTTCAGGGTAAATTGGGCTTTGTGGTACTCATCTCTGGAGGCCAAAACACCTGAGGCTCAAGGTAGAAAAGTCTATTCCATCTGGAAGGGAACTAAGGAATTCCTCAGGAAGCATCTGAGCTATTCTCAGCAGACACACAGCCTGGCCAGTGTCCCAGGGAAACCAGGAAAGAGCCCTTCTTCTACTGCCAGTCTCCACGGCGAGAGGAGCCTTCTCTTTGCAAGTTCATGAGTATCAGTGAGCCCAAACCACACTCGAAACAGCCAGAACATCTTGCAACAGCCAAATTGCAAGTTGGCTTCTAAAACTTGGCCAAAGGAGCATATAATTCAAACACTGGGCCTGGGGCTGGCGCTGTGCCTGAGCCTAAAGCAGGCATGGAAGAAACTTCAGCTTGAACCTCTCAGATCAAGAGGAGAGAATGAAGCAGGAGCACAGGAGCTTTCCTTATTGTCACTGTAAACTCTGCTGACCCATCATCCAGAAGTCAAGATGGAGGTTGTTTTTCACCAAAACAGAGTGCATGAGAGAAGGACCCAATGCCCCAGAACGTGCAAGCTGATTTGGCAAAATAAGAACCTCATGAACTTTGAAAAGCAATAAAATTCTTGCATTCAACAAATAATTACTGGGCGCTCATTGTATGTCAGGCTCTCTGTGAGACACTGAGAATATGATACAAAAAGAGGAAACAGCTCCTGATCTCAAGGAGTTTACAGTGGCAGCAGTGTATGTGTGTGTTGGGGGTGGGAGGACGGTGACGGGGGAGGGGCTGGCAGCTGAAGGGAAAAAAGAACAAGCAAAATGCAATTTCAGTGTGGTGTGTTATTGCATATCTCAGAAGTTTGTTCCTTTAAATTGCCAGGTAGTGTTCTGTAATTTGTTTTGCTATTCACTTGTTGATGATGTTTGGTGTGTTTCCAGTTTTGGACTATTATGAACAAAATTGTTTGCATATTCGTGTCTTCACATGGATGTGCATTTTCATTTCTCTTGGGTTAATATCTAGAAATGGAACTGTGGGGTCATATGGTAAGTGTATGCTGAACTTCATGAGAATCTGACAAACTTTTCCAAAGTGGTGGACCATTTGGCATTCTTTATCAGCTATGTATGAGCATCTTAGTTGTTTCACATCCTTGTCAACATTTGATATTGACAGTTTAAAATTTTTAGTCATTATGGAGGGTGAATGGTGATAGCCCATTGTGGTTTTATTTGCATTTTTCTAATGATTAATGATGTTGAGCATTTTGTTTTTGTTTTTCACATGTTTATTTGCCCTTAGTATATTTTCTTCGGTGAAGTGTCTGTTCAAATCTTTTGCCCATTAAAAAAAAAATCAGATAGTTTGTCTTATTATTGAGTTTTGTGAATTCTTTACTATTCCTGGATACAAGTCCTTTATCATATATCTGTATACTTTGCTAATATTTTCTCCCAATCTGTGGCTTACCTTTTCACTTTCTTGGTAGTACTATATTTTGAGGACCAAACATTTTCAATTTTGATGCCATCTTCAATTTATTAATTTTTATTCAAGGTTTGTGCCTTATGTTGTTAGACATATTTGGCTAGCCCCAAATCACAATAATTTTTCTCCTGTTTTGTTCTAGAAGTTTAATGATTTTAGATTTTCCATTTAGATCTAGAATACTTCTGAATTAATTTTCTTAAGTGGTGTAAGGTAAAGGTAAGTGGGTTTTTTTCAATATAAAAATTTCATTTTTTTTAGAACCATTTGCTAAAGAGACTATCTTTTCCGAATTTATTTCAACTATTTGTTAAAAAGATCATCATTTTTATTGTTGATATCTTGGTACCTATATTGAAAACCAATTGACCATTTATGTGTGGGCTAATATCTGAACACTAGATTTAGCTTCATGAATCTATATGTCTATCCTTACGGTATTGCCACACTGTCTTGATTATACTTGAAGTCAAGTAGTGATCTTTTCCAAAAATTGTTTTGACTATTCTAGTTTTTTTTTTTTTTCATTTCTATATAAATTTCTACAAAAAATCCTGGTGGGATTTTGATTGGGATTGTATTAACCAATAGATTAATTTAGGGAGAATTGACATCTTAACGATATTAAGTCACTTGAACTATAAACATGGCATATCTCACTATTTATTTAGATCTTCTTTAATTTATCTCAAAGAAGTCTTGGAGTTTTCCATGTACATAGGATCACATATTTTGTTAAACTTATCCCTAAATATTTCATGCTTTGTGATGCCATTGTAAATGATATATTTAATTGTTTTCAATTTCCAATTCCTTGTTGCTAGCATATAGAAACAATTACTTCTGTATATTGACCTTGTATCCTGTGACCTTGTTAAATTTACTTCTTAGTTGTAGTTGCTTTTTGGTATATTCCTGAGGATTTTGTACATAACAACGAAATAGCCAGTGAATATTGACAGTTTTGTTTTTTCCTTTCCAAACTACGTGGTTTTTATTTTGGTTTCTTGCCTTACAATATTGACTAAGAGAGCTCCCATTGAATAGAAATGGCAAGAGGGGAGTTTTCCCCAATTTTAGGAGGAAATAACTCAGCTTTAAATTAGTAAATATGGTTTTAGCTGTATGTTTACTCTATCAGATTGAGAAAGTTTTCTTCTATTTCTGGTTTGCTGAAAGCTCATTTGTTTTTTAAATCATAAATAGGTGATGAAAATTGTCAAAAGTTCTTTTGCATCTGTTGAGCTGATCATATAGATTCTCCTTCTTAGTCTGTGAATGTGGTGTTACATTTATTGATTTTTTTTTTTGCATGTGGAATCCATCTTACATTTTCCTGGGGTAAACACCATTTAGTGAATATATATATGTATATATATATATATATATATATTTATATATTTATATATGTATATATATGTATATATACATATATACATATATATACACATATTATGTATACATATTTATATATGTATATATATATTTAAATATGTATATATACACACACACACACATCTGGATTTGATTTACTAACATTTTGTTAATGATTTTTGTTTCTGTGTTCATAAGGTATTTTGGGTTATAGTTTCCTATCCTTGTAATTTCTTTTCTTTTCCTTTTTTTCTTCAGTGTTGGTGTTAGGGTGATACTAGCTTCATACAGTAAATAGGAAAGTCTTCTACTCTTTTATGTAGAATTGAGTTTGTTCCTTTAAATGTTTGATAAATTGACCAGTAAAGCTACCTGGACTAAGGGTTTTCTTTGTAGAAAGGTTTATAACTACAACTTTAATTCTTTAATATATGAGTAGGTCAGGATAGTTCAATCATTTCTTCCTGAGTGAGCTTTAGTTGTTCTGATTTTCAAGGAATTTTTCCATTTTATCTAATTTGATGAATATATTGGCTTAAAGTTTTTCATAATATTCCCTTATTATGCTTTTAGTGTTCGTAGAATTGTTCATTCCTAATATTGGTAATTGTGTCCTCTATCTATTTTTCTTGTTCACTGTAGTTAAAGATTTACCAGTTTTATTTTCAAACAATCAACTTTTGTTTCCACTGGTTTTCTCTATTGTTTGTCCATTTATTGTTTTATTGATTTTTGGTTGTTTCTTCCCTTGCACTTTGGGTTAAGTTGCTCTTCTTTTTCTAGTTTCTTAATGTGGAAGCTTAGATATTTGATTTTAAACTTTTCTTCTTTCCATCGTAAGCATTGGAAATAATAAATTTCCCTTTTAGACTGCTTTTGATGCACTTTTAAGAGGAGCTGCTTTTGTTTTCATTCAGTTCAAAATATTTTTTAATTTCACTTGTGATTTCTTCTTTTACCTTTGTGTTATTTAGAAGTATGTTATTTAATTCCCAAACACTGGAGTGTTTCCAGATATCTATTACTAATTTCTAATTAATTTCATTGTGGTCAGAGAATACACTATGAATGCTTTCAGTCCTTTAAAATTTATTGAGACTTGTTTTATGGCCCCCAAATATGGTCTTACTTGATAAGTGTTCCATGTACACTTGGAAATAATGTTTATTCTGCTGTTGTTAGAGTGTTTTATAAATGCCAATTAATTTAATTTGGTTGATAATGTTATTCAAGCCTTTTGTATCCGTACTAATTTTTTGTCCATATATTTTAACAATTATTGAGAGGGGAGTGTGACGTCTTTAACTATAATATTGTCTGTTTCTTCTTTCACTTCTATCAGTGTTTGCTTCATGTATTATGAAGCTCCATAAGCATTATTATGTCTTCTTCATGAATTAATCCCTTGATCATTATGATCCCTTGATCTGAAATCTACTTTGTCTAATATTAATATAACAAATTTCCTATCTTCTGCCTAGTGCTTGTGTGGCATATATTTATCTAACCTTTTATTTATTTTTTTGTAAATTTTTAAAATAATATTTATTACTTTTTTATTTTTAATCTGCCCATGTCTTTATAGTTAAAGTTGTTCTCTTGTAGACAGCATATATTTGGGTCTTGCTTTTATTTTATCCAATCTGATAATCTCAGTTTTTTAATGAGTATTTTTTTAAGTTGAGGTATAATTGACACGTGCCATTGTATTAGTTTTAGTTGTATAACATAATGATTCAATATATGTAGTAACAGAATGTTTAGACTATTTATAGCCAACGTTATTATTGAATATATGGTTAGGTTTAAATTTACCAGTTTGGTATTTGTTTACCAATATATTCTTTGTTCTCTTTTTCCTTTGTTTCTTTATTCACTTATAGTAACCTAATCATTTTATGATTCCATTTTATCTCCACTATTGCCTTACTAGCTACACCTTCTTTTAAAAATTGTTTTAGTGGTTGCTTTAGAGTTTACAACATTTAACTATTCATAACTAATTATAATCTACCTTTAAATAATATTATATCATTTCATGTGACATGTAAGATCTTTACAACAGTATACTTTCATTGTCCTCCTCTTGTACTTTGTAATTGTTGTCAGATATTTTACATCTACATGTTATAAATTCCACACATTTTATTATGTCTGTTTTAAATAGTCAAATATCTTTTAAAGAAATTAAATTGGAGAAAGAATGTTTTTGTATTTACCCATATATTTACCATTTCTGGCATTCTCTATTCCTTTGTGTGGATTAAAGTTTCCATCTGTTATTTTCCTTCTGCATAACATGCTTGTAGTTCTACTGGTCAGAAAATTTTTTGTTTTTCTTTTGCTAGGAAAATCCATCTTTCACCTTCATTTTTTCTTTTTCCCTACAGTATTATTACATTTATACTATTGGAACATGTACCTTTAAATATGCAAAGAGTGCTTGCACTGCAGCACATATACTAAAATTGGAATGATAGAGAGTAGCATGATCCCTGCACAAGCCTGACACACAAATTCAGAAGCATTACACCTTCTTTGTACTTAGTGTCCTGAACTGTACACTGAAAAATGGTTAACACAGTAACTATTATGTTGTGTATATTTACCACAATAAAAGTGCATAGGAATAAAACTAGAAATATATACACAAAAGTGTTACTTTAAAATGATTAATACAGTACATTTTATGTTATGTATATTTTACCCCCCCAAAATGCATAGAAATGGATCTAGAAATATACATGTAAAGATGTTAACATTAGGTGAATCCTGGGAAACGGAGTTGGGGGTGAAGGATGACTTTCAGGTTATTTTTCCTTCAATTCAAAAATTTTTGTAGGTTTTTTGGGAAATTATTTCAAACATAGAAAAGTTGCATGAGTAAGAGCATTACCAAGAATACCTCTATACTGTTTACCTGTTTACCCAGATTTACCCTTGTTAACATTTTTATCCATTTGCTTCCTCCCTCTCTCTCATACATATGTAATCCTTGCCCCTCGTGAAAATTTCCTTCTGGATTCAGCGTCCATTGATCATTTCTGCTGAACTGCTCTTTACTATGATGGTTGCAAAATGGTTATTTTCCAATTCTAGCATTCCCTCCCCATTTACCATTTTGCACTTAGTATTTATATCTATTTTAAGCAGGAACCTTCCCTATTCCCCCAGTCACTGATATATTTATCATAGGTATGAACACACGAATACCTATTTTTTAATTATTTATAATTCACTAGCATATTTCATTATTTTGGTACTCAAAGTGTCCAGATTTGGCCAGGGGAGCCCCTACAATGTCCCTGTGATATGTGACACGCCTCCTGTCCATCATATTGAGCACTTCCGTAATATCTGGCATCAAAAGATTTTCCAGAGTTTTCTTGTACCTACCTGCCCCAGACCTAAGTTTAGCCATTTGTATGAAGAGCTTTGGTTCATTTTAATAGGGAAAGGTATTAAAAATCAGGATCTGAGTGCAAGGTGTGCTCATTGCTCCTGGGGCATCTTAGCTTCTGGTACCTTTCAGTTGAGTAAACTAGGAAATCAATGGATATTTATACATATACATATGTGCATAGACATATATGTATATATGTAAATAACTACATATACATGTGAACCTATATTTTAGTATGTTCATTTATGAACATGAGTTCATTTTATGAACATGAGTTCATAACAATTTATGTTTTAAATTTTTATTCAATTTATTGGTGTGACATGGGTTAGTAAAATTATATAGGTTTCAAGTGTACAATTCTATAATACACCATATATATTGTGCATTGTGTATTCACTACTCAGAGACAGGTCTCCTTCCATCACCATACATTTGATCATAGCAATAATTTCAATTTCCATACATCCCCACAAAGTTTTTTCTTGCTTCTCCTATTCCACATTTGCATGTGGTCATTTTATTTCTTTTCAGTGAGATCCTTGGATACACAAAACAATGTGGTTATTTATTTGCTCAATTGCATAACACATCTAAAACAGTTTCAGAATTACTTCATTCTTGCCTCCACACAAAACAAACCTACTGAAAAGAGTTCAGAATTTGTTTGTAATTTCCTCTATGTCCCATTACTGTACCACAAATTGATGGTATATAATGTCAAATATTGTATTCAATCATTGCTCTGATTAGATTTTTCTTTTTCTATTTTTCTGTGTTGTTCTAACTGGGCTGGTTTGCTCCAGTTTCTTCTACATTTTATATTTGTACAAATGTCCCTGCCTCCCAAATTTCTACTGCCACATTCACATTATAAGTAAACATCTTTATGGCTTTCTGGTTTATCCTTCCTACGTTTCTTTTTTATTTTTATGCTTTTAATTGTGATTAAATTTCTTTGGGTAACATTTGTTAACAACATTAAGTTTCAGATGTATAACTTTGTAATACAACATCTGTATTTTCCATTGTGTGCTCACCACAATGTGGTGTGGTCTAGTTTTCTTCCATCACATATATTTGACCCCTTTACTCTCTTCAACCTCCTCTACCTGCCTTTGTTTCTTTTTGTAAAGGTAAATAGATCATCATAGATTTTCTTATTTGTCCTGCTACTAGATATGTTCTTTTAAAATAATTTACATGGTGTAAAATTCACCCATTTTAAGTGGCAGCTAGGTGAATTTTAGCAAATTTATTGTGCAACCACCACCACAATATCTTCTTTCATGCCTATTTGCAGATACTTCCCTCTCCCATCTCAGACCTAGGCAACCACTGATCTGTGTTCTGTTTCCAGTTTTACCCCTTCTATAAATTTCGCATCAGTGGAATTAGACAATATGTAGTCTTATGTGTCTGGTTCCTGACACTGAGCATAATGCTTTTGAGGTTCTTTTGTGTTACTGAATATATTGTCAGTTCTCTCCTTTTTACTAATGTGTTGTATGGATGTACCACAATTTGTGTGTCCCTTCACCAGCTGATGGACTTTAGGAGTGTTTCCACCTTTCGGCTCTTATGAATAACGTTGCTATGAACATTGGTGTGCAAGTCTTTGGACAGACCCATGTTTTCATTTCTCTTGAGTAGATACATAGGAGGGAAATTGCTGGGTCATATGGTAAGTGTATGTTTAACTTTATAAGAAACTACCAATCTGTTTTCCAAAGTGCTTGTATCATTTTACATTCCCATCAGTGATGTACTGTTTTATATGAATTATAGGTAAATGTATTCTCATAAAGTCGCTGAGAGTCCTTATCTTAGGTAGGTCAGTTATTGTCCGTGTATTCTTGCTTGGTTTTCACTTATGCAGCCCTTTTCTACATAGGTAGTTCAAAAATAAGTCAGACGATTCCTTGTTGAATTATAATGAATTCAGAATAAATGTGACAAACAAAACAAAACAAAACAAAACAAAAACCCCAGAAAACTGTTTCCTCTCTCTTAATAGGGAACGAAATGATATAGATGACATTATTAACTAAAGGACTTTCTACCCCCAGTCTTTAAAAATAAAGGTCATTTCCATCAGAAACCTGGAATTACATTCTTTCTGATGGTAGGGCAGGAAGTGAGATTAGTTTATGGAAAAAGTACCTCTTTTTAAGTGATATAAATACTTGAGAAATTGACATAAGGTAGGTTAGGGTCATTGTCTTCAGATTTTGAGAAGTCAGAAGAAAATTAAAAAATGCAAAGATTTTAAAAAGGAGAAAGAGTAACATAGTCCCAACTTGTTACTTTTATTTTGAAGGGAGTACTCGTACTGCAGTGTTTGCAAAGAGACAATCCTAGAAATGAGACCTGCAGGTGCTTGCTTTTGCCCTTCCATAAGAATGGGATAAATGCCAGCTCTTCTTGCAACATTCAGAACACAACTGGAAAACAATAACAACACAAAACACCCCACAATGCCCTTGCAATGCCTTAACACACAACAAACCACAGCCTCTTGAAAACCAAAGCATGCTTTCTGGCAGCCCCCATTTAGGTTTCATCCACATAGCACACTGGGGGTACTATGTTATACCCCAGGAAAAATCATATCACTCAACAGACTAGTCAGTTAAGTTTTAAATTAACTTCAGCTAAATTTTAATATAATCACAGGTTGTCTTTTTTAAAAAATCTCTTTACACCTCTTTTTCAAAGATTTTCTCTCTGCTTCTGATACTTATCTTTTTTTGCTCCATCTCATCATAGTACATTATTTTGTTGGGCTTGAATTTAGCCAAGATAGGTATTAACCAGTAAAACTCTCATTCATAAAAGGTTAAAATTATTAAACACATGTCCTGTGTGTTAGGGAAGTGAAGGAGTATTGGACAGTAAAGGGGTTTTCCTGGTAGCCGTTAAGATACAAATAGATCATATAAGCAGGTGGTTGCCTTCCCATAGGCCCAGCTTTTAGGAGGTGCATATTACACATGAATTATGGGTCTAGTGTTTTTAGTTTTTAAGAAAGAGAAAACTATTCCTTAAGAGCTTAGACCCTATGGGGGTAAAGTGAGTAAAAAGATTTTATATGCCAGGAAAACCACTGTCTCTATATCTATCTAGTCAACTGTAGCTTTACAGAGATATATTTAAGTGCTAAGTAAGAAAGGAGAAAAATTGAAGGATAAGTTAGTATGTATCCAGAAGGAAGGCTGATATGTGTAGTTGGCAAAATGTGCCTAATTATCTTATAGTGCCTATTTTTTTCTTCTAATAACTGTTTTTATTAGTTTCAGGGGCACAAGACAAAATAATACTTAGACCTTTATCATTTATATCCCTCACACTGTGTGGACCCAACTCCACCCATCCACTATCCCTTTGACATCGCACAGAGCCATTACATTTCCACTGTCTCTATTCCTAATGCTGTACTCCGCTTCTTGTAAGTATATACATACATATATACATATATATATAAAATTATAGTTGGCATTTATTATTGTTCAGCTTCAGGTGTACAGTGCAGTGATCAGGAATCTACATCATCCCTGAGGTGGTCTCCCAAATGGAACACGTGTCCATCAGATACCCTACAAAATCTTTACAACATTATTGATTACATTCCCCAAATTAATTTTCAAAACCCCGTGGCCATCTTGTGGTTACCGACTGTTTTCTAATCCCCTCACTTCCCCGCTTATCCCCACCCCCCCACCCATCTAGCAACCTTCAGTTTTTCCTCTTTGTCTCCAAAACTGTTTCTGATTAGTTCATTCACTTATTCTTTTCTTTAGATTCCGCATATAAGTGAGATCATATGGTATTTGTCTTTCTCTGTCTGACTTATTTCACTTAACATAATGTTTTCTAGGTCCATCCATGTTGTTGCAAATGGTAAGATTTCTTTCTTCTTTATGGCTGCGTAATACTCCATTGTATAAATGTACCACAGTTTCTTAATCCAGTCATCTACCGATGGGCATTTCAGTTGTTTCCATGTCTTGGCTATTGTGTATAGTGCTGCAATAAACATAGGAGTGCATAAAGATTTTTGAATTGGAGTTTTGGATTTCTCCGGATAGATACCTAGGAGTGGAATTGCTGGATCATAAGGTAGTTCCATTTTCAGATTTTTGAGATACCTCCATACTGTTTTCCATAGTGGCTGCACCAACCTGCAATCCCACCAACAGTGCACAAGGGTTCCCTTTTCTCCACATCCCTGCCAGCACCTTTCTATGTGAGGCCGAGAGCCTGGAAACTGCTTTTTGGGGCTTTGTCCCCACAATTACCATTGACTTTAATATAATTTTTTTAATTGTACACTGATATCATTTATTTTTTAATATGGCTGTGTTTAGCAACCAGGTTCCAGAATTCCTGCAAATTTATTTTTTTCCCCTTTCTTCCACCCATCTGACACTGTATCTAGTTATTATAATATCAAGGACTTTTTCCTTATTCTGTACTTTATATCCCCTGACTTTTTAAAAAAATAATAGTTGACATTCAATATTATTTTATGTTAGTTTCAGGTGTACGGTGTAGTGGTTAGACATTTATACAATTTACTATTGTGTTTTCATTGTGAGTTCCCTACCACTTTTCGATGGTCTATCCTCAGGTTTATGGGAAATGCTACTATATGATGTATAGAATCCAGCTTAAAGTAGTGCTTTTCTTGTGACTTACTTTTTTTCCCTTTCAAATTCCTACTTGATACCCCTATCTAAAATGAGTCCAATCTCTAAATACCACACACTCAGCTGTTCTGTTTTCTAATATTTATTTCTTTAAAGCCGGGGAGGGAGAATACTGGCCATTCTCTCCCACCTCAAGTATCTATTCTGAGAGTAAAATCCCCCAGGATAATTTCACTTATTCCCTAGTTGTGAAAACGTGTCATCGTGTAATGGTAACAGGTTAAAAAGCCCTTGTTTGCTGTGACTCTTTAAAGCTTATGCTCTCGACTTGTCTGAGCTTTTCCCTCTCACTTTTCAGTGTGTTTGTGTGGATTTTTCCTGTATCTCTGTCTCCCCCTGGGCTCCCCTCTTATTTTTTTCTTTTTCTATTTGCATTTTTTTCTTCTTCTTTCTCTAGGTCTTCTACTTGATCTATAATATAGAACGTTATATATGTGTGTGTATGTGTATATATGTGTGTTATATATACATTCTATTCTTTGTTGTTTTTATTGAATAGAATGTTATGTTTTCAATTTAAATATTATGTGAACAGTATGTGTTCTCTTCCAAATAAAAAATATCTTGAATTTTATTTATGAATCCCTTGATGGATTTTTGAGGCAATTGCCAATTGCCTTTGACAGAGAAAGATAATTTTCTTATGTCCATCTTAAACACTCTATTACTTCAGCCTGAGAGAACACTACCCAATGATAAGTTAATAGAAGTAACAAATCAGAGTTTTAAAAAAGACTCCAGGAAGTTGAACAGGGTAGTATCACAACGTGCTGTCAACATAACTTCAAGCCATTTTTACTAAAAATTGAAAGAAAAAAATCTGGAGATATCGTAATAACCCCAATTGTGTACCGTTCTAAGGTTTGAACCAGCCAATGACAATCTAAGTTATTGAGTAATTTGGCTTCCTTACCCATGTGCCATTCTTTAAGCAAATAGTAAGAAAGGCTGAGCGCTGAAATGCAGGCCACATATGTGTTTGAATCAGGGAGAGCACCTCCCAGCTGGATAACACCAGAAGTGCGAAAATGGCAGAGAGCACGGTACACTAGCAGATGCTGTGTGAACAGCCAATGTGGTGCCCATTGTTTAGACAAAGACGCTATTTTTAAAGCTTAACACAAATGCAAAGCTTTGACTCTGCAAGATCAGGAAGTAGTATTTCATTTTGATGAGACCTTCGTGCATTCTTAGATGAGACTGTGCACTCTCAGAATCACAGTTTAGAAACTAGAAATGTCCACAAGGGAAGCTATAAAATTATTGCCTGCTTATAAAACAAGGCCTAAGGGAAATAGTAAGGTCCCTTGAATCATTCAACCAACAGAGTTAAAACTGGAAACTTCTTGAGGATTAGAGACCAGGCTTTGTTCTCTTTCAGATCCTCCAAATGCCTGACTAACTACAGGCTGCCTTATTTTGTACGTAAAACAAGTAGTTATGAGAATAATAATCCCTCCGGACAGTACATAGACCTTAGTTGTTGGGGTCATTCTTAGTCCATGCAGGATGCTAAAACAAAAATACTACATATTAGGTGGTTTATAAGCACAAGGAATTTATTTCTCACAGTCTGGATGGAGGTCAGAAGTCTGAAATCCAGGGGAGGGCCCTCTTCTGGGTTGCAGATTTCTCATTTTAACCTCACATGGTAGAAGAGGCTATGGAGCTCTGTGGGGTCTCTTTTATAAGAGCACTAATCCTACTCATGAGGGCTCCACTCTCATGACCTAATACCTTCCAAAACCCCACCTTTTAATACCATCATATAGGGCATTCAAATTTCAACATATAAATTTTGTGGGGGACACAAACATTCAGACCATATCAGAGCCTAAAACAGCTATCTCCTCCAGCCTCTGGAAGATGCATTTAATTAAGACCTATCTTATGTGGACCAATAGGAACACTTATTTGAAATGATCAGATCAGTGACTGTCCTCCCCTACTTCTCCACCCCCAATGCAGAAAAACTGTGTTAGAGAATGTGATTCCAGCCTGGGGCTCCAGTAGGGCTCCTGCCCCTTTTTTTGAAGATTTCCAGGCCCTAGAGTACTCTTGGGGAGAGGGCTTAGTATTAGTGCATGTGGGGACACTCGGGGGACAAGAAATTGAGGAGAGACCTGGTCCTTCTTATCCACCCAGGAATGGAGGATTTGGGCCAGACAGAACATGGTGACCCTTTATGTGGGTGAAATATGGCCTAATGGATGTCAAGCTCTTCAATGTCTCCCCCCATCACCCTTTTGTGGGGTGTAGATAGATGCCTCTTCCTTCATGAGCCAAGTTGGAATTATGAATAGGAGAAATAAATGTTTCTCCTCATAATAAAATGGGAAAGCATGGTTTTAATTTAGATCAAGGAGATTCAAGTTAGATCAAGAAAGACTTCTCTCAGTAAGAATTATTCACAATGAAAACAGTTCTCACTGAAATGCTCAAGATGTGGCTTTCAAGCAGATGCCTAATTAAAGTCAGATTTCCATATTGTTCATGTACGTACTATAATGAATTGAAAGGGGCGAATGTAATGGGAAAACAGGACGTTCTGGATATAGAAAATATAGAAAAGTATAGCACAGTAATTCTACAAGATTGACAATAATTATTCCATTATTGATCATAAATGATTTGTTTTATGTTTATTTATGTTTATAAAAGAACCCAGAATGTATGGGAAGTTTAAACTTCTGCCTGTCATACTTGGTTTCAGGGATTTTCTTGATAACAATGAAGTTTTTCTTTGTCAGTGTGACAGGTGTGGGACCAAAATCTACAGGTATAGCCACTTGATTCAAAACACAGCATGCCCTAAGTTCCCATTCTTGAGCTAGCCATTTCTCCTTCTCAGGTGAAAACTTTTTCAAATCTCACCTGTGAGAGGAAGTTGCTTTTCCTTTTGCCAAATGATCAAAATAGTTTGTGGTTCAAGATGCTTATTCCTGCAGTCCTGCAGGTGTCTAATCTCGTAGGGCACACACCTTATTCCATGGGGCTTTGTTCTGAGAAAGATTCTGTTGTGAGTCATAAAACAGCTGGTATCACTTGAGAACGTATGATGAGACTAATTGGGTGAGATGGAAAACAATTACTTTTGAGTGAAGGAGGAAGAAGTAACAGAAGATAGAATGTGGTGAGCTCACAAAGGGACATTCACTGCTGCCTGACGCAGCTGTGACACCCAGACTATACCTTGACTACAATTCAGAAGATTCCATGAAAAATTCAAACAAATGTATCATTTAGCTCATTTCCATGTTAGCTTACCAGCTTCCAAATAATGTAAAAAATGTGGGTAGGGTAACTTGAAAGCGTCAACAAAATTTTAGAAAATGTATAATTCATGGTACTGTGACAGGAAAACGTCAATTGTATAGTACGGTGGGCAAATAATAAAATTGTTATGTCTCATTTAGTTCTCTATCGATTTGGAAGACAGAATATGTTTCAGAGGAAATTTATAAACAAAGGCAAGTCTTGATTTGGATTCTCAATGAGAACGAGAATGTCCACACAACCTTTATCACTTAGCGATAAACACCATAGACATGTGTTTTCAAATGACAGGAAATAATGGACCTGGAAAATTGTGTTTTCTTGAAAAAACATTTTTAATAGCATGAGAAATATACATTTTGTGATCACCGTCTGCTGACTCGTATTTGTAGGACTTGTTTTTCCTTTCGGGATCGCTCCGTTTTTCTGTGTGAAGCTTGTCACGTGAGCACTGCAGAGGTTCTGCCTAGTTATTCTATTAGCATTTACTGTAACCAGTATGTAGAAAACACAGATGACTAAAGTCATTGCTTTTAAAGCCCTTTTCACAATTGAATTTCCTGTGGAGAAGCGATATCCCAGGAGACTAATAGATTTTTCCCCCTTCTTCCATTTACACAGACACTTTCACAGCCAACTAATCAGTTGCAATTCTAATCTATATTTCTGATTTGTTTACATGCATCATGCAGGCTGGCAATCTTTTGAATTTAAATGTGACTTAAAGTAAAATAAAATAAACCACAAGTAGATGACACAGAATTGCTAACAGTAGGAACCTTGTTTACATTCCACATTCTGAAAATATTTTGTTCAGCTGGCTAGGGAAAGCACACGGTTGAGACAGACTGGGTGATGATTGGGTTTATTGGCTGGCTAGAAGCTAGATGGAAAAGGGACGGCGTGTGATGTGGCTGTCTGTCACCTCAGTCCCAGAGAAAGAACACATTTTCAGCACACATGTGATCCATGCTTTATCAGAAGAGCTCTGATAATCCTCGCCAGATCATCTTGTATGCTTGGCACTGCGCCAGACCAAGATGCCAGTCTTTTTGAGTCTTCAGATAATAAACGTCTCTTCCTTTCTATAGTCATCAGCGGATGCTGCTTCTTTTATAAGACTCTTTCAAAGCCTGTTTGTTCTTCGAGTCCTTTGTTCCCTCCTACTTTCTGGAATAATCCTTTAATACATTCATATTTCCCCCCTTCCACCTACATTTGAAGGTCTATTGAGAGGCTTCAGTATTCTCATCTTCACACTGCCTCTCCCAAATGGTTATTCCAGCGCAATTAAATGTAACTTAACAATAGCTCATGAACGGTCACTAAGAGCAGGGCGGTCCTAGAGGCCATTGGAAACACAAAGACACTCTGAATAAGTCCCCCATGTTGCAGAAAAGGAATATGTCAATGGACAGACCTGTCCTGGGGTGCTGTGAGCAATTATCTGGTGTAAGAAATGAGACAGGAGGCAGGAGGCAGGGTGAAGACTGAATTTAGAAGAGAAGAATTGGATTTTAACAAGTCTTTTCTAATCGCAGTTCTTCCTAAGGTGCAACCTGGCAAATTAATTATTTCATTATCTATCTGTTAGAAATATAGTCTGCCTGAAAAGAACCAAAGGCAATTTTGCTTTAGAAACCTAAAGAAGCTTTTCCATATTTTTTTTTTTTGCCTTTGAAAAACAAAGCTCCTTAAGTACATTTGCATCTTTAGAGCTCATGGGTAACAAATGCTGCTTAGGGATTTCAGGAGCCACAACAGGGAGGACTTGCAGGAGGGTGGTGAGGTGATGGAAGCAAGCACTGAGCCTCTTCTCCCAGCCTCCTCGATGTCTGTTCATAAAAAAGAGGATTTCTAAGAGCCACCGAGAGAGTCAGAAACACTGAGACCATTCCAGATTCAGCAGGCGTTCTCCAGTTCTCTGCCCTCCCTGGAAGGTTAGCGGCAGCTCTAGCCAAACTGGCACCCTTGTTAGCCTCTTCCTGCTCTCTCTCTGGCCTGAGTTTTCCTCATCCAGTCTCCAGCCTCAACTCTCTATGCCTAACAATCCGAGCTTGGGCAGTGCTGCCCCTGCTTTCCTGTTCTTGGACCACACCTCAAATTCCTGCTGTCCACATTTGGTTACTGGCATGCAAACCCCCCAGCCCACTCCTGCTTTCTGCTTTGTGCTCTGAGATGCCAAGACCCACAGACCCTCTCCTCCACCGACCCTAGGCCTTTCTGTGCAAGCTTCCAGGCTTGGAAAGCAGCTTCCCAACATATTCATAAAAGAGCAACAGATCATACTCTAAAATGAGAAAGTAGAAAACAAATGGAACTGTGAACAAATTCACCAGCAAATTTATAAATACTTAGAGAAGAATCTTTCCCGCCATATAATAATAGATTTGCTCATGAAACAGAAGAAAAATGTAGTTAATATTTCCTTAGTTCTCCATAAAAGAGGATCTTTGGAATAAACACACACACACTCATGCACAAACTAAAATAAAACTTTCATTGAAAGCAATAAAAAGTATTAATCCACATAACTGTAGAAAGATGAATCATGTGCATACAACTAGCTTAAGGAAATATTTAGAATGTGAAGGAAAAATTTTTTACAGCATCATTGAGATATAATTTACACACAATAAAACTGCCCAGTGTAGGAGTGCAGTTTGATGGATTTTGGTAAATATACACAGTTGTGCAACCAAAATCAAGTTTTTGAACACTTTTAACACTTACAAGAGCTCCCCTGTGCCCTCTGTACTCAATCTCCACCTCACTCTAGCCCTTAGTCCCAGGAAACCACTGATGAGCTTTTTTTGTGTCTAGTTTTGCCTTTTATAGAGATGTTTATCAATGGAATCACATAGTATATACTCTTGTGTCTGGTGTTTTTCACTTAGGGTGATGGTTTTGAGATTCATGCCCACTGTTGTATATTTCAGTAGTTCATTTCTTTTTATAGCTGGGTCCCTTGTATTGATATGCCACATTTTGTTTATCCTGAGATAAACATTAGGTGGTTTCCATTTTGGGGGTTATTCTGAAAAATGTTACTATGAGCATTCATGTGGAAGTCTTCATATGGACATATGTTTTCATTTTTCTTAGTAAGTACCTAGGAATGAAAATGTTGATACATATGTTGGTAAGCTGATACACGCATATGGTAAATGTATGCTTAACTTTTAAAGAAACTGTTAAACTGTTTTCGAAGGGATTGTACCCCTTTATATTTCACTAACCAATATATGAGGGTTCTAGTTGTACCACATTCTCACCAACACTTGGTATTATTGGTTATTTTAATTTTAGCCATTCTAATGAATGTGTAGTGGCATCTCATTATGGATTGAATTTCTATTTCTGTGTTGACCAATGATATTAAACATCTTCCCGTTTGCCTGTTGGCCATTCAAATATTCTTCTTTTGTAAATGTCTAGTCAAACGTTTATGCCTATTTTCCCAATCAGATTATTTGTCTTCTTATTAGTGAGTTTTAAGAGTTCTTTTTATATTCCAGATACAAGTCGTCTGTCAGATATCTGTCTTTTTCTCATAGGTGGCTTCCCTTTTCATTTTGTACTGGTGTTTGCCAAGAAGCACACATTATTAATTTTGATGGAGTTCAATTTATCTTTCATAGTTTATACTTTTTATACCCCATCTAAGAAATATTTGCCTAACTTCAAGGCCCAAAGTTATCCTCCTGTGTTTTCTTCTGAAGCAAATAATTTGAATAAAGAGGCAGATATAGAGAGCTGCCAATCTATAAACTATTGTTATGAAAAAAGTGAGTAGGGCAAATGGAATCAGAAATAATAATGACAAGTGAAGAGAAAAAAATCTTTTATAAATTTAAAAATATTGAACATCTAGATGGAAAACAAATCTGAGAACAAAGCTTGAGATAGGTGATGATGGGCAGGGTAGAGGTAGGGAACGAGAGAGAGAAGGTACACTATCCATGTTTCACAAACAGTGAAAAAATAAAGTACATGTAATAGTTAAATGTTTAAATCTGAAAGGATCTTATCTTTCTAGCCCCAGCCCTTGAATCTAGGCTGACTAATTCACTCTTATGTGACATACCTCTTGCTTTTGAAATGAAGAACTAGAAGCTTCCCTGATCCTCTTTAGACTCTGCCCTGCATTCACTTGCTATCCTATGTTGAACCCTGAGGCATTTGGCTCTCAGAACCTAACCTTCATCCCTGCTTTGTCCTCTAGGCCCTCACAGTGATTCTTCCCAGCACCTGAATGGTTTACTGGGCCTCAGAGGACTCTAGCCAGTAAAATCCAGGCCCCAGCCTGGCCAGGCGGCTGACAGCTGACAGTCCATCATTCCGTGGGGTGGGAGAAGGGAAGGCTTAGAAGGATGTTACTTCCCAGAGAAATAAAGCCAGCTTAGCCTAAGATTTCTCTCCAGTTCTGGAACGTAGGAGTTGATGGAACAATATCTTCAGAACTTGGAAAAAGAAAGAGAACTTAATAATCCAGTTGAAGACAATTGAAAAAAATTTCAAATATACATATTCCTGAATATAGATGATTCTAGTATGATTTTGGCAAAAGGTTCTTTAAAATGTGCTCAAAATAAATTTTCAGAGGCAAATTGGAGAAGAAATGAATTAATGGGGAGTGTGTAGATGAAAAGGACTGGTAGTAGACTTTAAGACCATCTGAAGATGAAGATGTGGTTAAAGATACTAACCAATGATAAGGATAAGGACTCTTCTTGAAATGTTAAAAATAGTGTTAGCAAATAGAGGATAAAATGGTGAGTGGCTTGAAAGATAACATTCAGGAATAAGTGAAGCCACAAAGACGGGCTGAAAGTTACTACATGCAAAGCACTGAACTTGGCGTAATTAGGAACATAAAAACATAAGATGTATTGGCCCTGTTCTTGGGGAGCTTCTGATGTAGTTAGAAAGACATGGCTTACCATCTTAGTGAGGCTTTCGCGATGACCAGGGGGCACTGGTCAGCAAGTTCTATGATGCCCAGGAGCCCATCTCAGGGACTAAACTAGAGCATAGGAAGGTTGGATAAAGTGGGTCAAGTTCTGGAGAAAATACTTCTTGAAAGGCTATAGAGCATCTGTGGCCAGAACAAAACTAAGGTCTATAAGGCAGGAAGGCAGATCGAAAGGGCTAAACCCCAGGGTTGGCTCAGGCAGGCATCTGGAACCCAGGAAATGGGTGGCTTTCCAGTCACTTCACAATCCAGTCAGGCAGAGGTGGCCATGATCATCCTTTGGTGGGCGTTATTCTTTCTGGGGGCAGGCTTCCAATATGCAATCCTGGAACGGTTACTTGGGCAGGCTGCAGGAAGTGGAGGCAGCTAACGAGAGAGTGAGGCAGCTAAACCACCACTGCTGAAGGAGAATACTGACCACTCAACCATTCAGATCAGCTTTCCAAATATGTTGGAGCTTAGGGCTGTGTGAGGCAAGGGATGAGAAGGGACATTCCCAATGGCCAGGTCCTGAGGAGATCTCCGTCCCATAATAAGAGCCTGGACCATATCCTATAGGAGACATAGAACCACTGAGTGACCTTAAACAAGAGAATGATAATGTCAGACTGGTATTTCAGATAGCTCACTCTGGGGTCTGATGGAGATGAGAAACTGACAAGAGACAGGGAGATTGGCTGGAAAACTGTTGCTTAGCTCCCTCTGAAAGATAATCAGGCTTGCATCAAAGTCAATGGTAGAATAGAAGTGGACAGACTGGAGAATATTTAGGAGGTAAAATCTGGTAAAATCCTTGAATTTTGAGGCAAGAGTACATCATTCAGTGATCCAAATAAAACACAATCAGAAGGTGAAAGACTGGTAATATATTTCTGAATACATTTCATTTGTTTTAACTCTTTCCCATAGCAAAATTGATGGAAACATCTGTACTCTTTGATGGTGCAATCTGAAAGAAGACATCCTTTTGAAACACTCTTAGCAATCAGGTTTCCAACTCAAATGTCACAGCAATCACGAATACCAGCTACTTGTATCATTCAGTGATTTTGGTAGGCAGTACCTTTTTAATCTCTGAATAAAAAGAATGAACTGAAGTCAGTCAAATATGAAGGAGTCATATTTTCCCTTATCTGTGCCTTTCTTCATTGTGTTATCTCACTGGAGTTCTCTGTGTTTCACTATCCATATTCTACCCATACTCAAGAGTCTGCGCAAATATTGCTTCCCTTTCTCTGAAATTCTATTGCATTTGCTGTCTTTATGCTTTGTCTTAGTGCATTCGGGCTGCTAAAACAGAAACCACAGACTGGATGGCTATAAACAACAGAAATGTATTTCTCACAGTTCTGGAGGCTGGGAGTGTGAGATCAGGGTACCAGCGGTATTTGGTGAGGGTCCCCTTCCAAGTTGCAGACTTCTAATTTTGTCCTCATGACGTTAAAGGGGGCAGGGGAGCTCTCTTGAGTCTCTTTTATAAGGGCACTAATCTGATTATAGGGACCTAATCACATCCCAAAGGCCCACCTTCTAATAGCATCACCTTGGAGAGTAGGTTTCAATATTTGAATTTGGGCAGTCACGTTTGTACCTTAGCACAACTCATTTAGACTTGTCCTTTTTCTATGCTTATTGCTTGTTTTCTTTTCACTTGTGACTGTGGAAGAATCTCCCTGCAGGATGGAGGAACAGGCTAAATGGTCCTTCCTTTAGGAAGTACCAGGCAGATCCAGAAGTTGGGACATCCTGCAGTTCAACGGCTGTTGTCCTTTAACAAGAAAGTACTATTTAAAAAAAAGACTGTGCTGTATGAAACAATATCTACAATACATAATGATCAGATGCATTTCATGGTTTCAGGTTATAACCTGAGTATGGGTAGAATATGGATAGTGAACCACAGAGAACTCCAGTGAGACAACACAATGAAAAAAAGTACAGATAAGGGAAAATATGACTCCTACTAACTTCAGTTCATTCTTTTTATTCAGAGATTAAAAAGGTACTGCCTACCAAAATCACTGAATGTTACAAGTAGCTAGTATTCGTGATTGCTGTGATATTTGAGTTGGAAACCTGATTCCTAAAAGTGTTTCAAAAGGATGTCTTCTTTCAGATTGCACCATCAAAGAGTACAGATGTTTCCATCAATTTTGCTATGGGAAAGAGTTAAAACAAATGAAATGTATTCAGAAATGTATTACCAATCTTTCACCTTCTGATTGTGTTTTATTTGGATCACTGAAAGATGTACTCTTGCCTCAAAATTCAAGGATGATATAAATTGCCAGAATATGTTGCATACATGACTGCCCTGAAAAATTTTTTTCTCTGATAAAATCAGAACACTTGTCAGCCATTGGAATGAATATTTTCAATTCAAAGTTAATTTTATTGAAAATAATGTAGATCTGTGCTTCTGAAAATAAATTATATCAAATGTCTGCTCAAATTTACCTTAGTAATTGATACATCCTCTTAAGATTTGATCATTGAAATGAACAGACCCTTATTTACAGTTTGTTGACCTAAGATTGCTATTATAATCCTAATGAGAGGATTTTAGGTGCTATGTGAGAATGCTGAGAAATCTGTTTTCCCTCAGTCTCCTTACTAATTTGGTGCCTGTCACGTAGAATGTAAACCTTAGAATCATCCTTGCCTTTTCCTTTTCCTTTGTTTCATAGAGAACCCCAGTCCTAAAGTCCCATAGATTCTTCATCCGAAATGCTTCCTGCTATCATACATTTTCGTTTTAGTTCTTATTATGTACACTCATTTCCACAGGTTCATCACTTAGGCTATTGTAGTAATAAATCAACTCCTGTTTTTGGTTCTTTGCCTACATAGTTTCAACCGGATAAATTATTGTGAAACTGAAATTATCAGCGTACTGTTAAACACAGACACACACACACACACACACACACACACACACACACACACACACACACTCCAAAGATTATAAAGTCCAAATACCATTTTCCCCATGAGGAAACTCATGACGCAGCTTGGCTGATCCAACTTCTGATCCAACAAGTTGCTGCCGCTTTGAGCCCCACATTTATTTTCAATTCCAGTCCTTGGCCTTTGCCATTCTCTGCCTTGAATGCTCTTCCTTCTCCCACTATTCCTAAATCCTACCTGCACATACAGCTCTATCTCGAGCCCATGGAGCTTTTCTCAATGGCTTTAAGCCACGGTCATCTCCATCTTCTATGAAATTATGTAATTCGATTTATGCATGTCATTCATTTTGACTTTTTATTATCTCAGCTTTTTGTGGTAACTTAACTGTTTTCATGTCTATGTCTTCATAATCACCTCCATTGACTAGAAATTTTGGACATTTTGCCTGCACTTATTTGATTTCTTCCCTGAGAACTACGCACATGTCAGAGATATACACCATCTGCCTTCATCTGTGAACTTTTCTCTATTTGCTTCAATTAAGTGCTTAGCTCTCCGCACCCCAGCATGTGCCCATTTGTTTATTAATTGTTTCACTAATTGATTCATTTAAGGGCCATGATTCTGGGTCAGATACTCTATTGGGTACTGAGATGAATAAGCGCTAATCATTGTTCATGAGAACTTTACAGTCTACACTGCCTCAGAAGAAGAGACAATAAAGGTTTTAATTTTGGTTTCAGATCATACACAGAATATTTGATTCAGACTGAAGGAGGCTGTGAAGAACTACAACTACACACTGAGCTAATTCTCGTAGAAAAGAAGTGGTGAAGGACTTTTACAACATCCTTAGTCACCAAACGTGTGAAGCTAACATTAGGAAATAACAGAAAATGTCATGAGATAAGATAGTAGGGACTATTCATTGCTGTTTTTTGGCCTTTTAGTCTAAACTTGTAGAGCTGACTCTTAAAAGAAAAATGTGGAGAATGAGCGGGCAGAAATCACATGAACTTGGCCTTAATAGCTGCTTTGTTTTATTTATCTAGGTTTTTATTTGGGGCGATGATTGAGGAAAACTTCTCTCCTTGAATTATGGTACATCAGAGAATCCCGTGGAAGGCAGGTTGTAATATGTAGTTAAGAACTCTGCCTAAGGCAGTAGTTTATAAGTGTGGCTTCACTCCAGAATCACCTGGAGAGCTTTTGAAAAGATTGTGCCTGGATCTCATACCGGAATTCTGATTTAAATCGTCAAGAGTGCTGCCTGGAAGTCTAGATTTTTAAAAGCTTCCCAGGTGATTCTATGTGCAGCCAAGTTTGGGAATCAGTGAAATCCAGCCAGCTAGCTCTCCAGTGCAAAGTACCTCCCATTCAGAGGGAAGCCCAGACACTTAGGGAGTCTTTCCAGAGAGCTGGGAGACAAGACATGACCAGAAGGGTCAAATGTGGCCTTTTCTGGGACAAAGGACAAACACATATTTAAAACTAAATTGTAACAGACATCCATCAATTGAATAGGAAAGAAACTACATAGCCAGGAGTTAAAAAACAAAACAACCATGAAATAGGATTTGTTAATATGCATTGTGAGAACCTGCAAACATGTATTGAGGTGTTAAATTAGTTTGTACTTTGCTCTAAAATATATATTATACTATAAATAGAAATCAGAACTCAATAAAAATGTTTAATGTTAATTAATAACAGAATTATATTAGTGGTTCTCAAATATTTTCATGTGGCAAAGCATCTGGAAGTCATAAGGCCTTTTATGGAATCCATGAAATATTGATCGAGTAAATACGTAGGAACTAAATATATACTTTTGTGTTAAATCAAATGCTATCTCTTAGAGACAAATAATGTGTATATGCAATGTATAGCAAGAGTCAAAATTTTAAGAAAAAACACTGTATAAAATAGACAAAACATTAGCCACTAACCTAAATTTCTCTTCGAGTTGTGAAAAAGTCATCATTGTTTAATTTTTAAGGAGCAGGATAGCTTGGTTCTGTGCAAGAAAATCAATATTCTTTGAAAGCATAATTTGAGAATGACTTCCTTTTATCAGTGAACAAAATTGCATTAGTGAGTGTATATTCTTGCGTTTTTCATGATTCACACGGGGACAGAGCTAAAACTCTGGGTCTGTGTGCCACAAGCAGGCTGCAGAGGAGGGAGCTAACTGTGGGACGTGCCTTGCAGCCACAAATACTCTAAGCAAAACATAATATTAATTGAGGATTTCACAAATGAATAAAGAAAGAAAGACAGAAAGGAAGGGGGAGGGAGAGAGCAAAACAGAGAGAGAGACAGAAAGAGAGAGAGATAGCCTATGTTAAATGATGTCCTTTAAAACGGACTACAAACTCATTTCAGATTAGGGCTCTATTATAAAATGTTTATATGTGTAAGGAAATATCACTATCTTTCAAAAGACTAACTCTCTCAACCTGAAGGTCCATGCTGGCAGATTTTACATACTATTTAAAAATGGTTCTTTAAGGTGCTCCCACTGACAATTCTGTTAGAAGGTAGAAACACCAAGTGAGGGATGGAAACGAAAATGAACTAAGTGAAACTGAATAACTGGCAATGTTTGGTTTCCTTACCAAGTAATGGAGGCAGGTGACCTCAGCTCACAGTGTTCACAAGTCAACCCCAGGCCGTGTCTGTGTCACTCGCCTTTTCTCTCCCTCTCCTCCACCTCCTTTATCAGGCTAGTCTCTCCAGCCACAGATTCAGGCAAGAGATGTGAAGGTGATTCATAGCACCTCACCCTACCTGACTCTAGGCAGGTAAAGATTGTGTCTATGTAAGAACCATGGCAATTGGGTGGCATTATTTGAATCAAAATACTTCTTTCTTTCTATTTTAATTAACAACAATTTTTTTTTTTTTTAATTCAAGGAATCTGGCCAATAGCTGAATATTTCTAAGAGGTATTGTTAACTGGTCTGACCACTCCAGGCACTAAAATCCTGAAACGTTCAGTCACGGTACACGCAGGCCAGATTGTTATCAATAACAATGCCTGATAGGGTTTCGTTTTACATCCTGATAGGGATGTTGGAAGGCAACAAAAGAACCAACATGAGCAGAACCCAAACACTCGATCCCATGGAACATTTGAATTGTACAACTAATTTGTCTCGTTCTGATTCTAAGCTTACAAACTGAAATTCTGACGAATTGGTTTTCCACGTAGCTCATCTACGGGAGTAGAGGGTGGTCTGGGGTGGGTGGGGAGAAGCCAGTGTCTGCTTTACCCACACACTGTATCTTTTATTGTAAATGAACCAACCAGCCTGTTGGTTTATTAAGTTAATCTCTCGTGATGTTGTCAGGGTGAGCCAGCCCCACAGCCCAGTTAAGTCTGGACAGTGACAGGAATGAGTGTGCCTATGCAAGTTGGTGGGTTGTGTCCTGAGCAACGGTGAATTGGAACTCATGTCACTTAGGTGGTCGGTCAGCTGTCCTTCCCCTAGGAGACACTCAGATGTGACTGCTAATCTCTGTTTAAAACTTCAGAGGGGTAGTAGATTGGTGGTGGGGGAGGTTATCACTGTGTGAGGGATATAAATTATAAATATCTAACTATCACATTGTTTCATACACCTGAAACTAATTTTTAAAAAAAGTATAATATAGCAAATCCACACATACACTGTAAGTTTCACAATGGTTTATGTAAATTATATCTCAATAAAGCTAAAAAAAAAACTTTTCTACCAACATCTTAGATCTCAGAACAAGAACCATGTGTCTTCAGTGATTCACCTCAGCAGCAGTGTGTGACTCAGTTAGCTATTTGAATAAGAAGACCCTCATCTCTCACATAAATTCTCTGTAAAGGTATTTTAAAAAGAAAAGGGAAAAAATGTTTTGACCAAGTTATACTGCATGATCCGCATAATTGTCTCAAGTAGACACAACCCTAATGGCTGAGTCTGAATGTTATTCCGTTTGTAAAATAAAGAGGATAATAATTACATAAAATACTCATTATATTTAAAATTAGTTTACGCCATATTGTGAGTAATCCCAGGAAGAAAAGCATCACCTGCAAATAAGGTAAGAGCATGATTTTGGGGGGATTAATGAACATCTTTTGAGCACCTGCAGTGTATTCAGGTATTCTGCAAGTCGCATTTGCCTGTTATTTCACTTAAATCCTGAAAACAACTCAGTGAAATGGACATTACCTACATTTTATCAATGAAGAAACTAAGGATAGTTTCTTAATTTTGAATGGTTTAGCAACTCAATTAAAATTGGGGGTGGGGGCAATGTCAGAACCAGAGTTTACAGAGGTACATCCTCTACCTTCAGTTCTGATCTCTTGATCATATATACCATGCTGCCTTTTGATTTCCCCCCCAGAGTTATGGACAAAGTTTGAAAATATTTGTTAGCAATGGAAAATAGTTTAATTAAAAATTGTTAAATACTGATCATTCTGTGACTTGGTTTTTCTCTTTCTCTCTCTCTGGACATTTATGAAATGTCACAATCATCAGAGATAGAAAATTCCACCACGCCAACAAAAATAAGGTGGTAGACTTTTTATTTTAAAAGGAAACTATATACTCTCAGCAGATAAAACTTGACTTGCTCTTGGCTACAACAGTGAACCAAAACTAATTCCAGCGCTGCTGAGGTGAAACCAGAGAAATAGCAGCATTTTTCTGTGAAGATTTACTGGCCATTTCCTTTGTTGCTAAACTTCTGAACCAGGAAACACTATTCTAGTAGGTAAAACCGGTGTTTGTCTTCAAGTGGTAGCACTATTTTTCTCTATAATTATCTATGCTTTTTAGTTTTTCTCAAGTGAGCACATATGGCTCTGACAATCTGAAAAAATGATGAAGCAACTGGAAGAAACGAAACAGAACTGAACACAGTTGTCTTTTCCTTAGCCACACCATCATCATTTCTGATTTCGCCTTATCATGGGGTCAAATTATGACCGCCGAGCTCTGTGGGTGCATGGGAGCAGGCAGGTGTAACAACACGTAAGAACCCAGCAGAGCAAGAATGAGGTGTCAAAATTCAACCTGTGATTCTCTATCTTGTTTTTCTTTTGGTGATGGATATAGAGACCTGAAGCCTAATTGTGATTGGGCCGACAGAATGGTAATGATCTCAAGAATTGATTGCTTCGATTCTGCGTCCTAATGAAGAATTGAGAGGTGATTTCTTTCACGTCAGATTTGGTTGATTCAGTGGCTATGACTGCAGGCAGCCATGAGCTTTGTATATGATCTCCCCTCCCCCCATCCTCCAGAGCATTTCTTTCCCCTCATTGGTCTAATCAAGTGGATAATTGAAGGAGAAATAGAGGTCATATCCCACTTCCATCCACTTGATGAAGGAGTAGGAGATAGCACGAGGAAAATCAGAAAGCAGCGTGAAGCAAACTGGTGTTTGAGCTGCGATCAAGCCACAGTGCTTCTGAGGGGAGAACTTTGTCTCCCCTCAGGGACTGAGGCATCTTGGTGTTTCTGGATGTGTTGAAAGACAAACTACGAGTATATAAAAAGTAATAAACAGAAAATATTAATAAAACACTACCAGACATACTGTGCAATAAATTTTGGTTTTTCATTTAAAAAATCAACAAAGCTTCTGTTTTCATAGAAGACACTAGAACTATCAGAACGTATTTATTCTGTTTTCAGCATGTCATTTTTCCAGGACAGCAACCACACAAAAAAGGGCTCTTTCAGCCTAGACTATCACAATTCATCCGCATCCTACAGGCAAGGAGCCTTTTTGAAACAGTCATTATATTGTCCTTTCAGCACTATAACACTTTTCAATTGTTTCCACAGAGTCAAAGAGATTCATCCAATTGTAATAGCCACAGGCAAAGCAGGCAGCCACCCCAATGTAAACATATCCTTTATAATTTCTCTAGGAGAAATGCAAAAATAAAGAATATAGCACAATGTGACAAATTATTGCAGCCTATTTTGACCATGCTTGAGATGGCACTTTCCAGAAAGTTAGAATCAAATAAAATAGATCGTTTCCCTCAAGAGCCTAAAATCTCTGCTTCTAAAGCACGTATTTAGTCTTGCTCTAAACTGCCCATTTATACACATACATAGATTAATTTTCTAAACCCTGATTTAATAATGTTGGATTTATTACAAGACTGATTTCTTTTCTATAAAATGTATGAGTTTCCTAAGAAGAAACAAGAGAATCTGAAGGCTACATCACGAACGAATCCTAACCGCTTGGCCAACAGATGTGGAAGGCAACAATGACAAGAGTGGATTATAATAATCAGATAATCTGTTAGAAAGCAGGCTTGATCTGGTATCACAACCATGGTACATATTCTAGGATAAAATTAATACATGTGCGCTGATATTATTTCTTCATATCAATGCCTGGCAGTGACTGAATCTGCAGACTGGTGCTTCCATAAGACTAGAGTAAGAGATAAAATGGAGGACTGAATACTTTTGACACAGGGTCAAAATCCTCCACACTTCCATGCAGAACCAGGATAAGGTGTTGTCCAAATTAGACCACTTGGAAGCGTTTGGAAAAAGTATAGTGGACCCAGGTTCTAATGTGACTTGCCTTAAATTATCTGTGATTGTAGCTTAATGGAATTAATGAGTAAAAGAAGTCAGAGTGTGCCTGGTTTCAGTATGAGTCAAAACTTTGTAGTTTTTCACAAATGTTGTGGACACTATGCTATCCATTTTGGGATTGAAAGAGAATAAAGGTTAAATGCCTTGGCTTATTAAAATGTGTTACAATGTTTAAGAAATAGTTAGGCTTTTTAAATATATTTTTTCAAATATATATTGAAATGATCTAAAGAGTAAACTCCATCCACAGTCCAAATAGGAATTACCACTACTGTATTACTAACCATTGTAATTACTATTGTATCTTATCTTCTATGTTTTTAAAAATATATCATGCTTTTTACCTACACAATGTAATCCAAAAGAAAAATGACTTTCTAGAGAAATTTGATGTGTGTCTTGCGGTAATTTTGGTCTTTCTCCTTAGTCAAAGACTTAATATTTTATTGCTCTAGCAAAAAATGAAACCTTTTTTTAACCAGAGGATCTCCATCTATATAATGGAAAGGCTTTATAGAATTACCAAATAGTAACAGCTTTAAATCTTAATTCAATCAACATTTATTAGGTACCTAATGTATATCAGGCAATTTGCTAGGCATTAGAGATACAAAAAATAAGGAGGAAGAAGTTGCAGTTCAGTAAGATAGATTTTATTTCAAAAATATAATTTGATAGATACAATAACAATAGAATGTTTATACAATGGGAACACATATGAAGAGTCAATCATTTTAAGGCAACACCTGAAATATACCAGGCACAGCTCCATCTAAATGTCCAACTAGTTTGCTGTCAGGCAGTACCCACTTCTCGGTAATGTAAATCGCTTAGTAACTGGAGAGACTATAGTAGTCAATTAACTACATAGGTCATGGCTGAACATGGCTTTTATCAAAGAAATAGTAATAAAATATTTGCCCACCATTGTTGCTTTCCATGCAATTGCTTTTTGCCTGTGGCTTAATATCTATCAGCTTCCTATTTCTAAAGAACATGCTGATGTATCTCTTAGGGGGTATTTTTCTTGAGGCTCTTTACTGAGTCACTGCTCCTGACTCAAACCAGGGCTCAAACCAGAGTCTCCAACTGAGCAAATGGGGTTTGTGGATCATTTGTAAAAATTAAAGGTTTGTGTGTTTTTTTTATCTACCTCTGTATGGTACTAGGTCATTCTGTTTCTTGCTATGAAAATTCTTTTTTTGTTGAAATTAACGTGTCCAGGGATTTTGCAAAACTTTACATTTCTAAGCAGTTTTGCTGGTTTACCCTTCTTCTCTTATTTTATAAAATCTTTAAAGGAGTCACTCCTCACTAACAAAATACAAACCAACAAATGAATTTTGTAAATCCATATGATGTAAGAAAATACATTCAAATAAGAAATGTTAGAATATAAACGGGGGCAACATTTCCTTTTTGTAAATTGTTTCAAGCAAAAGTTTTTAAGAAATTAATGGATCAAGTATATATATATGTTGTATGTCAAATATATTAGTGACAATGCTGGTTTTCCCAGTAACTGTTGTCTCAGTGAGCTTGTAAAGAAAAGGCCAGAATAGATTATTGGTTGGTTGGACTTGGCAGAAAGTTAGTTTAGGGATCTAAGTTTCTGCGGAGAGTGACAGCTGTTAACTATGTTCCATTTAATCCATTTCAACACTGCTATGTAACTAATAAATAATAATATATTATATAATAAATATAGTAATGAATGATTCATTCATAAAGAGTATCTATCTATCTATCTATCTATCTAATTATCTATCATCATCTTTCTGTCACACTGTCTACTCACGCTAAAGGAATTACAATCTAATTGAGGGAGGCTACCTAATAACTATGAGTCCTTACATGCTAAGTACTATAGTAGTACTAGGAAGAAAGGGCTTTTTAGCACACAAGAGAAATCAGTTCATTCCAGTGTGGGCATCCTAAAAGCTTTGTGATGAAAATCACATTTGATTTGGCAGTGAAAAGACAGGAGGACTAGAGAGAAGTGCATTGTAGGAATAACTAAAAGTAGAATGGAGGGGAAAAGTAAAGGTGGGTGGGGAAAGGAGAACATATGACAAAGCTAAAATACAGATTGCCTGGGCCAAAAACAGAGACACGGAAGATTAAGTTGAGATGATGGAGGGCTTTGAATTCCCTGCCACTGGGGTCTTGTCTCGCCTTTTTCAAGGATCTCTTTCCTCTAAAAAGGCGATCCTAGCACTCTTTTATCATGTACCCCAGAAGTAAAAATTCCTCCAATATAACCTCAAAATATGAATACTAATTTTTAAATCATATATTATATACACTACTATATTTATATATTATATTCCTTGTCTAGAAAAGCTAAATGAAGCTTTTCTATAATAAATACTTTTTTAAATATAAACTAAAATCTATTAAAAATAAAGCAGTATTATATCTTTTGGTTCAGGCTTTCCAATAAGCTTTCTGTAGGAATTTACCCCATAGAAGCCACTTTTGAAATGGGCAGAGATTTATTAGCTCATTTGAAAAATTCTTAAGAGCCTATCATTTTCTAGATACTATGCTAGGCACTGGGGATAAAATGGAGAGCAAAAATAGATACGCCCTTGAACTCACAAAGCTCATAATTAGTAGAAACCCCAGACAGATCTTGGTCAAATGATCACACAAGTACAGATAAAATTCAGGTTGGATCAGGCAACAGTGGAGAGACTTGTGGTGCTATGAGAGCATGTATCAGGAAAGCAAACCAAATTTAGGGGTCAGGGAATATCTCTTGAGGGAGAGACATGCAGAAATCTGAAGACTAAGCTGAAGTGAGGTTGTTCCTTGCAGCATTGTTTATAATAAATAAAAATTATTAATTAATTTTTATTAATAATTAGAACAAATTACTCACAAGAATGATGAACTATGCCATCATATAGCCATTTCATGGAATACTACCCAGCTATTAAAAAGAAGGAGGTGTTACCATGGAAACAAGTCTACAATGTATTGTCAAACTTTATAACACTGTATTTTACAGAATTCCATTTATGTTAAGAATGTTCCATACGTGTAAAATAAAGTTGGATACACACTTTGAGATTTTATATGGAGAGAGATTGTTTGCTTTGAGGAATGGTAGATTTTCACTTTCTACCCTAAATATTTCTATAATGTTTGAATTTTATATAACTGTATTATGTTTATAATCATAAATTTTTTTTTTTAAATTGTGGTTCAGGTCTTACAACTGGTGCAGGGACTGAAATGCCCACACACATACACATGTGTAGTCAATTATGGATAATGCTGATAATTGATTTATATAGTCACATCAAATACTATTTTAAAAACATACATTAAACCATGTGTTCTGGGAATATTTACCATTATCATTAGTGAAACAAGAAGCATAATTATTATGATGGCATCAAATTTCAATTAAGTCTTACTGGAAGGAAAGAGATTAGATGACTTTTTGACACCTCCATCCTGTTCACCTGTTTCCTAAGAATGTAGTTCATAAAGCAAGATATTGTGTGTTGATCACAAACAAAAATCAACTAGATATTTGTCACCAGAAAGGATTTATTTAGGAAAAAGGAAGAATTGCACCCAGAACGTGCTTACATGCCCGGACCAAGATGGAGGAGGAGCTTCATAGAAGGGAAGAGGAAGTTAAGGAGAGGGACTGTTACAACCACCTGAGTTCTTCCTGTATGATCCTCCCAGTATTATAGAGTATGAGAGCTCCTCCCACAGGCCCAAGACAGTTCCTGTCTAGGTTAAGATCTCTGTCATAAATTTTGACGTTTGTTAGATGGTCATTCTGTAGATCCAGGCAACTGTGGACCTTAGGAATTTACCAGGCCCTCACACTTCTCAATTGCCAAGAGTTTGTTAAAACCATCAGATAGCATTGCTGTATGGTTTTCAACTTTTTGTGTACATAGGAACAACCAGGGCACTTAAAATTCTCAGGCTTTATTTTGGATTTGTTGAGTCAAAGTTTCTGGGAGGAGGCCTGGGATCTGCTTTTCAACTTGATCTTTGATAGTTCTGCTCAAAGTGGCATGAAAACCCACAGTCCAAAGGAATCACAGGCCCCTTTGAATCCGACCCATCAAGCTCTGCCCTGACAAAGAGGCTGCTGCTGGCTCGAGATGAGAAAAATGTCCAAACAAGAAATCCTCTCCTCCTTCCTAATAGATTTTGATTACTGGATGAAAGGAGAATCTGAAGCCAATTAGTAAAAATACTTTTCCTCTTTCTGTTTCCTCAGACTTCACGAAAGACAAGTAACAAAACTGTTTCAGCCCGTTACTCACCTTAGTTTTCTTAGAGAACACCGGCTTATTAATTAGAAACCAGTGCCTTTCTCAATGGACGCAATCAATGCCTTCATGTTTCGAGACAGTAAGATGGTTCATCTAATCCCAGAGTCGCAGGGCTGTGTTTCAGGGAATCCTCTTTAAAGAGGTAGGGGGCGTGGAAGGATGGTACCTGGGAAGGGACCAGGAAATGTGTGATGTGGAGGGAGAGTCCTGCCTTGTCAGTAAAAGGAGAAAGCTGTACTTTCTTGGTCTTACATTGATAATTATCAGTGACAGTTACTATATTGCCCTTGCACAGAACAGACCATTGCTGCCATGTAAATAAACCTGTTTCTGTAATTTAGATTTCATGTGCTCTTAGAGAAGCAACATTCACAGTTTTTTAGTTAAAACGAGCACATTACTTCTACGATTTACCGATATTTGATAGAGAATTTATACAAAATTAGACAACTGCACCTGTGGTAAGAAAAATATTCTTTGTGTTTAATACAAAATGATGTTTAATACAATTATGTTACAAATTATTGTATTTAATGTAAATTCCTACCATCTGTGAATTTCAGAGCATAGAATAAATCAATTAATTTGCATTACTTTCCAGGTATAAGTCTGTTTCTTTTTCTATTCCTGTCTCTTTCTCTCCTCCTCCCTCCCTTCCTTTCTCCCTTCCACTTTCTCAACAAATACTCAGCAAAACAATGGAAAATATTGCCATCCTTTTCAGTATGCCCTGATTTCTCATCCTAATAAGTTAACAAGCCAGAAGATAGTATAATTAATATAAATGACTGATTTTTTCTTCCCCGAATAATTAGGTTTTTCTAATCCCTACAGTAAATCCCTAATAAATGTTTCAAAATAGGATTGTTTATTTGGCCTGATTTAAAAAGTAAGATGTATTCATTTTTAAAAATTAAATAGTTCAGAGAAGTGTTAAAAAATAAAATAGATACCATCATTAATCTCACTACCTAGAAACTGCAGTTAACAATTTAGTGCATTTCCAATCTTTTTCATTAATATACATGAAATTATACATACTTTGGGTCACAAAATATGCACAATTACGAATACACAATTTTTAAAAATTATTTTTACTTATAATGCCAAAAACATTTCACTGAACCATTAAATATTCGTTGAAAATGAAATGCTAAAATGGCTCTCCAGTTTCCCATTATATGGAGATATCATAATTTAAGCAACTCTTTCCCTATTGTTGAACTTTTCAGTAGCCTTCAAATGTTTTCCAATAAAAAAATAGGATAAAAATTATTTCCTCAGTTGATCTCAGAGCTCTATGTAGAGAATGAGTTGTCTTTGTGTAGGAGACTGACGTGAGGCTTCTAGTTATCAAAGAACTAAGACCATGGATATCAATTCCAATTTTAAGTTGTTTGTATTGCTGTGACTTAAAACAACCTTCCCCACCCCCACCCCACCCCCAACAGCATAAACAGCTTTGTGGGAGGATCAAGCAGAGGGCTAGAATAAGGGACACTGTGCTGTGGGGAGAGGAAAAAAAAGCCACAGTGAGTCATGAATGAGATCAAGTGTCCAGAGGTGAACAGAAGTGACAATGAGAATGTAAGTCCCCAAGAATTTGCAGAAATATCAGAGCAGGGCACTGTGCTTCCCCTAAGGACATAGAACTAAAGGCTCGAGCCAATTTTATTTTAAAAGGTCAAGATGACCTCAGTGGACATCTATGAAATAAATAACACTGACAAAATAAGCAAGCACACAGTTGGATTTCAGTTTTTGATCCATTGGGGAGTCTAATAGAGATTTTAACAGATACACATATATCTGTTAGCTCATTTCATGCTTTTAATTAAAAAAATACTGTTTATAACATTTTTTTCTTTTGGGTTTCACTTTTTTTATTTGGCTTTAGCTATAAGGACTGCGTTTACTTTGCCCTTTATACCCTGTGGTGATTTGGAAGTCACATATTGTCATGAATCAGGTTCCCCAGGAAACAAGAGAATATTTACCTGTAGGAAGTATACTAGAAAGCGCACTCAGGAACAGCATCTCTAAAGGTATGAGGGATGTAGGACTGGGCTGAGGGAGACACTGAACTGCAATGCGGTTCCAATGGAGGCCTCAGCCTAATCTACCGGGAGGTCTGAGATTGCGGTGGCCCTTCTAGAACATTCCAAATTGAGGTGTGGGGGATAGAGGAAAGGGTTGGCAGTTGGGTAGCCATTTATACAACTGTATTGGCAAGCCGTGGATGCGGGCTACCCCCGGGGTCATGTGGTCATGTCCTAGGAGCGAGGAAGCTTCTCCAGCTGAGGGCCCTCAGCAGGCAACACTACCCGGAGCTCTGTCGTGCTGGGTAGCCTCCGGGGTCTCAGCTCCCACTCCCCACATAAGAACGCAGGATATGGCTAGGCCAAAAAGGAACACACACGGAGTCATGGGTAGGGGAGTCTCACTGGAGGCTGGATTCACATGATGTGCGACCTGCTGTCGGCTTTTCTGCCAACGGAACGACTTCCACTCCCCAGCGCAGCCGTGGCAGTTATATCAGTGGCCAATTGGCTAACTGGCTACAGCTGACGGCCAACTAGTCACAGCTGATGGCCATCTACTACCCAAGCCAGCACCTTTCCACGTGAGGCTGAGAGTCTTGGACAGAGCCTCTGGGGCTCTGTCCCCACAGCCTCGGTTCTAAAGAGGGAAACTGGGTGGTCCCCACTACACTTACTACACATAACTTCTTATTTTTCTACTAGCATTTACCTGTAAATTGAAAATATCTGGACTTCTGTGGGGACAGAGCCCCAGAGAGCAATTTCCAGGCTCTCGGCCTCACATTGAAAGGTGCTGGCTCTGGTAGTAGACAAGCATCAGCTGTGGCTGGTTGGCCGTCAGGTGTAACCAGTGAGCAATTGGCCACTAGTATAACTGCCGTGGCTAAGCTAGCAAAAAATGGGGGCTAGCAAGAAGATGGTGGCTGAGGTAGCAAGCGCGGATTATAGCTAGCAAGCGGTGGAGTGAGGGTTGCCGATCGTGTGACTCCTGTTTCCTGTGTCTCCAACCCAGCAGCCAGCGAGAATATAATGGTGTGACTCCCTTATCTATGGCTCCGTGGGTGTTCCTTTTTGGCCTCACCATGTCTTGCGTTCTTATGTGGGGAGCAGGACCAGAGACCCCGCCTGACACCCAGCATGAGTCCCTGCATGACACATGGTGCAGCGAGGGTCTCCCGCACAACAACTTCTTTCTCTCATTTTAATATCAATAATTACGTTATATTTTTAATGGAAAGAATTATTGACTTGCTTCTGGGCCAGATAAAAAATTTAGCAGGATTCTATTTCTTCTCTTCTCAGTTTTGGTTGATAGAGTCTGGCATTTTAGACGGACATAATTAACAACATCAGGTTATTATGTTTCTGCAATGTTTATCTTGGCTTTAAGAATTATTTTTGTCATCAGTATTCATTTTGTAACCATCCCAAATCTTTACAGATTGACCTGTTTAAACTTATAAAGGCTAAGTATTCATTTTCTCCACCGTCTTGACATTAATGAACAAATAGACGCAAGGCGGAAAGCTGAGGACAATTACAGTTGATTTGCTGTCAACCCTAGAGCCTACATTCCCTCATTGGCAGCCATACTGCAACGTTAATATTTAAAAATCTGATTGTGTAAGGTTGCATGCTGGCCTGATTTTTTCACCCCTTTGCTCTCACAGGAAAGTGATTTGAACTCTTAGCCTATTTTTAGTTAAAAACTATAGCAGATTCAAGTTCTTCCCATCTATGAGCGCGATGACAGCAACTGGTAAGGGACAGGAATCCCATTTACCTTGATCCATCCACTAATCACATTTTCTGTGTTTAACTCTTCTACCAACTTGGATGAACTTGGGAGAAGCACCTTGATTCTTAGGAATGCATCAGAAATAGGCCATGGCATGATTATCAGCACAGGACAGGCAAGATTGTGAGTCTAGAACAATGAGACTGTCTCCAGAATCTGCAGGTGAGAACCAGGTATGGAACCTCTCATGGCCTCTTAGGTGATATCAGCCTTTCAACAAATTGCTGAATCTATTATCATATCCATCCAGCCATTCATTCAAATGGGGAGAGCTGGGAAAAGAAGTGGGACAATAGATGGGATCAGAAATCTGATTCAGAGCATGAACACTCTTGTCTGGATGGCCAACTTGGGAGTTTGTATGTTACCCTCTGGAAACAAGGTGTCTTTCACAAAACATACATTCTTAGAGGAATTTAAGGCATGGCCCCTTGGAAATGGGACTCCAGTAGAGGTTAAAACAGCACATAGGTTAGTAGGCACATTGGTAAAGCTTCCCATTAATTTAACGTGGGAGTTTTAGCTACTTGGCTGTGAATTGAAGGGAATTTGGAAGACTTCTGAACGTGTATTGTATTGTGCAATGTGGTGGCATCATTCTCCAGGTTTTAGAACACAGGCATGACCCTGTAAGAGGCATCACTGCAGGCTAAATGAGCTACAGTTCAAAGCAACAATGAGAGCCTGTAGTCAGGAAAATGAGACAATAGGTGAGCGCTCAGGCCTTTTTGAATCCATGAATCCTATTAAGATGGAAATTTCTCAGACTCCCACCTTGCATAAACATTACCTTTAATTTGGTTCTGTTTTTTTCAATTGTTATATGCGCATACTATTCATATCTATGAATGTTCATTTTCTATTAAATGTTTAAAGTTAGTTTTTGGTGCTATTTACTATTTACTCTTCAATTAGACAGGAAGTAATAAACATTTCCATATTTTTTTTCCTGAAGTCAATCTACTTTATTAGTCAAGCAGTTATTTTACTGAGGAGAAGTCCACAAACAGGCATTTCTCTAGAGCTGATGACAAGAAGTGTGATAGATTTAGATTTTTTTGTCTGTCTTTAGACTGCCCTTTTCTATTTCCATGCGAATCTCATTGAATAAGGATTGAAGTAATTAATTAGCTAATTTGTAAGTGATTCTGACAATCTAGCCACCTTCCTTCCTTTAGCAAAAGTGCAAAATGAGCTATCTGGGGACACACATTAAATACACTAATTAAATTAAATACAAAACCAAGGACTTCCAGGGATCATGTTTCTTTTGTAAAGCAAACAGACATTTTATAATTAATAATTACATTTAAATCAATCATTTAATTATAAATAGTGCCCAATTCGAAGGGTAAATTCATAAAAACAACATTCAATATCAAATGCACTTATATGCCAGTGCCTAAACATTTCTACCACTAGATTTTCAGACAACAATTTCTCCGGGGGTATTATGAAAGGAAGTTTTTCTGGAGTTATAAGACTTCTCTTGTATCTTTCAAAACCTTGGAAGAGAGACTATACTGATGAATGTATCATGAATACTAACATCCTGGTCTATATTGGTAGAGTGACAAGATTGTCACTTGCTACTTCAAAAAGACGTCATCACACAGGGGATTAATTATTGCAACCTATCCCCACTGCAAAGGAAGCATAACCTGGGCTTGGTCATACAGCCAAATAGATCCTATGCAATCGTACTTGAAGGCCACTACAGGGCTCTCTGGCCTTCGAAGCCACATTCCTGGTGGCTTCCTATGGAATTGTCACCCTTTCTATTTTGCCCGACAATGTTATGATAAATAAAAACAGTGGTGAATGGTTAAAGCTGCAAGAGTGTTGAATATATGCATTAAACATCAGGATAGAAGTTTGAGTTGGTGCTACAAATTTCAGAGTAAAGATTTCCCAAGGAGAGTGGGTCAAGTGCAAAGAGATTTCAAGGTGCTGGAATACCTAAAGAATACTGGTGTTTAAGGCCTCGTAGTGGGCGAAGAAGAAGAGTGTGTGAAGGAAACTGCACATAGCTGGGTGGAGGGAGAACACAGACAAGAGAGTGGTCACAGAAGCCAAGGGAGGAGAGATTCTACGGC
Organism: Rhinolophus hipposideros; assembly: GCF_964194185.1. Classification (NCBI taxonomy): domain Eukaryota; kingdom Metazoa; phylum Chordata; class Mammalia; order Chiroptera; family Rhinolophidae; genus Rhinolophus; species Rhinolophus hipposideros. The sequence continues at coordinate 14,274,511 of NC_138047.1, read as the reverse complement.
ACGGGCTTCGAAGTCCCAAGTTGGGGTGGGTGGGGATGGGAGAGCAAAGAGGGAGAAGCAGGTGTGAGCACGTGGGCAGGGCAAGACAAATGCACTTAGATCTGGGTGTGAGTCTCCTCTACAGCAGCACCTCTTCCTTTTCTGGAGGACAGAACGGAAGAATCTAGTGCACACACAATGACCAGCTCTACCTCATCTTGAAGCATCAGAGACAACCTGCTCAGGAGCTTTGGACAGATTCTGTGTCACATGGGGTGTTAACATAGGACAAACTCAGACAGCAAAGCCAAGTTTCAAATGAGAGAAACAACTGATCAGAGGAACAGCAGTGAGGACAATGTGTACCAGAACTGGAGCTGAGGATCCCCAGGCTCTGACCGTACCAGGCCTGCCCTGAACAATGCAGCCACTATGACTGCCCATCACTGACGTGGCTGAGCTCCCACCCCCAGTGCAGCCCTGTTCAGCCTGGAAGGCCTCTGGTAAGTAGGGAGAAGTAGAAGCTTAAATGCAAATCAGTGAGTGAGACAAAAGAGAAAGCCAAAGAAAACCAAAATATTTCCTTTGTTTCAAATTCCATGGTAAGCAGAATAATACTACATAATATTAGGGAAATCTGACATGAAACTGCCAGACAAGCAGAATATTTAGAATTTTTCTAAAAGGAATATGTGTGCTAACAAAGGATTTATCATATGCTACATCTGTATTCTAAGAGCTGATTTTAAAGAAAACTATCCCTTTCCAAGAATTAAGTTATGAATTAGATAGTAAATTTATATTTATATAGGTCCACACAAAAATAATACTGGTCACTCATTCATGCATTTGTTTGTTCCTTTACCAAATATTTCTTGATTGCCTATCTTCCCCTTGGCACTGGCCATGTACTAGGCACGACAGTGGTGAGCGAGGTCAGCTGTGCTCACTGTGCTCACACAGCTCCGCCAGCTTGAGAAGAAAGATGTTAGTCAAACAATCATACCAGTAATCGTAAAATTGACACCATGCTAGAGGATAGTTAATAGTAGGAAAACTTGACTTAGAGCTATGAGAGGAGGCTTAACTAAGGAATTGACAATTCTAAACAGAGGGCACAGCATGAGCAAAAGCCCTGTGGTATGAAGAAGCCTGACCTGAAAGGCCACCATGGGCATCTGTCTGAAGTAACAGGATAAAGAATTTTATTCTTAGAGCAATGGAAGCTGTTGAAGAGTTTGAAGAAGAAGAGCAGAATTATGTTTCCAAAATATCACTCTGGCTTCTGAGTGGAGAAGAAAGGTAAAGTGTGGTTACCTTTACCACATGGAGAATAGTGCCACGCCCTTGGCTGCTTCAGGAAGAGTGTACTTACATCATATGGACAGTGAGTGATGGTGGTTTGGATTAGGGTAGCAAATGGATTTGAGAGATATTCAGGAGATAAAATCAACAGGACCAGATATTAGAATCAATATGTGGGTGAGGGAGAAAGGGATGTCAAGATTGATTCCTGGATGTCTGGTTTATATAACCGGAAATATGGGGGTGTCTTTTTCTCCCAGAAGTAGATGAGGACCATAGATTGGTGAATGGGGAGATCAAGAATTGAATTCTGGAACTGCAGACGTACATTTGAGACATCCATATGGAGGTGATAAGTTGGCAGGTAGATAATTGGGTCTGAAGTTCTGATGGAATGTCTGGTCTAGAGCTATGCATTTGTAACTCATCTGTGCAAATTTGTAATTGATAAGCATGTGTAGGAAGAGAACATGGAGTGAAAATCAAAAGAGAGAGAGGGCCTGGCACGGTGTGTTAAATACTTAATGGCCATGTGTTGGAGGAGTGTGGGAAGGAGCGGAAGCAGCCAGAGAGGTAAGGGGAAAACAAGAAAATTCTGCATCACCCAAGCCCAGGAAGAACCATGTTTCAATGAGGTTAGACCATCAGTGTTAGATCCTTCTGTGCAGTGGAGTGAGATAAGGACTGGGAAGTGCTCACTGAATCTAGGGACATTCTGAAGGTCATGGTGACTTTAGCAAGACCACTTTTAATGGTGAATTGAGTGGAAACCAGAACGAGAATTTGGGGAGTATGTGGAAAAAGGGGGTTAGGGTGGGGAGAGAGTGAGGATAGAAAACTCAAGTGCTTTGATTGCAATGAAAAAGCTAGAGAAGTGGTTGAGTGGGCGTAAGAGGCTGAGTACATGGGCAGTCCTTAGATGCGCACAAAAGGATTAGCCTAAGAGAGATTCTACTTGACAGTGAAGAGTTCCTAGAGAGTGTAAGCTTCCCAAGGAGGCAGGTGGGGAGGGTTCCGAAGCCCAAGTAAAGGGATAGTCACAAATGTCTGGTATCCAGACTGTGAAAGAGTCCTCATGTTACAGCTTCAATTTTCTTTGTATTCTAGCAGGCAAGTTTTCTGCTGAGATTGAGGAAGGGGCAAATGTGTTTGCCTGTGTATGTGGTGTGAGGGAAGCTGTCAGCATTTGAGAGGAGAAGCTTTGAGATAGTTTTTGTGGAGAGAAGACGAGTAGCGAATCAGAGAAATGTGAGCGGGTTCATCTGAGATTAGCTTTCATGCATTTACAGTAAAATGTTCTAATGTGTCACTTTCTTCAGAAGGGTTCAGCTGCTGGGGATTGGATGTGGATTGCTGGGTTTATCGGGGGTGAGATTTTGCCAGACAAGGAAAACAAAAATCTGAAAGAGCAAAGGAGTACTGGTGAAAGTGTTACAGAATTGCTGAGCCATAGGCTCTGCTAGATAAGAAGGGAAGTCAAGACAGGAGAAGTTCAATGCACGGTAAGACTGAAGCTGGAGCGCTGAACCGGAAGTCCCAATGAAGCTGAAGAATGGTCTCCGTGGGAGGAGCAGTGGTGTGCAGAGGATGTTTACATCAGTGATTCTGAAGGTGGAGGAGTTGTGGGTGATGACAAGACCTGATGCATGTGCACTGGAGTAGATGAACTCGGAGTAAACTAATGGACAGGAGAACTTGAGGATTAGGGGCCATTTTGTCAAATGGATTGTTGCTTGTGCATTGGAGATAGTGGGGATAAGGCAGAGCTTGTAGGCAAGATGCTAAGACTGATAAATAACAGAGACATGAGTGACCTGAAATCTGATAGAAGACAATGACAAGAAGGGGAGGTGAAAACCATGAAGCTCAAAAAAAGTGGGACTTTTTGCAACAGGAAACAGTAGTAGTGGATGAGTAGTAGACTCTCCAAGTAAGTTTCTCCCCCCACAAGCAAAAGGGACTTTAAACTTAGAGTTTAAACTCTAAGACTTTAGAGTCTAAACTAGGGCTTCAGCCCTATTTGAGATGATTCTCTTAACCTTTAAGATCTTAATTTTTAATCATGGTTGAATTTAGGGATAGACAGTTCCCCAAGTGCTTGGTGTCCTTCTAACTGTGAAACTCAGGAATGTACATAGTCCTCCAGGAAGAGTTTGGCTAATACCATGTATAAAGGGAGGATGGTCTCCGCGTTTCTCCAGGCACTTGTTTGTGCCTCCTAACACTGTGCAATCTTTTAAAAGCTGGTGTTACGACTGACTCCAACTCGTCTATTTTCATTGATGACTCCTGTTTAGACAGTTCACCTGTAGCCAGTCACGTCTCAACTGTATTTCCCTCTTCTGAAGGTACTACCCTGCATTTATCTTCAGTGAACTTAAAAAAGCATTCTGACCACTTCTTTAATTTAGTAAAGTTATTTTAAATTTTGCTCTCCCCCACAGGCTGACGCTGGCCTTCCCACTCTTCCAGTGAGGACATGACCAATGTGCTCCAAATTTTCTTCTTTCCAACACTCTGTTCTGGAGTATCTGTTTGCAAACATTTTCAGCATGCACTGGTATCTGCTCCCGTTTCTTCTCTGTGAAGAGGGCACTTTCTGTAGAGGTTGCAACTTCATTATCTTCCTTCTGGCCTTTATGAGTGTTCAGAGAATTTTAGTTGCAGGGGGTGGAGCCCACCATCCCTTGCGGGACTCAAGGGATTGAACTGGCAACCTCGTGGTTGAGAGCCCACTGGCCCATGTGGGAATCCCACCGGCAGCCTTCGGAGTTAGGAACATGGAGCTCTAACCGCCTGAGCCACCAGGCCGGCCGGTCTGTTCTTTTCATGTTTATTTCTCATGTTATATAAGCAGCAAAAATTTGTTATAAAACATTTAAAATAATATTTTCCAGGTTCAATCTGGTTTTTAAAAATTTGTAAATGTCTATCTGGTCAACATATGTAGATCTATTTTAATACTAATGGTAAAATTAATTAGAAATTCTATGTCAAATAGCTCTATTGCAAATTTTTTCATCAACTTCATTTCCTCAAAGGATGGAAATTAATCATTGTAAGCATTAGTATAAGACTACTCTCCAAAATCGTTTGTTTGGGGAAAGGTAACTAATAAATGGTAACATAGGATGAATACCATGTGACAGGAGCACCCAAAACTTATCCTGTGACATCTTTACAAATCTGTGAGTTAGACATTATTATTTGTTTGTACAGATAAGGGAAAGGATCGGTGAGGTAAAATGCTATGCCCCAAGTTACACATCTATTCAATTTAAGAGCCAAGATTCAATCCTAGTGATTCTTCATTCTACAGTCTGTGCGCTTTTCCAGTGTATTATCCTGACTCTCAGGCAAGTTGATTGTAGATGGCCTGTGATCATTTATTTGTTGGCAATTCTAAGATAAATCACCTTCCTTTAAATTAAAAAAAGAAAAATCATTTTGCCATGTTTTAAATTAAGAAAAGAAAGATCATTTAAAGTTTTACAAGCTAGTCAGGGGCTTAGGTCAGCTGTCCCCCAAACCCCTCCCCCTTCCCAGGAATAAAGCATCTCTGAAAAGAAGTGAGGCATATTAGGTAGTACCTCTTGCTTTCTAAAATCTAATGGTGGGGTAACAATTTTTTTGTAGATAAACCATTACCCCTTACAAAGAGAAAAGTAGAAAGAAACACAGAGAAAATCACTGCAGAGCACAATCTCAGTTTCTTTCACAGAGAAACCAGATCTGGAGAGATAAGCAAGTCACCGAATAAAAGAAAGTAAAAGAAAAATGGGGTAATTAGAATCATATCTCCAGTTTTGTGCAGCACAACTGTATTATAACAGTTTCCTATTGATAGAAATGTTCTGTCATCTACTGTTGGGATTGTTGCTTAACACAGTATGTTTTATAAAATTATATTGGAAAAGAAGTAAAAAAGGAGGGGGTCCTATGATTCACATATTGGAAAAATCTTGAGTATAATCTTGTACAATAATTTTGTTTAGGTCGTTGATACGTTTTTTGAAATATTTGTGCACTGAGATTTTTCTTCCCATGTTACCAGCCCATCTTCCTCTTTCTCTCAGAATTGAAGTAATTGCAATTTAGCTGTGAATGTTCTCTGTGCATAATAAAGTCAGGGTGTTCATTTATGCGAAATAAAGTCAAAATGGTGTTCATGGAAAAAAGTGAATTTTTTATGGGGAGGGCAGTTCAGGAAGAAATGGATTCTCTTGGGTGGTGAGAATCGTTTCATTTTAGATATTCTGGGAGAAAACCTATTGACATAGAGTAAAAAGCACCCTCCCAGTATACCCCAATTCTGTAGGCATTCCCTTCCATTAGGAACTGCTCCAACCTTCATGGATTCCTGTACGTATTCACTTCAGAGCAGGTCAGGAAGGTGATATCTGGGACAGTGAACAAGGCATATCCCCATTCACCTCCGTCAATAATGGGCAGAGGCAGCAAACCCCTTGTGGTCTGTGGGGAGTGAAGCAAACATACCTGAGAGAAACAACATAGCTGGGGAATCAAAAGTTCTTTTTCCCAAATTTCCTCTTCTCAAAGTAGAGTTGGAGATTCATACCAGAAGAGCAAAAGGTGTCCACCACAGGAGTTACACACATGTACAAATCTTTTTTTGATAAATAATGGAAGATTTGGCTGTGGAGATGTTTGTCACACTTGTCTATTTTATATTCTTGATATATTTTCCTGGCATGTACCAATAAAATCAATGAAAATTCAAAATAGGAATTAGCTTTGGGGAAAGGAATGAAATCTGCAAAGGATTTTAAATAGGTTTTTAAACGTATCTGTTAAATTTTATGTCTTTAAAAATATTCTGATATGAGTATGACAAACTTTAACATTTGTTAAGCTTGATGGTCATGGATGTTAAAATGAACTTCACTCTGTTTTCTGGTGGTTTGAAATGTTTTGTGTGGCAGATATGCATTGGCTTGCTCAGCCTCCATACCAATCTCCTCGCGTGCCTCCCTGAGCTTAGAGACTAGAAAACTGAAAACTAGACTCTCATCCAGCAAGGGTCTCTGGGTGTGATTTAGGTTCCAAGAACACAAGACTTTTGGAACTGACTTAATTGAGGAGAAGGCGGGAGTGAGGTATCTGTTTGTCAGGATGGCAGTAAAGATGGTGTGGTCGGGAAGCTGGTAGCTGTGGTACAGGTTCCTCAAAGAAGCAGGAGTGGCATGTTTTGGAGCCAGCAGCTGCTTTCAGAGCAAGCTGCAGAGAGGGTAAAGTCAAGTAGAAAACCAGCAGAGACAGAGTTCCAGAAATGTGTAAATCTGCACATTTTATAAGCTGAGCACTTTCCAAGGATCATGCAGGGTTGGCAGATAGTCAAGTTGTAACTGGCCAGACACAGTGACCTTGTTAAATACTCAAAGAAGTCAAGAGAGATCTCCAAATGGTCACATCTTTGTAGTAGGATGAAAGTACCCCTTGATTAAAGACTACTCCAGACATATCTGAAAAAAAAACTTGCAAACAAGCCCCAAAAGGTTGAAATTGACTTGCAAGTAACTTAACTGCCTGTTAGCCAAAACAAAGTTCAACTCCCTTTACAGGAAGAAAAAATAAAATTCAGACAGTCAACAACATAATATTCACAATGTCTCACATTCAATAATAGTCAATATAGAAAAAAATAGGAAAAGATCCAGAGAAGACAGCAAAGATGGAATCAGCAGAAAAAGATTTCAAAACTATTTCAAGTATCTAAGGACATAATAAGGAGAAAAAAAGAGACTTAAAATGGAACTTTCTAGAGATGAAAAGTATCTGAAATAAAAATTTCACTGAATGGAATTAGCAGCAGATTAGTCCTGCAGGTAAAAACCAAAAATCAGTGAATTTAAAAACATTGCAAAAGATGCCACCCAAACTGAAGCAGAAAGAGGACTAAAAGGATGAAAAAAATGAACAGAGCCATGGTATCCTGTGGGACAATAATGTCTGTGTCCAGATACATGTAATTGGATGCAGAAGGTTAGGAGAAAGGAGAAAACAAAAATTATTGGAAGAGAGGGGTGGAAGGAAGATAGAAAAGGATAAAGGAGGAAATATATGGTAACAGGAGGAGACTTGACTTTGGCTGGTGAACACACAATGCAATATACAGATGATGTATTACAGAATTGTATAATTTTATTAACCAATGCCACCAATATTTAATAAAATAAAAAAAAGAACATTGGAAGAAACAAATGTCTAAAGAAATAATAGCTCCAAATTTTCCAAATCAAAATGAAAAAAATCATAATTAAATTGTTAAGAAACAGTGATAAATATATAATCTTAAAAGCAGTATAGAGAGAAGAGGTAGGAAGACATGTTACACACAGGAGGAAAAAAGAATAATCATTGACTTCTCACCAGAAAAGGTGCGAGCTTGGACATGCAGGAACATTTCTAAAGTCATGAAAGAGGGAAAAAGGAAGATGTCTCAAGACACCTGCCAGCCATAACTAGGTCAGCAAGTTTCATCATGTCTATTAGAGGAGAGAGCAAACATCCACAGGAAGCTCCCATAATTCTTTCACAGATAGCCTCAAAACATCTCTTCCTGTAGCCTCAAAACATCTCTTCCTGTGTCTCACTACTCTGATTGGAAAATAGAATACCTTGATTACCTGAGCCAATCATGGCTCACCCTGGAGCTGGGGGTGGGGTTAGTCACATCTAAACCCTGCTACTGGGAAAGTTGGGGTCTTGTTAGAATGGTGGTGAGAAGGATGCTGGGAAGCCAGACAACAAATGCCTGGGAGTGATGGCTTCTGGGTTGTTATAAGGACAATATATTTTAAATTCTCAACCTAAGAAGCTCTAGAGACTAATTTCTTAGCATTACTTTACTTATGTCGTTAGTCTACTTGCTCTTTCCAAACAGAGAAATTTCCAAGGAATTTGCATGGGCTTATATTTAAAATCATTTAGATCAAATTTGAGATTAAACCAAATCACTGATTTTGGGGACTTCCAGAAGATACACTGTTCCGATTTTCCTCCTCCGTCCCCACCTTGACAGTCTCTTCTTTCCCTTTTCCTCCCTCTGTCATTTCCCCAGTCTTTGTTCTGAATAGCTTGTTTACAATAACAAGCAATCTTTGAGTTAAACACAAAATCAAATAAAATTTTTTCAATAGTGTTGCTGCTTTCAGAGAATGTTTGTCTTACAGATGTTGAATCTTTGATTTTTCCAATGGCTATTAAATGCAAAAATAGTGTTACATATAAAAAGAACAAATGTTCTGTGAGCTCCTCGCAATGGAATAAGCTGTTGAAAAGAGGGGATTTGAACCTCTGCAAACAGAAGTACTCTTGCTGACTGTACCCAATTTTCTCCAACTTTCACTGGTAGATGTTTCCCCAGTGACCATCATGGAAGAACACTGTGCTTATAATTTTCGTAAGCCTATTTAAGCACTTCTATTGTTGACTGAGTCTAAAACTTTTGGGACAAATTTTGATTTTTCTAGGAATAATATGTGTCAGAGTTTGCCAATAACAGGAAAATTAAATAATGTATCATCTGTAACTATGTATGTAGTTAGCATGCTATTATATAATTAGCAATTTTTAGATTACTGTAATAATCAAAAAAGTTTATACTTTGATAATGTGCTGATTACATGACCCACAGAATATCGTAATTCTTAAGAAAATGTTTGCCTCTAAGCATTTTTTTAAATTCATACAGTAGAAACTCCTCTAGCTTCTCAGCTGCAAACCACTTAACAAATCCAGAGTGAATTTTAAAAATGCCAGCCCTGCTCTCTAAAAAGCCTGCTCTTGTGCCAGAGTCTGCTGCTGTAGAATGTGTTTCACAGCTTGAATATCAATCCTGAAAAAACATCCAACTGAATACAGAAATATGCTCTCCAAGAGAATATAGTGAGAGCAACATATGTATTTCTAATTTCCTGGTAGTCATATAATAAGACAAAAGAAATAGGGGATATTTTAATAATATATTTGATTTAGCCCAATATATCTAAAATATGTGATTTCAACATGTAATCAATATAAAATAACGTATTTTACATTTTTATACTAGGTCTTTACACTCCAGTGTGTATTTTACACTTACTGCACACCTCAATGTGGAACAGTGACATTTCAAGTACTCAGTAGCCACATGTGATGAGTGAAAACACATTGGACAGCACAACTTTCAATATCAGGCATATCAAGGCCTTGCTTTCGTCACCCTCCCTCCCTGGAGTGGATCCACATACATAACCAGGGAGAGGGTAATGTGCCATATGGAAAGCCAGTTCTTTGGTGCTCAGGACATTTTCATCTGTGGCCATGAGCCTGGGTTATGGACCCTCACAAAAGTGAAGACACCCTAATGGGCCCATGCCAGGCAAAAAGCCTTGGGAAAGAAACACGTCCCTGACTACTTAAAAAATTGGGGGTATCTATATTTGTCCTGGCTCTAATTTAGTTTCAAGTATAGGGTGATTTAGATTCAAATAGTTTCCTAATCTGCTTTCTTTCTTCACATGATCATTAAATATGAGAGCAATGTTGAGAAAATAATTCTCTGTTGTACAGACTTCCATGGGCTGTTGTGAAGATGGTAAACATTTTTTTTTCAGGGGAGAGCGCGAACGCAGTCCCCCACTGCCACAAATTATGCAGTCGAGTTTCCCACATTTGGGGAAATCTCAGCGGGTCAGTACATCCAGAAGGCAATGGATAAGCCTCACCCTGGGAAAACCACCTTTGTGATCATGGTATCTTTCCTTATGGCAAAGTTTTCTCTTGGCCTAAGAAGAACTGGGTAAACAACATATACTCTAGAAAGCTTTTGCACAACTCGGAGCATGAGAGGCAGAGAAAGCAGCCAGGCATTTTATGTAGTTTTCTGAAAAACAAATTTTTTTGGAAGGCTATGTCTGAGATTTATAGAGGTAAAGTTTTTCTAGAGCCAAGTTGGGAATGAGGGGTACACAGAAGGGGTCAAAATGAAGGTAAGTATGAATACTGAGAAGCACACACGGCCAAACTGGAGATTAAAATACACACATTGCCCTCTTCTTTAGGAGCTTCTGCCTGGACCCAGAAAGCTGCACGCCTTCAAGGCCTGTGCTGAGCAGAGAGCAATCTCATCAGCAGCACAAATCAAAATGGCTCTCCCAGAAAATGGAACACCTTGTTCCTGCTGTGAATCTGATGGCTCCTTCTCTCTTTCTGTCTCATCCTTCCCAGTAGGGTGCCTTTCTTTGGGAGAAAAGTGTCTAGGATATTTTCAAGCACCTGACAAATGGTCATAATGAGAGCTGGTCGGCCACATAGCTATTTAAGTGGTTAAAGATAGAAAATGACACTGGCTAAAATCCAGTCTTTCCATAGCTTAGCGACTACTTTGACATTACCTATTCTGAAGATAGTGAAATCATTTTATAATATTGGTGTTGAGGGAATGAAGCTGAGGACTCCATTTTATGTCATTTGTTCTATTTCAAAGAATATGATTTAACCCCTGATGTATCTGAATGTGATGAAAAGCCATATCACCATGGGGTTGCAGGGCGTGGCCAGGGAATGGGCTGGCAATACTAGATGAGCCAGGAAATTAAACCTTTCTACTTCTCCACAAGACATAGAAAGCTTGTTGCTTGATTGAGTACCTCTGGGTAACTCTTTTCCCTGTTGAATAATGGCATTAGAAAATTCAAGAATAAAATAAGTTAATATAATATTAATGTTTATGTGCAAAAGAGACCCCCAAGCTCTTCAGTAAAGAAAACCACAAACCAATGGGAGTTTTAAATTTACTTTTGTTTTTTTTAAATTCAGCCTTATTGAGGTGTAATTGACATAAAATTGTAAGGTATTTAAAGTGTACACCATGATGTTTTGATATGTCTACGGTGTCTGACAATTAAGTATGCAAACTCATTGCAATGATGTTGCTAACCTTCTTTTTTTCATATCAGAGGGATTATTCATTATGAATTTGCACCAACTGCACAAACAGTTAACCAAGTTTACTAAGTGCTGAAAAGTTTGTGTGACAAAGTTAGGTGACCTGAACTTTTCGCCAACAATTCATGGCTCTTGCATCAAGACAATGCACCAGCTCACACGGCACTGTCTGTGAGGGAGTTTTTAGCCAGTAAACAAATAACTGTATTGGAACACCCTCCCTACTCACCTGATCTGGCCCCCAGTGACTTCTTTCTTTACCCAAAGATAAAGGAAATATTGAAAGGAAGACATTTTAATGACATACAAGACATCAAGGGTAATATGATGACAGCTCTGATGACCATTTCTGAAAAAGAGTTCCAAAATTGCTTTGAAGGGTGAACTAGGTGCTGGCATCAGTGCATAGCTTCCCAAGGGCAGTATTTCGAAGGTGACCATAGTGATTCAGCAATGAGATATGTAGCACTTTTTGTAGGATAAGTTTGCAAACTTAATTGTCTGACCTCATATATTATGAAAGGATTCTTCCCATCTAGTTAATTAATACATCCACCACCTCACAGAAAAAAACCTGTGCTAGCTACATAGCCACTGCATGTATTTAGAAAGAGGAGGTGTACCTCTGTGAAAGCAATTTTCAATAGCAGCAGGATTTTAATCTCCAGATAACCCCCAGACAATGCCTAAAACCCACCCATTTCCATTATTTCAGGAGGAAGTAACTTCCTATTTTAGGAGGAAGGAGGAAAAGGAGAGAAAGACAGTGACCGCATACATAAGAAACCATGGAATTCTCCTTTCTCTGGCTCTTCCACGTACCTTGTACCTCAACCTCGCCTTTCCCTGATAAAGCTCTGAAGTGTTGATGTGTTTGAGCAGAGTAGCAAACTAAAGTTATATTACAACTTCCGTTTGTGCATATTCTCCCTAACTAAGCTTTTAACTCTCATGAATTCCGAGGCCTTCCATATACCAACAACTCCGAGATCTACATACAGAAGGTGCCAAAAAAAATGTATACACATTTTAAGAAAGGAAAACTGTATTAAAAACTGTATTAAATACTCAATATATACCACTAACAAAAGATGAATACAAAGCACGTTTGGCTTCTGCAGTTGCAAGAGGTGCTCATATCATATATCATAATGAATATGAATATATCATAATGAAGATACACAGGGCAGAATCTTGGACTGAGGTATCCAGAGAAAATCAGATGTAGCCATACTGATATCACATAAAACAGATTTCAGTATAAAAAAGGCAACAAAAGACAAAGATGGACATTTCATTATGATATATTGATATTGCAAAGTGGTTACCATCAGCGTCCAGATACTTCTGATTACGGCAAACTACTGCTTGAGCAATGTTGACCAAAGTGCTCACTTGTATACATTTTTTGGCACCCCCGGTATAAAGCACAGACCTTTCCTCTGAGCCTCAGACTCTTAAATACAGCTTCATAGTAGATATCTCTGAACACATGGTTTACAGGTATGCCAAACTCAGCAAATCCAACTGAGCTTGGGATGTTTTCCTGACAAACCTATCCTCTTCCAATGTCCTCTATCTCAGTGGACGGTATGACCATGTCCCTGGTTACCCAAGTCTGTCACTTGTAAGCCACCCATGACACCTTCCACATCAGTATTCTAACCTCCAGTCAATCACCAAATCCTGTTGAGGTTACCTCCTGATATCTTAAATTCACTTACTTCAGCTCAAGGTGAAGACCACAGTCCTTCAGATTGTCAAGTTTTCCCAAGATTTCTGACACCAGCCGCAAGTTTGGGGGTTCCCAGAGCCACTCCCACTTCACACTAGCTGGCTACAAATTTAGGGTTCTCCATGGACTCTCTCAGTTTTGATAATTTGGCAGAATGACTCACAGCACTCAGGAAACTATTATACTTATGATTACAATTTCATTATAACTGGTAGAATGACTCACATAACTCAGGAGAGTACTATACTTATGATTACAATTTCATTATAACAAAGGACACAAATTAGAACCAACCAAAGGAGAAGATACACAGGGCAGAATCTTGGACTGAGGTATCCAGAGAAAATCAGATGTAGCCATACTGATATCACATGAAACAGATTTCAGTATAAAAAAGGCAACAAAAGACAAAGATGGACATTTCATTATGATATAGGGGACTGTACAACAAGAAGACATAACAGTCATCAATATTTATGTCCCCAATCAGGAAGCACCGAAATATACCAAGCAACTACTAACAGAAGTAAAAGGAGAAATTGACTAAAACACAATTATAGTAGGGGAACTAAACACATCATTGACAGCTATGGATAGATCATCCAAACAGAAAATAAAGAAATAGCAGCCCTAAATGACATAGTTGATGAAATGGACATAATTGACATTTATAGAGCACTTCATCCTAAAACATGAGACTATACATTCTTTTCGAGTGTACATGGAACATTCTCAACGATAGACCATACATTGGGACATACAACTAGCCTCAGCAAATTTAAGAAGATTGAAATCATACCAAGCATATTCTCTGATCACAAGGCTTTGAAATTGGATATCAACTATAAAAAGAAAACAGGAAAAACCACAAATATGTGGAGATTAAATAACATACTTTTAAAGAACGACTGGGTCAAAGAAGAAATAAGAGGAGAACTCAAAAGATACATAGAAACAAATAAGAATGAAAATACAGCCTACCAAAATTTTGGGAATGCAGCAAAAAAAGCAGTTTTAAAAGGGAAATTTATATCATTACAGGCCTATCTCAAACAAGAACAATCCCAAATAAATAACCTCATGTTACACCTTAAAGAACTACAAAAAGAAGAACAAGTGAAACCCAAGGTCAGCAGAAGAAAGGAAATAACAAAAATCAGAGCAGAACTAAATGAAACAGAGACCAAAAAGACAATAGAAAAAAATTAATGTGACAAAGAGCTGGTTTTTGAAAAGATTAATAAAATTGACAAACCCTTGGCTAGACTCACTAAGATAAAAAGAAAAAGACACTAATAAACAATATCAGAAATGAAAGAGGAGAAGTTATCTCGGATGCCAAAAAAATACAAAGGATCATCCAAGAATACTATGAAGGACTATATGCCACCAAATTCAATAACCTAGGAGAAATGGACAAGTTCTTAGAAACATATAGCCTCCCTAGGCTGAATCACGAAGAATTGGAAAATCTAAATAGACCAGTCACCAGTAAGGAAATTGAATCAGTCATCCAAAACCTTCCCAAAAGCAAAAGTCCAGGAATGGATGGCTTCACTAGTGAATTCTACCAAACCTTCAAAAAGGATCTAATACCAATCCTGCTCAAACTCTTCCAAAAAATTGAAAAAGAGACAGTAATCTCTAACTCATTTTATGAGGCCAACATTAACCTGATACCAAAACCTGGTAAGGATAACACAAAAAAAGAAAACCACGAACCAATATCTCTGATGAATATAGATGAAAAAATCCTAAACAAAAGTATAGCAAATTGAATACAACAATACATTATAAAGATTATTCATCACGACCAAGTGGGATTCATCCCAGGGGTACAAGGATGGTTCAACATCCACAAATCCATCAATGAGATACATCACATAAACAAAATGAAGGACAAAAACCATGTGATTATATCAATTGATGCCGAAAAAGCGTTTGACAAGATACAACATCCATCTATGATTAAAACACTTAATAAAATAGGTATAGAAGGAAAACACCTTAACATAATAAAGGCCATATATGACAAACCCTGAGTTAATACCATAATTAATGGTGAAAAACTGAAGCCCTTTGCTTTACGTTCAGGAACACAACAGAGCTGTCACCTATCACCTCTGCTTTTCAACATAGTGTTGAATCCTCACCAGAGCAATCATGCAAGAGAAAGAAATAAAAGGCATCTAAACTGGGAATGAAGAAGATAAATGATCACTCTTTGCAGATGCCATGATACTATATATAGAAAACCCTAAAGACTCCACCAAAAAGCTATTAGAAACAATAAATGAATACAGTAAAGTTGCTGGCTACAGAATCAACATGCAAAAAGTCCATTGCATTCCTATACACTAACATTGAAATGTCAGAAAAAGAAATAAAAAAACAATTCCTTTTGCAATTGCAACAAAAAGACTAAAATGCCTAGGAATAAACTTAACCAAGGATGTGGAACACCTATATGCTGAAAACTAAAAGACATTTTTAAAAGAAACTGAAGAAAACATAAAGAAATGGAAAGACATTCTGTGCTCGTGGATTGGAAGAATCAACATAGTTAAAATGGCTGTATTACCCAGAGCAATATACAGATTTAAAGCAATCCTCATCAAACTCTCAATGGCATTTTTTAAAGAAATAGAACAAAAAATCATCAGATTGGTATGGAACCACAAAAGACCCCGAATAGCCAAAGCAATCCTGAGAAAAAAGAACAATGCTGGAGGCATCACACTCCCTGACTTTAGCTTGTACTACAGGGCAACAATAATCAAAGCAGCATGGTATTGGCAGAAAAAAAAGACACATAGATCAATGGAATAGAATTGAGAACCCAGAAATAAAACCACATAAATATGGACAGATAATTTTTGACAAAGAAGTAAAAAACATACCATGGAGAAAAGACAGCCTCTTCAATAAATGGTGCTGGCAGAATTGGAAAGCCACGTGTAAAAAGAATGAAACTAGACTGCTGTCTGTCACCATGTACCAAAATGAATTCAAAATGGATCAAAGACCTAAGCATAAGACCTGAAACAATAAACTGAATAAAAGAAAACATAGGTACTAAACTTACGGACCTTGGGTTCGAAGAACATTTTATGAATTTGACTCCAAAGGCAAAGGAAGTAAAAGTAAAAATAAATGAATGGGACTGTATCAAACTTAAACGCTTCTGCACAGCAAAAGAAACCATCGACAAAATAAAGAGGAAACTGACTGAATGGGAGAAGATTTTTGCAAACAGCGCCTCCGATAAGGGGCTAATATCCAAAATATACAAGGAGCTCATACAACTCAACAACAAAAAAACAAACAACCCAATTGAAAAATGGGCAGAGGATCTGAAGAGACATTTCTCCAAAGAGGACATACAAATGGTACATAGTATAGACATATGAAAAAAATGCTCAACATCACTAATCATCAGAGAAATGCAAGTAAAAACCACAATGAGATATCATCTCACTCCAGTTAGAATGGCTATCATCAACAAGACAAACAATAGCAAGTGTTGGAGAGGCTGTGGAGAAAAAGGAACCCTCATACACTGTTGGTGGGAATGCAGACTGGTGCAGCCGTTATGGAAGGCAGTGTAGAGGTTCCTCAAAAAATTAAGAATAGAATTACCATATGACCCAGCAATCCTTCTCCTGGGGATCTACCAAAAAATCTGAAAACATTTATCCATAAAGACATGTGTGTTCCAATGTTCATTGCAGCTTTATTTATGGTGGTGTGGCCAAGACATGGAAACAACCAAAATGTCCTTCGATAAATGAATGGATAAAGAAGTTGTGGTATATATACACAATGGAATACTATTCAGCAGTAAGGAAAGTTGAAATAGTATCATTTGTGACAACATGGATGGATCTTGAGATTATAATGCTAAGTGAAATAAGTCAGACAGAAAAAGTCTAGAGAACCATATGTTTTCACTGATATGTAGTATATAAAACTGAAAACAACAAAACAAACAAATGAAGGAACGAAAACTCATAGACATAGACAATAGTTTAGGGGTAACCAGAGGGTAAAGGGGGAGGGAGGCACTAGAAGAGGGTAAATGGGGTCTAATATATGGTGATGGAAAGAGAACTGACTCTGGGTGGTGAACACTCAATGTGAGATATAAATAACGTATTACAGAATTGTACACATGAAATCTATGTAACTTTACTAACAATTGTCACACCAATAAACTTCAATTTAAAAAAAAAGAGTGGTTACCTCTTATTCATTTTGGGAAACAGTCTAAGTTTTCCTCATGATTTCCAGAGGCATCAGCAAGAAATGAGTCAGGTCAGCTTCCTCTAGCATTAATACCCATAAATAGCCTTGGAAGTGAAGTGCAGATGGGAGTGAAAGAAGTTTGATGAAGCAAGTTGCTGTTTTCCTCCTTCCTCTGAATCTCCTCTCAGGAACTGTTGGACCTTCAACATGCCCACCATGAACTAAGCAGACAGTGCCAGGCGAAAACAGAGCTGACTCATGCAAACAACCGCGAGGATCAAAATGAAGCTGAAGTAAACAAACTGAGATTTCGAGTGGAAGAACTAAAATAGAGACTCGACCAAAAAGAAGACAAGCTTGATGATTTCCTGAATCAGATCCATAAGCTCCAAAGATGTCTGGATGAACAGAAAGAAGCAAATGAAAATTTGGAAATTGAACTCAGGCACTTACAAAACCGATGACGACTTTGGTTACGAGCCTGTCATCCTGCGAAGGTTAAAAGCGGAATAGAAAGCAGGGATACTGTTTATCTGTGATTGTAACTGGCTATCATCATCTGCCCGATGGCATTGCAACCTTTCCAACATCACCGTTTGTAGATCATGAGTGTTGAATAACGTCCTTCTTTCACACAAAGGTTTTCTTCTCCTCACAAAGCCTAAGCATTTAGGTCATATTGTGATCAATTACATGTTGAGTTTTTTTCTGTGTGTTTAATGGTTTATATTAGGGTCTCAATAATTAACTTTATTGTTATTTTATCTCACTTTTCTATCTTATTTTATCTAAGGTACCATAGTATTACCATATTTGATTGCTCTATGCTCAATTTATTCAGCTTGGGGAAGGAGAAATTCTGTCCTGTTTCATGTGGCATATCACATTTCTATAATATTTAAATAATTTTAAACCTGTTCTTATATTGCTTTAAAAACAGACTATGGTTGACTCTGTGTTTGATTGTGTGTGTATATATATTGTGCATATATATGGCTTAATCAGTGGATAATCATGGATTCCATTTCTCTGCTTTCCCACTGGATCATTTGATGCTGAGTTGAGCTGACCCAGGGATGTTTCTGGAAGTTGTCTCCACCTACATATGTCAAATATCAGCATAAAGTTCTCTGTATACTTATAATATTCGAATCGAAAGACTCACAAAAACATTATTTATATGGCAAGGCTTGGAAACAGAACTTCTTACTAAGAACTTGCCTGGACACCAGCTTAGTCCTCTGTATGCTTCACACCTGACATAGGTATGACATATGTATGCAGCAAGGTGACCTCATCACACAACCACACCACTATGCAATGAATTATTATTATTATTTTTTAAATAGCCACCGTATTTAATTCCTCCTGTGCGCTGTCCACAGTACTCGGTGGGTTTCATGGGGAGAGATTACTATTAGTTACTATCGGTGGGCAGATAAATCCAGTTCCACACGTTATGTAATTTGTCCAGTTGCAGATGGGTGGTAGGACAAGGTGGGTCTGACTTTCAAGCCCGTTATTCCCAGCTCCCATAGCCCACTTCCCATCCACTTATTACACTACCACTCTGGGCCCTGGCACAAGGATGTTGCCATATTTGAAGGAGAATAGTGGGATGTTGAATGCTCCATTTTATTTTCATGAGAGATGCCCCTGTGACATGGTAACCACTGAATTAAAGAAATCTACTTTTGATTCAGAATATTTTGTAATTACTGCAAACATCTTGTCATGGAACTGACCTTTCGTTAGAATTAGACTTGGGTCCTTAACCTAGGATTTTGGTTTTTATTTTACTTTTAAAACTACAAAACTTACATTCAATATTTAAACATACCAAATCTAAGCACTCTTTCAACACTAAAACTGAAAAATGATTTTATGGCTTGAAATTTTAACCATTACAATATAAACAGCATAGACTTCATTTTTATGAGTAATATTTTTAATAAATGGCATTTTATTATTCTCTAAAAAAAAAGAGAGAGAGAATCTGGGACTGAGAGGGCTCCAAACTTGAAGCTTCCATGTCCTCAGGGAGGCATTATTCTCCCCGTGTCTATTTGTGGCAATACACAGATGGAATGTCACTGATCTAAGAAGTTCACCCAAGGTTTGTTATCCAGAGATTTTATTGAGGTTTCAGTAAGTAGTCATGTTGATTGAATCATGGCACACATGGTTTATGTTCAATCTCCAGCCTTCTCCTCCACTTGGAGATCATACTGGTATCCTGTAACTCAAAGTTCCAGCCCTCTAATCACATGATTGGTCTTTCTGGTATGGCCAATCCTCACTTTAAGACTTTGGTGCAGGGAGGGCCATCACAACTGAGTCATCTCTTCCATAACCTATCAGGTGCCCATCATGAGTCATCTCATTAGCATAAACTGTTTGGTGTTGTCTGATGGGTCCACCATGACTAACAATACATTCTTATTACTTGGGACCTTCCAGACAAATAAAGGTTAACTCCCAGAGGCAGAGGCAAACGTAAGACTACTCTTTTAGTAAAGCGAATTCATCACTACCCAGCATCTTAGAATTACAGGTTAGTGTCCAGGACAGAGTGCATTCTTTCCATAACTGTATATATAAATAAGGCCAAAGGCCAAGTTAAAGCAAATTGGGGCTTAGGGAGATTTGAGTCTTCAAACGCCATCAACACACTTTATTTTGTCTTTAGTTACTTAAACTTCATGGTATAGATAAGGGAAGATTTACTATTACTAGTCACACAAATGAGGGATGACCATACCCCCAAAGAATGACCTCTGTATTAGAGCTTAGTTAAACCAAAGGTTACAATAATTTTACCATACCTCTTTCTGGAGATTTATAGTTTACAAAGTGCTTCATATGCCATATTCCTTGGATTGTTGGTCATAATATAAAAAGAATATGAATGAATAATTCAAAAGTTGAGTGAAAATACAGCACAAAGATTATTCAACTTAATTCATTTTCCTAGCACAGCAGAAGTATCATTTACATAACAATTGATATACTAATTTAGATTCATCTAGGAACTCTGTTATGTGGCAATCTTTTGTTAATATAGTTCAAGATATTTTGTTAATTTGGAAGTTCAAACAAATTTTTTTAGTAAGACAAAAACAAATTAAAGTTTAATAACATGTTTACCTCCTTTATATATGGGAAAGACCGAGGAAAACTGATTATCTCTTGAAAGTTCAAAATTTGATAGTGAGTAGTTTTTGAGTTATTTTCTCTAAAATAAAATGATTGTAGTGTGACATGAAAAAATTAAAGTAAAGCAGATAAAAAATTTTTTCTTCTTTAGAAGGAAGGAAAATTTTTTCTTTTTCTAGAAAGAAGCTATTTGCCATTTGAGCAGAATATTTACCCCTTTTCCTCTAAGTAGGTAGAAATTCTTTCATGTCTCTTTTTGAGAATGTGTGAAAGTTCTGACATTATATCAACCTGCCTATCAGTAATTTTCAGATGCAGTTATGCCCTTACCCTTTGTTCCTTTAAAATTTCTATATTTAAACTTTTCACAAATTCATACTAACCACATTAAGGATGCTTAGCTATAATAATGATATTTTTCTAATCTTTAAGAAAAATAGTTCCAGATACTTTGTTTTTAAAAGAACTGATTAAAGAATTCTGGTTCCTGATAGCAGTTTGAGCCTTATACCTCACAAACCCTAGAAATAAGAGAAAAAAAATAAACTTGTTAACTTCTGATTGCTCTAGAAAATAAGAGGAAGAGTTGAAGACCAAAAGTATGCACTTCTAAAATGTGGAAAGCAGACAGGTTCAAATTTTTAAAACCATAACTGGAAGTGTAAGAAGAACTTCTATAAAAGACGTTTTATGAATTAATAGATATATTCTAGTGTATTAAGCAGGGAAGTAGAGAAGCAGGACCAGTATCATATATATATATATATATATATATATATATATATATATATATATATATATATATGTATGTATGTATGTATGTATGTATGTATATATATATATATATATATATATATATATATATATATATCCCTAGAGATCTCTCTCTCTCTCTCTCTCTCTCTCTCTCTCTCTCTCTACATATATATATATATATATATATATATATATATATACACATATATATATATATATACACACACACACACACACACACACAGATTTGTTACAAAAAATTGACTTACTCACTTACACAATTGTGGGAGTGAGTTAGACAATCTCTGTGAAGCTAGTGTCTCTGCATTTCATAATAGAGCTTGAAGTTCACAGGTCAGGAAGTCAGTATGGGAAGATCATGAACAGGATGGAACCCACAAACACCAGCTGGAATCCCATGAGGAGAGACTGCAACCTGTGCCCATTCTTGTTACTTCTGAGTAACAAGAGTAGAGGGAAAGGAAAATGTTGCTAAAATTCTGCTATGATTCAGGGAAAGCTATAGATTAATTCCAACCAACAAAACAAAACAAAACTCAGTTTAAGAGTGCATTTTAAAATTATGAAAGCAAGAAAAAAGTGAAAACAAGTTTTTAGACAATCAAAAGCTGAGAAAATTTTTTGCTTACAGAAATGCACTTTAAGAAATGCTAAAACAAGTTCTACTGATGGAAAGCGATACTAGATAGAAACTTAAATCTATATAACTGAATAAAGAGGGCTAGAAAATGTAAACATAAGGATAAATATAAAATACAGTACTTATTTCTTATTTTTAAATATCTTCAAAAGACAATTGATTGCTTAAGGCAAACAAATAATAAATACTTCATGGATTTATAACATATAGAAAAGTAAAATTCATGATAATAGCACAAAGCATGGGAGATGAGGAATTAGTGTATATTGTTATAAGGTTATTTAATTGTAAATACAGTGGTACAATTATTTGATAATAAGAGGCGATAAGCAAAGATGAATACTGCAAATTTTAGAACAACATCCTGGTCCCCTCAAAACAAAGAAACAAACAAAAACAATATAAAAAGATACAGCTCTAATGTAAAGACAATAAAGGAGATACAGTAGAATATGAAAAAATACTGAATCCAAAAAAAGTAAGAATAAAAGGGGAAAAAAACAAAACAGAACATGCTGGACAAGTAGAAACCAAAGCAAGATGGCAGATTTAAATTCAACTATTGGAGACCCAAGATAGTGGAGTAGATAAACACCATTCCTGCTTCCTTCTGTGAACACATTAAAATTATAACTAAATTATAGACTAATGAACCTGGAGAACCTTCTGAAGTCTAGCTGAACAGAAGTTTTATAACTAAAGATATAAAAAAGAAGATATTTTGAGACTGGTAGGAGGGATGGAGAAGAAAAACAGGCTGGTCCCAAACCCCTGTGTAGCGAGTGGATGAAAACTGGGAGGGATACCTCAGCCACCGAGGTTCCTCTTGGAGGAGGGAAGGACCACAGCCCCACACCAGGCTCCCCAGCCCAGAGTACTGGTTCCAGGCAAAGGAGCCCCCACAACATCTGGCTGTGAAAAACAGTGGGGATTCATACCATTTCAGGTGGGATGGAAGGGTGCAGAAAACCCTAATATCCTCTTAAAGGGCCCATACCCAAAATTCACTCACTCACCTTTGGCTCCAGGGGAGGGACAGTGACACAGGAGGTGGGGCATCAAAGACATGGGAAGCAGACTAAGGGATATGGCTTTGCAGCCACGGCTGGAGGACAGTCACATTTTCCCTGTGAGCCATTCTCCTCCCAGGCAGCCAATAGGTGGCCACTATCTTTAATGTGTTGAACCCTCGCCTTACACTTATGGCCAAATCTGAATCTGATTGGTCTGGTGAGCTCTGGGTCTCACCCTGCTGATTCACTGGGACCCAGCTCCACCCAACTTCCCCATGGACTCTCTCCATAAGCAGACAGCACCCCCTTCCCAGCATTGCACTCTTTCTTGGAAAACTATCAGAGTCCATGGGCCCCAGAAGAGCAGCGATTGGCTTAGGTGTGCTCTGAGACTTTTGCTGAGTAGCACCAGACTCAGCAGTGGAATCAAACCACAGTCTACATTAACCTGGTGACAACAATGCTTCCCACTCTAGAGACTCCCTGAGATACTACCTCATCCAACTTGCATACTGCAGGAGGCTTTATCAGCCACCAAACTTTAAGGGAGCAAGCAGGTGTCAGCAGGATTTGGGGTGTCTTAGCTTTTTGCAGAGCTACTCGGCACTAGTGGAAGACATGCTGTTCGCAGCGTGGCCTCTCCCACATGACTCCACGTTTAGCACAAGCAGCACAAAGTCATGGATTGCTTTGTAGCTACTACCAGGTAGTCCCCAGCTGGTCACAGGCAGTGGGTGACCTGGGCCTGCACCAAAGTTCCTCCCAAGAGGCCCCAGAAGAAACATACTTGGAGGTTGGCTTCAGACCACAGCAGAGCATTGCCCAATTAGCCCCACAAGTGGTACAAACAAAGGGCAGTCTCAACAAGCACCAAATTCCACAGAGGCAAAGCCCATGCAATGGGGTAAGCCTCCCACACAGTAACCCATAAGCTGTGAATGTGGCCAAAACCCACAACCAGTCAGCCTAAGGGTCAATTCCACCCAATGATGTGTCAATAGCAATCAAGGCTCAACTATAACAGGAGGGCACATACAACCCACACAGGGGACACTCCTGGAACACCAGGTGCAGGTGACCAGGGAGACTATGCCACTGGGCCCCACAAGGCACCTACTACATAAGGATACCTGGCCAAGACTAGGAGATGTAGCAGATCTACCTCATACATAGACACAAACACAGAGAGGCAGCCAAAATAAGGAAACAAAGAAATGCGTCCCAAATGGGAGAACAGGAGAAAGCTCCAGAAACAGAACTAAATAAAATGGAGGCAAGCAACCAACCAGAGACAGAGTTCAAAACAATAGTTATAAGGATGTTCAAGGAAGTTAATAAGAATTTCAACAAAGAGATAGCAAGCATAAAAAAGGACATAGAAACCATTTTTTAAAAAGTCAGAAATGAAGAATACAATAACTGAAATGAAGAATGCAATAGAAGGAATCACTAGCAGACTAGATGAAGCAGAGGATCAAATCATTGATTTGGAAGACAAGGTAGCATAGAACACCCAATCAGAACAGCAAAAAGAAAAAAAGAATCCAAAAAAATGAGGATAGTTTAAGAATCCTCTGGGACATCAAGTGTAACGACATTCTCATCATTGGGGTTCCAGAAGGAGAAGGGAGAAAGCAAGGGATTGAGAACCTATTTGAAGAAATAATGACTGAAAGCTTTTCTAACCTGGCAAAGAAAATAGACATACAAGTCCAGGAAGTGCAGAGAGTCCCAAACAAGAAGAACCCAAACAGGCCCACACCAACACACATTATAATTAGAATGGCAAAGGTTAATAACAAAGAGAGAATTTTAAAAGCAGCAAGTGACAGGCAACTAGTAACTTATAAGGGAGCTCCCTTAAGATTTCCAGCTGATTTCTCAACAGAAACTGTGCTGGCTGGAAGGGATTAGCACAAAATATTTAATGGGATGAAAAGCAAGGACCTACAATCAATACTACTCTACTCAGCAAGGCTGTCGTTTAGAATGAAAGGACAGATAAAGAGCTTCCCGGACAAGAAAAAGCTAAGGGAGTTTGTCACCACCAAACCAGTATTACAATGAATGTTAGAGGGACTTCTTTAAGACGGGGGGGGGGGGGGAATCAAAATTATGAATAATAAAATGGTAATAACTACATATCTATCAACAGTTACTTTAAATGTAAATGGATTAAATGCTCCATTCAAAAGTATGGGAGGGCTGAATGGATAAGGAAACAAAACTCATACATATACTGCCTATAAGAGCATCACTTCAGATGTGAAGGCACACACAGAAGGAAAGTAAAGAGATGGAAAAGGTATTTTATGAAAATGGAAACAAACAAAGCTGGAGTTATATCACACAAAATAGACTTTAAGAGAAAGGCTATAACAAGAGACAAAGAAGGACCCAGTATTCCCACTTCAGGGTATTTATTTGAAGAAACCCAAAATGCTACTTTGAGGGGATGTATGCATCCATATGTTCATTGCAGCCTTGGGTTTTTGGTGTTTTTTAAATTATTATTTAAATAAATTTTTTTTAATTGGGAAATGTTGGGGAACAGTGTGTTTTTCAAGGGCCCATCAGCTCCAAGTCTAGTCATTGTTCTTAACCTAGTTGTGGAGGGTGCAGGTCAACTCCAAGTCCAGTCGTCATTTTCAATCTTTAGTTTTAGGGGGCGCAGCCCACCATCCCATGCAGATCGAACCAGCAAGCTTGTTGTTAAGAGCTCACACTCTGACCAACTGAGCCATCCGGTCGCCCTCATTGCAGCATTGTTTACAATGGCCAAGATGTGGAGGCAACCTGGGTGTCTTTCAATGGAAGAATGGGTAAAGAGAAAGTTGTACATATACAATGGACTATTTCTTGGCTGTTGAAGGGAATGAGTTCTTACCATGTGTGGTAGCATGGATGGACTTGGAGGGTATTGTGGTGAGTGGAGTATGTCAAACAGAGAAAGACAGATGCCATGTGATTTCACTTATATGTGGCATCTAAAGAAAAAAATAAACAAACAAACAAATTAGAAACTAATTTATAGATACAGAAAACATTTTGATGGTTGTCAGATGGGAGGGGGGGTTAAAAGTGTGGATGAAAAAAAGGGGGAGGCATTAAGAAGTACAAATTTGTTGTTACACAGTAGTCATGAGGGTGTAGGGTATAGCACAAGGATTATGGTCAATAATATTGTAATAATTATGTACGGTGTCAGATGCGTACCAGATTTGTTGAGATGATAGATGGGAGAGGGTTGGGGTGGCAAGGTGAAAAAGATGAAGGGATTAAAAAGCACAAATTGGTAGTTACAAACTAGTCATGAGATGTAAAGTAAAGCATAAGGAATATAGTTAACGATATGGCAATAACTATGTATAGCACCAGGTGGGTATTAGACTAGTCAGGGGGATCACATCTTAAATTACATAAATGTCTAAACATTATGCTGCACCCCTGACATTAATATAAAATATTGAATGTCAACTGTAATTGAAAAATTAAAAAGGTGGGGGAAAGGTGAATGGCAGTAAGTGACCCCAATTTCCAGGTATAAAACAAATAAGTCAGTGGGATATAATGTACAGCATAGGGAATATAGTCGATAATATTATGATAGCATAGTACAGTGTCAAATTGTTGCTGGACTTATTATGGTGATCACTTCTTTAGGTATATAAATGTTGAACAACTATGGTGTACCCCTGAAACTCATATAATATTGTATATTAGATATATTTTTAATAATAGTATTGTTAAAAATGAAAAAAATAAATTCAACTATATAAAAAGTTACATTAAATGTTAATGGTCTAAGCACTCTAATTAAAAAACAAAGATGACCAGACAGAATATAAAGACAAGCCAACCACATGCTTATTAAAAGATACATTTTAAATATAAAGACATTGAAATGTTGAATATTAATGAATAGAAATAGATAAACATAAACCGTATCAAAGAAAACTGTCACAGCTATATTAATATTGTCCTCTGGCTTGCATAGTTTATATTTGTTTCTCTATATGTGATATGCCTTTTTTTTCCTGGATGCTTTTAGAGTTTTCTCTGTATCATAGGTTTTTGGCAATTTGATTATGATCTGCATTGGTGTATTTTTTCTTTGTTTTTAATCCTGATTGGGATTTGTTAAGATTCTTGGATCTGTGGATTTACACCCACTATCAAAATTTTTTTTTAAATGGTGACCATTATTTCTTCAAATATTTTTCTGTTCTCTGTCTCCTTCTAGGACTCCAATTACACATATACAATCATGTCATATAGGTAATTAAAACTCTTTCATTATTTTTCCAGCCATTTTTCCCTCCATATTTCATATTAGAGACTTTCTATCTGCTATGTTTTAAAGTTCACTGATCTTTCTTCTGCAGAGCCTAATCAGCTGTTAAGTCTATCTGGTAAATTTTTATTTCAGCTTTTGTATTTTTCAGCAATAGAGGTTACTTTTATATTGTTTGATTTCTCTCCACATTATATTCATGTATTACTTTCATTCCTTGGTATATTTTTAATACCAATTTCATAGTATTTTATTACTAACTTCATTATCACTATGATTCTGGGTCTATTTTATTAACTATTTTTTCCTTCTGGACATGAATCACAGACTTTTTCTTTTTTTCATATCTAGTAATTTTTTATTGGATGCTGGACATTATGAATATTATGTTATTGAGCATCTTAATTTTTTAAATTCCTTTAAAGAATATTGAATTGTTTTATATGTAAATCAGCTAGATGTTTATTTATAAGCTTTGTTAAAATGAGTCTACAGTAGCCTTTACTCTTGACTACTTTAGCACTATTACTAAGTTGCAATGCTTCGGTGGTCTCTACTGAATGTTCCAGGTTTTCAATATTATCTCTCTATTCTAGCTAGTTAGAAAATCAAACATCTTCCAGCCTCTTTTTAGCTCTGATAATTTTTCAGGTTATAACACATTTGCAGGGCTTCATGGAGTTCTGTACTGCACACGTGCAACTTAGTTTTTAGCTAAAACCTCAACAGAACTTTGTGGAGATTTGCAGGTTTCTGGCTCTAGTTCTGCACAGTTTTGTTTTCCTCAGTATTCTGCCTTGCAAAATTCCATTCACCTCAGCATTCCCATACTCAAATCCTTGTCTCTTCAGCTCAGTGAAATCACTGTGGTTTGCTTGGTTCCCCCTCTCTGTGCTACAATTTTAAAAGTACCTCAAAGCAGAAATCAATAGTGATCATTAGTTTCACCTTATTTGCTTAATTTCTCTCAGGTATTACTGTCCTGACTATTTATAGTGTCTAAAAATTCTTTATTCAGATATTTTGTCCAATTTTCTAGTTGTTTATGGCTCGTTCAGTACCAGTTATTCTTTCATGGTGGAAAGAGGAAATCTTCTACATTTTCTCTTGCTTGATCATTGAGCCAAAAGATCACATGAAAAATGACCTACTGCTGTTTTTTTAGATACATGAGACAATTAATTTTCTTTTTAATTTAAGACAGTATGAGTTGGAATTTTCTGTTGCCTACAACCAAAGTTTATATCCTAAGTGAAACACTATATACAGATTTGGATTCACAGCTAAAAAATGAAATATTTATATAGGTATTCTATTATTTCTCTTAAATTTTTCTCAAGCCAATCTTTTAGCAATGCAAGCATTCTAATTCAGTTCAGTTGTTTTCTGTATACATTTACTGAGAACCTAAATATAACTCAGATGCTATGCTAGACTCTAAGAGTGTAAAGATAAAGTTCTTGCTCTCAAGAAGCTAATAGTTTACTAAGAGAAACTTACATAGAAGTAAATAGGGGCAATACAGTTTGTTGTGGATTGAATTGCGTCCACCCAATACTATGTGGAAGTCCTAATCTTTGATATCTATGAATGTGATTTTATTTGGAATAGAATCTTTTAAGAGGTAATTAAGTTAAAATGAGGTCATACTGAATTGGGACATACTGAGTGGGACATAATCCAATGGTTGGTATCCTTATAAAAAGATGGAGATTTGGACACATATGCACCATAAAGAGAATTCTATGTGAAGATAGAAACATAGACACATAGGGGAGAAGGCCACTAAAAGATCAAAAGTAAAAAAAAAATAAATAAAAGGTTGAAGTAAGATATACCATGCAATCATCAAAAAAACAATATTATGTATTAATAAAAGAAGTAAATTTGAGGAGGGATATTTCATAACAATAGAAGGATAAATGAGACAGGAAAACATAAAAATCCTAATTTTGTATGTACCTAATATCATAGTTTGAAAATACATAAAACAAAATTTGGAAATACTAATAGAATAAACAAAGCACCATCGTAGTCGGAGATTTCGCAGACTTTTCTCAGTCAGTAAGAGGGAAAGTAGGCAAAACATCAGGAAGGATAAAAGACGTGAATAGGTAGGCCCCAGTGGCTGCTGCCGAAATGGGCAAGTTTATGAAACCTGGGAAGGTGGTGCTGGTCCTGGCCGGACGCTACTCCGGACGCAAAGTGGTCATCGTGAAGAACATTGATGATGGCACTTCAGACTGCCCCTACAGCCATGTTCTGGTGGCTGGAATTGACCGCTATCCCCGAAAAGTGACAGCTGCCATGGGCAAGAAGAAAATTGCTAAGAGGTCAAAGATCAAATCTTTCGTGAAAGTTTATAACTACAATCACCTCATGCCTACAAGGTACTCTGTGGATATCCCCTTGGACAAAACTGTCGTCAACAAAGATGTCTTCAGAGACCCTGCTCTGAAACGCAAGGCCCGACGGGAGGCCAAGGTCAAGTTCGAAGAGAGGTATAAGACCAGCAAAAACAAATGGTTCTTCCAGAAGCTGCGGTTTTAGATCTTTTTTGCTTCAGTCATTAAAATTCAAAAAAATAAAAAAAAATAAAAAAATAAAAAAATAAAAAGACGTGAATAGTACAATTAACCAATTTTTTCTGGTTGATATATAGAGAATAATGTATTCAACAACTGCAGAATACACATTCATTTTAAGTGCACACGGATATTTACCAAAATAGAACATAATCTAGACCATAAAACAAGTATAATCAAATTTCAAAAGTCTGAAATTATAACGAGTATATTCTTTGATCAAAGTAAAAATAAACTAGAAATCAAAAATAATAATATACCTAAAAATGTCTGAAATGTTTGGAAACTAAGCAAGATGCTTTTAAGTAACCCACAGGTTAAAGAAGAAATCACAATGAATATTGCAAAATATTTTAATTGAATGATATATCAAAACTTGTAGGATACAGTTAAAGAGGTGTTCTCAATATGTATATATTACAGATGTTTATTCGTAATGGCCTCAAACTAGAAACTATCAAAATATTCATAGCAGTAGAAGAAATACCTAAAATGGAATAATCATATCAATGAAACAGATTGAGCTACTGCTATAAGCAACAACATAGATGAATCTCAGACATAATGCTGAGTGAAAGTTACACATAAAGCAGTATAGTGTATGATTCCACTTATATGAAGTTCAAAAACAGCCAAAATTATTCAGGACATTATAGGCCAAAATAAGGGTTACCCTTGGAATGTGTTAATTGGGAGTCTCATGCAGCACTGGAAATGTTCCGTGTCTTGTTTTGGGTGGTTGTTATACAGGCATATACATGTAAAAAATCATCAAATTATACTTTGCTGTATGTAATTTGTGCTTCAAGAAATAAGTAAAGAAAATGTCTCTTAAGGTTAACCCCCTTTCACTATTCTTTTGGAATTCTCCGGGGTATTCTTGCTTCTTTGTTTTGTCATAGTTAGAAATTTAGAATCATTGTGGTGGCTGTGGAGATATACTGCTCAGATTTCCTTTCAAGAGAACATGCCATGAGAAGGTAAGTGGCTGCTGGTCTCATGCTGTCCTTGGCTCCTCTTGGCCTGTGACAAGGCATGGTGGGGCTACTAAGCTAGGCCATCACTGCCCACGTGGGGCTCTTCTGTCAGGCAATCTTTGCTTCGGGCATCCCCATCACCCTGCTGGAGACTTTCTCAGAGCTGCATTTCAGTCTGAGGCTCTTCCTACCCAATCCTCCTCTTCCTTCTCTCCTTTTACAGGTTCAATCTTTCATCATGGCCTGAGGGTTCTGTCCACCTATTCCTGTCTCCTCTCTACTTTATCACTCATAGGTATTTCCCCAATAGATCTCTTGCACATCTAATTCTGTTTTGACATCAACAAGATTTGAAGTTTGAAGGTTGTAGTCTTTTCTCCTAAATCACCAATACAGCCATCTTGTCTGATTCTTACAGCTTTTTGTGGCACTGACAGAGAGGAGAGCCTGGGTCTTTGCTCTTCTGAGATCCACAGACATCTCATCTTCCACCAGTCCAAAGGAGACCCCTTCTCCTCTGGGAGAAGGCATGTGTTGTCTCATAAATCTGTTATCATCTTTTTCTTTAAATATGAGGCACCCTGTTTTCTCTTAAACCTCACAAACTCTAGTAAACAAGTAGCTATCACTATAGCACAATTACAGAAGCTGAGTTTAGAGTCAAAAGAAGGTAAAAACTAGACTGAGAATTAAATGACTGCTACTTATGGACCCACTCCACTAAATTAAGTGGATTTTAAAGGCCTGGAGGCAAGTACACAATGAGCATTATTTACTTTGAAACTTTATCTTTCAGGCTTGTAAATGATCTTTTATATAGTGTGACTGCCTTTCATGTGAGGGGATCTTATTTCGCAGTGGGTGCTAAGTAGTATTACCCTCTTGAATAGTCGACAGGACACCCCACTGTTTCATGACCATTTGTAGAACAGTGTCAGTCTCTGGGGCCTTTAACTTTTTTCCTCCCCTGGTACAAGACAAATGCACTGAAATTATGCCAAGATTTCGCTTCAACCATAGCATAAGATAAAGAGGATTTACAGGCAAAGAACTCTCTTGAACAGCAGCCAAAAAGCAGATAACTTTTAAATAATACATTGTGGTGCAAGAAAGTTCATTGTGGCAATCCACTGTTGAGAAAAAGAGCAACTATTTATAATACATGTTAGCAAACTACCTATGGTAAGCTCTAGAAAAGGTGAAAGGTTACCATAGTGTGTACAGGTTTCCTTCATGGCTAATACTGACTTGAATGTTACAAACAGAAGTCTTACATTTTTATTATTTATCTTCAGCCAATTGCAATTGATTTATGACAATTCAACAACATGGCTAATTCAATTTGAATAACAATGAATTCAAAGAATATATTATAAAAAGGAACATATTATAAATTACCTAACATTATACAGATGCACCCCCTAACTTTAAGCAAATTTAGATTTATAAAGTAGATAAATAATAGATGTATTTTCTTTTACTGAAGGGCTCTTTTGTTTTTCCATATAAAGTTATTTTTGTCCTCAGATTTCTACAGTGAATGCTCACTGTTCTTAAAGGCTAATTAGATTTCAAAAATTCTTTTCAAAAACATATTTTCTGGAATATATCTACTGAATCAAATGAAGTTTGTTATGCTAAGACTCTCAGGTTGTTAAATGGGAGAGTAGATAATCTTATGAGGTTTAATTAGCTTCCAAAACCACAGTACTTCTGGGTCGTGCATGAGGATAGCAGTACAACAGACTCTGGGTGGTACATTAGGGTGACAGTACCACAGGAACATAATATGAGAAGATAACACGTCTCTCAGCCATGGAAATAACTACATAGACTGTATCAGAGTCCAGGGGAGAAAGATTCTGAGTCTGAAGGTCAGTGATAATCCAGATGCTAAAGAAGTATTGTCTGAGGTGAGGTAGAAAAATCCACCAGATTTCTTATCTCCCCTAGTCCTAGTTCATATTCACCCACAATTTTCTGACAGCTAATTTGCTGCTCAAGTACCTTAATACTAGGAAAGGAAGTG
Organism: Rhinolophus hipposideros; assembly: GCF_964194185.1. Lineage (NCBI taxonomy): Eukaryota > Metazoa > Chordata > Mammalia > Chiroptera > Rhinolophidae > Rhinolophus > Rhinolophus hipposideros. The sequence goes on along the minus strand of NC_138047.1, from coordinate 14,241,825 downwards.
CAGTGATTTAGGGGAAGTGGGAATAAATCCCATTATAAAGTTTATAATAGACACATTTGATGATCTCTCCATGTACGGATAATATCAAGTTATTGGACCAGGGTTGTTGGATCAAGTTATTGGACAATGTCCTGTAGAACCAACACAGAACTTCTAGTGGTCAGCTTGACTTTAGGTCAGCAGTTCTCAAACTTTTCCACAACATGCATGTTAGAAAATGATAATATTGGTAAGTCACACTGAGATGAATTGGAGGAGATTTGGGGAAGTCAATATGAGCCTTGGTGAAAAAAAATTATTACATTTTATTTATTACATATTTATGATAAAGAAGAAAAATTAGTGTATATTAAATACTGAGTTTATAAAAAAATTACAAATCAAATAGCCTCACATTTTTAATCAAAAGTTTGTGTTAGCTTCTGCGAATATTTTACACATGCACTCACGCATGCACACATGTGATTTACAGCTCAAAACAGCCACATGCAATTCCTGATCAAAATTTTTCATATTCTTCACAGTCACTTTGGTCAGAAATTATGTTTACACAAGTAGAGGTGACAAATAGCAAAGTATCACTTTTTCTTCAATGAATGAAAACTGTTTTCTTGCCTTTTATCAAATAATTTGATCTTTGATCGTTTAAAGTCTTACTTATTAGTAGTATGGCTGCCTTTGATATTTATTTACTTACCCCCAAAATAAATGTATGGCTATTTCAGAATTGTCAAACTTTGCAAACTCCTGTGAGAAACAAATTTACCAAGTAGAATACACTATTTATATACAGTTCTTTCATTTTCTGTCATATATCGATATGTCATTATCAGTCAATTTTCAAAGTAGTACCATCAGGAATGACAGAGGGTATATCAGTATAGATACTAAAGATATTAAAAAGATAATAAGAAATTATAAAAAAGTTACATTAATAATTTAGTAAGTTATTTATAGTGGACAAATTCCTTTCATTACATATACCACCAAAGGTCACCTGAACAGCTATCTATCTATTTTAAAAAGAGTTCATAATTAAAAACGTTTCCACAGAAAATATTCCTGACTTGGATAGCTTCAGTGACAAATTCTAAGGGAAAGATCTTACCAATTTTATATAAACACTTTCAGAAAATTGAAAAAGAGGAAACACTTCCCAATTTATTTTAATGAGGCCAGCATTATCTAGATACCAAGATCAGACAAAGACATTACAAGGAAAGAAAACTACAGACCAATATCCCTCACAAATACAGATGCAAAATCTTTCAGGGAATATTACCAAATCAAATCCAGTTTTACATATAATGATAATAAAAAATGACCAAACAGAGAGTATATCAGGAATGCAAGGTTCATTTACCATTTGAAAATAATTTCATGTAATGCCACAATATTAACTGACAAAAAATATATACGATCATCTAAAAAGATGCTGACAAAAACATGACAGAATTAAACTTTTTTCAGAGAGAAAAACCCAGTGATAAACTAGGAGTAAAAGGAAACTTTGTCAACCTAATAAAGGGCATTTATCAAAAAACCTACAGTTATGATAAAGACTGAATGCTTTCCCCCTAAGATTTAGCACAAGGCAAGAATGCCAGCTTTTACCACTTCTAGTCAACACTGTACGGGAGATTTTACCTAGAGCAATGGAATAAGAAAAAAAAAAGATACTCAGATTGGAAAAGATGAAATAAAAATGCCTTTATTTACAGAGCACACAAACATCTATATCGAAAGTCCTAAGGAATCTACAAAAAATAAAAAATAAAAATAAAACCCTTGCTAGAACTAATAAGTGAGCTAAACAAGGTCACAGTATACAAGCTCAATATATATATAAAAGTTTCTATAAATATAAATATATATAGTTGGAATTTAAAAATTATTTTTATAATAACATCAAAACCCACAAAATACTGATACAATTTTTTAAAAAATACAAGTGTAATACCTATACATGCAGAGAGAAAATTTTAAATATCCAAAGAAATGGATACACCATATTCACGAATGGGAAGACTCAGTATTATTAAGCTGCCAGTTATCCCCAAATTTATCTATAGATTCAATAAAATCCCAATCAAAATCACAGCAGATTTTCTTTTAGTAGAAATTGACAAGCTAATTTAAAATCTATAGGAAAATTCAAAAGACTTAGAATGGTCAAAACAATTTGGAAAAGAACAAAGTTAGAGGACTCATGTCACCTGATTTCAAGACTTACTGTAAAGTTACAATAATCGAGAGAGATGTATTAATATAAGGAAAGATATATTAATCAAGGAAACACAATAGAATCCGGAAATAGACCTTCATATACATGGTAAATTTATTTTTGACAAAGATTCCAAAATAATTCAATAGACAAAGAGCACAAAGAGCAATGTTTTCTTTAAGTGGTACTGGAACATTTGGACATTCATAGGCAAAATTGTTATCCTCAACCCCCATCTCATACCATATACAAAAATTAACTTGAAATAATAGATTGTAGATCCAAATGTAAGTCAAAATGATAAGACTTATAAAACAAGACATAAGAGAAGCTCTTTATTTATTTATTTATTTTTTGGCAGGGAGATGGTAGGCAAAGATTTCTTAGCACAAAAATAAAACAAATAAACAAAAAACTCTTGGCCTTTAAAAAAATGAATGAATTGGATTTTTAAAAATTGAAAGCTTCTGGTCTTTGAAAGACATTTTCAGGAAATGAAATGATAAGTCATGTACTGGCAGAAAATATTTCCACATTATATATATGATAAATGAACTGTACCAAGAATATATAGAGAACTCTTACAACTCTATAGTAGTAAGACAATCAAATAAAAGTAGAAAAAATACTCAAAGAGCTACTTCACAAAAGAAGATGTAGAAATGGTTAACATGTTCAAAGAATAAGCTCATCATCATTAGCATGAAGGAAATGCAAATTAAAATAGATGGAGATACCACTACAAACCCACTAGAATGGCTAAAATTAAAAGGACTGACAATATCAAGTGCAGGTGAGCATAGGAAGAAATTGCACCTCTTACTTATTGCTGGTGGGAAAGCAAATATACTGTACTTCTTTTGGAAAACAGTTTGGCAAGTTCTCATAACATTAAATATACACATGGCATAAGACCCAGAAATTCCACTCTTGGGTATTTTCCCAAGGAAAGAGAAACATATGTTCATACAAAAACTTGTGTATAAATGTTTACAGAAGATTTATTTACAACAGTCCAAAACTGGAAAGAACCCAAAAGTCCATCAACTATTTAATGGATGTTGTACATCCATTCAGTGCAGTACTACTACTCAACAATTGAGAGACAAGTTACTTATTCATGCAACACCATGGATAAACCTCACAAGCATTATGATAAATTAAAGAAGCAGACACAAAAGACAACATATTGTGTGGTTCCATGTATAAGACATTCTAGGAAAAGCAAAATTAGGGGTAAAAATTAAATCAGTTGTTCCTAGGGAAGTGGGTGGAGGAAGAAGTTTGACTTCCAAGGGATGTGAAGGAAATTTGGGATGATGAAAATGTTCTATATCTCCATTGTGGTAGGAGATCCAAGACGGTGGTATAACACTGTGCCTGCTTCCTTCCATGAACAAATTAAAATTACAGCTAAATTATAAAACAATCAACCTGGAGAACCATCTGAAGTTAGGCTGAACAGAAATTGTATAAAGATATAAAGAAGCTACATCGAGACTGGTAGGAGGGGTAGAAATGCGGACTGGCTAACCCAAACCTTCGTGTGGTAGTTGAAAATTGGGAGGGATATCTCAGCCACAGAGGTTCCCCCAAGAGGAGTGAGAAATCCCAGCCCCACACCGGCCTTCCCAGCCCAGAGTACTGGTGCCAGAAAGAGGAGTCCCCATAACATCTGGCTGTGAAAAACAGTGGAGATTCTGACCATCCGGGTGAGATGGTAGGCTGCAGGAAACCCAGACATCCTCTTAAAGGGGCTACACATAGACTCACTTGTTCGCAAGCACTCACCTTGGGCTCCAGAGGAGGGACAGTAACTTGGAGGGTGACGGAAACATACAAGTGGCAGACTGAATTGTGTTGCTTCTGGAGGACAGTCGCCATTTCCCTGTGAGGAGGTCCACCTCCCATGCAGCAGACAGGCAGACGCCATCTTTCTTGTGTTGAGCCCGCCCCCACAGGCCAAATCTGAATCTGATTGGTCTGGTGAGCTCTGTTGTTCCAAACTGCTGACTCACTAGGATCCTGCCCCACACAACTCCTCCAATGCTGGAAGCACTTTCTTGAAGAGCAGCCAGCCCCAGTCACATTGGAAAATTATCAGAGTCTTTCTTGGAAAACTATCAGAGTCCAACAGACCCCAGGTGGTGGCAACTGGCATCTGTGTGCTCTGTGACTTTTGCTGAGCTTCATGTGCAATACTAGCACCAAACCAGAGTATACATTAACCCGGTGACCACAACTCTTCCCACTCTGGTGATTCCCTCAGACCCTGCCTCACCCAACTTGCATACCGAATGAGGCTTTATCAGTGGCTGAACATTAAGGGAGCCAACAGGTGGCAGCAGGCTTCAGGGTGTCTGTTGTGCGGGGCGGCCTGCTGGGTGTAAGGTGGGGTCTCTTCTCCCGCTCCCCACATAAGAACGCAGGACACGGTAAGGCCAAACAGGAACACCCATGGAGCCATAAGTAGGGGAGTCATACTACTATATTCTTGCTGGCAGCCGGGTTGGAGACACAGGAAGCAGGATCTACATAATCTGCCTAACAGCAGTCCGCGCTTGCCAACCACCATCTTCTTGCTAGCCCCCATTTTCTTCTGCTAGTGTAGCCACAGCCATTATATTAGTGGCCCATGGCTTACGGGTTACAGCTGACAGCCAACTAGCCACAGCTGCTGGCCATCTGATCACAGTTGATGGCCATTTACTACCCGAGCCAGCACCTTTCTATGTGAGGCCGAGAGCCTGGAAAATGCCTTTTGGAGCTTTGTCCCCACAGTGTCCCAGTACTGCAGAGCTACCCAAGACATGGTACTGGTGGCAGACATCCTCAGTTCACAGTGTGGCCTCTCCCATGCACCTTTAGGGTTAGCAGAGGCAGTGAACCACGGATCACTTTGTTGTAGCTCTTACCATGTAGTCCCCAGCCTGTCATAGAGGTGACCTGAGGCTGCACCAGAGCCCCTCCCAAGAGACTCCAGAATCAACACACTTGGAGGGTGGCTTCAGACCACAGCAGAGCAATGCCCAATTAGCCCCACAAATGGCACATGAAAAGGGTGATCTCAACAGGCACCACAGTTCACTGGGGTGAATCCCCCTCAGTGGTGTAAGCCCCCCACACAGTAGTCCATAAACTATGAATGTGGCCAAACCCCACAGTCGGTCAGCCTGAGGGTCAATCCCACTGATGTGCCAATAGCAACCAAGGCTCAACTATAACAGGAGGGCACACACAAATCACACAAGGGACACTCCTGGAACACCAAGTGCAGGTGACCAAAGAGACTATGCCACTGGGCCCCACAGGGCACCTACTACATAAGGCCACCAGCCAAGACTGGGAGATGTAGCAGATCTACCTCATACATAGACACAAACACAGAGAGGCAGCCAAAATGAAGAAACAAAGAAATGCATCCCAAATGGGAGAACAGGAGAAAGCTCCAGAAACAGAACTAAATAAAATGGAGGCAACCAACCAGAGACAGAGTTCAAAACAATAGTTATAAGGATGCTCAAGGAAGTTAGTAAGAATTTCAACAAAGGGATAGCAAGCATAAAAAAGGACATAGAAGCCATAAAAAAGAACCAGTCAGAAGTGAAGCATACAATAACTGCAGTCAAGAATACACTAGTAGGAATCACCAGCACACTAAATGAAGCAGAGGATTGAATCAGAGACTTGGAAGACAAAGAAGCAGAAAACACTAATTGGATCAGCAAAAAAAGAAAAAGAAAAAAAAAAGGATAGTTTAAGAGACCTCTTGAACTATCATGGACAACATGAAGTATAACAACATAGGGCTATGTAGAAGAGGGAAAGCAAGGGATTGAGAACCTATTTGAAGAAATAATGACTGAAAACTTTCCTAACCTGGTGAAGGAAATAGACACACAAGTCCAGGAAGTGCAGAGTCCCAAACAAAATGAACCCAAACAGGCCCACACCAACACATATTACAATTAGAATGGCAAAGATAAAGACAGAGAATCCTAAAAGCAGCAAGAGACAGGCAACTAGTAACTTATAAGAGAGCTCCCATAAGATTGTCAGCTGATTTCTCCATAGAAACTTTGCAGGCCAGAAGGGATTGGCACAAGATATTCAACATGGTGAAAAGCAAGGACCTACAACCAAGGTTACTCTACTCAGCAAGGCTATCATTTAGAATCGAAGGACAGATAAAGAGCTTCCCAGACAAGAAAAAGTAAGTTCATCATCACCAAACCAGTATTACAAAGAATGTTAGGGGAACTTCTTTAAGATGGAAAAAAGAAGAAAAAAATCAAAATTATGAAGAATAAAATGGCAATAAAAAATAGAATATATATCTATCAATAATTATTTTAAATGTAAATGGATTAAATGCTCCAGTCAAAAGATATGGGAGGACTAAATGGATAAGAAAACAAGACCCTTACATATGTTGCCTACAACAGACACACAAATGCAAAGTAAAGGGATGGAATAAAAAATTTCCTTAAAACGGAAACCAAAAAAACAACCAAACAAACGAAAAGCTGGGATAGTCGTACTTATACCAGACAAAATACACTTTAAGAAAAAGCTATAACAAGAAACAAAGAAGGACCCAGTAATCCCACTTCAGGGTGTTTATTTGAAGAAACCCAAACACTACTTAGAGGGAATGTGTGAATCCATACGTTCATTGCAGCTGTGTTTATAATGGCCAAGATGTGGAGGCAGTTTTGGTGTCCTTCGATGGATGGATAGATAAAGAGGAGCTGGTACATTTACATACAGTGGAATATTGCTTGGCTGTGGAAGGGAATGGGTTCTTGACATCTACAGCAGATGGACCTGGGGAGTATTGTGCTGAATGGAGTGTCAGACAGAGAAAGACAGAAGCAATGAAATTTTGTTTATTTGTGGAATCTAAAGAACAAAATAAACAAAACAGAAACAAACTCATAGATATAGAAAATATATTGATGGTTGCCAGATGGAGGGGGGTTGGTCATGAGTGAAAAGGGAACGGATTAAGAAGCACAAATTGTTTTTCGCACAGTAATGATGGGGATGTAGGGAATAGCACAAGGAATATGGTCAACAATATTGTAATAACTATGTATGGTGTCAGATGGCTAATAGATTTGTTGGGGTGATATATGGGAGGACACTGGGGGGGCAGGGTGAAAAAGGTGAAGGAATTAAGAAGTATAAATTGATAGTTACAAACCAGTCATGGGGTTGTAAAGTATAGCATAGGGAATATAGTCAATAACATGGGAACAACTATGCTTAGTGCCAGGTGAGTACTAGACTAGTCAGGGGGTAATTTCTTAAATTACACAAATGTCTAACCACTATGCTGTACACCTAAAATTAATATAAAATAATACTGAATGTCAACTGTAATTGAAAATTTTTTAAATAGGGGAAAGGTGAAGGTGAATAAGTGGTCCAAATATTCAGGTATAAACAAGTAAGTCATGGGGATGTAACACACAGCATGGAAAATATAGTGAATAATATTGTGGTAGTGTGGTATGGTGACAGATTGTTGCTGGACTTATCATGGTGATTACTTCTGTAGATATATAAATGTTGAATAACTATGGTGTACATCTGAAACTAATATAATATTGTATGTTAACAATATTTTAATAAATATTTTAAAAAATAAAATACATTTTTTAAAAATGTGAAAAAAGTCATCCAACTGTATGTCATAAAATAAATAGGACCAAAAAATAAATTGACATTTGCAGTAAAGACTAAGTCTGTGATAAAAAGATTATAATCATTAAAACAGCAATTTTTATGATTTTATTAAAACTTTAAAATTTGTTATAACATTATATTTTTAGGATGGGCTGGGATGATGTATTGGTTCAGAACATGGCCCTAAGAGTCAAGCTGATCTCAGTTCAAGTCTTGTCTCTGCCATTAATTAGTAGAGTGACCTTATGCCGTGTATCTCATTTATCCGTAATACATCTATGGTGGGAATTTAATGATACACTTTAACCACTTCATAGTTGCCTGGCTCTTAATAAACATTCAACAAATGTTAGTTATTTAAAGAATACTTAGAAACAGCTTAGGTGGGGAGATACACATATAAATAAATAAATTACAATATCATTTGAAAACAGCAGAAATAGAGCAAGTGTAAGATACAGTGATGGCACAAAATGAGAAATGTTTCACTATGTCTGGAGAAGACAAAGACTTTCTAGAGGAAATCATGACTAAAATAAATTTTGAAAGACCAATAAATGGATTTCAAGCTGATTAGGAGCATGAAGGGCATAAAATGTCATGGCGTATTTGGAGAATTATGAGCAGTTTGTTATTTCTTTTAGTGATTAGAGAAGCTATTGTAGTAGAGAGGAGTCAGCCAGAACAAGGCTTCGAATGCCAATTTCAGAATCTTGTTGCATCCCATCATGTATGTGGTGGAATGACTGGGAGCCAGCACAGCGAGAAACGTATTATAAAGATAACTTTGATCATCACGGAGAAGATAGATTGAAGCATGGATGAAGCTAGAGGACATGAGACCTGTCAGAAGGCTTGTTAAATGAATCCAGGTAAAGAATGATGAAATTCTGTACATGGGCTATGGGAATAACAAGGTCAGAATAATTTCAAGAGACTTTTAGGGGAATCCAATAACTGAATATGAAGAATAATGATTGTAGGATGACTGTCAGACTTCATGTTTGGTTATCTAGGTGAATGGTGGTACCCCTTGATAAACAGAAAATTATGTTACATTGGGGAAGTGATGAGTTTAGGTGGGTAGTGTTAACGTTTGAGATGCCTGTGGACCTCCAGGTGGAGGTATCCAGTAAGCCTAGAGTTGTAACAGAGTCCGATTTGGAGCTATACAAGGTCAAACAATTAAGTTTGCATACTCACCCTCGAAAAAGTGCTACATATCTCATTGCTGAGTCATTACTACAGTCACCTTCCAAGTACTCCCCTTGGGAAGCTATGCACCAATGCCAGTGCTACTCCATTCTGTCGTGATGCAAGAGCCATGAATTGTTGGCGAAAAGTTCAGGTCATCTAACTTTTTGATGCAGCCTTTTCAGCACTTCCAAATAGTAAACATGGACTGCCTGTGCAGTTGGTACAAATTCATAATGTATAATCCCTCTGATAGCAAACAAGGTTAGCAACATCATTGCAACAGGTTTGTGAGCTTAATTTTCAGACCTCATATATATGGCAGTGGAAGTCACAAATATACAAAAAGATCATCCTGGAAAAGCATATGGTGTGAGAAGAGAGCCAGGGAGAGATCCCTGGGAAATATCAACATTTAAGGCTTTGTAGGAAAAGCGTTAAATAATAGTCATGAAAGTAGTAGGAGGATCAAGAGCAAGTAATATCAAGGAAGCTAAGGACAGTGTTTCAAGAGCAAGTAATATCAAGGAAGCTAAGGACAGTTTCAAAAATGAGGTATCATCAAGAGTGTTCTATGCAGCAGTGATGTCAAGGAAGATGAAGTCTAAGAAATAGCTAATGGATTTGTGTAGTTTTATGAGTGGGACCAAATCAGATCACTATAGTTTGAAGAGTGAATGAGGTTAAATATGTGGAAATATCAGACATCATCAAAATGGCGGCGTGAGGTGAGCCTCTGAAAGCTCCCCTGGAATTTACAACTAATCAAACAACAATAACTCCACAAAAGACTCCCTGCACAGCAGACAGGCAAGACAAAGAGGCCCACTACTGAATACACCTAAAGGTGGGCGAATCACGCGAGCAGGGGAGGAGGGAAGGGAGAAGTGCGGAGACGAAGTAGCGTGGGTGCAGGAGGCAGGCCTAGCTCAGTGCTCCTAGCTCGCTGCATCCCGGAATTACCGCAGCTGCGGGAGAGGGAAGAAGTCGGACTACTAGGGCTCTGCTTATGGCCCACAGGGCTGAGGGGACAGCATATAACACGGCTGAAACCAAAGTTCACGGCAGAGACCTCAGAGAAAAGACTGAGGGAAGAAGGCTGAAAATGGTGGTTTAAGTCCTCACTGCTGAGCAGAGAACAGAAGCCTTAGGCACTGAGACTAGCCTCCCTTTCCCTACCTTCCCAGAGCTAACCCTGCCCCCACCTGCCCGGTGCTAGAAGCAGAACAGTAGAAGTGTCAAATCAAAAGAACAAATATTTGCTGTTCTGAGAACTGTGGACCGCAGACACAGATTCGCAGCCCAACTAGTTCTGGCAAAGGGGAGGGAGCTGTGGAAACAGGGCCAGCTGTGATGGTGGTCGCTAGCATTGCTCTGGGCCACCTCTCACAACTCACCCCACCCCTGGCCCCACCTATCTGGGTGGATCCCTGCAGGTGTAAACAGAACTGCTGAAACATATGGGCTCTGAATCTGGTGCAGGAAGAGCTTTGGAACTTCAAAAGCTCTGTGCATACCCACACGGACACTGCGCCCTGTGACCCAGGTGAAGTATTAACAGAGGAGAAACCTGTCTCCCAGGGAATACCCCCATTGTGTGAGAAGCTGGAATAGTGCAGAGAAAACATAGCACTACCGTCTGAGAGAGAAAAAAAAAGGCTGCAGTCGGAGAGAAAATAAAACATTCTAGCAACAAGTACTGGAAAACAAAAGAAAGACCTCTTCCTATCAACCTGTTACAGAAGCCACTCCTGTAGATGTCTAGGAAGAGAAATAACAAATAACTAATTGCCATGAATATTCAAAGCAACAAGACAGCTCAGAAAGAAAGAGAAAAGTCTCCAGAAAAGGAAGTTAAAGATATGGAAATATGTGACTTAAATGACAAAGAATTCAAGATTGCAGTTCTGAAAAAACTCAACGAGATGCAAGACAACACAGAAAGGCAGTTTAATGAACTCAGAAGCACAATCAAAGAACAACATGAGCATTTTACGAAAGAAATTGAAATTTTAAAAAAGAACCAGATAGAATTTCTGGACACTAAGAACTCAATTGAAGAAATTAAGAATGAAATAACCAGCTTAGGTAGTAGAGTTGACCAGATGGAGGAAAGAATCAGTGACATCGAAGATAGAAACCTGGACATTACACAGATGGAAGAAGAAAAAGACTTGAGACTTAAAAGAAATGAAAGAACTCTACAAGAACTTTCTGACTGCATTAGAAAGAGCAATATAAGAATAATGGGCAGAAGAGACTCGTGTAAGGATTACTTGAAGCTGCGCAAATTGGGCGAGCAGGGGAAGAAAGAAGGGAGCGGAGAGGAAACTCGCGGTCGCGCGGTGGAATCAAGCCGGCGGCGGCGGCTGGCGGTAAACTGCAGCTCTAAAGACACAGGGAGATATAGAACACGCAGAACAGCGGGGAGACTCGTGGAGGAATTTGCCTGAAGGTGTGCGCGGATTACAAGCAGGGGAGGAGGCGGGACAGCGAAGTGGAAGCGCGCCCCCCCACCCCCACCCAAGCGGAGCCGCGGCCGGCGGCGCCGGGACTACGGAACGCAGACTCCTGGAAGCGGAGCACAGGCCGTGCAGCGTTGCTGCGCGGCTCCCAGGTCGGACGGAGGCTCGTGGAAGGTTTGCTTTGAGGTGCACTAGGTGGGCGAGCTGGGGGGAGGAGCGTGCTCACAGAAAAAGTGGAGGGCAGCACCCGGGGCTCTAGAGTCCCACAGGAGCCCAGGGTGTGGCGGAGAGCGTAGGGTCCAGGAGGTGAGCTCTTTCCCTGCGTCCCACAGTTGATCGCTCCCGCTGGGGCGGGCAGCTCGTGGGCCCTAGGGCAGACAAAGAACTGAGACGCCACACCTGGGCCCCTCACCACGCTTTTCGAATCCTCCCCCCGCCCTTCCAGAGACTCAAACTACCCCTAACTGAGAAACAGTGTCAGATTACAGAGGGGCGTCTGCGCTCAGGCGCTGGGAAGATTGGCAGCCGGCTCTGACCATCGGAAGAGGCTGGGAGGAGGGGATTTTCGCTGGACGAGGAGAGAGGAGACTCCCACACCCCCAGCCACCACCTTTTCAGGCCTGCGGGAGGAGTGTGAGTGGCTGGCCTGGGAGGGAGGAGACCCCTCCATCCCCAGGCCCCACCCTTTCTGGCTGGCCTGCGGCGGGGCAAGGGCAACCGCGGAAGCAATCCCTGAGTTCAGCAGTAAGCGGCAGTCGCAGCTCCAGGCTTTCAGCAGCTTAGAGATCTCCCGCCCGCCCCCTCCCACTCATCCTTGGAAGGAGGGCCCTAAGACTCAGGAGTACTGGGCACAGGGCTGTTGGAGCTACTCTCAGCGTGCATTTGTGCAGGAAAGGACAGAAACTGCATGGTCTCTCTGAAAACTGTCATCCAGACCCCTCAGCCCCTCGCATTTAAATCTACACTCCCAAATTCACTCTGGGCACCAGGTGACTAGCGATGCCTGCGCACTAGGCAGGGAACTCTTTGGCACAGAGGAGGACAACCTGGAGATCACCTGGTGGGCTTAAGCCAAGACTGGTGCTGCTTTCTGTTTTGCTTTGCTTGGTGGTCTTTATTTTTATTTATTTTTTTATTTTTATTTTTTATTTTTTATTTTTTTATTTTATTTTATTTTTTTTTCTTTCTTTCTCTTCTTTTTTTTTTTCTTTTTTCTGCTTGTTGTGATTTGCTTTGTTCTGTCTTTATTTCTTTGATATCTTTGCCTATGTAGAGTGGGGATTGTCGGTTGTATTTTATTTGTGAATGTACTTGATTTGTTTTCTTTGTTGTTGTTGTTGTTGTTGTACTTGCTAACTTTATTTGTGCTGAAACTGCCCTACCAGGGCCCAGCTTAAGAGGCACAAGATTCAACATATCCAGAAGCCAACTCTGGACCAAACCAGAGTACTACCGGGTTTGACCTACAAGTCACCCACGGAAGGAGGGCCCTAAGACTCAGGAGTACTGGGCACAGGGCTGGTGGAGCTACTCTCAGTGTGCATTTGTGCAGGAAAGAACAGAAACTGCATGGTCTCTCTGAAAACTGTCATCCAGATCCCTCAGCCCCTCGCATTTAAATCTACACTCCCAAATTCACTCTGGGCACCAGGTGACTAGCGCTGCCTGTGCACTAGGCAGGGAACTCTTTGGCACAGCGGAGGACAACCCGGAGATTACCTGGTGGGCTTAAGCCAAGACTGGTGCTGCTTTCTGTTTTGCTTTGCTTGGTGATTTTTTTTTGTTTGTTTGTTTGTTTGTTTGTTTTGTTTTGCTTTTTTGTTTTTTTGCTTTTGTTTTTGTTTTGTTTTGTGTTGTTTTGCTTTGTTCTTCTCTTTTTTCCTTTCTTTTCTTTTTCTTTTTTTTCTTTCTTTCTCTTCTTTTTTTTTTCTTTTCCTTGCTTGTTGTGATTTGCTTTGTTCTGTCTTTATTTCTTTGATATCTTTGCCTATGTTGAGTGGGGATTGTCGGTTGTATTTTACATGCGAATGTACTTGATTTGTTTTCCTTGTTGTTGTTGTTGTTGTTGTTGTACTTGGTAACTTTATTTGTGCTGAAACTGCCCTACCAGGGCCCAGATTAAGAGGCACAAGATTCAACATATCCAGAAGCCAACTCTGGACCAAACCAGAGTACTACCGGGTTTGACCTACAAGTCACCCATGGAAGGAGGGCCCTAAGACTCAGGAATACTGACCACAGGGCTGGTGGAGCTACTCTCAGCGTGCATTTGTGCAGGAAAGGACAGAAACTGCATGGTCTCTCTGAAAACTGTCATCCAGACCCCTCAGCCCCTCGCATTTAAATCTACACTCCCAAATTCACTCTGGGCACCAGGTGACCAGCGCTGCCTGCGCAATAGGCAGGGAACTCTTTGGCACAGCAGAGGACAACCTGGAGATTACCTGGTGGGCTTAAGCCAAGACTGGGTCTGCTTTCTGTTTTGCTTTGCTTGGTACTTCCTTTTTTTTTTTTTTTTTTTTTTTTTTTTTTTTTTTTTTTTTGCTTGTAGTGATTTGCTTTGTTCTGTCATTATTGCTTTGATATCTTTGCCTATGTTGAGGGGGGATTGTCGGTTGTATTTTATTTGTGAATGTACTTGATTTGTTTTCTTTGTTGTTGTTGTTGTTGTACTTGGTAACTTGATTTGTGCTGAAACTGCCCTACCAGGGCCCAGCTTAAGAGGCACAAGATTCAACATTTTCCAGAAGCCAACTCTGGACCAAACCAGAGTACTACCGAGTTTGACCTACAAGTCACACACCCAGAGGGAATTCTCTGAAGGCACAAGAGCCCATAGAGGCCAAACCTCATTTAAGTGGCCAACCCTCACCCAGCAGAACACCCTGTGGTGAGCAGAGCCAAGTTTCACAACTAGACGGCCTAGGAGTTAAGCCCACCTACTCACAAGCAAAAAGCAATCAAAGTTCTTCTTGAACAGGACGATATACTAAACACACGAGCCTCCTGTGGAGCACATGCAGAGAAGAACGAAGTAGTCCAAGTCAAATATAAAAGACACATACTACATAAGATAACCCAGCAAGAACTAAGAGCTCTAGGGGATCTTCCTACTACATCAAAGCAAACACAGAGAGTCAGTCAGAATGGGGAGACAAAGAAACATGTCCCAAATAAAAGAACAGAAGAAACCTCCACAACTGGAACCAAATGAAGCAGAGGTAACCAACATGTCAGAGACAGAGTTCAGAACACTGGTGATAAGAATGTTTAAGGAGCTTAGAGAAGACATAAAGAAGGATATAGAAATCATAAAGAACAACCAGTTAGAGCTAAAAAAGGATGTAGAAATCTTAACGAACAACCAGCTAGAACTAAAAAACACAATTACCGAAATTAAGAACTCACTTGAAGGAATGACCAGCAGGTTAGATGAAGCAGAGGATCGAATCAGCGACTTAGAAGACAAGTTAGCAGAGATCACTCAAACTGAACAACAGAAAGAAAAAAGAATAAAAAACAATGAAGATGGGTTAAGAGACCTCTGGGATAACATCAAGCGCAACAACATGCGCATCATAGGAATACCAGAAGGCGAAGAGAAGAAGCAAGGGATTGAGAACATATTTGAGGTAATAATGTCAGAAAACTTCCCTAACCTGATGAAGGAAACCAACATACAAGCCCAGGAAGTGCAGAGAGTTCCAACCAGGATAAACCCAAACAGGCCCACACCAAGACACATTATAGTTAAAATGGCAAAGCTTAAAGACAAAGAGAGAATCTTGAAAGCAGCAAGAGAAAGGCAGAAGGTTACATACAAGGGAACTCCCATAAGACTATCAAATGACTTTTCTACAGAAACATTGAAGGCAAGGAGGGAGTGGCAGGAGATACTCAAAGTGATGGAACACAAAGGCCTACAACCTAGATTGCTTTATCCAGCAAGGCTATCATTTAAAGTTGATGGAGAGATAAAGAGCTTCCCAGAAAAGAACAAACTGAAAGAATTTATGACAACCAAGCCAGCATTGCAAGAAATACTAAAAGGACTTCTGTAAATAGAAGAAAGATGAAAACAATTTACTACAAATCTAAAAATGGCAATAACTATGTACCTATCAATAATCACTTTAAATGTAAATGGATTAAACGCTCCAATCAAGAGACATAGGGTGGCTGAGTGGATAAGGAAACAAGACCCTTGTATATGCTGTATACAAGAGACTCATTTCAGATCAAAAGACACACACAGGCTGAAAGTGAAGGGTTGGAGTAACATATTTCATGCAAATGGAAGCAAAAAAAAAGCTGGAGTTGCAATACTTATATCTGACAAAATAGACTTTAAAATGAAAAAAATATTAAAAGACAAAGATGGGCACTATATAATAATAAAGGGATCAATCCGACAAGAGGACATAACCCTAGTAAACATCTATGCACCTAACATAGGAGCACCTAAATATATAAAACAGGTACTGATGGACATAAAGACAGAGATCAACAGCAACACTATCATAGTAGGGGACTTCAACACACCTCTGACAACAAGGGACAGGTCCTCCAGACAGAAAATCAATATGGAAACAACAGCCTTAAATGATACTTTGGAGCAGTTGGACTTAATTGATATTTTCAGAGCATTTCACCCCAATGCTGCAGAATACACGTTCTTCTCAAGTGCTCATGGAACATTTTCTAAAATAGATCATATGTTAGGACACAAGACAAGCCTCGATAAATTTAAGAAAATTGAAATCATACCAATTGTCTTCTCTGACCACAGTGCTATGAAATTAGAAATGAACTACAGGGGAAAAAAACCAGGAAGATACACCAATTCATGGAGGCTGAATAACATGTTGCTAAATAATGAATGGGTCAAGCAGCAGATCAAAGAAGAAATCAAAAGATATCTTGAGACAAATGAGAATGAGAACACGACGACCCAAAATCTATGGGATGCTGCGAAAGCAGTCCTAAGAGGGAAGTTCATAGCACTGCAGGCCTACCTAAAGAAACAAGAAACATCACTAATTGACAGTTTATCTTCACACTTAAGGGATCTGGAAAAAGAACAGCAAAATAAACCCAAAGGGAGCACAAGGAAGGAGATAATAAGGATCAGAGCAGAAATAAATGAAATAGAAACCAGAAAAACAATACAAAAGATCAATGAATCCAAGAGTTGGTTCTTAGAGAAGATAAACAAAATTGACAAACCTTTAGCCAGACTCATTAAAAAAAGGAGAGAGAGGACCCAAATTAATAAAATCAGAAATGAAAGAGGAGAAGTGACAACAGACACCACAGAAATACAAAAAATTGTAAGAAATTACTATGAGCAACTATATGCCAACAAATTTGACAACCTTGAAGAAATGGACAATTTTCTAGAGGCGCACAACCTTCCAAAGCTAACTCAAGAAGAAACAGAAAGCCTGAACAGTCTGATTACCACCAGGGAAATTGAATCAGTAATCAATAATCTCCCAACAAACAAAAGCCCTGGACCAGATGGCTTTACAGGTGAATTTTTCAAAACGTTCAAAAAAGAATTATCACCTATTCTCCTCAAGCTCTTCCAAAAAATCCAGAAGGAAGGAAGACTCCCAAACACTTTTTACGAAGCCACTATCACCCTGATCCCAAAAGCAGACAAAGACACCACAAAGAAAGAAAACTACAGGCCTATATCTCTAATGAACATAGATGCAAAAATTCTCAACAAATTATTAGCAAACAGAATTCAGCAATACATTAAAAAGATCATACACCATGATCAAGTGGGATTCATCCCTGGTATGCAGGGGTGGTTCAACATCCGCAAATCAATTAATGTGATACACCACATTAACAAAATGAAAAATAAAAATCACATGATCATATCAATAGATGCAGAAAAAGCATTTGATAAAATACAGCAAACTTTTATGATAAAAACCCTTAAGAAAGTGGGAATAGAGGGATCATATCTTAACATAATAAAGGCCATATATGACAAACCCACAGCTAACATCATACTCAATGGGGAAAAGCTAAAACCATTCCCCCTAAGATCAGGAACAAGACAAGGTTGCCCACTTTCTCCACTTCTATTCAACATAGTGCTGGAAGTTCTAGCCACAGCAATCAGACAAGAGAAAGAAATAAAAGGCATCCAAATTGGTAAGGAGAAAGTAAAATTATCATTATATGCAGATGATATGATACTATATATATACTCCACCAAGAAACTATTAGAACTGATAGATGAATTTAGTAAAGTAGCAGGATATAAAATTAATATTCGGAAATCAGTTGCATTTGTATATACCAATGATAAAATAGCAGAAGGAGAAATTAAAAAAACAATTCCATTTACAATTGCTCCAAAGACTATAAAATATCTGGGAATAAATCTAACCAAAGATGTAAAGGATCTGTACTCAGAAAATTATACAACACTGAAGAAAGAAATGAAAGAAGACATAAATAGATGGAAACACATTCCATGTTCATGGATAGGAAGAATTAATATAATTAAAATGTCCATACTGCCTAAGGCAATATACATATTCAACGCAATTCCTATCAAACTACCAACGACATTTTTCACAGAAATAGAACATATAATCCTAAAATTTATATGGGACCATAAAAGACCCCGGATAGCCTCAGCAATCTTGAGAAATAAGAACAAAGTGGGAGGTATAACGATACCTGATTTCAAACTATACTACAAGGCTACAGTAATCAAAACAACATGGTACTGGCATAAAAATAGATACATAGATCAATGGAACAGAATAGAGAGTCCAGACATAAATCCATGCCTATATGCCCATCTAATCTACGACAATGGAAGCAAGAATGTACGATGGGGTAAAGATAGTCTGTTCAATAAGTGGTGTTGGGAAACCTGGACGGACACATGCAAGAAAATGAAGCTGGACCACCTCCTTACACCATATACAAAAACAAATTCAAAATGGCTTAAAGACTTAAATGTAAGATCTGAAACCATAAAATATCTAGAAGAAAATATAGGAAGAAACTTCATGGACATTACCCGGAGTAAGATTTTCACTGATATATCCCCTCGCGCGAGCGAAGTAAGAGAAAAAATAAACATGTGGGATTACATCAAACTAAAAAGTTTTTTCACAGCAAAGGAAACCATCAATAAAACAAAAAGGGATCCTACTGTATGGGAAAAGATATTTGCCAATGATATATCTGATAAGGGATTAATATCACAAATCTATAAAAAACTTACTCAACTCAACTCCAAAAAAACAAACAACCCAATTAAAAAATGGGCAGAGGACTTGGGGAGACATTTCTCTAAGAAGGACATACAGAAGGCAAGAAGACATATGAAGAAATGCTCAACCTCACTAACCATCAGAGAAATGCAAATAAAAACCACAATGAGATACCACCTCACTCCAGTCAAAATGGCTATTATCAATAAATCAACAAACAACAAATGCTGGCGCGGATGTGGAGAAAAGGGAACGCTAGTGCACTGTTGGTGGGACTGCAGATTAGTGCAGCCACTATGGAAAACAGTATGGAGGTATCTCAGGAATCTGAAAATGGAACTACCCTATGATCCAGTAATTCCACTCCTAGGCATCTACCCGGAGAAATCCAAAACTCCAATTCAAAAATCTGTATGCACTCCTATGTTTATTGCAGCACTTTACACAATAGCCAAGATATGGAAACAACCAAAATGCCCATCGGTAGATGACTGGATTAAGAAGCTGTGGTACATTTATACAATGGAGTATTACGCAGCCATAAAGAAGAAAGAAATCTTATCATTTGCAGCAACATGGATGGATCTAGAGAACATTATGTTAAGTGAAATAAGTCAGAAAGAGAAAGACAAGTACCATATGATCTCACTTATATATGGAATCTAAAGAAAAGACTATGTGAATGAACTAATCAGAGTCAGTTTTGGGGACGCAGAGAAAAAACCGAGAGTGGTTAGATGGGTGTGTGGGAGGGGGTTGGGGATAAGGGGAAAGGTGAAGGGATTTGGAAGCAGCTGGTAACCACAAGATGGCCTCAGGGTTTTTCTTTTGAAAATTAATTTGGGGAAGGTATTCTATAATGTTGTAAAGATTTTGTTGGGTATCCGATGGACATGCGTCCTATTTGGGAGACCACCTCAGGGATACTGTGGATACCTGATCATGGCATTGTACATCAGAAGCTAAACATTAATGAATGCCAACTATAATTTTATATATATAATGTGATGGTTCAGTGTGAGGTCGGAGGGATAGTGGATGGGGGGAGGGGGGTTCACAGTATGAGGGATATAAATGATGAACGTCTAAGTATTACCTTGTTTTGTACACCTGAAACTAATAAATAAATTAATTAACAAAAAAAAAAAAAAAAAAAAAAAAACAAATACTATAGCCATATCACGTTGGGAACTTCTTTGTTAAATAAAGTTTTAAAGTTTCTTTTACTACAGTTAAAAAAAAAAAAAAAAAAAAAAAAAAAAAAAAAAAAAAAAAAGAATAATGGGCATACCAGAAGGAGAAGAAAGAGAGAAGGGAACAGAGAATATATTCAAACAAATTGTCAATGAGAACTTCCCAAACTTGTGGACAAAACTGGATCCTTGAATCTAAGAAGCAAATAGAACAGCTAATTACCTCAATCCCAACAGGCCTTCTCCAAGGCACATTGTATTGAAGCTGTCTAAAATCAATGACAAAGAAAGAATCCTCAAGGCAGCCCGGGAAAAGAAGACGATAACCTACAAAAGAAAGCCGATTAGATTATCATCAGATTTTTCAGCAGAAACTCTACAAGCCAGGAGGGATGGAACCAAATATTCAAACTATTGAAAGAGAGAAATTATGAGCCAAGAATAATATATCCAGCAAAGATATCCTTTAGATATGAAGGAGGAATAAAGATCTTTCCAGACATACAAAAGCTTAGGGAATTTTCTAATACACGACCTGCACTACAAGAAATAATAATGAGGCTATTTGACCACTGTCAACAGGGACAATTTGTAGCAACTGAAACATAAAAAGGGGGAGAGTAAAGGCCTGAATTAGAATATGGGAATGGAGAAAGTAAGCATGCTGAAGAAAATGGAATACTCTAAATATCAAACTGTCTTTTACATAAATTTAAGGGTAACCACACAAAAAAAATCCAGAACTGAAATATATACTGTAATAAAAGAAGAAACAGAGGAAAACATCATAGAATACCACCCCACAGAAATAATAGACAACAACAAAAAGGCAAAGAAACAATGGAGACACAGCCTTACCAGAAAACTAAAGATTGAATGACAGGAAATTCTCACAAATAATCACCCTAAATGTAAATGAACTGAACTCACCAACAGAAAGGCACAGAGTAGCAGATTGAATCAAAACTAAACCCAACCATATGCTATCTCCAAGAGACACATCTCAGCTACAAGGACAAGCATAGACTCAACGTGAAAGGGTGGAAATTGACACTCCAAGCAAATGGTACCCAGAGAAAATCAGGTGTAGCCATAATGATATCAGATGAAACAGACTTCAGGGTGAAAAAGATAACGAGACAAAAATGGACATTTTATAATGGTAAAAGGGACTATACAACAAGAAGACATAACAGTCATCTATATTTATGCACCCAATCAGGGAGCACCAAAATATACCAAGCAACTACTAACAGAATTAAAGGGAGAAATTGAACAAAACAAAATTTTACTAGGGGACTTAAATACATCATTGACAGCTATGGCTAGATCATCCAAACAGAAAATAAATAATGAAATAGCAGCCCTAAATGACACATTAGATGAAATGGACATAATTGACATATATAGAGTACTTCATCCTAAAACATCAGACTATACATTCTTTTCTAGTGTACATGGAACATTCTGGAACATAGACCATATATTGGGACATAAAATCAGCCTCAGCAAATTTAAGAAGATTGAAATCATACCAAGCATATTCTCTGATCACAAGGCCTTGAAATTGGATATCAACTGCAAAAAGAAAGCAGGAAAAAACACAAATACATGGAAGTTAAACAACATATTTTTAAAGAACGACTGGGTCAAAGAAGAAATTAGAGGAGAGATCAAAAGATACATAGAGACAAATGACAATGAAAATACATCCTACCAAAATTTGGGGGATGCAGCCAAAGCACTTTCTAGAGAGAAATTTATATCATTACAGGCCTATCTCAAGAAACAAGAAAAATCTAAAATAAATAACCTCATGTTACACCTAAAGAACTAGAAAAAGAAGAACAAGCAAAACCCAAGGTAAGCAGAAGAAAGGAAATAACAAAAATCAGAGCAGAACTAAATGAAATAGAGAACAAAAAGACAATAGAAAAAAATTAATGTGACAAAGAGCTGGTTCTTTGAAAAGATTAACAAAATTGGCAAACCCTTGGCTAGACTCACTAAGATAAAAAGAGAGAAGACAGTAATTAACAAAACCGGAAATGAAAAAGGGGAAGTTATCATGGACACCACAGAAATACAAAGGATCATCCAAGGATACTATGAAGGACTGTATGCCACCAAATTCAATAACCCATAAGAAATGGACAAGTTCTTAGAAACATATAGCCTTCTAAGGCTGAACCATGAAGAACTGGAAAATCTAAACAGGCCGATCACCAGTAATGAAATTGAATCAGTCATTCAAAACCTTCCCAAAAGCAAAAGTCTGTCACCAGATGGCTTCTCTAGTGAATTCTACCAAACCTTCAAAGAGGATATAATACCAATCCTGCTCAAACTCTTCCAAAAAATTGAAAAAGAGACAGTAATCTCTAACTCATTTTATATGGCCAACATTACCCTGATACCAAAACCTGGTAAGGACAACACACACAAAAAAAATTACAGACCAATATCTCTGATGAATATAGATGCCAAAATTCTAAACAAAATTCTAGCAAATCGAATACAACAATGCATTAAAACGATTATTCATCACAACGAAGTGGGGTTCATCCCAGGGGTACAAAGATAGTTCAACATCCGCAAATCCATCAATGTGATACATCACATAAACAAAATAAAGGACAAAAATCATATGATTATATCAATTGATGCAGAAAAAGCATTTGGCAAGATACAACATCCATTTATGATTAAAACACTTAATAAAATAGGTATACAAGGAAAATACCTTAACATAATAAAGGCCATATATGACAAGCCCTCAGCCACTCTCATAATTAACGGTGAAAAACTGAAGCCCTTTGCTCTACATTCAGGACCACGACAGGGCTGTCCCCTATCACCTCTGCTTTTCAACATTGTGTTGGAAGTCCTTGCCAGAGCAATCAGGCAACAGAATGAAATAAAAGGCATCCAAATTGGGAATGAAGAAGTTAAATTATCACTCTTTGCAGATGACATGATGCTATATATAGAAAACCCTAAAGATCCACCAAAAAGCTATTAGAAACAATCAACGAATACAGTAAAGTTGCTGGCTACAAAATCAACATACAAAAGTCCATTGCATTCCTATATACTAACAATGAAATCTCAGAAAACGAAGTACAAAAAACAATTCCTTTTGCAATTGCAGCAAAAAGAATAAAATACCTAGGAATAAACTTAACCGAGGATGTGAAGCACCTATATGCTGAAAACTATAAGACATTTTTGAAAGAAATTGAAGAAGACACAAAGAAATGGAAAGACATTCCGTGCTCATGGATTGGAAGAATCAACATAGTTAAAATGGCCATATTACCCAAAGCAATATAGAGATTTAATGCAATCCCCATCAAAATTCCAATGGCATTTTTGAAAGAAATAAAACAAAAAATCATCAGATTTGTTTGGAACCACAAAAGACCCCGAATAGCCAAAGCAATCTTAAGAAAAAAGAACAATACTGGAGGTATCACACTCCCTGACTTTAGCTTGTACCAAAGGACTACAATAATCAAAACAGCATGGTATTGGCAGAAAAACAGACACATAGACCAATGGAACAGAATTGAGAACCCAGAAATAAAACCACATAAATATGGACAGATAATTTTTGACAAAGAAGCTAAAATGGAGGAAAGACAACCTCTTCAATAAATTGTGCTGGGAGAATTGGATAGCCATGTGAAAAGAATGAAACTGGACTGCTTTTTGTCACCATGTACCAAAATTAATTCAAAATGGATCAAAGACTTAAGCATAAGACCTGACACAATAAACTGCATAGAAGAAAACATAGGTACTAAACTTATGGACCTCGGGTTCAAAGAGCATTTTATGAATTTGACTCCAAAGGCAATGGAAGTAAAAGCTAAAATAAACAAATGCGACTAAATGAAACTTAAAAGCTTCTGCACAGCAAAAGAAACCATTGACAAAATAAACAGGCAACCAACTGAATGGGAGAAGATTTTTGCAAACAGTGCTTCCGATAAGGGGCTGATATCCAAAATATACAAGGAACTCATGAAACTCAAAAACAAAAAAACAAACAACCCAATTGCGAAATGGGCAGAGGACCTGAAGAGACATTTCTCCAAAGAGAACATACAAATGGCAAATAGACATATGAAGAAATGCTCAACATCACTAATCATCAGAGAAATGCAAATAAAAACCACAATGAGATATCACTTCACCCCAGTCAGAATGGCTATCATCAACAAGACAAATAGTAACAAGTGTTGGAGAGGCTGTGGAGAAAAAGGAACCCTCATACGCTGTTGATGGGAATGCAGACGGGTACAGCCATTGTGGAAGACAGTGTGGAGGTTCCTCAAAAAATTACGAATAGAATTACCATATGACCCACTAATCCCTCTCCTGGGTATCTACTCAAAAAATCTGAAAACATTTGTACATAAAGACATGTGTGCTCCAATGTTCATTGCAGCTTTGTTTACAGTGGGCAAGACATTGAAACAACCAAAATGTCCTTCGATAGATGAATGGCTAAAGAAGTTGTGGTATATATACACAATGGAATACTATTTAGTGGTAAGAAAAGATGATATAGGAACATTTGTGACAACATGGATGGATCTTGAGAGTATGATGCTAAGCGAAATAAGTCAGACAGAAAAAGCAGAGAACCCTATGATTTCACTGATATGTGGTATATAAGCCAAAATCAACAAAAGAACAAGACAAACAAATGAGAAACAAAAACTCATAGACACAGACAATAGTTTAGTGGTTACCAGAGGGTAAGGGGGTGTGGGGGGTGGAAAAGGAGGGTAAGGGGGATCAAATATATGGTGATGGAAGGAGAACTGATTTTGGGTGGTGAACACACAATGGGATTTATTGATGATGTAATACAGAATTGTACACCTGAAATCTATGTAATTTCACTAACAATTGTCACCCCAATAAATTAAGAAAAAAAAAAAAGGGTGCCGGCCCAGTGGCTCAGGCCGTTGGAGCTCCGTGCTCCTAACTCCGAAGGCTGCCTGTTGGATTCCCACATGGGAATTCCCACTGGGAATCGAACCAGTGGGCTCTTAACCACAAGGTTGCTCCTTCAACTCCTCGAGTCCCGCAAGGGATGGTGGGTAGCGCCCCCTGCAACTTAGACTGAACACAGCACCTTGAGCTGAACTGCCTCATGGATGGCTCAGTTCGGTGGAGCACCGGCTCTTAACCACAAGGTTGCTGGTTCAACTCCAGCAAGGGATGGTGGGCTGTGCCTCCTACAACCAGAAAATGACAACTGGACCTGGAGCTGAGCTGCGCACTCCACAACTAAGACTGAAAGGACAACTTGAAGCTGAACTGGGCACCCTCTGCAATTAAGATTGAAAGGACAACAACTTGACTTGGAAAAAAGTCCTGGAAGTACACATTGTTCCCCAATAAAGTCCTGTTCCACTTCCCCAATAAAATCTTTTTTTAAAAAATGTGGAAATATCAAAAGCAGGCTACTTATTTTGAAAGTCATGGTCAAGAAGAGAAATAGAAAAATAGAATGATAGCTAGAAGGAGATACAAGTCAAAGGAGGGTTTTTTGTTTTTTTGCATGAGGCCTAGGAAAGACCACATATACTGAAGGGAAAAAAGGCTGGAAGTGAGGGAGAAGCTAAAACTCCAGGAGTGTAATATTCCAGGTCCAATCAGGAGACAGAAATCACATGGTATTTGACAATAGAAAAAATAATACAAAGAACTGTTAAATATGTATAAAGCTGTTTATAAGTAATTTAAAAGGTGAGAAGAGACATAAAGGGATATGCAAGAAGCAATAGTTAAGAAGCATCAAACACTCTTAGAGCTTGGGGACCAAGGGAAGCAGGTAGGAGATAGAGTTCGAAAAGTGTAAGGGGAATTCAGGAGAGGGAGAAATTTTTTGCCAAAGTCAACCAAAGATTATTTTACGAAGATGGCCATTGAGCTTGGCCTAATTAAGCAGAAATAAAAGAATATTCCAAGAGTTGCACATGACCTGGCAAATATAATCGCTTAATAAATATTTGTTGAATAGATGATGAAGGAACAGAGTGAGCAAAAATCTAGAGGAGAAAAGTATGGAAAAACTGGGGGCAACAGTAAGTGTGGCCGGGGCTTACATGGTGGGAGAGTGATGGAAATAGTCTGCACAGATAGAACAGGGATGAGCAGACAGCTTTGAATATCAGGCTAGTGAATTTAGATTTTTCCTTAAGAAGCCAATGAAGTTTGAGCAGAGCCATAATTTCTGGAAGGTTAATCTGTCAGTGGTATGTAGAAAGAACTGGGAGGAGGGAGAAAACGAAGTCGTCAGTTAGAGAGCCAAAAATGATGCCCTGGATTGGGGTGACAGTAAGGATGTAAGAGAGAGGATGGAGGGAGGCGGGGCGGGAACGTAGAGGGCTAATTGACTAAACTGCTGATTGGAGTTGTGTGTTTATGGGGGGGGGAGGGTGGAAGAGAAAAAAGGGAAACAGGTTCTAGACCATTGTGAGGAAAGGAGGTTTCGCAGGTGTAAGTTCTGTGGGGAAAGCCTGGGCTCTGCAGTGCGTGGAAAGTTGGCAATGCAGGCCTGCAGATTAGGGGAGTCCGGCAGGAAGTGGCGATGTCATGGTCATCGGCACAGAGATTCTGACGGAGGCCTGTTGCTGAGAGGATACAGTAGCATCTCAGTGTCTGTGCATCCATCGCTAGTCCTCTGGCCAGCATCTGAGGCGGCACTGCCTCCAAATTTCCAGTGTTCACCAGGCCTGGACCTCAACGAGGAAGAGGAGGCATCCAGGGTCTGTCCTGTCTCAAGCACCGGACTCAGGGAACTGAGGACTCACGTAGTTCCTCAGGTACTGACCACTGTGCAGGGGGGACAAGGAAGGCCTGGGACAGCCGAGCGCGAGCTTCCCCGGCGGAGGCGCGCGTTCCCGCGGCGCGCGCGCGGGGGCCTGGCGTCGCCTAGCAACCAGATCAACAGAGGACGAGTCTCGGACAGGCAGCGGCCGGCGAAGTTCGCTAGGTCTGAGGTGCCTCTGCTCCGCGGGAATCTCCTGACAGGTAAAGGCAGGCGGGCTGCTGCACGGCTACCCCCGCGGTTTGGACAGGCCCAGGGCAGATCCCAGCAAAAGTTGGGGACGAAGAGAGTGTCGCGTGGGTGGGAACACCTGGGGCAGATGAGGGAACACTTTGTGAGGGGTTGTCGGTCCCTGTCCTACGGCCGCAGTGTTAGACCAGGGTCGGCGTGGGTTTCCTGAGCATCCCGGCCACCTCCCTGTTCACAGGTGAGGCCCCAAGAAGGGATCTGAGGGATTCAGATGCCGTTACCTGACTCAAGAAGTGAGTCCCGACTTGCTCTGGCCTTTCTCCTCCCCTTCAGTCTTCTCAAAATAAGCGTCCCCATTAGAAAATATTTAAGATCGCCTAGGCTGTAAGTTCACAAAGGAGAATATCAAAGATCAATAAATCCGTGAAACCAAAAATGTGGCTCCTCTTCAACAATCAAGAAGATGCAAATATAAAGCTGCCTTGTTTTCATACCCAATGCAGTGAGGTTCATACCTTTCACCCAGTTGTTTGCTGCTAGGGATTTATCCTAAAAAAAAAAAAAAAAAAAACAGTTGAGAGTGCGGATGGAAATCTTATGCCTAAGGAGTCACTCAATTATGTCTAGAACTCATTGCTACCTTCTCCATTTTCTGCCACAGAAAATTGGAAACAAGTGCTCAACAATAGGAGACTGGCTGCATACATAGTGGATTTAAAAATATTATTTTAAATGACATGATATGCTGATCCACTGGAGATGATCGGAGCAGTAAAAGGAGACTGAGATTTCAAAACGTGTTCATTCATTTAAGAACTTAGTAAGAAAATGGTCCCAGGAAGGAAAGTTGAGAATGAGGGATAGAAATCCAGGTAGGATGATAAAATCACTATAGAAGCACATAAAAAGAAACTATATCAAATAGTGTTATCTCCTGGAGTTTATTTCTGAGTGATTTTTATTTTATTACATATGCCCTCTTGGTTTTACAAATTCTCTATAATAAAATATATTACCTTTATAAGTGGACAGTGGACACAGAACTGTATACTTCAAAATGGTTAAAATGGTAAATTATATGTATATGTTAGCAAAATAAAAGAAATCAATGGACAGGTAAAATAGTCAAGGAGAACAGATTTAGTTTGCTTCAAAAAGTCAAAGTTATTTATTTCCTTAATTCAACGTCTCTGTAGCTTTAAAGGAAAACAAATCTTTAAAGAATAAAATAATGTAAGGTAACTTAATTGTATCGTGTTGATTTTAAGTGAAATGTTGAAATTACAGGGTTCTTTTTTTAAAAAAAATAAAAACAAAAAACCTTAGGGTCATCTCTGAGGCTCATTGTCCCTTGCTTATGTCAGCTGTATACTTTCTCCCCCATTAACAATTATACTTAATATGATAACAAAAATATAAACTAAACATTTCCTACTTCACAGTAGTGCTAGAACCAGCTTCATCACTGCAATACTGTATGTTTAGGCTCTTCCAGCATCTGTACTCTTCAATACACAATTACTCAAAATTACTATCCTGAAATAGGAAAAATAAGTTCCTGAGTGAAAATCAGATGATTTAAAGCAACTTTATGTAGGTGTAACTTAATTGCTTCTCAAATATTCATAAGGAATTCTTTTGTAAATCTAAGACTGATATATTTCAGAATTGTTGGTTTTTTTTGAGATTAATCATAAGATAGATTTTCATTTCATCATGATAGTTTCTGTCTGCTTGAAACATTATAAGCACAAAGTCTAGGGCCTATATGCTCTTTAGGCACCTATGAAAAATGTTTGAGATTTGAAAAAAAAACATATATTGGCTCTATGACATGAAAAAACAATGGGAAATTAATGTTAAATTAAATGTTTTTCATTACATTTAAAAATAACTTTCTCAAAAAAAAAAAATAACTTTCTCATTTTGCAAGAATTTCCAGGAGCACAAAATGCTGAGTGATTTCAAATGCAAAATTTTAAAACATTTTATGATGAAAATTATATATAATGGGGGATATGGGTACATTCTACCATTTTAACATATTGGGTAATGTGTGAGGGAGTGCATCACAGAGGAAGCTTAACTAGCCCATCAAAGATCTTGAAATTTATGTGATCTGAAGTTAGGGACCTGGAGAAGATGTCTTTCAGAAGTCCCTATAAGTTTCTATGAACAAGTGGCTTTTTAACATATGTGATGAATTCTAGTCAGTTGTCTCTAATGCTAGGAGCTGCATTTTCCCCTTGATAAGCCATCTAAATTAACTCTGACATTGTACATTCTCTCCAAGGATTTTCTACTTCCCAGGATGTCTCATGAGACTGTAGTAATTTCCCTGAGACTAGAATATACCATCTGAGACTGCCCAATGCCAAACATAACCCCATAAACTGTCGTTAGAGAAACTTGAAAGATTCCTAGGGTTATTCTAATAGTCATTAACATCTTGGTAAGTTCTCTATGCCTAGGTGGAGTTACTTCTCTGTGGTATATTAACTACTTATACTATTATTTCGACTTGTTTTCAACATAGGCATGGACATATGAGGGCAGGTAGAAAAGGATCTTGCAAGGATGCATTTCTTCAGATTGTCAGAATGCATTTTCCCCCAGAATGCAGTTCTTCAGATTGCCAATTACTTTTTATTGAACTATGGAATATATTAGAGAAAACTTTGTTATCTGGGAAAAATGACATAAATGTTCATTTGGGATTGATAGATCTTGGATACAATTCACAAAATCATTAGTCCCAGGAGAAACAGAGTTAATTATTTTCATAAATATTGAAAGCCTACTATGTACCAGACACTCTTCAATGCAAGGAAGCAGACAAAAATCCCTCTCTTTGTGGCAAAACATTTTTGCAGATCTTAAAGTTAATTTGGACTGAGTCTCCCAAGCCCTACATAAGTGAGCTATCAAAATGGTAAACTATTTCCTGTTATGTAAGCAAAAGTTAGGTCACCCTCTTTTCCAAGCTGGAAGCCAGGACAATGCCAAACAATCTTATCCATAAGTTCCTTGAAAATTATGGAGTTTGAAATAGATATGTAGGCAACATATTTGTACATGTGCAATAATTTCTACATGTCTCCTTTTAGGCAAAATTTAAAGGAGGAAATAAACCTTGTACGGACATAAGTAACAGAGAAATTTGTACATACATAATGTACAAAACACTTTAATCATTTATTACATCTTTTTCCAGAATGGGTAAAAAGATAAAGAAGGAAACAGAATCTCCTCCTAAGGATGTGGTAAGTTTCAGATTTGAAAAATTAGTAGAACGTTAACAACCAGTTTTAAAAATCAATTGTTGAAACAATTTGGCATGTACCAGTATATACATGAGTACATGGTGGCAGAAGTCCAAAGTCTAACTAATGATAAGATTAGTCAGAGAAATCTAATATTGTATAAACAAACATTTACAATATTCTCATTACATAATTGGCACAATTAGAGAGTCATTATCAGCTTTTCCAGTATGTGAATGGCATGTTTATAAGTCTAGTTAATGAATAGTTTTGGTTTGTTCTTTTAAATACTTTACATTTGCCAGTCTCTCATTAATATTAACTACGAAGTGAATTTTCAAAATTAACTGGAAGTTATGCTATAGCTATTGGAGATGTAGATAAGGCTGTCTGAAGATGACCCTTGGGACAGAAGTCCTGTATTTTCCAGTGCTGTGGAGAAAGAAGTCTGGGTTCATCATCATTTTTTTTCCAAAAGCTTAAGTATTAAGTAAGTAATACATTCCTTAGAACACAAAGTCCTGGCTGTCTCTCTTTTAAAAGCAATGCATTCCTTACAACACAGTCCTGTCTCTCTCTCTTTTCATCTTCTCTTTAAAATTTTTGAATTACTGAAAGATTGTATCTAAAATAGAAAATGACCTTGGACAATATTTAGTTTAGAAACTTATTTTGAAAGACACTGGGTGTGATTTTCTTCAAATAATATATGAATGGAAAAAAATGAGTATAGTCGACTCACAGGATTTTATAGTTTGAAGGAAATTGAGCTTCGTGCAGAATCTGCCCGCCAGCACCGGAGCATTGTGGTTACAAATGTGAGCTTCATCCCAGCTCTGCCTATCATGAACTGTGGTTTTGTTTTTTTTTCTTTTTACCAAGTTGCCAAATTTGGCCAAGTTATTTCAGTTTCTCTTTATTTCTTCAATGGGAATTGTAATGTGCAATTCATTTTGGTTATTGTATGAATTAAAGTGAAATGAAACATATAAAGTTCTCAGAGCCTGACACAATTAACACTCAGTAAACAACCTTTAGACTCTGTTACACACACACACACACACACACACACACACACCACTATGTAACTACTTATGTATGATCCTTCAATACAGTGAGAACAAAGGCTATGTAAGCACATATCTGCCCAAGTCTAAGAAAGCTTTGCAGAGATGGTCATTATGGTCTCCCGATGTATTTTTATCAGTCTGGCTTCTCTCCTTTGGACATATTCTTAAAACATCCTAAATTCTCTTATTTTTTCATTGCATTCTAGGTTTTCATTACCCCTGTTTTTGCTGCAAAAGAGCATTTTTGACATCTTATTACTAGAAAGTGGATTCATGAACATAGTACTTGATAACAAACACTTTTTGACTAAAATTAGAATTAGGGACTATTAAACAGTAGATATACTTGTCTAATACACTTTCTGTAATTTTATAATGTCTTGTTGGTATTATCCTCTATACCCTAATCCTCAGTGGAATAATCAAGACTTGAGAAACAATTCCAATCCTAGCTTTAACAAAAATCAAGCTCTTGCTTCCTCGGTTCAACAACAATCTTGGAGGCAGCCAAAGGCGTGTGTAACAATTACCAATGATCCCTGCCATTCCATATTTCCCCTACTTTATGTTTAAAAAAACGATACAGTAGTATTAAAATAACTAACCCCTTTTCTGTCTTGTAAATTCTAATACTTCAAAATAGTACACTGCGATTTAAAATACCTGAACTTGGAATTTGTTCCACTGTATACTTCTTCAGAGTCTATGAAAGTTTTGATGTACAAATTGTAAATGAAAACCAGATTTAAAAGAGGAAGCATAACTGCTTGAGAAAATAAACTTTTCTGTGTCAACTAATGTCAACTTGCTTCTTATATATTTCCTAAAAAACACCGTTTCCAAAGATTTCTGTTTTCATTAATCTTTCATCTAGTGGTTTCCTTGGGTAATAGGGACAGAGAGAAGAGTGTTTGGTGATATGGTTAAAACAAAAAGCTCCCTTTGCTTTTCTTAATATTCTTCTTGTCAAAACATACATTATTATGTGCGTGTATGGATTACCAATCTCCATTCCCTCACAAAAAAGGGAACACTAGCTAAGAAAATACCTAGATGTGTGAAGATATGGCTTGAATAACCAATACAACTACTTTCTGCCTTCCCAAATTATTTCCATGTCTGCTGAAAGGTTGTTTGTGATGCTTTAATAAAAGGCAAACTTCCTGTGGAATGATTACATAAAAGAATTACTCACAGAAATGATCTTGGTAGGCAATATTTAGGATAAGGCAAGATATTCAACTAAGGATCTGGAGTAATACTGCCCGAGTCCTCACTCGATCAGCCACCACCCAGGATCTGGGGCAAATTTCCTCACCTCTGTACACCCCAATGAGGCTGTAATGATATCCCCTTCACAGGATGTCCACTTTATATCCACTCATATATCCACTCATAGACATGAGGAAAGGTCAGATAAATACAAGAGTCTTAAAACAACCTAAGAACTTAGTAAATGATGTCATTGTTAACGACATAGTTGAAGATGCTGTTCAGCATTCTGCAAAACTGTAGAAGTTAATATGAACATCACAGGAGGCAGGTGACCAGATGTGGAGGATCAGCCGGCCACTAAATTTGCTGGAGGCCTGGCATGAGACCGGCATGATTCATGATTAGATTTTTGAGTTTACGAGCATGGCAATTTGTTTTTCTTACTATTTCAGAGGCAAGTGAGCTTCAGTGGATAAATCCATGGTATCTAAGCTCACAACAAAATATGACCTGGCTGCAGAATCTCAACGATTAATCATCAAGTTAACGTAACATTTTTGTTAATGAGTCAGCACCTCTCTCCCTAGTTAAGTGCATCTGGGGAGCTAAGTTTGGTGAGTATTGAGTTAGAGCAGCGGACAATAGTAGAACCTGCTCCATCACCTGGGCAACCAAACCCAGTTCTTTGGAAGACAGGGATACCTCCTGGATTTGTTTTTCCTGAACCCTCTTGGTCAACCTCAGAACTCAATCTTTAACTCTTTGTCAAAGAATGCCAAAACGGCAATAGACTTTCTTCTTGAAATGAAGCACCATAGGGATTTATCATCCCCTTTTTCTCATTCATCACAGATAAATCACCATGAATTAATAAAATAATACAGCATAAATCAGTAAATATACACATATACAAAACTGTATAAATAATTTTCAGCTTGCTCACCTTGTTGTGTTTGTTACCTTGTTTCAAATTATAAAGCCAACTGAGACCAAACAAACCAGCTGTTTTCATTTTCGCTTTTACAAATTTTAGTAGATTTTAACTGATATCTACATATTCTCTACTAAACGTTCATATTAGAGTGGTGCAGTCTACTTTCTTCTGTTTATCTGTCTTCCTTTTCCTATGTAATCTGAGACCAGTGATGTAGTCAACACCTTCTAATAGGTATCAAAAAGCCTTTTAGTTGCACTTACCAGCAACATAAAAAATCACTTACCTGTCATGATTTATCTGTTTTCACTGAGTTCAACTTTGTAATTTTGTGTTCTTTTAGGCTTATGCTAATCCAGTTAGCCACTAGCCACCTGTGGTGATTTAAACTTAAATTTATCATACTAATTAAAATTAACAATAAAAAATTAAAAATTCAATTCCTCGCTTTCATTAGTTACACTTCAAGTACTCAAGCGTCACATGTGCCTGTGACTGCCATCTTAGAGACTGCAGAATAGCATTTCCAGCATTGAAGTTCTATTCGACAGAGTTATCCTAGACAGTCTTATTTCTTTCACAGAGATATAAAAGTATACCTATAAATAGATGGCTTCTCTAATTGACTGAACTTAAAATTCAAAGCTTAGCCAAAATGCTCCCCTTTTTTTTCATTCTTTTTGTAAATAACTTTGGTTCATCATTTATTTTGTGCAGAGCATGAAATTATAATTTAACAACCAGCTTGTTGGTGAATAACTGTGAGTTCCTCACGGGAAAGCAGAGGGGATATGTAATTACAGCACAGTATTATTTATTTAGTTGTATGGGGTTCTGTTATAGCTATCATTTTAGTCTCAGCACCTTTTTAAATAAAGAACTACCATAATGCTGGAGCTCTGTAAAGAGAAACAAATGTCATGCCAAGTTTCCCCACTCTGTGCCAAACATTGGTATTTCTCCTCCTTCAACAGCAATTTATTGTAACTCTCAGTCTCAATCTTTCCTTTAAGTTTCTTAGATTCCACATTATCTTTTTCTTTATGATGAACGGAAGATATGGCAAAATACTGAAGTGTTTTCTAAACCATTGAAGAAGGATTAAAAGATACATACTACAGTCTTTGTTTAAATGTATTTTCATGTACTCTCCTGCTTTGAGAATTATAGCCATTCTGTGAAGATCATGACATATCCATGTTTCAACATAGTATATTCATCCATATGCTTATAAAATCAGCTTTAGAAATATTGAAACAGCAGAGGACTCTGAAGTGAAAGTTCTAAAGTGGAAGGGAAATGTATTCTGAGTGGGGGTTGGTGGAGAAGGCAACCAGCCAGAATGCTGGAGGAAATGTCTTAAGTGGTTAAGATGACCCAAGGCTGTGATTCTCAAGGGTTCGATGTGGGGGGTCAGCGGCCTTATGAGGGTAGGGTGGTAACTGTGGATTCTCCCCCACAAAAATGCACACCAAAAGTTCTGCACACAAGTTCAGTGGGAAGACATGTCTCTGGAGCACACTGATGGTTCTGTGAACCTCTGATTTAGAACCTTCTCTTCTGATATCAACAGACAGTTCAGAGTTAAGGCACTTTAGGCCACAAGCATAAAAAAGTTTCCAGAGGCACTTTAGTACATTCCTTTGTAGACATTTATTGAGTTTCCTTACCCCAGGTTTCTTTTAGGTAATGGAGCTAGAGAAATAACACAGTCCTTTGTCTGAACAAATGTATTCATTTATTGGACAAATATTGAGTGCAGACCATATGCAAGTATTCTTCTACATCCTGAGTATATACATCCTGAGAATAAAACAAAGTCCAGACCTCAAGCCAGCTTCCATTCTAGTGGGGGAAACAGTCAATTAAAAATAATAATGTAATTCAGGTAATGATAAGATCAATAAAGACAAAACAAAGTAGAATACGAGGATAGAGAGTGACAGGATGCTTTAAATAGGATCTAAATCAGGGCAACCCATCCCAGAGGGGTCACATTTAAGAAAGGCTTAAATGGAATGAAGAAGTATGCCATGTAAATATCTGGGTGAAAGCACCCCAGCCAGGGAAAATAACTAAGGCCTTATCTAGTATGTTTGAGGAATGCCAAGGTTGGTCTGACAAGATTAGTCATCAAGGAAGAGGAGGTGGGTCACAAAGGTGGTGGGATGGGGGCTACGTTAGGGCGGGTAGATTGTTTCTCTAATGTGCAGAAAGGGGAACCCATGAGAAGGTTAAAAGCACAGGAACAGCGACATGTGATTTATATTTAAAACAAGCACAGAAAAAAATGAGATCATTTAGCGATGATGTGAAAGAAGAGTGAAAACTGGAAGACAAATTTGAAGGCTAGGAGCAGGTGGTAACTATAGAGAAGGTGAGAAGTGGGCAGAGTGAGGACACATGTTGAAGGGAGAGTTGACAGGACTTGCTGATGGATTGTATGTAGGGTGTGAGAAGGAGAGGAGTTGAGATGTTTCAAGGCTTTTGGCTTGATCAGCTGAGTAAAGGATGGTATAACATGCTGAAGTAGACACGTGAAACAAAGAAACAGTGCAATGTGTGAAGTGATATTATAGAGAAATTCAGAGGAATATAGAGATAAGCTTCTACAGTTTCAAGTATTATTATTTTAATTCTCTAGAAATAAAACTATCAAGAGGTGGTAGGCAACATGGTGATCACCGATGATGGCCATAGTGAGAATTATTTTGGCGAGTTGATAGGGTGAAAGTCAGATTGGAGATGGACAACAGGAGGTAAGAGTGAGAAAATCAAGAAAAGTAAGTAGTCCATAAAAATTTTGACTGAATGGGAAGGAGAGAGAATGTGGCACCTGGAAGATGATTAATATCTAGGGAAAGTTTGTTTTTGTTTTAAAAAAAGAGAGATTTGAGAAATCAGAGGTCATATTGGCTAAGATGGCTGGAATTTGAAGGGCAGAGTGCCAAAGATGAGGGAACTACACAGAGAAATAGTTCCAGAAATCTGGTTAATGGTCCCCTTGATTCTTTGAATTTAAGCTCCAAAGGGTAAAACTCCACATGAAAAAGAAGAAGCATGAATAACTATCAGGGAGCTGTCAGCTGAATAATTTTTAAGCTCGCAGAGGTCTGGGAGACATTGTAATTTTGATCAGAAGAATAGAGAGACCATATTGAATACCCCATTAAATAGAGTCTCCAGAAGGGTCACGCCTTGGTAGCAGGATGGCTAACATAGTCCTAGAGTAAAGGCTTTCTTAAACCTGCCCTAATAAAGCTTTAAAACTGGCGTTAAATAAATCAAGCTGATCCATAAGTAAGGCAACTGCCTAGCAGAACAAAATTCAACATCCTTTAAGAGAAGACGCCTCCCCCACAAGAATTTGGACACTCAACAACATAATTTTCAGTTTCCACTATCCAATCAAAATTATTATATATGCAAAGGAAAATGTGACCTATAACTAGGAGAAAAACCAGTTGATAAGCCAATGGAATAGATAAAATTAGATACTAAAAAAATAATTCAGGGGCAGCTGGTTAGCTCAGTTGGTTAGAGTGCATTGCTCTTAATACCAAGGTTGCAGTTTCAATCCCCACGTGGACCACTGTGAGCTGCAGCCTTCACAACTAGACTGAAACAACTACTTGACTTGGATCTGATGGGTTCTGAAAAAACACACTTAAAAAAAACAATTATCCAAAATGAGACAGGAAAAAGGAAACAGGGAACAAATGGGGCAATGTGAAAACAAATAACAAGATGGTCAATTAAAATCCAACCATATCAATAA
The DNA here is from genome assembly GCF_964194185.1 of Rhinolophus hipposideros. Classification (NCBI taxonomy): domain Eukaryota; kingdom Metazoa; phylum Chordata; class Mammalia; order Chiroptera; family Rhinolophidae; genus Rhinolophus; species Rhinolophus hipposideros. The sequence continues at coordinate 14,204,509 of NC_138047.1, read as the reverse complement.
CTACATTACCTGTAAGTTGTCTAATATTCTAATTTAGTGTCAAATTGAACTACAAAAGCAAGACCCAACTATAAGCTGTCTACAACAAATCTCCTTTAAATATAAAGATACAGATAGGTTAAAAGTAAAAATGTGGAAGATATACCATACAAACACTAATCATAAGAAAGTTGGAGTGCCTATTAATACTAGACAAAGCATCTTACAGGACAAAGAATGTTATCAGAGAAAAATATGTATGTATTATCATAATAAAAAAGTTTCTTTTTTAAGAGGAAAAATGGTTCTAAATGAGTTTAAAATACATTAAGGAAAAACAAGATATCATTTGCCAATGCATCAAAACCAAGGAAAAATTCATATTTAAGTTGAACAAAATAAATGTCTGCTAAAAACTATAAAACATTGCTGAAACAAATAAAGAAGATCTAAATAAGTAATGAAATATGTATGTTGGATACAGGTAACTTGCTAGTGGAACTGTAAAAATGGTAAAACTACTTTGGAAAAAAAAATGTATTTTCTTGTAAAGCTAAACATACACTTGCCAGACAAGCCAAAAATTCTACTCCCAGGTATTTACTCAAGAGAAATGAAAACATATGTCTACATGAAGACTTATATAAAAATATTCATTGTAGGTTTATTCATAATGATCCCAAACTGAAAAAAATTAAAGGTCCACAATAATTGATGGTATAGATTTATACAATGCATCACAATTCGAACAAATTGTGATATATTCATACAATGAGATACGACTCAACAGTGAAGAGGAATGAACTACTGGTACATTGAACAATATGGATGAATCTCTTAAACTTTCTACCAAATGAAAGAAACCATACATAAAGAGTAGTTATGTAATAATTTCATTAATATGAAATTCTTAAACAATTGAACCCATCTATAGTGGAAAAAAAAGCAGATCAGTGGTTGCCTGGGACTGGACATAGGAAGAAGAATCACCTGCAAAGAGGCAGGAGAGAATGTTTTGGGACAATGAAAAGTTGCACACATTGTTTAGAGTAGTTGATTATACAGACATATACATTTCTCAAAACTCATCAAATTTAGTACATTGTATTGAATCTAAATTGGCCCCCTGTAAAGTGGATTTAAAAATAGTAATGTGAATAATTCAATTGATAGGGAGGAGTTGATCAAACATTAGAGGGAAGGGATGATGAATTGTATAAAGAAACAGAGAATGTGTAAGTTCTACGAGAACCGCGGACTTGATTACCTTGTTTAGTGCACTCTGAGGGTCTGGCACTCTCGGGGTTGAATAAATGTTTATTGAATGAATGAGTGGATTATGGTGAATGGGTTAAAAATCCAAAGCACATATTAGATACTGGGCTTAGACAGTAGGAAAAACATTTTCTCTAATGTAATAGAAGAAAATATGCAGATATAGGTACATTTGAACCTGGAAGTTAGAAGTTGATGGAGTTTCCATCTGATAACTTTATTTTCTTGGAGAATTTTGCTGGGGAGATGAAGAGAAAAGTGAAAGGGAGAGGTGTTGAAAATTCAAGAATAGTAGAAAGGTTTGAAATACTTTTTCAGAAGAGAGAGAAATCAAATTTACAAGAGAAATGTAGTAGGTTTGACAGGCAGTGAGGCCCTTCTGAAATTGTTGATCATGAATTTACAGTTATGCTAATTTTCCCTGTCATTTAATACTCTCTAAGAATGCTTTGTACGCTTGGGTGCAAAGGCAAAGAAAGCAAATGCTAATGTTCATTCACGAGCTGGGTTTTCTAAAATTGATTTGATGAAAAGACAGAGGGACGAGGAGGTTTAGGGTTTGGCAGGAGTGTTATTAAAATAACAGCTCATAAAATCTAAGCAGGATGACAAGTGAAGAAATGAAAGAGCTGATGAAGTGAAAGTAGAGGGAGTAAATAGACTGGGGATCCCCAGGAAATTGAAGAACAGCTGTAGTGGGAGTAGCTGAATAATGAAGCTGTATCTTTCACCACTAGCTGCTTGGCTACCAAGAAACCCTTAAAGTCTGAGCATTGTGGATGTTCAAGAAGTAAAGTGAGTAGGCAAAGAAAAATTGGTGGGATATCAAGCATAATAGCGGAAGACAAAACTGAGTGACAAATGGATGCTATTGATTCAGATTTGTAGAAGAAATAGAAGAGAACTTTAAAAAGTAATGAGAGCTCTGTCTCTGGCCGCCACCTCAGCAAGAGGAGATGTCTGCATGTCCACTCATCAGCAACGGATGGTCCTACACAACTACTCCAGCTTCCTGATCAAAAGGAACAGCAGACATACAGCACCCAACCCAATAATCTGAAGGTCTGTAACTCCTTCTGCTACAATGGGCTGATTCACTGCAAGATGGTTTTCAGGGAGCCAGCGGCCCATGGCAAAGGCATGGTGGTTGTCATGAAGTGGAGATCCAGCTAGCGAAAGCCGGCCACCTCCTACATGCGGGCCGTCATCAACAAGAACGCCAGGGCCACCCTCCACAGCACCCTGAAAATGACCCACAAGAACAAGTACTACCTGGACCTGCTCATGACCGCCATCCGCAGAGCCAGTGCCATCCTGCGCTGCCAGAAGCCAGTCAGGCTGAAGAGGAAGCAGTCGGCCCCACCAAGAGCCCCAGTAGCACCACCCCCACAGCAATAAAAGTGTCAGCCAACTTTCCTAAAAGAAAAAAAGAGAGCAATGAGAACATTACTGTAGTAGTAGGTAGCAATAGGGCATTTATCCCACTATAATAACTATAAAAAAAGCAGATGGATTTAAAAATATAAAATTTAATTTGCCTGTGGAAAGGCAAATTTAAAAGACTGATAATACCACGTGTTGGTGAGGATGCGGAACAACTGGAACTATTACTCATAGTTGGTGAGAATGTAAACTGGTAAAACAACTTTAGAAAAATGTTCAACATACCGGGGTGCCAAAAAAATGTATACAAGTGAACACTTTAGTCAACAGTTACTCAAGCAGTAGTTTGCCATAATCAGAAGTGTCTGGACGCTGATGTTAACCATTCTGAGCACCTCTTGTAATTGCAGAAGTCAAACATGACTTATATTCATCTTTTGTTACCAGTATATATTATTACAATTTTAATACAGTTTTTATTTCTTAAAATGTGTATACATTTTTTGGTACCCTCTGTATATGTCTACCCTATGACTCATTAATTCCACCCCAAGAGAAATGAAGGCATACATCCACAAAAAAGACATTAACAAGAATATCGTTGCAACTTTATTCATGATAGCCTCAAACTGAAAGAAAACCCAAAATGGTATACGAGGTGTGACAATTAAGTTTGTGAACTGGTTGCAACAATGTTGATAACCTTTTTTTTAAATATCAGCGGGATTACTCATTATGAATTTGTACCAACTGGACAAAGAGTTAACCAAGTTTACTACTTGGAAGTGCTGAAGAAACTACGTGAAAAAGTTAGATGACCTGAACTTTTCACAAACAATTCATGGCTCTTGCATCACAACAATGCACCAGCTCACACGGCACTGTCTGTGAGGGAGTTTTTAGCCAGTAAACAAGTAACTGTATTGGAACACCCTCCCTACTCACCTGCTCTGGCCTCCCAAAGACTTCTTTCTTTATCCGAAGATAAAGGAAATATTAAAAGGAAGGCATTTTGATGACATCCAAGACATCAAGGGTAATATGACGACAGCTCTGATGGACATTCCAGAAAAAGAGTTCCAAAATTGCTTTGAAGAGTGGATTAGGCACTGGTGTTGCATAGCTTCCCAAGGGGAGTACTTCGAAGGTGACTGTAGTGATATTCAGCAATGAGGTATGTAGCACTTTTTCTAGGATGTGTTCCCAATTAATTGTCCGATATTGTATCCATACAAAGGAATACTACATAAACATAAAAAGCATGATTTAGTAATATAAAAATGTGAATGACTCTCAAAGACATTGTGCTGCAGTAAAGAAGGTGGATATGAAAGAACGCATGTTGTATGGTTCCATTTATGTGAAGTTCAAGAGCAGGAAAAGCTAAGTGATGCTTTTAAAAGTCAGAGTAATGGTTATCTTTCTGGGAGGGTTTTTCTGCAAGGAGTGTGAGGAAATAATCAGGGGTGATAAAAACGTTCTATATCTTGGTCAGAGAGGTCTGGATTCATATTCTGGATGATCAAATGAAAGAAATATCTATCAATATACAAAAAAAACAGAGTAGATTTTGCTTTTTAATTCAATCTGACAATCGTATATAATGAGGTTTACTTACCTTATTGATGTTTGTTTATTTTGATCATTGATAATTTGATTTTATTCCTATCATTATAAGCTTTTGGGTGTTTTTTGCTATGTTTTCATGTATTTTTGTTTTGGTTTGGTTTTATTTGTTTATTTGTTTTTATTTTCTTTCTTTTTCCTGAATTGAACAGCATTCCTTTGTTTACCTTTCTTTTTTGGTTATTTGGAACTTCTACTACTTACCTGTAGCTTATTAAATACACGTTTGAACCTTTTTTTTTCTATTAATATAAAAAATAAGTAACAATCAGGCAACAATCTTATTCTCTTTACCAAAAATTTCCTTTACCTGAGCTTAGTTGAAAAAAGAAATCTGAACTCCAGCTTTTATTCTTATGTCATCAAAACTTCAGGAATCCTTTCTTAAGAACTTCATTATGAATCACAACATCATTATTATTCAGTTTAACTATATATCTTACTGTATCAATCCACCGCTATTGTTTTTATATTTTGTCCTCCCCATTTCGGTTGGAGTATTTGCCAAGTAATTTGTTTGAGTATATAGTTGATATACTCGTTGAGTCTGTGAATGCCTGAATGTGTCTTTTTCACATATGAATGGTCACTTAGCCAGATATAAATTTCTAGAGTCACAATTCTTTTCCCCCTAAACTTAGTTGATTATCCTGAATAAAGAATTGGGTGAAGGGAGGATCTAGGTCATTTGCTGAGGCCTCATCTTTTCTTATTATTCAATACTATTTCTGCTTCCTGTAATGTATTTTCTATGTAGTCAAACTCCTATTTTATTATCATAAATACAACATTCATTCCTATTTTAAACCTTCCTAGTGTTGTTTTCCCCATTTAAATATCCTTCTTCCTTTTTTCAACCTACTCTATTTTATCCATTGTTCAAATCATATCTGAAATTTTACCACCTCCATGGACTTTTCTCCATTTAATCCAGTTCAAATTAATTTCCCCTTCCTCATTATCTTATCTCTGTCATATTTTTTTGTACTTCATAGAATTCTAGAATTTTATATCTGGAAGAGATCTAAGAGATATAATTCAACTCCCTAATTTTTCACATTAAAAAAGAGGTGATCAGTAAGCCACATTTGCAACCCAGATGACCCTAAATCTTCTGACATTCTGAGACTACCCTTTAATATCTAAATAAATTATTCTCAAGCTTCAATCCCCATATACTTTCAGAAGTGCTCCCTTAAAATTTTTGTGGATTTCCAGGTCCTCATCCTCTCCTGACCAGTGTTGTAGCCAGTGTCCTAGACATTGTTCTGGGCTCTGCTAGAGGTCATTTTGTTCTTCCTGTCATGTCACTAGAAATCCACAAGTGTCACAATCCTGGAGCATATGGCAACATTTACAGAAGATTTATCTCTCCAAAAAGAGTCTAAGAGGCTTGAGAACAAATAACATCACTTTAAAAAAAAAAAAAAACTCCTATAACTTCTAGTATAGAGTTAGACATACACAAACAACAGCTTTAATTTGGATGTTAAATTATGCTGTCCTAAAATCCAACATTCATCTCCCCTACAAGGCGAATTTTTATCCCAGCCACGTCCTTCAGGTCATTGCTCACTGTCTTCTCTGTCTTCTAGATTCTTCATAACCTGACACAATTATGTTTCCTTATTTAGAGTAATCTACCTCTCCACCCTCTACCTAGAACTGAACATCATTTTTTGTTATATCTCAAAACACAATAAGATGTCCATTTAGGAAGAGCCAACAAAGAGAATCAGTTAAACCTTTGAAATTCATTTTTTCTTTAACATAAGCAGAATTCCCTCCTCCACCAGTCTCTGGAAATGGAAGAAAAACAGTGTAATAATTTATTTTCTCTGGGACCAAAGAAAAGTCCATAGGAATCATGAGTTAATTTCAGCCACACATAAATTCAGAAAAACTCATAGCAGGACATGTGTCTTAAGAGTCCTATACTTTTTCTTTATACCATATTACCATTTCCCTGTTCCAAATTTTATCCAATTGTACATTTTGTTATATGCTGTTTTCTGTTGCTTTTTAGTTGTTTCATACATGTATTTCTTGCTTTCCCAGAAAGAGTATAGTGATCCAAAAGGAGGTACTGGTTATTGAGACTATCAGGGCATCTAATAAATAGAAGTATGCAAGGATTCTTGTCTTTTGACTAAGAATTATACTAATATACGTCATTTAATGAGCACCTATTATGTGCCAGACAGTATGCTAAGTGCTTTACATAGATGATCTCTAATTCTCTCCTTAATCCTTTGAGAAATGTATTATTATACCCATTACACAGAAAAAGAAACTGAAATCCTAGCAGGTTGAGTAACTTGCTTGATTCCATATGGCGAAATGTAGAGACTAAATCTGCCAGATTCCAAAACCACTTTGTTCTTTCCGCCACACCTCAAGAATTCCAAAGCCATCAATGTTGAGAGCTGTCTCTGTATCAGTAATGGTTTTTAAATAAAAACTTTACAATGCACTTACTGGCAGCAACCACATCCTTTTTGTAAGATTGTGTTCTTTTTAAGTCTCAAGACACCATTCATTTTTTATGTGCTTTTTAAAACTCAAATGTGAACCTGCTATTTTTCTCTCTGCATTTCAGTTTGATCCATTAACAATTGAAAGCAAAAAAGCAGCAACCGTGGTGTTAATGCTTAATTCTCCAGAAGAAGAAATTTTAGCCAAAGCATGTGAAGCCATTTATAGATTTGCTTTAAAAGGTTTGGATATTTTCCATGTACCTTTCTATTTCATTAGTTACTTAAAATATTTACTACATAACGGGCACTTTTCTCCCTAGTCTTTAACTTACTTCCCATCAGATGAATTCTTTCAGACAATCAGAATATCATTTAATGCATTACCTGAAAGTAATCTATCTCCCTAAGTGCATAACTTAATATTAAAGAGTAACTTTGTCATTGGGTAGAAGAGTCATTTTGAAGGTTTCATTGTAGATTAAAAAATTGTAAATGTCACAGGAGCTGAAAGAGCTCCCATTGGTCAAAGCTGGAACAATTTGAGCAACAAAACAAATAAAGTAGTATTGGATTATAACCCAAAATAGAAAATAAATATCTATGAGTCTATACAGAAATAAATGATTGAGTAAGTAAATAAATGGGAGCAAAAAGACATATCACCCATGCAGAAGAATTCCAAATAAGAGTGCAATATGGAAACAGGGGAAAAGAATAAGTTTATAGTGGAGAAACCAACCGACAGAACTGCTGTAGCTGGGTGGTCAAAGTCAATACCAACAGTGATAAGTCATGTCGATAATATGTGCCCTTGATATGATATACCGAAAATGGCACTTTACTTCTATGTTATTTTCCAAAAAATACCATAACCCCAGTCTAATCATGATTTTTAAAAAGTCAAATTCCAATTCAGGGACATCCCACAAATACCTAGCCAGTACTCAGAACTGTCACAGCTACCAAGAACAAGGAAAGTCTGGGAAACTTTCACAGCCAAGAGGAACTAAGGATACATGATGTCTAAATGTCATGGGGGTCTTGGGTAGGATCCTGGAACAGAAAAAGAACATAGGCTAAAACTAAGGAAATATGAATAAACTATTGATTTTCATTAATAATAATGTATTGATATTGGCTTATTAATTGAAACAAATGTACCAACTAATATAAAATATTAATAATGGGAAACTTGGTGCAGGATATGTGGGAACTCCCTGTACTATCTTTGCAAATTTTCTGTGAAAGCAAAAGTGTTGTAATTTAATAAAGCCTTATAAATGTTACAAATTAGATTCTATTGAAAGATTTATTCATAGAGGATGTACAAACATAAAGATGGTTATATTTTAGTTCATTCCAAATGGTGATAAAATTAGATTTTTATTAATCTGTATAACATTTTAATTGGGACTATTTGAAGAGTTTAATGTAACTTGGTATTTTAAACAAAGCCTTTTAAACTAAAGAACAATTTTATTTTAAAGAAATTATTCTTCAGACATTGCTTTGGGACTTGCATGAGAGACAACAAATCACTCAATTAGCAAATGGTAAAATACTCATCTTGCTACGTCACTCTAGTCATCATTGGGAATCCAGATAAAAGCCAGAGTGGCTCTAGTAGATAAGGTTCATTAGTAGATTATGTAGAATTCTAGATCAATTTTCAGGGAGACATTGGGTCATACATCTGTGGTAGCTAAGTCTCATTCAGCCTTATGGAGTCATCATATATCATCTGTCTGTCATGTGTACCTAATTACATATCATCTTTTAATATGACATGAGGTAAATAAATAGGTAGGCATGTATTATGTGAAATCAATACAGAAATTATCGTAAGTCTGGTATTTTATACTAGCAGTATTTCCTGAAATACATTTTTAAGATGAATGATGGGACTTTGCCTTCTGGCCAAGACACAGTAAGGGGCCATATTTAACCCCCTGACTAAAGCAACCAATAAAATAGACAAAATACATAAAGTAGCAATTGGCAAAACACTGACTATTAGGCAGTGAAGGACAGTGAGGATTGAGAGGCAGGAAACAAAGGAAACAAGCCGTATGACTGTCCCAGCTTATTGATTTCAGAGAGTTTCCAGGCCACAACACAGGAAGGGGTATCCTGTGCAGAGCCTGGTAAACTCTCTGAGTTGAGAAGACAAACCTGAGAGTCCAGGGGGACAAAGGCAGCAAGAGTTTTCAGGACAAAGTAAAAGAGAGGAAAGAGTTGCATTGAGAGAGAACTCAGGAGACCTGTGTAGGGTCCCATTCAAGTATTTGGCTGAGTATAGATCAGCATGTACATATAAGAGAACTATTTGAAGTCAGATAAAGTACCAAATAGGATTAGCAGCAACAGGGTCTGATACTCACAGAGGGCCAGAAGTAGTGTTTGGTCTCATCAGCCAAACTGAAAAACCTCAAGACTCATGGACCATTGTGCAGAATACACAGAAGGGTCTTGCTTCAGTATTTAGAAATAATTGGCCCTAGATTGAGCACTGTTCTGGTACTACCTAAGAAATATTAAAAGCAAGATCTGGAAGTATCAAACCACTTCCAGAAACTTAACTGTATCCCAGAACACATTTCTAGAATATAGAAATATCCATTGCCCAAGTAGGTAAAATTCACAATGTCTAACATTCAATAAAAAAAAAATATTACCAAGCATGAAAGAAGCAGAAAATACAATGCATAACCAGGATATAAATCAAAAGTGACCCAATATATGTGTGACTGAAGTCTCTGAAAAGGGAGGGAGGACAGGAAAAGTATTTCTAGAAATCATGGCCAAAAATTCCCCCAATTTGATGAAAACTCCAAGCCACAGATCCAAGAAGCTCATTAAAACCCAAGCACAATGAATATCAAAAAAACTACACCCAGAAACATCATAATCAAATTGCCTGAAACCAGTGATAAAAAGAAAATCTTAAAAATAGCCAGAAAAAAAAAGTTACCTTTAGTAGAACAATGATAAGAATGACAACAGATTATCATAACAAATGATTTAGGCAAGAAGTCAGTGGAGTAACATCTTCAAAGCACTAAAAGAAAAAGAAAAACTTTCAACCTAGAAAAATGGAAACCTAGCAAAAATATTTTTCAAAACTATGTCTTTTTCAGACATTCGAAAACTGAAGCAGTTCATTGCAAGCAGACGCACACCACTAATTGTGGTACAGTAGGTAGTTCAGGCAAAAGAAACATGATGCCAGACGGAAATAGGGATCTACACAAAAGAATAGAGATAGAATACTAGAAATGGTAACATATAAGATTCCTTCTTATTATTTAAATCACTTAAAAGGCAAATTGGTCATTTTCAAACAAAAATAATAATCATGTATTTGCAGTCTGAAACATATGTATAAGTAAGATATATGACAGCAACAGCACCAAGACAGAAAGGGGGAAATGGAAGCATACTATAATAAGGTTCTTATGCTATAAGTGAAATGGTATACTACCACTTGAAAGTAGTCCATGCTCAGTTAAGGCTGTATGCTACAGACCTTAATACAACCAATAAAATAACAAAATGAAGAATATCAAATAATTCAACAAAGGAAAAATATCCAGTTTATACAAAGAAGGCAAAAATAAAGAAAAAGGAAACAAAGAATAATGGGACATATAAAAACAAATGACAGGATGGTAGATTTAAACCTAATCACATCGATAATCAAATTAAACGTAAATGGTCTAAGTACCCCAATTAGTAGTGATAGAGTGTTGTATTAGATAAAAAACTAGATCAAACTACATGCCACCATCAAGTAGTACACTTAGAATACAATGACACAAATTACTTGAAAGTAGAAAAATGAAAAAAAAAATCCTATGATAGCACTAATCAAAAGAAAGATGGATTGGCTATATTAATATCAGAAAAGTGGAGAAAATAATAGTACCAGAGATAAAGAAAGTCAGTTTATAATGATAAAAGGATCAACTAACCAAGACGCTATGAAAAATCCTAAATAGTTATATACTAAATGTCAGACCTTCAAAATACATAAAGCTAAAAATGCAAGGAAAAACAGATATCCACAATTACAGCTGAGGATTTTGATACCCTCCCCCTCAATAAGTGAAAGAACAAGTAAATAGGAAATCTGTAAGGGTCTAAAAGATTTGAACAGCAATATAAATTAATTTAACCTAATTGATATTTATAGAACACTCCAAAAACAGAAGAATATACATTCTTTTCAAGGGCATAGACAACATTTTTCAAAACAGACCATATTCCTGGGCCATAAAACAAGCCTTAATAAATTTAGAAGAATTCCAGTTACATAAAATATATGTCATACCACAATAGGAGTAAATTAAAAATTAATAACAGAGAACTCGACCATTATTAAATAGAAAGTAAATAGTACACTCCTATGTATGCATGTTAATTAATTTCATGATTAATTATGTTAATTATGTCATTACATGCCTGGCACTGTGCTAGGCACTGAGGATATGAGAGAATAGAACAAAAAGATTGCCTGTCCTCATGGCAAATTAAGTTACAGCGGAGTAGGCAAACAATGCACTGAGGTGGGTAAGCGGTATGAAAAAAATAACGCAGGATAAAGAAAGCTAAGGAAGACTTGGATGTGGTGACCACATTAGGCAGAGTGGTCAGGAGAACCCTCCGGAAGTGCAAGAAGAGCAAAGTGAATGACAAGAGGAAGCCAGCTTTGTAAACATGGTGGGGCGGGGAGCAGCAAAAGAACGTCCAGGATGCTATGCTCTGAAGTTTATTCTGAAAGAAGTACGTGTGGAAGCAAAGAGAAATGTGAAAGGCAGATGGCAAATAAGAAATTCGAATGACATAGAAAAGTTTAAGTGAGATTAAGTGGTATCCATGCATGATTTTATTTCATCTGTGATGTCAGGTGAGGAAAATAAAGCAACCCTCCTGGAACTTGGAGCTGTGGAACCTTTGACTAAACTGCTCACCCATGAAGACAAAACTGTAAGAAGAAACGCTACTATGATATTTGGAATCCTGTCTTCTAATAGTAAGTATCAACTTTTAAAACTAATCAAATAATCTCATGTAATGCCTTAACTTCCTTTTACATTTAATGTTAATGGATTTGTGTTAATGTTATTTAAACCAATTTTAATGTTAATGAAAAAGTTAAGTCATACAACCAGTGCATAATTTCATATTTTAAAGGATTTTTTTAAATATAAAAATATGTACAAAAACTCTCAAAGTTGGTAATGTAGTATGTTCCAATCTTAGAGTTAGGAGAGCAATCATTGTCTCAACATCAAAATAGTTTTTCTCTTGAGTTAGTATAATGTAATTTTCCTGCCTATATGTAAATAACACTTCATATGTATTTCATCGTAAAGGAAGCCAGGGTAAAGAGTTTAGATACATTTATTTTTTGAAGCTGCAAGTTATATTTTGCCAAAAATAAATTTAGACACATATTTATTCCTTAAATTAGACCTACTACTTGTTTGAATATTTTCATATATCCAATAGGGTAGAATAATAATATTAGTTAAAATTGGCTGTTATGTCTATTAAAATATCAGTTTGAACAAAACCATGCCAATAAAGGATGTGTTTTCCATTTGTAAGGCACTTTCATGCTATAATGGAGGGTTTTTGAATTAGCCGACAAAAACTTTGTAATTTATAATAAAAAAATTATATTCTTGGTGGAGACTGAATTCTAAGATAGAATCTCCAGCTGCTAGAAATAAACATGTCTGTATCATGGTACGTGGCTAAAATCATCATACTTTCTCCCTTTACCACAGTCTCAGCAAAAAAACAAGCACAGATTCCTCCCCCAGTGTCGCCTCCCCTTCACCTCACTTTCCCTGGACCCTGTGTGAGGCCGTGGGGTCTCCTTACTCCGTGGTTTCCAGCAGGGACTGCGGTTTTAGTGTCTTTGGAGACAGTTATGAGTGGAGCATGCGAAAGGGCACTTCCGGCATCTGTGCGAGTACAAGCTCAGCCGCAGAGACGGCTCCGACAGCACTTGTAGTGTCAGGGAAGATGGGACTCTGTCAGGGTTGTTCGTGGAAAGGGTTCTGGTGGCAACTGCAGGAGCCCTAACTGGTGGCTATGCTGTAATGCGGGGCCCTGGGACTGTTTCTGTGGATGACAGCGAGATGAGGACAGTCGTGACGGAGTGGTGGTTCCACAGTCTGCATTATGGTAACATTAATGAACACCTACATAGCACTCAGGGTGTGCCAGGCACTGTTCTACACGCTGTTCATGTATGAAATCATTTAATGTGGTTGGTGCTGTTATTATTTCCTTTACATATGAGGCAGCTGAAGCACAGAGACATTACATAAGGTAGTAATCACTCGTGTTGTGGGGCCTTCATAAATGTATCTTAGGGGTTGCCTGTATACGAACTCTGATGTATTACTGAATGTGCTGTATTGAATGTATTTATAACCAAAAAAGGGAAAATTAAACATTTTCTTATGTTTTATTCTGTTTACACACTACAGAATTTGAGAACCAAAGGTGTTTTGTAACACCTCTTTCACAACTTCTCATTTTAAAAATAGGAAAGATCCCTAAAGGATTAGGCTTCTTGCCCCAAATCATGCGGGTGATTCATACCACAACTGAGATTAGAGCTAGAATTGGAATTTCACGATCTGACTTACAGTTTAGTAGACTTTCTAGTCACCAAATCTTTTAGGATTCTGAACATTAGAGTGTATCTAAGTCAGGTTCTTCTAAATGATTTTGGGGGAGAATGCATCTCATGTGGAAAGGAGAGTTATAATTTCCCATTTACACTTACATTTTCTAATTTAATGTCTAGGTCTCTATGACTTTTGTTCTGTTTATTTTAGTTCTTAATTTCTATTATTCATTTTATTTCATATTCTCATCTAGCAGTACATGTGGAGTTTATAATCTGTGACCTATGTAACCTCCAAATAGTTTGCAAAATTCTTCTGAGCGGGTTTATAAATTGAATTTTATGAGTTTCTAAAAGACTCTGTGGCCCCAAAATATTAAGAATCACTGTTCCATTTGGATGGTAAATGAGATGGCTCTCTAAGACCTGTCACACCACACTCTGTAAGCTGGCCAGCTGGGCTGGGCTGTGACTAGTGCTAGGACCAGTGCAAGCTGCAACTGCAAAACTTAGCAATGGAAAGAATATGGTTGCCTTTGAGGTCTCCACTGAGTGTTTGAGTCTCAGGCATGCTGAATGAACTTCTGAGAGCTTTCTTTTGATTCCATGAAGTGGGTGGAAAAAGACCAAACCATTACTGGAATTAACTGAACTTATTTTCTGTTTGAACTATCTGATGACATGGATAAAACACATGGCATCCTCCAATGCTTGTGAAGTTCTTTTTTTGTTAAAAGAACCAACCCATTAATAGCTATTGCCTCACTTTTCACACATGTCCATGGAAACTTGGAATAAAAAATGAGCAACTAGTCATTTGATCTAAATGAAAAATCATGTTTCCAAAATAATCTATAAATAAATGCATCTCTGAAGCTGCACAGTTAAATTGTCATCTTTGGGCAATCTCAAAATAACTGCTGCTTCTTCAGAAATTTGTATCTTCATGTGGTTTTCATGCACTTGATAATATCATTACATTCATAGTGGATGAACCAACAGGATGTTCCAAGAGAATGCCGGGTGTTGAAAAATTGCTCTGAGAGCCATCTTTCCCTTTTGCAGTTGCAAGCAAATTATGACTGCTGCTTCTTCCTTTTTTTTTTTTTTTTTTTCTGGAGTAGTTGAACTATGGGCCTGTGCTAAGCCTACATCATTCAAGACAGGCACTTAAACTACTTTGCTAAACCTTTTTATCAAAATGGAGCTACTGTCTTCTTTGACCTGCCAGTTTGTATTTAGTTCAACGAGGCCATATAACAGAGACTTATTTAATGACATCAGTTAAAGAGAGAGTTCATCAAATACTTGTGAGAAGTAAGCAGCCTTCTAAACCCAGACTTTACGTTACTTAAGGCAATCTGAATTGCATACCATCGTAGGAAAAGGTTGATGTAAAAGGTTGATGCAAGGTCAAGAATAAATTAGATGGTCAAAAGTATACAACCAAAAAATTGTGAATAAGTATGCAATGAAAACAGGTTGCAAGAAGGTACTCCAGGAAGTTAGGTGCTGGCAGTTCTGAAACAACCGAACATTGTAGGTGTCACACTATTTTGCTAGAACATGTTCATGTGGCTCAACCCTAGGTTGGCTTTTCTATTCATTTGCCGTATCTGAGAGTGTTCTCTGTTGAGAAAGGAGACAGAGATCAATATTGTGTTTAAAGTGGTGAAAGTAGCAGCTTATCCATCATTTCTGCTGATTTAACCTCAAAAGAACAAAGATTCTTTGAACAATCTGGTGTCAAAAAGCACAATAACAAATGATCAACAGTGCCACCAATTTGTAAGAGCTGCCAGTGTTAGTGAGTCATCCAGTGAGCCATAAGGAAATGCTTTAGTGCGTAGTGCTTCTAGATCTGTTGTTGAAAGGATTTGGGCTAAACTCATATCCAGAAGGGAATTTCATGGCACAGAGAATCCTCTGTGAAAACTTTTAACTTATCTGAGCAGACCAAAGCATGGTGTCACATACAGATGCAGCAAGGTGGCATCTCCCTGGAGGAAGCAGATCCTTCCTGCAGAGAAGTAAGAAGGGCAGAGTACAGAGAACATGAATCTTCTTGACTTACGGTCGGTCGGTATTGCTGCAGAAGCTTTGAAATATATGGAAGGTTACTTTGTATACTAAATGGAGAACACACTTAGAGATCAATAAGCCCAGGAATATTTTCCTTCAAGCGTGTAGAAAGAGGAGACTTTGGTATGGCTTTCCAAGCAATACACACTGGACTCATAAGAGTGAGAAGAGACTACCAACACACTCTTCCAGATGGTGCACATCTGAACAGTTCACCAGCACACTCGGAAGGATCTAAATATTATGTCAAGGCTATGATTTCTTAACCCGTGGAGATACTGTATTTTTTAAAATGAGTTTCAACTGTAAAATGGTGTCCTCCACCATGGGACACAACACTTCCCGGAAGCTCAATTATTCTTTTGTACATCAAGCCTATTCACACACGTATAGATGCTGTAATTTTGCTGACCCGCGTTTAGCCATTTTAAACAGAAACAGGTTGACGAACAGCGACATCCCTGAATCCCACAAGAAAAGGTGTCCAGTACAAGGTAAGAATATCCAGTGATTAATGAGGAAGAATTCATCCAGCAACTTCTGCTTCGGCTGCTGCAAAATGAACTTTTAAAAAATTCTGGTAATTCTGATTTGGGATTACAGACAAAGATAATTGACCAAGAAGAGAAATTGCGAAACTAAAGTAGCAGCTCTGCTTTATTTCTCAGAAGAAGGGAATTAGGCTGGCAAAGAGGAAGTGGGGTTATACCTGTCTAGCCTTAATTAGGCTCATATAAATAATACAAAAGTGAACTTTAAAAAAAATCGATATACGTATCTCTAAGCATTTTTGATAATAAAATGGAAGGTAAATACGATGTATTAATCCAAAAAAGGCTGAGGATAATTCTTTCTTGTGTTCTGTGTTGTACGTTTTATTAAAATGCAAAAATACTTTCCCATCAAAACAACCACAAAAAATAATTATTATTACATAATAAACAAGTGCAGGGCACAGTAACTCAACTTTACCGATATGTGTTTTAGGCACATTTTGCACTTACATGGTTATTTTTTCTAGTGTTTTGGAAGGTAGAATAATAGCTCAGTGACCAAGGAGCAGAGTCTAGAGTCTGTCTGGAATCAAGGGCTTCGGCGTGAAACCTGGCCCCACCATTCACTTGCTGTGTGGTTTTGAGCCTCAATTTCCTTATCTGTAAAATTAAATAACAATAGAACCTATTTCATAAGGGACTATTCAGTAGATATGGCCACTATTATTATTACTGACAAAAATTCATATTCTGTTTCTTGTTTTGTAGATGATGTTAAAAAGTTGTTAAGAGAGTTAGATGTCATGAATTCTGTTATTGCTCTGCTCGCTCCAGAAGGTAACTTGGCATCCACGATGCATTTTAGAAGTGGCACTGCTTTATTTTTCACATTTGATTATACTGCTTATTGAAAATAGCTTATGAAATACCAATTTTGAATTGTCATTAAAATCTCTCAAACCAAGATAAGCTCCACCAAGGTAAGATTTGTGGAGCCTGGTTTTCAAAACATGCTGTAAAGTAATGATTGAGTAGGCATTTAGCATACTTGTGTTATTTACTTTTGATATGCAGAAGAAGTAGTTATCCATGAGTTTGCTAGTCTTTGCCTAGCAAACATGTCTACGGAGTATACCAGCAAAGTGCAAATATTTGAACATGGCGGATTAGAGCCTCTCATCAGACTGCTGAGCAGCCCAGACCCTGATGTGAAGAAGAATTCTATTGAGTGCATTTACAACTTGGTCCAGGTAAAAATTTTTTTCTAAAAACCTATTTTAACCAAAGCTGATTACAGAGTTTCTTTTCCCATAAAAAAAAGGGGGGGGGGAGCTTAAAATGCAACAGTTTTGATTCATCGGCTCTTCTTGGTACTATTTAGTAGTTGTCATTCAGAGAAAACATAATGGAAATTCAGTGTAGATTCCTTTCAGTTTTCACATTTTATAAGTAACTGTCTCCCATGAAAGGGCATTTTAGAAATGTATTTAAATTTTAAAAGAATGGAATTGTTTACAAATTAAGGCAGAAGTATGCTAGGTAAAATGCATTTCTTCTGAAACAGAAAATCTAATATTCATGTTGAATTAGGTTAGACCTGGGCAATTACCAAACAGTCTAGTATTGGTGATCTAAGCACATTGGATGTAATATATGCCCTAGTCAGTGTACCAAGATTTTGGATTAAGCTTATTTATTGGTGAAAACCTAGTGAGTTGAGTATGTTGAACAGCACTCATTGTTCACAATCTCAAGATGGTACCTGTCTGTGCTGCTTTCCTTTGTGATGGAAAGAAACTTCCCCCCTTCTCCTCCACCACTGGTCCTGTCCCCTGCCCCCCACCAGCACCCCACCTCACAACGCGACATTCATACTCTCACACCCACAGCAGGTCAGCTCCCTGACACTGTGGACACCGTTCTCTGCTTCTTTTCCTGCTCAAGTTTTTGAGCAGTTCCCAAGCACGTTTGGTCAGCTTTAGATCAACTGAAAATACAAAAACACCAATTTAAGTAGCCAGCAGTAAAGTGAAAGGACGAGAACGTGAAGCCAAGGGAGGGTTCATTGAGAGACCAAGTATCTAGACAAATCCTATAGAAAAACAGAAACAAATGGGCTCAGGCCGAAGGCAGCAAAAGCATACATTCCTGGCCTGAGTCCTTGCCCCTTGGCAGACACTGACTGATGTCACCCTCATTCTCCTCAAAAGAGACATCCTGAAGGGGAGGCTCGGCTTTGTCTCCCTTCCGATGCCTTAAGGCTTTCCCTCATCCAGTGGGTCCAGATAATCTCGCAAATGTGTTTGTTTTCCATCCCAAGACTCCTTATAGCTCTATTTCCCTATATTTTTAATCAAATGAAAACAAAAAGACTCACCTCCACTATTATTCATAACAGAAGTGCTAGTTAATAATACTGTATTAAGGGGGAAGGTGAGGGGATTAGAAAGCACAGTCAGTAACCATAAGATTGCCACAGGGATACGAAAGTCAATTTGGGGAATGTAATCAATAATGTTGTAAAGATTTTGTAGGGTGGACACTTGTCTCATTTGGGAGACCACCTCAGGGATGATGTAGATGCCTGATCACTGCCCTGTACACCTGAAGCTGAAGCTGAACAATAATGAATGTCAACTACAATTTTATATATATATGTGTGTATATATATATATATATATACTTATAAGAAGCAGAGTACAGCATTAGGAATAGTATAGCAATAGGAATAGTAGCAATAGCAATAGAGACAGTGGAAATGTAATGACTGTGTGCGATGTCAGAGGGTTAGTGGATGGGATGGGGGAAAGGGGTTGTCACTGTGTGAGGGATATAAATGATAAATGTCTAACTATTACATTGTTTTATGCACCTGAAACTGATAGAAAAAAATCAAATTCAAAGTTCAACTTCAAAAATAAAAATAAATAATAATACTATATTAATTTCCTAGAACTGCTGTAACAAAGTACCACAAACCAATGGCTTCAAACAACAGGAATTTATTCCCTCACAGTTCTGGAGGCTGGAAGTCTAAAGTCACGCTGTCAGCAGGGCCATGTTCCCTCTGCGACTTTGCGTAGAATCTTTCCTGGCCTCTGCTCACTTCCTGCGATGGCCGTAGAGCCTTGGTTTGCAGCTGCAGCACTGCAATCTCTCCCACTGTCATTTCTCTCTCATATTTTTATAAAGACATAACTCTTATAAGGACACCGTTAAGTACCCATTCTACTCTACTATGACCTTAACTTAATTATATCTGCAATGACCCTGTCTCCAAATAAAGTCACATTTTGAGGACCTGAAGATCACAACTTCAACATATATTTGGGGGAGGGATTCAATTCAACCCAAAAAAAAAAACAGCCACCTACAATTTTTATGTTGGAAGGAAGCTGAGTATTAGAGAGCAGTTGAAGAATGGATAGAAGGAAAGCTAAGCTACAGGTGGAGCCTTTTCCACCATTAATACTATTTTCATTTAAAATGTCATGGTGTAGCAGTCATAGTTCAGGGGATTTTCATGGCTTTTTGCCCTGTTTTCTCCATTTCTCACTCCAACCAACCCCTTCCTTCCCAGCTCACATACACAGAATTACAGACATACAATGCAGAGTAACTTGTCTAGACTCCAATGACCATTTGGTATTGTAAATGTCTTAAATAAAGGTCGTGGTCTGAACTAAACTGGATGTAAATTTGCATGCACAGGGCCACCAATGGCACTGTGTGCATATAAGCATTTTATACACAATCCATTTGAATGAAGATAATAAGGAACTGATGCCATCATTTCATTTCATCAAATACTATTTAAAACAGGATACAAAATGGGAAAAGAATTTCATTAGACATAGATTTTTTTTGTAACACTGTTTATAGTAATAGGAATTTGCTGTATAATAAAAAAAATAGATATGGGAAAAATTGTAGATCAGGTCTATTTGCTGTTATTGACAATGTCTGCAGAGTTAAAATGAATATTTTGGTGCTGTAAATTGAGGGTTTGCTTATTTGTGTTTGTGCGTTATTTTGGAAGGGACTCTGGAATAACAAGATTTGAAAATTATAATTTATAATGTTCTTTGTTAGGAAACAGAATCTCTCCATTCTTGAGACTGTATTTGCTTTA